>NC_090941.1:1106980526-1107605526 GCF_040938575.1 Ambystoma mexicanum
GATAATACCATGGCAAGGTGTACTCCCTAACCGCAGGCATTCCTGTAGATATGGGAATATCTACAGGAATGCCTGCAAAAGGGATACATCGTACCCTCAACCTCTCCTGCGGGATTTCCCTTATTTTTTGTTAAAAAGAAAGAGGGCACCCTTCGACCATGCATCGACTACTGGCAATTAAATGACATCACTAGGAAAGACAGGTATCCACTCCCCTTAATACGAACCATTATGGAATCACTGCATGAAGCCCGGGTGTTCACCAAACTAGACCTCCGAGGAGCTTATCACCTGGTGCGCATAAGATCTGGTGATGAGTGGAAGACTGCATTTATGGCACCGTTGGGGCATTACGAGTATCGCGTGATGCCCTTTGGCTTGTGCAATGCTCCTTCAGTTTTCCAACGTCTAATGGATCATGTATTTGCTGATTTAATTGGAGTATCTGTTTGGGTATATTTGGATGATATCCTTGTATATTCAAAAGGCCACAAGGAACATATAGTCCAGGTTAAAGAGGTTCTAAGGAGGTTACAGCAAAATCATCTATACGTCAAGCCAGAAAAGTGTCATTTTCATCAAGATTGTATTGAGTTCCTGGGATACGTCATCAGTTCCACAGGTATTCATATGGACCCTGCAAAAGTCCGTGCCATTTTGGATTGGAAGACTCCCAGTGATCGGCGATCGCTTCAATGTTTCCTTGGATTCGTTAATTTCTATCGCCGATTTATACCATCATTTTCCAAATGGGCTGCTCCCTTTTCTAGTCTGACCAGTGTCAAGAAGACCTTTGAGTGGGGACCCGCCGTCTCCTTTCAGCGATTAAAGAAAGCCTTCAGCACCTCTCCTATCCTTCAACATCCCCGGGAGGACAGACCCTTTATTGTGGAAGCCGATGCATCAGACTATGCTGTGGGGGCAGGTGTGCTACAACTTGATCCTGATTCGAAGACAGAATTCCCCCTAGCATATTATTCCAGAAAACTTACTGCCAGTGAACGGAACTATCCTATCATCGAGAAGGAGCTCCTGGCCATAAAAACTGCTTTTGAAGAATGGCATCACCATCTATTGGGAGGGCGATTCCCAGTAGAAGTACGCACGGATCACAGAAACCTACAGTTTCTACAGTCTTTACAGTGCAGAACTTCACGACAGGCTCGGTGGGCCTTCTTCTTTTCACATTACGACTTCAATATCACCTACATATCTAACACCAGGAATGTGAAAGCCGATGCCCTGTCTCGCTCTCTGGAGGACGATATTATACAGGAAAACAGAGGGCAACCAGTGTTAGCCCCGAAACATTTTCTCCTAGCCTTAGTACCCTACCTACAGAGAGTAGCTCAGGAAACGACAATGGATCCTAGACGTGCCACCTTATTAAAACTTCCACAAATAAGCAAAAGAGATGGCCTTCTGCTCTTTCGGAAAGGCTGTACTTACCTACTGAAGATCTCCGTAGAGCAGTATTGCAGGGTCTACATGATTCCAAGATAGGAGGACATTGTGGGATTCGATCTACATAGGAGGTGATCGCCCGTCAGATCTGGTGCCCTGGCTGGGCTACTCAAGTCAGGCAATACTTCGAGTCCTGTCCGATTTGTGCCCAGGTTAAGACTCCGCGAAGGAGACCTGTGGGCTTGTTGCATCCTACTGAAATACCACCATACCCTTGGCACACACTTGCCACTGACTTTATTGTGGATCTCCCATGTTCCGAGGGCCATACCTGTATCATGGTGGTAGTGGACTGCTTTACTAAAATGGCCCACTTCATTCCTTTCCAGAAGATACCCACAGCAACTCAGATGGCACAGTCTTTTTTACAGAACATTTACCGTTTACATGGATTACCAGAAAAGATAATATCAGATAGGGGCTCTCAATTTGTTTCTGCCTTTTGGAGTCAACTCTGCCAACATTTGGGTATCCATAGAGCCCTTAGCTCTGGTCATCATCCACAAACCAATGGGCAGACGGAAAGGACCAATCAGACTTTAGAACAGTATCTATGCTGTTTCACCAACGCTTCTCAGTCTAATTGAATGTCACATCTAACCCTGGCTGAAGTAGCTTACAATAATTCAGTGCACTTGGCAACCGGGTTTAGTCCTTTCTACTGTTCCTCTGGTCTACACCCCAAGTTACTACCTCTCCCTCCTATATAACCCAGTCCAGTCCCTTCGGCTGATCAGTTGATAGCTGATGTACAAGGCTGGCACCATCAGGCGACAGGTGCTCTGACTCTGGCGCAGGCTAACATGAAGAAGACTGCTGACAAGCGTCGGAGTCTTGGTCCTGTGTTTCAGGTGGGAGACCTGGTGTGGTTATCTTCCAGGAATCTTCCAGCCCGAAACCTTCCACAGAAATTGGCCCCCAGATTCCACGGTCCTTTCCGCATAACAAAGCAGGTGTCTCCGGTAGCTTTTAGACTGGCCTTACCTACCTCTTGGCGTGTCCATCCAGTCTTTTATGTTTCCCTGCTGAAGTTCTATCGTCCCGACTCCTATGGTCGTTCCCATCCCCGACCTGCTGCCATTGATGTTCAGGGTACGCCAGAATTTGAAGTCCAAGAGATTTGTGGTTCCCGTTTTCATAGGGGGAAATTACAATTTTTGGTCGATTGGAAGGGCTATCCCCCCTGTGATCGCACCTGGGAGCCAGTTACCAATGTCCATGCACCTCGTTTGGTTCGGGAGTTCTATCTCGGTCATCCTTGGAAACCCGGTGCTCCTGGTCTTTCTGCGGGGGTAATGGTATTAGACCACCTACCTGGGGGACGGCGAGACGCTGCCAGTCTTGGCGGGTCTATCCGCGGTTTCGGTTAGCCGGGAGAAGAGTCTCCCGACATCCGAACTCGCCGCATTGTTTGGTTTCAGGCGCACGCATGCGCCGCAGTACGCGGAGGCCGGCGGCTTGTGTGTCAAGCCTCGTTTACACTCCCGGCCGGGACTGCTGCGCATGCGCGGGCCAGCCTGCGCCTCAGGCCTCGGCTTCATGCTGAGGGCCGTAAATAGCGGTCGAGTCTGAGAACGAATCGCGTCTTAACGCGGTTCGTCCCTGACTCGCCGTAGTTGCGATTGTTTCCTGTTTTCCTGCTACCTTCCGGATTCCTGCTCTCTCCAGCTTGTTTCCTTGGGTCTTGCCTGAACTGGGGGTTCCTGTTGCCTCCCTGTCTTGGTTCCCCCAGTTTTCCCTTGGTTTCCCCATGTGGGCCCCTTTTGGGGTTGCCTGCCCTGGGGTTCAGCTCTGCCAGAAGCCTTCCCTGGTTGGTACCCACGGACTTCGGCCTTGCCTCACCATTTGGGTTCACCTCTCCAGTTCTCTTTGGATCTCATTGTTTGCCAGCTGTCTTTAACTTCTCCTGACTCCTGAACCTCATTATCGTCAGGCTCAGCCTTTGGCAATTGGGCTGTTTGTGCCTATACTCTGCAAGCGCCTCCTCCCAACTATAGAACTCTGAGATTCTTAGGACTATTTGTCTGCTGCACCTCCATCCCTGTCAGAGCAGCTACATTTCTACGTCACAAGACCCAAAGGGATAAGTGTTTGTGACTACAGGGGGTGTCTCCCTACACCTCTGTTCTACCAGGGCTGGGTTCGAGTTGCTTCTTGCGTCATTCCATCAGCTGGCGACACTTGACTACCAGCCTGGCCTCTCCAGCTCGGACGTCACCCAGGAATCCAGCTTCTACAGGTGCTACCCGATCCCGGGACACACACCTTAACAGGGGTGAAGGATTCACTTACTCCAACACGACTCAATAAGGAGGACACAGTAAGTTGGCAAAGGGAAGTCCGTTTAATGACAATTACATCAAACAGAGAAACAAATGGAAATCAGCAGCATTGCGATCACCTGTCTCGTTCTGACTTCCTCGAACTTCAGTCGGACAGCACTTCTTATAGGCAAAAATCGTCATCACTGACGTCTAATTTCTATAAAAAATCATCATGCAATATAATTGGTTAGGAAAGGTAACTTAAGTATAGGTGTTATATCTGTATATGATAATAGGGCATGCGGATTGGATAACTCTTATTGGGTGGGTGTCTACGCCCATCCCTCTACATCACGCGTGATAGACGTCACTACAACTACGACGTCCTATTGGTTACAATATCTATAGGACTCCAGATAACTTGGTCCATTGTGATTGGGCAGGTTACACCCCTAGGCATAGATTTCCACTTTTAATTAGCAACATGCAGAATGGACACCCCTGTGCCTGGTGTCCCAAGTTTCACCCTGCCTCCCTTCCATCAATCAGTGTTTTAGGGCGTCGTGTCAATTAGTTGGCTAAGGATGGCTTCGAAACTGTAGTCTCTTATCGGAAAAAGTTATGGCATCCTCGGGTCCTGGATGACATCAGGCGATGGTACTTCTTCGCACTTGGCTGGTCACGTGTTAGTTCACCATGAATCTGCTTCAGTTTCCAGCTTTTAGTGCATTTAATTCTGTGTCAGCCTAGCCACCTTCATGGCCCCCCCCTTATCTTGACCTTCATGAGGCAGGCTGGTATGCTCTGAAGTTGGAGTCTTGTGAACTGACGCTCTCCTCCCCTTCTCTGGTTGACCTTGATTTCCTAGGCATGAGCCGCTCTTTGTAGAGTTTTGATTCCGCTCCTTCTCTTGCCTTTGGCTGGGTTTCGAAACTTGGCCTGTCAGGCCTCTGGCCGCCTGGGTACATTTCTGCTTTTACAAAATGGAGTCTCACTTGTATAATGTGCCTTATTGAGGTAGATATATGGTTGGCGCTTGCCGCTCTATGTTCTACTAAGCATTGCAAGCAGTATCGATTTCTTAGCATCTTGCGTTTCAAGCCTATTTACACACGTTTAACAGGACGGTTGCTTCCATCTTGTCTCGTAGCACTGTTTCCTCACGTTGTAACATTGTCTCCTCTCGGTGTTTATTCCATTCATTTTCGTAGTTACTCACACTGGCGTGTTATCTTCGATAGCTGCTTTTATTCATTCATGGGTCTATTCAGGCCCTTGTGTCATTTCCACTGGCCTTCCATTAAGGCTTTTGGGGTTTCTTCGTGGACCGTGTGGAGGTACTCCTCATTTCGTATCAGCGGCTGTTATGGCTGTCTAATAGGGTACCGTGCTGCCCAGGGTTGTCTGGTTATGGGTGCTTCAACCGGTATGGATCTTCTGATGCATACTGGGCAGAGTCCCAGTGCAGCTCTTTGTAGGTTCATTTGCTCTTCATACGTCACATACCTTGGCGAGTACGCTCCTGGTACCTCGAAATGAGGGGAAGGGGTGCACGCCATGTCTGGGACCTCCTCTACAAGCCATCTTCAGATTTTTACCGCACGTTGAAGTGTTGGGAGTCCTCGTGCTTAGCTCTCAAGCTTTTACTGTGTATTGCATTTTTTCAAAGAGTTTACTCTTATTTTTTCGGTCAAATTAAGCCTCAAGCTCCACCCATTCATCTTCCGATTAACAGGGACCCGTTTTGGAAATCTCCACGCCCCTCAAGGGCGAATTTTCCTCGAATTTCACTTCTTGGAGGATTCTAGAAAACTTTGAGGTCTGCCCCCCGTGGACATGGCCGAAGACAAAGGAGACTCAACGCATCTGTGTAGGATCGGTCCCGGATGTGGACTACAGAGCGTCTTCAAGGAGGATGGGCACTCCAGGTGCCTCTACTGACTGCACTCAGACAAATCGCATGTGGAGGAGGCCTGTGCGTTCTGCAAGGACATGTCCTCCCGTACCATGAAGGATCATCACAAGCGTCTCGCTGACTGGCTGTAGACGAAGAGTCCGGCGGCAGGTGAACCCCGGCAACGTTCTTCTCCCAAAAGAAAATCTAAGTGGTCTTCGAAGACCTTTGAGGGCGCTCTGGCGACGGGGGCCCAACATAAGGCAAAGCACCACGAGTCAGCGCCATTGGTATGGGCTCCGTGGCTGCCAGGCCGGGCGCAGCATTGCCGACGCCGTCATCCACAAGCCAACGCTCCGGCTCGACGAAAAGGAAGTCGGATATCCCGGGTAAGCTTCTGGAGAAGGCCCGGTCGGCTCTGACGGAGAAAGCCAAGGGGGAGCGAGGCGTTCACCCTCCCCCTACGGTGAAGGCCTCAGACGTGCCTAAGGTCGTGAAGGCCCAGATTCACCAGGCTAAGGCTTCGATTGAGGGAGTGGTAGCGTCCCTGGCGAAAACCACTGAGGCGGCCCCAGTGGAGACGGCCCCAAAGCCAAGAGTTTCCCTACTACCCAGAGGGAATCATCTTTCCTGCCCATCGATAAGACCCTCGTGAAGCCCCGGAGTGAGAAGAAGGGGGGGCACGATAGTCCTACCGGACTCAGATATCTCCTCAGAGGATGAGCTTTCGGGCCTTAAGGCAGTTCTTGACAAAAGGTTAATCCTGGCCAGGTCCTACGGGAAGGACCCCGACGAGGCGGATGTGGAGAGCGACGAGGAACAGCAGGTTGACGAGGAACCGGAGGACACCACGCCGCTGCCGAGGCTCCCGTCGCAATGCTGCCAACACCAACGGACAGGTCAGAGGACATGTTACTAGCCCTGCACACCCTTTGCTCAGAAATAAGAACAAGGATGACCTTGCCTCTGGCGGGCGATCCAGCAGCACCTGGACCTTCAGGGAGCCCTCCATCCAAGCAGAGGCGAGTCCACCCTCCCCGACCTGCCATCCTTCATCTCCTTCCCCTCTGCCGAGGGATGAGACGGCGACGACCGGGATGGACGACGACGACGGTGCAGATCCCCCATCACCCCCACCCCGGGCTTCACCTCCCCACGAAACTGGCTCATTTCACGCCATGATCGCTAGGGCCTTAGAGCTTTTTCAGCTATGCCCCGAAGAGCAGAAGAAGGAGGGATTCCTTTATCAGCGACGAGAGGCCAAGAGGAAAACCGTGCTCTCGGTCCTGCTGTTGGACGACATCTGGGACGAAGGGCTGTCCCTCTTGAAGAACCCATCCTCAGCCCTGGCAAAAAGAGACCAGCACGAGAAGAAGTACCGGGTCCAAGACTCTGCACCTATGTGCCTCAGAGCGCAGTCGTCCCCGGACTCAGTGGTCTCTTCGGCGGCCAAGAAGAAATCGGCAGGAGCAACGGCATCGAATTCCACTTCCTCTTGCCCGCCGGACGGCAAGGGGAAGAACCTGGACGCTATGGGACATCGGGTCATCTCGTTGGCGGCGGCGACCATTAAGGTGGCCAACGCTCTCGCTATCGTGGCGCGCTATGATAGGGAGCTGTGGTTTAAAATCGCCCCCCTCCTGGACTTCCTCCCAGACGACAAGAGGGCAGAGGCCCTTGAAATCCTGCAAGAAGGCGAGGTGGCTTCAGACCACGCCATCACGGTGGCCACGGACATCGCTGACACCGGCTTCTGCCTGATGGGCAACCGCGTTTGCCTTCGCCGGCGTGGTTGGCTCAGGGCCATCGACTTCCGCCAAGACATACAGGCGAGGGTACTGGACATGACCTTCGACGGCGACAACCTGTTCGGCAAGGCAGTCGACGAGTCACTGCAGGCCATCAAGGCAGACACCGAGACGGCCCGTGCCTTGGGCACGCTCCATCAACAACGGCCGTCTTTTCCGACCTGCAGAGACCGCAGCAAGGCCGGAGGACATTGTCATCGTCTCCAAAGGGCATAAGGTGGTAAGGCCTCGGTTAAGCAGGACTGAACTGGCCGTGATGTCGGGCCCCCACCCGAGCATCCCGGTGGTAGGCCGCTTGGCAAACTTCGTCGGCGCGTGGAAGTCCATCTCCACCGACCGGTGGGTGCTGGATGCCCTGGCCCACGGATGCGCTCTGGAGTTCAAAAGGAAGTGTCCCCGTTTCCCATCTGTGGCCAGGTATGAAAACCACATTCCGCAGCTGCTGCTGGAGGTGCGAGCAATGCTGAAGAGGGGCAAATAAAACTCGTCCCAAAGAGGCTCTGGGGCTCTGGAGTATACTCGCGGTACTTCCTCATCCGAAAGAAGACTGGCAGTTGGCGGCCCATTCTAGATCTTCGCCGCTTCAACAAATACATAAAATCCCAGAAGTCCCGGATGGTCACCCTTCAGCACGTGCTGAGACAGCTGGAGGTGGGCGACTTCCTGTCATCACTGGATTTGGAGGGTGCCTATTTCCACATCCCCATTCTCAAGGGGCATCGAATGTTTCTACGCTTTGTGGTCCAAGGGCAGCACTACCAATTCAAGGCCCTTCCCTTCGGTTTGAAGTCGTCCCCAAGGGTCTTCACCAAGTGCTTGGTACCGGTTGAGGCGCGGATGCACCTACAGGGGATCCACGTCTACCCCTATCTGGACGATTGGCTCATCCGAGTGAAGTCAAAGGATCTCGCCGTCCAACACACAGCGAGGACTGTCCGCCTGCTCACGGAACTGGGGTTCTCGATAAACTATGCAAAGTCCTGCTTGGAGCCATCACAGGACGCACAGTTCCTGGGAGCCAGACTCAACACGGTGGCATGCCTAGCTTCGCCATCGGAGGACAGGATAAAGGCCATCCGGGGCAAGGTACAATGGCTGTTGACCATGAAGGTTGCCAGGGTGAGGTCCATCAAGTCCCTGCTCAGCATGATGTCGTCATGCATCTACCTCATTCGGCTGTGCAGGTTGCGGATGCGGCCTCTGCAGCAGTTCCTCAACGTCCGTTGGATGCAAGCGGCAGGAAGCTTCGAGGACAAGATCGCCCTCAACGAGACATTCCGTCGAGCGATTCGGTGGTGGGGTATCCACGCGCAACTGGCGGCGGGCACGGATTTGCAAACCCCAGCGCATCAGGAGACGGTGACGACGGACGCCTCCCTGGACGGATGGGGCGCACATAGCGGAAATCTCCATGCAAGAGGTCTGTGGCTTCCAGAGGAGAGAACGCAACACATCAACGTTCTGGAGCTCCGAGCTGTGATTTGGGCCCTCAAGTAATTCCTTCCGTCCCTCAAGGGCAAGGTGGTGCGGGTCTTCACTGACAACACCACCACAATGTTTTACATTCGGAAGCAGGGGGGCACCAGATCCCCAGCTCTCTCCAAGGAAGCGCAGGACCTATGGCACTAGGCCGTCGTCCAGAGGATGTTCCTGGTACCCTTTCATCTGGCAGGAGTGAAGAACACTGTCGCCGACTCACTCAGCAGGGAGCTGCATTCTTGCCAGGAGTTGGAACTTCAGCAGGATCCGGTGGACCTACTGTTTTAACAATGGGGCGATCCCCAGATCGATCTGTTTGCGACGTTGATGAACACCAAGTGTCGGAGGTTCGCCAGCATGTTTCCCCAGGCGGGGAGCATGGGGGATGCGTTCTCATTCCCCTGGGACGGCCTGTTTCTCTATGCGTTCCCACCGTTGCCGTTGCTCCTACGACTCATCAGTCAACCCAGACAGTCCCGGTGCAGGATGATCCTCATCGCACCGGCGTGGCCGAGGCAGATATGTTATGTTATGTTAAAGGTACTTATATCTCTGGAATATCCGTAAACAGGAAGGATGGGTAGGGTTTGTCGGGAGGAGGGGAGCAGGAGAGTGGGAGAAGTGATGTGCTGTTGGCAGCTTCAGCTCGGTATACACCGAGTGCTGGGCTTTGGTGCTAGTATCGGATCGGGCGAGACCTTGAGTGCTGTAGGTGATGTTTATGTGTTGTTGATACAGTGTGGTAAAGTGCGTGCGGATTGCTGGGAGAGAGATGGTTGTGTGGCTTTGTGTGGTTTAAGTATGCAGAAGATTGAGGGTTGGGTTAGTGGGGTCTTTGTCCTGATTCAGGTACTTCTGATTCCGTTAGAGTTGTATCCCTGTGGGTTGGGTTGATGCTGGTTCCTCATGGGCCACCTCGCTTTGTTAGTGCTGCGCTGACCCCGCTGTATCATAGTGAGTAATTGTTTGGATTTGATAGGTGCGTCTGAACCTTTCTTCAGGTGTGGGACTGGGTTGGTAATATCTCTATTCCCTTGTTATCTAGTGTGACACTGGTCAGTTGAGGTTTTGAAAGGTTCAGGGTCGGAGTGGTGTTGATGTGGCGTTCTAGTGCTTCCGTCTTGGTGAGCCTGTGTATTCAGTTGTTAGTTTCCTCCTGTCATGACTGTCTTTCCGTTGGTTCTTTGGTTTCTGTTGGGTGAACATCCTTGGGGATGTTGTTTGGTTGTAGTTTTTGTGTGATCGGGCATTGTGCTTCCCGCTGTGTAGTAGGTGGACAGTGTGTAATGATGAAAGATTCTGTTTCTCACCCACTGGGTTGGGGCTTTCGGTGTAGTTCTTCCTTTCCCTCTCTGTCTGTTGTCCTTAGGTCTGTTGGGAATGGCTATGGTTTAAGGTCATGGTCCTCTTGATGATTCGTCCTAGTGTTTCTGTCTTTGTCTTGCTATGTATACGGTCTTTGGTCGTATTGCGGCTGTCTCCCAGTTAGTCGTTTAGTATGTCGTGGGATATTTTCCTGAGGGTTTTTCCCATTAATTGCTTGGTGTGGATCCGGGTCTCTCTCTACGTTCATGGATGTTTTAGTTGTGTGCGCGTGCCCCTGTGGCTTTTCTTTCTAATTACGATGTGAAAAGCCAGGTTTTGAGTAGTTTCCTGAATAGTAGGTGGTTTCTTGTGCTACATATGTACTTTGGAAGGTCGTTCCACGTTTTCGGGGCTTGGTGAGAGAAGGAGGATCCTCCAAGTTTTCTTTTGTTGTAGGGTTTCGGTTCCAGGCGGATGTCAATGCTTGATCTGAGCGTTCTTGTTGGTTGATGTAGATGCAGTTTGTCTCTCAGGAACTCAGCGCCTTCGTTGTGTACTGCTCTGTGCATGATGCACATTGTTTTGAATTTTATTCATTGTTTTATTGGTAGCCAAAGCAGTGTTTTCAGCGCTGGTGTGGTGTGTTCTCTTCGGGGTAGTTTCAGAAGCAGTCTGACTACCGTGTTTAGATTGCGTTGTAGTTTTTTTTTTTTAAGTCGTTCGGGCATGCCTAAGTATAGGCTGTTGGCGTAGTCTACTCGGGACATGACTAGGGTGATGATGGCGGTTGTTTTGTTGGCGAACGATAGGAATGGTAGGATCCTCTTTGCGGCTCGCAGGAGGAAGAAGCTTTCCTTGAGAAGGGCTTTTATTTGTGGCTCTAGAGTGAGATTATTGTCCATCAGGACTCCCAGGTTGTTTACAATCGGTGAGGGTGCTGGGGTTGTTCAAAGTTCCCTTGGCCAAAGGATGAAGTGGTTTTCTCCTCCGTATTTTGTGACGATCATTATTTCTGTTTTGCCTGGGTTGATTTTGAGGCAGTTGGAGTTCATCCAGAGGAATACATTGCAGAGGCAGTTTTCCAGCGTTGAATTTATTTCCGGGTTGTCTTGTATTTTGAAGATTATTTGTGTATCGTCGGTGTAGTTGTAGCAGTTGAGGCCGTGGCTTTTGAGGATTCTGATAAGTAGATACAGGTAGATGCTGAATATTAGCGGGGAGAAGGGGGATCCTTGTGGTACTCCCCAGGTGGAATCTCTCAGGATTGATTTGAAGGGTTTCATCCATACGGTTTCCGTTCTGTTTGTTAGTAAATATTTGATCCATAGTAAGGCGCTGTCTGTTATTCCCAGTCCTTCTAATATCATCATGAGGGTCTCGTGGTTAACTGTGTCGAATGCTGCTGATAGGTCTAGGAGTATGAAGGCAGTGCTGTTGTCCGAGTCCGTGTTCATTTTTAGATCGTCCCATATTGAGAGTAGAGCTGATTCTATTCCTCTCATTGGTCTGAAGCCAACTTGTGCTTGGTCTAATAGGCCATGCTCTTCTATGAAGTCTTGGGTCATTTTGTATATGTACGTTTCAAGCAGTTTGGCTGTGTACGGGATGTTGGAGATGGGTCTGTAGTTGGAGAGTTCCTCTACGTTTCCCGCTGTATCTTTGAGTAGTGGCCTGATGTATGCAGTTTTGAAGGCCTGTGGCACTTTCCCAGTTGTGATGGAAAGGTTGAGGACGTTCCTGTGATATTCCAGGGGCGTTCCTTGTTTAAGAATCAATTTGTATTTATCTGGTGGGCATGGGTCTTCAGGAGACCCTGAGTTATTGCTTTCATTCACCAGTTTGACAAATGTCTCCACTGATATTTCTGGAAAGCCTCGTAGTTTGTTTGGTTGTTCCTCCTGGGTGTAGGTGGGGGTCGTGGTCAGATCAGGCAGTCTGCTTTGTATGGTTTGTTGGATGCTGTTGATTTTTTATTTTAAATGGTCAGCAAAGTCATTGCATAGTTTTGTGGACGGAGTTGGTATGTTGTTACATCCCGAAGGGTTTTTGATTTCGTTTATGATTTTGAAGAGTTCTTTTTGGGTGTTTGGTGCTTCGAAGATTTGGTTGTCGTAGTGTTTCCTCTTTGCTTTTAGTATTTCCTTTTTGTATGCCCGGTTGTGTGTGAATTTCAGTTTTTTCGCATCATCGTTTTCATTTCTCCAATCAAGTTCTAGTCTTCGGTTTTTCCATTTCATGGTGCTAAGTAGGGGGGTGAACCATTTTGCCATTGCCCGTTTATGAGAAGGAGTGAAGTGTTTTTCTTTGGTGATGTTGTCTATAGTAGTTGTAATCCAGGAATGCAGCAGAGCTACTTTACTGTCCAGGTCATCATCTTCCATGAATGTTTGGTGTGGTTTGCTAAGCTCCAGGAGTTCAATTAAGTTGGAGTTTTTGATGGTTCTCCAATTTCTGTTCATGGTGTTCAGTGTTTTGTTCGGTTGATTGTTTGTTGGGGTGGTCATTTTGATTACGAAGGGGATGATGAGATGGTTGCTCCAGGGTATTTGAATTGGGGGTGCCGTGGTGAGGAGTAGTTTGTTCGCGAGGATTGCGTCAAGTGTGTGCCCTGCCGAGTGGGTTGCTCCTTTGACTAGTCGCTTTCTACAGCACGTCTTCTGCACTCGCTCCGGTACCTCCAGCGTCTTCTCCACCACACCGCTCTCCGCACAGGGTCCCAGCCTTCCCAGCAGCCAACAACTCCTTGTCTGCCACCGACAACAATGCCTCCATTTCCTTTACTTTGTGGGGTTTTAAACTTCCCGCCAAGCTGATTGGTCTTCCAAACACTAGACTGTGAATCGCTTGCAACAGTCTTCTGTCAGTTTCAATTGCCTCTTCCTCGTCCCAGTACCAAGTGGTGTACTGTCTTCTTTTTCGTCCCAGTACCAAAGTGGTGTGAAGGTGACTGATCATTGTCAGATCTAGGGGAAGAATAATAACAGCCCATAAAGGTCTGGGGAATGGAAGGTGTGTCGTGAAAGGGAAAAGGGGGACACCATGTCTCATCTGGGTGTACTTTGCTCCCTTCCCCTAGGTCGCCTCGCCCCCAGGTAGTCCTCCCTCATGTAGCCACCCCCAGGGTCAGGATCCGGTAGCTTCGGCCTTTTCCTTGCCACCTGGGTGCAGTGTTATTTCAGGGAAAGGAGTGGGGTTGCCCTTAGAGTCCTCACAAGTCTTAAGAATCTGAAGTGTCTGATAGATAGTTAAAGGGTTTTTATTGACAGTACTTTAAAATGGGCTATTTAAACTTCTCAAGACTGCGGTTGGACTTGTCCAGTGGGCGTTTCTGGATGGTCCTTCCACCACCTTTGGGCTCCCTACCCCCTAAACCAGGCCTCCCTTCCACACACGGTTAGCACAAATTCTATAGCTTGGTAACCCCTGTCTAAGCTACCCTCTGTGTTAGGAGTGCCTAAAGTCCTAGGCCTTATCTAATTTACTCCCTCTGGTGCTTCTCCAGGGTCACCCATTCTAATTCAGTAGTGTCCTGAATGATGCCTTTATGTTCTCAAGACTCTTTCTTGCTCTCCATTTCGCTCCTTTCCCTAATCTTATGCTTCCCTTCTCACTACTCTCCTTTCTCCTCCTACTTCCACTATCATATCCGCTTCCTTCTCTCTAACTGTCGCCTTATTCTCCTACTCACTTCTGTGTTCGCACTGCTTTCTCTTCCTGTGTCTCTTGGAGCTCCTCTCCTCCCACCCCTTTCCTCTAATCTCCCTCCAGTCTTCTCACACTAGTCTTTCTATCTCTACCACTTCCCCCTCTAAAACTCCTTTCACTCTGTACTACCCCAAAGTCCCCTTCCAGTCTTCACCATGGCTGGATTTTATCAATCTGCTCCCAGGCCAATCAATCAGTAATCCCAAACAAGGCTTTTTCATCTTTCTTTTCCTGAATTGGAAATCCAAGCACCTTTGTTCAAGTTAATATTTTGGAAGGTGCACTGAGCTTAATCAAACCTGGTATAGACCTTGGGATCTGCGTGATTTTGCTGTTGCGGAAAAGTCAGAGACGGAATATTTGCATGAGAAATGTACGCACCCCAAAAGGTTAGTACATTTCCCATGCAAACCTAATTTTTAAAAAGCTACAAAACCCACACTCCCACCCACACCTACAACACACCCCCAGCCACACCCCCAACACACCCCCACCCACACTCCAACACACCCCCACGCACAACCCTACTTACCTTGTAAAACGCACTGTTTCCCAGCGGCGCCAGTTCCATTTCACTTCTGTGATCGGGAACCGGCGCCGCAGGATCCTTTTTTTTTGTTGGGGGGGCAGCTGCAGGGCCTTCCCCCCACAACTCCCGCTCACTATACGGCAGCCCCTGTTTTTTTTTCTTTTCTTGGGAGTGCGGCAGGGGTGTCCCCGCCGCAACACCCAGCTCACTATACTGTTTTGAATGCATGCCATCAAAGGTACAAACTTTTGGTGTTTGAACCTTTGGTGGCATGCATTTATGACCTTTTTGTATAGGTCGAACCTTTCTTTTCGGTAATTTCTACCGAGTCCGCGTTGCGCTTTCATGAAGTATACGTGAGTTGAGAAATCCTGACATTGATTATGGCAAGGCGAGTTTGATGACATCACCTCAACACTGTATTTAGTCATTTTTGTGACTTGTTAGAATCGTATTGTTACTGCATTAGAGGTTCCAATACTTCTATTAAATATGTAGAGAATTGTACTATTATTATAGTTTACATTCACAATGTTTAAAGGAAAACAAGACAACTCATTTGACTACGCTTTTTTAATATGTACTGTTGTAATATAATTTCAAGTGTGATCACTGTTTAACAATATAACAATAACTAGTGCCTCCCAGAAACAGAAAGAAGGCAGTGAGCGGAACAGTAAGTGGTGGAAGCCATGGGGGGAGAGCCCCAGCACCAGTGCAGAATTGGGACATGAGATCACGCAGCCAGGGAACATTGGAGGGAACCCCAGTGGTGTCCATATGTCCAAAACAAGGGGGAAGGTGGAGTGGGCAACCCCGTCAAGGGTTTTGACCCATGTTGAATTATTAGATGGGGTAGATGTGGGGATGAGCTGTTGCCGCCCATCATTCTATCCCAGAACAAAACTAAATCAATAGACTGGGTGGATGTGGGGATGAGCTGTCGCTGCCCATCATTCCATCCCAGAACCAGGAAAAACAGCGCGGTTGTGCGCACACCAAAATGGTTGTCTAACCTGCCACCCACCAGTGCCAGCATGATGGACCGGAAGCGCCAGGGGTGAAAGGTGGTGTCAAAGGAAAAATAACAGGCCTGTTAGCTTAAAAGCGCTATAAAATCACCTTTGTTTCCCTGAATGCAAGCTCAAAATGCCTATTTTAAACATCACAAGATATTCAAAAATCTCAATGAACACCAGCAGACATTTGGCAGAATGTATTCTTGTGTGCATACAAAATCTGGGAAGATGAAGAGCCCAAAACAATGTTTATAACAAAGCTGGCTGAGCTGTGGATGTCAGCAGCTTACGTGAAATTGGACTAAAACCACTAAAATTGAAATGTTTAAATTAAATGAGTGACCTACTTTTGAGTGTCACATAGTTTGCAACTGTTAAATGTAATGGTTTTGAACTTAGAATCAGCATTCTAGCTGCATGTGTAAAAATTGTAAGTTTGATTTAAACTGGGAACAAACAGGACATTTAGCTGAAGCTTGGCTTAAAGAAATTGAATTCTGCCTGACAACTACCCCCGACAGGAGTTGAACTGGCTCAACAACTCTTCCCAGGACTGGCTGCATCCTGCTGCCCCCACCAAAAGGAGATCACACCTCTCTGATTGACTTAAGGGAGGGGTACCTGCAGACTGCAGGAAGTTGAACAAAGCCCTGTCCTGGGCTCAGGCAAATGTTATATTGGGGGGTCGTAAAATGGCTTCCTCTTGGGAGAAACTGGGAGGGGCAGTGCCTGTGAGAGCCAGCTGAGCTTGGGGGAAGTGGATAAACCAGTTATTCCACCATGTGATGTGGGAAGCCACACCCATTTTTGACTAGGGCATAATTTTAAAAAGATAGATAACTCATAGTGCGGACTGGTCAAAATTATATAAATAATATCATTATTCTTGGGATTTTTCCGTGCACATTTTAAAAGGCGTTAGGACTCTGTACCATGTTCTGAGGCAGAACCCCGGTATTTATTGATATTGCAGACACTGTGTTTAAGCTAGACAATTGAAAATTTACTGGAATATGTGTTGTGTCAAATCTGGAAAGGTTTAAAAGTCGTTATCTGGATGAAAAGGGGCAGAATTCTGTCAAAAGTGGACACGACATCGTACCAAGACAGGGATTGGATGGTTTGGTACTACAGAAAATATGTTAACTGGACCTATAATATTAGAACAATGGTACATAGATAAATGCGTGTTTGGATCAAATATAGATTTGTGTGCAATTTGACAGGGGAAGGATCCTTGGACCATAAAACCTACAGCATCACTCTGACTCACATTTCCTTCCCCCAATCAAGGGAAAGAGGAGGAATTGGCCAATGATAAGTGAGAGGGGCAGGTTTAGTTATGACCAACGCACACACCCACTTTCTAAAGACATAAAAAGGACCACTGAAAGACAGGCAGGAGATTCACTTTCCACTTTCTTGCGGGACGCTTTGCCGGGAGACTCCAGACTTCAAATCCATCAACCTTCAGAGACCAGAGATCCAGAGAGACCAGAGATCCAGAGAGACCAGAGATCCAGAGAGACCAGAGACCCAGAGAGACCAGAACTGTGTAGTGCTGAGAGCAGAACCAGAGACCAGACCGCTGTGAAGAACCGCTAGCAGAAGTCCAGCCAATCCTAACCCGATCGGTGACGAGGCCCATTCCTGTCCAAAAGATAGTGTGAGTACTCTAGGACTGTGCCAAACCAATCTCTTAGTGTAAAATAATCTAATTAAAACTATTTCCTACTCCTTATAGGGCCTCCGTAATTACGCTCGACGCACGCGATTAAATTTGCCGCGATTTGACATTTTGCACAATTTCAGCCACGTGTAAAAATCAGCAGCTCCTTGCTTTCCTTTGCTAAAATTCGTTTTAACCTGCTAGTTACTCATAGAGCATTGCTAAAGTGAGCCTGAACTAATATAAACTAGATATCACCCACCCTGAACCCCCTATAGGGAATTAAAAGCCTTTTTATCATATTTTTCACTTAATTGCAACCACATCAAAGTATCTTGCCTGTGTTTCAAACTCCTACCTGTTTCCCTCTAAACTTGCTGCGGGGGAACTGAATTTCGTATTGTATTTGATTGCATTCCTGAGAACTGGGTGCTCCCCTTTCCATCTCCTTATATTGCATAAAGGGGGGAGTGAATTGTCAAGGAAAAGTGATTACATTGTCTTTTGTTGAAGCCATATCCAGTTATTTTCTGTACTGCATTTCATTCATCATTGCATTGTCCTTGAAGCCATAAAGGCATTCTCTACCACCTTATTTTTCTTTTCCTATTCATAAGTAACCAAGAACTGTGCTACAGTAGGATTACCTATTGCTGATTACTGCTCATATTCACAAGTGTGCTATCCATTATCAATTTATTTATAGAAGTGTGATATATATATATATTGTTTACATTTTCAAATAAACCTTTTAAATTTGCAAAACAAATCTACTTCTTGGCTCAGTGGGGTTAGGGGGATTCTAAGAGAGGGGTGTTATACAAGGGTTCATCATACAGATTATAACTTGCCATAAAAATATATAAATAAGGGCTTCCCTTGGGCATCCCAGACAAGGCACTGACTTAGTGGGATTGCTTGATTGGAGTCACTTACAACCCAACAGACCCCACAAGCAAGACGAGTAATGGGCATTAAACAGTTGTGGAGCTCAGAGAAGACATCACACTCCGGAAGGGAGGGAGGGGACCAGTCAAAGCTCACTAATGCCAGTGACCAAAGAAGAAGCAGCAATGGCACTACATAGGACATACAGAGTTGGTTTAAAGAATTCCAAGACCAGCTTATGGTCTCCTTCCAAACACATTTTGCAACTCTGAAAGAAGAAATGAAGCAGTCATTACAGTTACAGGAGCTGAGAATCAATGTAGCTCAGCTGGAAGAAAGAACGGACACACAAGAAAAGGTGTTGCAAAACATGGAGGAGGACACACAAAACAAAAGAACTATGAAACTTAGGAGCACCTTTCGCACATATCACATCATCTTGAGATCCAGTGTGAGGACCTGGAAAACTGCTTGCAGAAACAAACTTCCGGATAAAAATTCTCCCAGAAATCGTGCAGGACAAGTATGTGAAAGGTACAGCCCAGCATCTCTTTGCAGAAATTCTGGCAACCGACACGGAAGAACTCGTCCACATGGACCGAGTGCCTTTGAGTGGGCCCGCAGAGAACAGGAGAACAGGGCTTACACCCAAGTGACGTATTGTTGGCAATAACATCATATGGCCAGAAAGAACAGATTTTGCGGAAAGCGAGGATGGCGGGGAAGGTGCGAATAAATGGAGACAAAGTGCAACTATATCAAGACCTTGCGCAATCTACGCTTCAGAAAAGGAGGCGGATGGGCCCAGTGGTGAAATTCTTGGCGATTAAGCAAATAAGGAATAAATGGACTTTTCTTTTTGGTCTACTCTTCTCATGGGAAGGATGACAGCACACGATTACGACCTGTGAAGAGGGAGAACAGATTTTCAATCTACAAGGAGAACTCGAAGAGGGCAGTGAGGAAGAATGGCAAGTAGACAGGATGCAGAAAACCGTGGGAGTGGAAAACCTTGACGAAAAAGGGCAAAGGTGGAAACAAGACCTGAAGAAGAGGCGAGGGGCCGAGATCGGGAACATCAGATGTAAGGTGGACAAGAGCAGGAGGGAAAGCGGATATATGATGCACCCCGGTGAAGGGGGTAAGACGATAACACGTTATAAGTTTGCGGCCCAAGGGGTTGGGAAGGGCGGCCGCAACTTGGAATCCTTAGTGGGGTTTAGTATTCCCCACAATGACTTCTCTGGGATGGTATGAGGGCCAGGCGTGGCGAACACATCTTCCGAGCAGTCATAGGAGCCCGGACCCTCCTCACGGGAAGGGGGGGCGTCCAAGTTGGAGATTAATGTTGACAGTTGGAGGTTGAGGGCAGTGGAACGGAGAGGGGAGTGAAGGGGGGTTCCAGAAGTGGAAATACATGCTGTAAGGAACTGAGAGTTAGGGGGGGGAGGAGCTGGGTATCTAGATGAAGGTTCTTCAGGTGTTAACGTATAATGTAAGGGGACTCAATACCCCGGTTAAGAGGATAAAAGTGGAAAACTTCCTGCGGGTGAGAAATGAGACATTCTTATGTAGAGACACATTAACGCAAACAAGACAAATGGAAACTCTGAATTAGAGGATATACTCAAATATATCAGGCAAACTCGGAGGAGAAGAGTGCAGGAGTGTTTATAGCAGTACACGATAGGCTGGGAGCACAAGTGAACGACACCATGTAGGACAAGGAGGGGAGGTACTTGTTTCTGAAAGGGGATATTCCATTAGTGGGGGATCTCAACATGGCGTGGGTTCCCAGACAGGATAGGAGTCGGAGTACAGCACAGGGAGCGCAGGACCCATCTAAGGCACAACGGCTGTCAGGAATAAGGGGCAAGGACCTAGGAGGTGCCCGCGATGGGTTAAATGGGAAATTGGGGAGATACCTACACTTCCCAGTAGTACGTGGGAGGAGTGTGTAGTCATCCTCCGTGCGCGCGTGTGGCCAGCTGACAGTGATTAGTAACTGCTCATTAAGGGCCCATGGCTCACAGCAGGTGTGGCTCATTTTGTGTGTGTGTGCTTCATGACGGTGGAACGAAGGAGCGTCTCAGACCCGCAAAAAGGAGCGGCGGCGGCAGCGGAAGCTACGGAGAGTTGCAGCTGGAGGGGAATGTCTAAAAGGCTGCTGCCATTACGTGCCTCACAATACGATGTCCGGGAGGGCTTCCGAGCCTCATGGACATAAGATAAGTAGAGAGATGTTGGTGGGAGAGAACTATTAAGTATCGTGTGCACGGGGAGGGGCCAGGTTTGGAAGGCTGGATTATCGCTGTGTTTAAGAACCCAATGGCAGGGCGGATGGACTGCTTTAGTCACAATTAATGTGTAAACCTGTACGCTGCTGGGACAGTGTGCATCAGGCTTTGCTTATCAGGGTTTGGGCAGACAATGTGGCAATTGAAAGTTCCGGCATAGAAAAGAAATTGGGATTGAGTGATGGATGGCCAGAACGCTTATGTGTTATGTTCTTTTCTGTGTCATGATTCATGTTTATAAGTGTTTGCTTACGCTTGCCCGTTGGGGCCATGTGTGATGTTTCTTCATAGGGGAAGCATTCCCCAAGTATATGTTCCATTCTGCTTGCTATGTATATGTTGCAATTAGGGAATGAATGTGGTACATGTATCAAGGTGTATTAATACCGGTTTTCAAAGTGTGCAAAAGGACATGTTAGAGACAGGGCTTACATTTAAGAGTTTTACAAGGTTTCAGGCAGTGTAGGGTTTTTTCCCTGTTACGTTCCCCCATCCTATCCAAGCTAGGGTTCCCCTAAACCTCTATCCGGTGTTCCTACATTTCCCCTACCCTGTCCACAACCTCTCCCTAACCCTCCTCCCTCCACTGGCTGCAACGTGGTGTCCTGTTTTCTATACCAGGCACCTGTGCCAACCACGGTGGGAGGGTCGACTTCATTCGGCTTCTGTGGTTCGGGGGAGAGTTTTGATCACTCCTCCCCTTTTTGGTATATTGTGACATAATAAGCCACCCCCATATTGGGATACTAAAACCACCCAAGCCAAATGGAAGCGACTCCTCTGCCTTTGGCTGATGTGCTAAAGGCCCTCCAAGATATTCAGTTAGAATTAGCTCAGGCAAGACAAGAATCTGATAATTTAAAGACACAAGTACAAAGTTTGGTTGCTCAGAGGACTCCATTAGAGGGAACTAGCGCAATGGGAGCCGCCTCTTCCAGTCAGAATTCCACGGTAATTGTCCACCCTCCTAGTTGTGTACCTTTGGCAGCACCTGAACGCTTTTCAGGTGACCCTAGAAAATACATGATGTTCCTTACACAATGTAGACTACATTTCTTGTGTAAACCCATGGCCTTCGAGACTATCCAGGCTAGGACAGCTTTTGTCATTTCCTATTTGTCAGGTGATGCCGCCGCATGGGCGATGCCCTTGGTACAGAAAGATGATCCTCTATTATATAACTGGGATGGTTTTTTGGCGGAATTTGGCAGACTATTTGATCGTAGAGAGGTGTCCTTAGCTCAGGATAAGGAATTGTTGAGATTAAAATAGGGAGCGCGGGATCTAGTAACTTATGTAACCCAGTTTAACAGGCTAGTCATAGAGACTGAGTGGCCGGCAGCCAAACAAACAGTATTATTTTATCACGGATTACGCGAGGAACTTAAAGATGCCATTGCGCAAGTGGAACCCCGACCACGAACATGTACTGCTATGATAGATCTAGCCTTCAGGTTGGATCATCGCATGAATGAGAGGAAATGTGATAAAAAAAGACCGGAAGCAGCGCCTTTTGTACAATTAGACAGAAGTAGGGGAGGAAGGACAAGTGTAGTGGAACCAATGCAGATTGGAAGTGTCAGAGGACCATTGTTGGCGGCAGAGAGGGAACAACGTAGAACTAATAAGTTGTGTTTGTATTGTGGGCAAGCTGGGCATTTTATACGGACATGTCCCAATACTCCTCAAAAGAGTGGTGAAAAGAGTGCAAAGGAGGCGGGAAAAGAATTGGGACGGCCTTAAGGGGAACACAGGTGTCAGGCCCATTTGAGGTAAGATTCCCCAGATGGATTGCAAATACGGTGTGGGGTAAAACTTCACATGTATACATTCTTGTGACGTTATGTTTCGCTCTGGCGAAACAGGAGGTTATGGCCATGGTGGATTTGGGGGCTACAGGTAATTTTGTAGATATTACATTGGCTACTCAGTTAGGATTACCCTTAGTGGACAAGCAGCAGGCAGAAGGAGTCCAGTCGGTAGATGGTTCACCATTAATATCAGGACCCATACGAAAACAGACTGAGAAATCGGAAATGATATGTGTAGGAGGTCATCAAGAGGAAATTACATTTGACCTCATAGCAGCCCTGCAGTTCGGGTTGATTCTGGGGATGCCATGGTTGAAATTGCATAACCCGCAAATTGATTGGGAACTGCAGACAGTAAGGATTGATGAACAAAGGTGCCAAGAACATATTCTACCCAAAACAGGCCCCGCAGCATTGTTAATTGAGAAAGGAGCAGGGCCCCAAGTGGTGGGAGCAGTGGGAGAGAGAATTCCCTCACAATACATGGAATTTGAGAAAGTGTTTGACAAAAGAGTGGCTGAGCAGTTGCCCCCTCATAGGACCTATGATTGTGTTATCAAGTTAGAGGAAGGGGTGAAATTGCCCTGTAGTAGAATATACGCCCTCACGGAAAAAGAAAATGAACATTTACGAGAGTACCTTGATGAAATGTTGTCTAAGGGATTTATTAGGCACTCTACTTCTTCAGTTTCTTCACCATTATTTTTTGTTCCTAAGAAGGAAGGGACATTACGCACATGCATAGACTATCATGCATTTAACAAGGTGACCATCAAGAACCGATTCCCTTTACCTTTGATTTCGGTTCTATTAGACCAAGTAAAGAATGCAAAGATTTATACTAAGTTGGATCTGAGGGGAGCCTACCATTTGATACGGGTAAAAGAGGGAGATGAGTGGAAGGCGGCATTCAGAACCAAGTTTGGATTATTTGAGTATCTTGTGATGCTGTTTGGTTTATGTAATGCTCCCGCAGCTTTTCAGTTTCTTTTATGCAAGAGGTATTGCATGAGTTTATTGATCTTTTTGTAATTGTGTACATTGACGATATTTTGATTTATTCAGATTCCCCAGAGCAACATGTAAAACATGTAATAGCAGTATTGAAGAGGTTACAGGAATATCAATTATGTGTGAAATCAGAGAAATGTGCATTTCATGTGAGCCAAGTAGAGTTTTTGGGGTTTATATTGACCAACACCGGAATTGTCATGGACCCAAAAAAGGTTCAGGTGGTGTTGAACTGGCCTTCTCCACAATGCATAAAAGACATACAATCCTTCTTAGGGTTTGCCAATTTCTACAGACGCTTTATTAGCAACTTCTCCAAGAATTGTTACTCCAGTTACGCAACTACTAAAAAAGGCGTTGCGGTTTACGTGGAGTGTGGAGGCAGAGAGAGCTTTCCAACAATTAAAGACAGCCTTCACTACCGCTCCTGTGTTCTAGAGAGAGCCTTTCAGGTGGAGACAGATGCTAGTAATGTGGCAGTAGGAGCCATTTTATCCTAGAAGGATGAAAAGGGAATGTGGCACCCTGTGGCTTTTTTTTCTAAGAAATTGTCGGGGTGTGAACAAAATTATTCCATCACTGATAAAGAATTGTTGTCAATTCGGTTAGCGTTTGTGGAATGGAGACATTATTTGATGGGTGCAAGACATCAGGTGGTGGTGGTAACAGACCACAAAAATGTGCAATACTTCAAAACGGCACAATCTCTGAGCCCTAGACAGCTACGTTGTTCTCAATATTTTAATGAATTTGATTTTGTGGTTACATTCACACCAGGTAGTAAGAATGGAAAAGCGGATGCTTTATCTAGACAACAAAATGTGGACAATTCAGTAGCGGAAATTAAGACCATTATTTGACCTGAAAGAATTGTTGGGGCTATTGCACAGAAAGTCATTGAGCAGGTCAAGAAGGCGTTACCAGTCAGACAATTGCAAGAATGGAGTAAAAGTCATCCCGCATGTACCTGTCATGATTCCTGCCCCTCATGTCCCCAGCCCTTCAAGATGTCAGGCTGGAGCCAGGCCACGATCACCTACATGGCCCTCAAGGGCCTCTCCATCCCTCCAAAGACCCACTTGGAGTCAGACTTGGCGCTTGTGGCACCAGACTCACTCACTCCCATAGGATAACATTGGGGATTGGACTTGTAGTGCATTGATGGGGACAAGATGGATGCCCCCACATATTTCGGTTCCCAGAACTGCATGTGCACTCTAGTCTTTTGGGTGTGGTTCAGCCCAGAGACACCTGGGATACCCAGAGACTATCTAAGCCACGCCCAGGCTGAGAAACATGCTTTGTGTTTTCTGCACCTGCAGCGTGACACTCACCATGTTCGGATCGGTCTCCCGCAGGCCTGTATCTTTCTTCTGTGCTCAGCTCCTGCAAGAGCAAGAACACCGTTAGGAACAGCCTTGTGGCGCTTCTGCCCATCATTCATCGCTTCTTCTGTTCTGCGGG
Source organism: Ambystoma mexicanum (assembly GCF_040938575.1). NCBI lineage: Eukaryota > Metazoa > Chordata > Amphibia > Caudata > Ambystomatidae > Ambystoma > Ambystoma mexicanum. The sequence continues at coordinate 1,107,005,134 of NC_090941.1, forward strand.
CATCTTCTTCGGTGTCATTTCCATCCCGGCATGCCGCTTCCTAAGGAAAAGGGAAAAGAACAGAAAAAAGGCATTAGTAAGCATTCAGCAAATCTTCGCTTATTTTTAAAGACTGTACGAGCTTCAAACGCTTACCTGAATCCCAGCAGCTCTTGGGGAGCTCTGTCTCCGGAACCTTTCATCCTTCTGCAAGAGGGAAAAGACACTCCAGGTTAGCGTGGAAACCTATAGAGGTGCTGCATACCGCGCTACCTCGCCGCATTTCTTCTTTATAACCGGCATCCACGCTGAAAACGTCGCGGCACCTAAAAGACACAGAAAAAGAACTCAGTTCAATACAAATACGAAAGGGTCGCATCGCGCATCGCGCTCTCACTCACCTTCAGCGCTACTCATCTCAGCAGCACGTCGCCATCCCCAGACGCCAGACATCATCTAAGGAAGGAAAGGAACGAAGTTAGAAAACTGTTCAAAAGACTCATTATACTTACCTGTCGGACTCTTGCCAGTGAAGTAACTAGGCAGCAACGAGCCCGCATCAATCAACGCGCCCTTGCGCTGAAAGCAGGATGGAGAGCACACTTTCCAAGAAAACAAGGTGAGCTGTGGATCAAAGGGAAGGGTTGGACCCCGGGGAAGAAGGGATTCAAGCACACAGAGACAATAGGGAGTTAAACTCTACCAATCCTGTGTTTCAGGCCCAGTCTCCAGTCGAGTAGACTCCAGGGAAGGGTTTGAGGTCGTAAGAGGTCAGAACAGGCTGAGTGACCTCCCCGTGGATACCAGGTGAGCGTTACAGTACTGTACGGGAAGGTTTGCCCTATCATTAGGGTAGACTGTATTTACCTACTAAGGAATTACAGAAGCAAGCCTTATACTGGTGCCATAATTCTCCATTAGCAAGGCATGCAGGTTTGAGGAAAATGCAAGAGATGTTAGGAAAATATTTCTGGTGGCCCACATTAAAATAAGACACAGAGAATTACTTAAAGTTGTGTGAGAACTGTGCACGTAACAAGGCAGAGCATGGGAACAAAAGAGGGTTGTAACAACCATTGCCAAACCCTGGTCAGCCATGGACTTCCATTTCGATGGATTTCATTACGGATTTACCTCCTGATAATGGTTTTGATACCATTTGGGTAGTGGTGGACTTCATGTCTAAGCAAACCCACTTTGTTCCATGTGTAGGAATACCAGGAGCAGGAAAGCTGGCAGAGTTATTTTTGCAACATGTGGTCAGATTGCATTGGTTACCAAAGTGTATCATCTCGGATAGAGGCTCGCAATTCACCTCCAGATTTTGGCGTGCCTTTTTTCAGATGCTGGGAATCAACTGTGCGCTCTCTACTAGCTATCACCCTCAAACTGATGGTCAGACAGAGTGCGTGATTCAGACATTAGAGCAATATTTAAGAGGGTATTTAGGAGATGGCAGAGATTCCTGGGTACAAGCCTTATGGTTGGCAGAATTCACCTACAATAATACCTATCACACTTCCCTGGGAATGGCACCAAATGAATGCTTATATGGTCAAGTGCAGAATATGATACCAGAACATTTGCCAGAAGTGGGACACATGCTTGTGTTACAAGAGCGCAAGCAGTTGCTTCTGGAGGTCAGGCAAAAGGCACGGGCAAATCTGGAACAAGCAAAAGGACAATATAAAATTCAGGCTGACAAACATCGACAAGCAGGTCCCAAATTTGCAGTGGGGGATAAGGTGTGGTTATCCACACGAAATCTAGCCTTGATAGGCTCACGGAAATTTCTACCTCGTTTCATTGGGCCCTACGAGATAATTAAATGTGTGTCTGCCACTGCTATGAAATTGCGTTTGCCCAAAATTTTACCTATCCATCCGGATAAAACCCGCAGCTCCAGGAACGACTGCCAAGAGGCCTCCGGCGATTATGAAGAATGGGCAGATGGAATACGAAGTTAAAAGCATTTTAGACGCCAAGAAGAGGAATAACCGATTATGGTATTTGGTTCAATGGAAAGACTATGGTGCTGAGGATTATTCTTGGGAACCAGTGGAAGCGATACATGCCCCAAGATTGGTTAAACTGTTTCACCGGCGACATCCGGGTGAACCAGGTCCTGGGAAGGGCCCTGGGAGAGGAGGTAATGTCAGGAATAAGGGGCAAGGACCTAGGAGGTGCCCGCGATGGGTTGAATAGGAAATTGGGGAGAAAACTACACTTCTCAGAAGTACGTGGGAGGAGTGTGTAGTCATTCGCCGTGCGCGCATGTGGCCACCTGATGGTGATTAGTAACTGCTTATTAAGGGCCCACGGCGCACAGCAGGTGTGGCTTATTTTGTGTGTCTGTCATGCGCGAGAGGAATTCCAAAAAGGTCACAAAACCCAATACCAGGAGTAAAATCACCTCTCACACTCACGATACCTCCTCGACCAGTAATAGCGCTAAGTTTCCAAAGTCACAATTAGTTCAGGGTTCTAGGCTACCTGTGATGCGAGGGAAGCGTGGGCGGTCCTTGTTGCAAGGCCGGGGTGGCGCCAGCCTTCACTACGTTCCTCGCTTCCATTGGCAGCTTCCTTGGAGGTTGTGAGCAGGCAGACGCCGCTGACCGGTTTCGCTTCCTGGATACGGGACGCTTTCCCGATCACGTGACTTGTCATCCGCTCACGTGATCGGCAGCCACACATAAAGCCGGGTTATTCGAATAGCTCGTTGCTTAACAGGTGTTTCCTGTAACACTGTTCAGCGTCTCGTCTCAGGATTTAAGTTTCACGGTACTCGACCTCAGCTCTCGGATCACAGACTGCTTCCTCATTCAACCTTTGGCACCACTACTTGTTCGGCACAGATACACGGAATACTGACCTTTGGATTATGAACTTTGGACTGCCTTTGGATCTTCCTCTTGCTTTGTTCGCCTTTCATGAACACTCGGAATCGAACCTCGGACTGCATATTGGATTTGCCTTCGTCTCGCCCCATCTGTTAAAGTCACGCTCAAGCATCGTTTTCATACCAAGTGCCACGAGACATCCAGGTTTTGACAGCCAGCATTACCAGGCTTCAGGGACTGTCTGCGCACACCCTTGCACCACCACTCCCGATCCCAGCCAATCCCTTATTGGGTTTAGGTAAGATCTTTGGGTATTTAGAGTGTGCCTGTTTTCATACTTATACTGTAACTGTTTGTGTTAATACTTGGCTTCCTTCCCACAGTCTTGGGGTCTGCGGTTGCGCCTGGTTCCTGTTGAACAACACCAACACCCGTGGCTTCAAGGCTCACACAGAGAGTATATTGTTACCTCTCTGTGGGGAACTTGGGGACAGAGGCCCTATTACTCTTCACGACACAGCAAGTCTGACAGACTGTGAAGCCAGTGTGTTCGTGATGAGTCTAGAGGCTGCAGCCAACGACCCCGTGGCTGTGTTGGTACAAGCAATTACAGTATTAAGAGCAGACATGGCGGCCGCCAATACGGTTATACATCAGCGCCTAGATTCCATCCAAAGTAGCCAGCACCCACTACCCGCTGATGCAGAGTTTGGGGATGCCGGGGCCCAAACCCCGGTGATTCAGCCTGTAGCCCCAGCCGCTTCACCGCAGGTCCCCGTAATCATGCCCACTCCTTTTCCACTAGCAGCCCCGGAGAGATTTCATGGAGACCCCAGGAGGTTTTGCACGTTTCTAAATCAATGTAGGTTACATTTCCTCTGTAGACCACAGGCCTTTCCTGATTCCACCACCAAGGCTGCATTCACCCTGTCTCATTTAGCTGGCACTGCTGCAGCATGGGCCAACCCACTACTCGAAACCAACATTCCGGCCCTTTATGATTTCGAGTTACTCGTGACTGAAATGTCTCATGTATTTGACACACGACATAAGGCCCAGTCTCGGGATCTCGAGTTACTAGACCTGATCCAGGGGAAAGGTACATTAATTGAATACATCACCAAATTCAATCAGTTGGCTGTTGAGACCTCATGGCCTGATACAAAGAAGGCAGTGGCGTTCTACAGGGGTTTAAGTAATTCCATGAAGGATGCTATGGCGGTTGTTCCCTCTTTACCCACTCAACATACTGAGCTCGTAGACCTCGCCCTACAGATTGATGCAAGACGTTCTGAACGCCGATCTGAGACTGGGTTTTCTAACACGGTTCCTGTGTCCCCTTCCCCAGAAACAGGTGGGGAGCCTCTGCAGACAACCACCTAGTCACAAATAACAGCTGTCCCGCCAAGTAGTACAATTCGAAATTCAATTCGGCAGGTTTATGCCCCCCTTATCACATGTATTTTGCAGTTTCCACAGGGCAATCCTATTCCTGGAGTTGCCCCATAGGAAGCCCCTACACATGCTGTGAAGTCTCACAAAAAAGTGTCTGGGGACAAGGAACGGGACATTCACAAAAAAATTCAAAAGTCTGGGCAAAACTACCATTTTGAGCAGGGCTGCTCTTCCCACCATGCCCAGGGGTATTCGAGACCAGAACACCATGCTATTCTTAATGCCCTCCACTGCCTTCACTGTATTGTGTTTGTGCTCTATCTCTATCCTATGGTAAATGTTTATGCCCAGATACCGGAATGTCACGGGCTGCCAGGGTATCTGCAGAATGGGTAATCTCTCCAGTGGGGTGTTCCTATATCTACCCAAGGGGAACAAACTGGACTTCCCGGGGTTCACTGATATGCCCGAAAGGGTGGCATAACGGTTCATCACCTCCAACACATACTGCAGGTTCTCCTCAGGGTAGCGCAGCTAGAGGAGCATATTGTCTGCGTACAATGATATCAGGTGTGTGCCGCCTGTCGTTCGGATCCCACCTCCCCGTATTGTTGCCGCAGGCATATTGCCAGCGGCTCTAACTACAATATGTATAATATGGGCGACCAGGGACATCCCTGTCTGGTCCCCCTGCTGAGTTGCCATTTATCCGAGATTATGGTTCCCATTTTAACTCTCGCAATCGGGGAGCTATATAACATCTGGACCCATCTGGTATATCCTGGCCCCATCCCGTATCCCTACAGGGCCGCTTTCAACCATGGCCACCGCACTGAATCGAATGCTTTGACCGCATCCAATGACACGATAGCCAGCTCACCCGGGTCTCCCTCGGTCTGATCAATAATATGGTGCAGCCTCCTATGGTTATCTGTAATGTTTCTACCGGGGACATAGCCTGTTTGGTCCCAGTGTATCAGTTTGCCAATTACCCTCTTTAACCTATTAGCCAGCACTGCCGTGAGTATTTTACTGTCTTGATTGAGCATTGACAGGGGCCTGTAAGACCCACAGTCCGCGTCTGGCTTGCCTGGTTTCAGGAGCAGGATGATCACTGCCTCACGGAGAGACGCTGGCAGTTCCCCTTGCTCATAGGCCTCATTAAGCATGGTGAGTAGCGGCTGAAGTAGCTCCTGCTTTTATGTTTTGTAAAACTCACTGGGTAACCCATCCGACCCAGGCGCTTTACATGTGGGCAGGTGTTGGATCACCATCTCCAGTTTGTCTGCAGTGATGGAGGCATCTAGCGCCGCGCGTTCCAAATCATCTAAGGTGGGAAGCCCTATGTCCTGTATTTCTAGGCTCATTTCTTCTCCTGCATCCTCGTATAGTCGTCTATAATACTTGAGGAACTCCCCATTTACTTCTTCCTGGGTATTATAGATTTGGCCCTCTGCGTCTCTGATCTCTCTTATCATCGGGCGGGGGGGGTTCTCATTTTTGTATAACCAGGCTAGTAATCTACCTTGCTTGTCTCCCCCTGCATGTAGCCTCTCTGTATATTTCTTGTAATTTAGTCTACATAACCTGTCCCAGAGTTCACTACAGGTCATCTGTAACTCTCTAATCCTGGCGCTGTCCCCACTAGTAGTCCCCCCTCCTTGTACCAAGCCCTCTAGCTCTCTTTCTGTTTCTCGCAGTTCCCGTTCAATACCCCCTTGGAGCCCTTTGGACTTGGATATAGCCACCCCGCGCACCACCACCTTGAATGCTTCCCATACTGTTCCCTCGCAGCGTACACTGCCGGTATTAATTTCGAAGTATTCCTCGATGGCCTCCCTCAGGTCCTCGCAAAATCCCGAATCCTGTAAAACCTCAATTCTGAGCCTCCATGTCGGGATCCGTGCCCTGGGGGGTTGATGTCGCCATCCGACGACCAAGGGTGAATGGTCGAACAGCACCCGGGCCTTGTATTCCGCTCCCACCATTTCTCCCATAATCCCGGCGTTTACAAACACATAATCCAAACTCATGTAAAGGTCCCGAGGTGCTGCATAGTGCGAATTCTGCCTGTCCGCTGGGTGCAATCGTCTCCACACATCCTTTGGCCAACGTCTGTCAGAAATGTCAACAGCGCCTTGGCTGCCGGCGCCGGCTTCTCTAGTTTGTCATCTGACCTGTCTACCCTGGGATACAGGGTGCAATTAAAGTCCCCTCCCCGCACCGTTGCACCACCCACCATGGGGCTAATCTTGCTATATATGGATCTGAAGTATGCCGCTGTGTCATGATTGGGGGCATACAAATTTATGATGTTTACCTCTCTATTTTCCAGAAGTCCCGCCACCACCACCATCCTGCCCTCCGGGTCTATCGTCGAGCTGAGCAGCTGAAATGGCACGTGTGGTGCCACCCATGTAATTACCCCTCTTGCATATGCAGAGTATGTGGCCCCTATGACATTGCCTCTCCATTTTCTCTTAACCACCTCCAGTTTCTCTTTAGTGAGGTGGGTTTCTTGTAGCAGAGCTATGTCAATCCGCATCCTCCTCAGGTACATCATCACCTTATTACGTTTTAGGTAACTATTGAGGCCTCGCACATTCTAGGTAACAATTCTATGATCACCCGATGCCATTAGCGTGATAGATGCACTATGGATCCCACTTCCGTCTCGGTGCCCCTAGGCTCATTCCCCCCTCACATCTCCCTCCAATGTCCTCTCCAATGGCCCGTTGTCTGACTCGTTTCCCCCCCAACCACAACAACTCCCCCCTCCCCTATCCCCCACTCCACCCCACTGCACACAACACTTCCCCTCCCCCCACCCTACCCGGCCCCAGCAAATGCCCAGCTCCATCCCTGGATCTTAGGCCCCCCACGTCTGTTCCTACCCCGTAAACGAGGACTAGGATCCCGCGGATTGTCACCGTACTACCAGTGACCTAACTAAATATACTACTAAGGGGTTTTAGGATTGCCCTCCCTGAGCCCCTGCTCACCTGAACTAGGATTATTACGTTTCGCGGGTCCCACCGGCCCATATTTGTTACAACACATTCCCATTAGCTTTATTTTAAAAACACTATAATCAAGTCCCAGTGTCTGAGCCATGTACCAAGGGATGGCCCATTCCTTACTTATTGCACTACTTATCGTCTGGACATCCGGTTCTTGGGGGCGGCCCTGCATGTCCAGCCAGTCCATTGCATCTCTCGGCGTCTCAAAAAACTGGGTTTTGTTCTTGTAGAACACTTTCAACTTGGCTGGGTACAGCAACATGTAACGGTGGCCTGTCTCTCTCAACCTCCTTTTCACCGTCCCAAAGTTCATCCTGCTGCGCTGCACGTGCAAAGTGTAATCCGGGTACGCCGTGACCGTCACCGCACCCCTCTCGATCTTCCCTCCGGAAAAATTCAAGTATCTTTTCCCGGTCTCGGTAATTCAAAATCTTAGCAATCAGCGGCCGTGGGGGCGTTCCTGGGGGCGGTCTTCTTGCCAAGGCCCTATGAGCCCTCTCAACTGCAAACCCCTGAGTCAAGGCACCACCAGTAATCTCCTGCAGGAGCATGGATTCCACATATTCTGTCGAATTAGGGCCCTCTATTCCTTCCGGCAGGCCAACAATACGAATGTTATTGCGCCGAGTGCGCCCTTCCGCCTCCTCCGCCCTGCTTTCCAGGTTGCCTACCCTCTGTACAAGGGCATGGAGTTCCGACCAGTGGGCCGCTGTATTCGGGGCCACTTCCTTCTCCAAGTTTCCAGTACGCTCAGCAAGCATCCGCACGTCCTGCCTGAGCAGGTTAACTTCTTCCTGGATTGCTCCGACCTTTAGGTCCAGGCCCTCTTTCAGTTCAGTCATAGCCAGGCCTAGTTTGGTTTCCCAGGCAATTTTCAGATCCGCTATCGCCGCCAGCACTTCCTGGATCGTGCCCGGCGTCTCCGCTGCTGCCGCAGTGGTATCCTTGTTGTTTCTCCCCTCAGCACCGGGGGACGGTTTAGCATAAGCCTCCAGCGTGGGTTGTTTGGTCCGGAGTCTAACCACTTTCGGAGTCGCCATACTATATTGTGCGGGCGTGAGCCAGCAGTGCCCCACTTCGTGCTAAAAGTCTGCGTGGCGACGGGCCACTCTTGACGTTGCGGAGGCCTCTACTGACGTATTCTGGTGTGGCCTTTTGCTTACTTCCCTGGCAGAATGGGCTGTGACCTCCCACGTATCTTTGCACCCTCCGTGTCGCACCACTTGTCTTTTTGTAGTCTTTCAGTTGGCCGGTGGTCATGTACACCCAGTGACCCAGCGCACTCCCCTTTCGACACTCCGTCGGTCCTGGGGGCCATCCAGTCCACAGACCAGTGCAGAAGTGTTGGCCTCGCAGTCCAAAGCTGAGGAGTCCGCCTGATGTTGTGGCTGAGGGACAGCAATTGCCCCAAATTGGACTTTTCTATAGTCTGGCGATGCCACCTATACCTCTAGGAGATGGCCCTCCAAAGTGTGCCGGGTTTCCAGTGTTTTGGCACGCATCACCTCGCTCGCCACCACATCTCCCCCTTCCGTCGTAGGTGTTGATTTGGCAAAGTGCTCCCGCGTTGGTTAGTTCGTTGGCTATTTCCTTTGGTTATTCGCCCACCTTGGACGCCAATTCCGCCTGTGTATTCATGCAGGGCTGTCCCCCGTGTTTGGTCACTTATTTGCCTCGATCTTCCTTCTGCTGGGTCACAATTCCAGAGTAGTGTCCCCACTTTGTGGCCTCCCTCCGTGGCTTGTATGTCCAGCTTAGCCCTCCTGCCCGGTACCACAAGCTTCCTTCTTTCTATGGCCTTTATTCTGCCCTATTCCAGTGCCACCTTGGGTTATGCTTGTGTCTCCAGTGCTCATGCAGCCTTCACAGTGCTTCATTACGAGTGCCTCCCCTCCAGCTGGCTTGCCGTGAGGAGGAGAGAATGTACCAGTGACATCAATCTGCTTTTCATTTCCTTTGAGTGCCTCTTTACTGTTATTATTATTCGGGGCAGCGGGCCGCCATTCCCCGTTCCGTGGGCACTGTTATGTGCAATGCCTCAAGCGACGACAGTGGCCCTTCCCCCATGCATCGCACCACAGGGACAAAGGAATATGTGTTTGGTCACGCAGCTCCTCTTGTGCGCGGCCCGATGCTCAGCTCCTCTGAACTCGATAGGACTTGGGCCTCTGCTATTTGTGTAATCACACGGCAGCTGTCTGCTGCCCCGGCTTTCAGCCGCGCCTTTTCCTTTCACCCACGGCACATGCACAGCGCCCGCGTTCGCAGGCAGCAGGGTGCCGCTCACCCGTAGTCACAATCTGTCGGAGGGGGCCGCGCAGGCTCCAGTCACCGGCCCCCACCTTCTGTATGCTCGGCTTCCACGGGCACGGTGCTAGCACGCGTGCACTTCTGCTCCTCTCAGGCGCCGCGGCCGCATGCCCGGTTGCAGCCCCCTGTTCAGTCTGCAGTCCGATTCCATGCAACAATGTGTCTTGATTCAAGCCGCATGCTCTTCGTTCCTATGAATCGCGTCCGCGGCCGCTCGCCCATTGTTGTCCGCCATTTTGGAAACAATATGTCAGGGTCGCCGAACGTTCCATCCCTCTCCACTATGTTGTTGCTCACGCGATCAGCTCCATATTTCCCGCAGTGGCAGAGACACTGTTCACACGCCTGTGCTTCAATTATTGATATGGGATGCTCAGTTTCAGCATGTGTAGAGACGGATCAATATCGGATCTTGGAGCAGCTCCCTTCAGGCACGTCCTGCTACATGGCCAGTTAGCCACGCCCCCCAGAAGGAACTATTGGCCATCAAGGACACCTTTCAAGTCTGACGGCATCATTTATTGGGGGCAAAACATCAAGTCACGGTGTTCACAGATCATAGGAACCTCCAGGACTTGGCTTTGCTCAAGTGCCTCAATAGTCGTCAGGTGCGGTGGCATTTATTCTTTATGGCCTATGACTTCCAGATCAGACATCGATCGGGCCTGTCCCACGGGAAGACGGATGCTCTCTCTCGTTCTCCTGGGGGGGTTTCCTTACCTGTGTTCCCCTAGACCTTGTTAGAGCAACATGTTATATGTCTCTGTACACCACCAGTTTCCCGTCTCTCCTCCATCCGCACTTGGGTATCACAACACCCCAAGCAAGTCTCCGAATGGGATCCAGTGATTCATGAGGGCTTGCCCTTTATTCAGCACAAACTACTGTTGCCCACAACGGACACCCGCAACCTCGCTCTGGAGTGGTCCCACGACAGCGCCATTAATGGTCACCCTGGCCAGAAACGGACGCTGGCACTCCTTAAGCGATGGTGTTGGTGGCCGTCCATGAAACGGGACGCGGAATGTTATGTTAACACATGTGCAATCTGCGCCCAGTGTAAGCATCGCCACAGTCGCCCGGTCGGGTTGTTACGCCCATTGCCTGTACCCCCTAAACCTTGGCACACGATTACAATGGACTTTGTAACAGACCTTCCTCGAATTCAGGGGTTCGATACGATATGGGTTGTGGTGGATTCATTCTCCAAATTGGCTTGCTTTGTTCCCTGTTCTGGCATTCCCTCGGCTCCCGTATTGGCTAATCTCTTTTTCAAGTCTGTCTTTTGTCTTTTTGGGTTGCCCACTGTGATCATCTCGGACAGAGGGCCTCAGTTCACCTCTCGGTTCTGGCGGGCACTTACCAGTCTCCTGGGGATTGATTCCCGATTTTCGTCTGCATATCATCCGGAGACGGACGGCCTAACCGAGAGGGTGAATCAGTCCATGGAACAATATTTACGCTGTCTCATTTTACAACATCAACAATCATGGTACAATGTCTTACACCTAGCGGAGTTCGCATATAACAATGCTCCACAGTCATCTACTGGCTCCTCTCCATTTTACGTCTTGTACGGTCAGCAGCCCCGTACTCTCCCCATCCCCGATTATTCCTGCTCTGCCAATCCCACTGCTGTGGCTTGTGCTCATGACTTATCGGCCATCCATGCTCAGATGCTTGCGCATCTTCGAGTGGCTCAGGTGTCCGCGAAGTCTGCGGCTGACACTCGGAGGGTGGAGGGCCCTTCCTACGCTGTGGGTGATAGGGTTTGGCTTTCGTCTCGACATCTCCGATTGCCTGGATGTCGAAAATTGCTGCCCCGCTTCGTGGGTCCCTATAGGGTCAGCAAGGTGATCAACCCGGTGGCTTTCCGCCTGGCAGTCCCCGTCTCTTGGCACATACACCCCGTTTTTCATACTTCCCTCTTGAAGCCATGTCCTGCTCCTACCCGTTTTAGGGGTTCCCCTGGTCCTGTTTCTGTGGGTGGTTCTGAGAAGTTTGAGGTAGCTGACATTTTGGGTTCTCGTGTGGTCAGGGGTGGTCTCCAGTACTCGGTGGATTGGGTTGGTTATGGCCCGGAGGAGAGGTGTTGGGTTCCTGAGGCTGATGTCCATGCCCCGCGCCTTGTCTCCCGTTTTCACTTGTCACATCCCTCTTGCCCCCGCGGTCGTGGGCCATTGGGGGGGGGTCTGTCATGTGCGAGAGGAATTCCAAACAGGTCACACAACCCAATACCAGGAGTAAAATCACCTCTCACACTCACGATACCTCCTCGACCAGTAATAGCGCTAAGTTTCCAAAGTCACAATTAGTTCAGGGTTCTAGGCTACCTGTGGTGCGAGGGAAGAATGGGCGGTCCTTGTTGCAAGGCCGGGGTGGCGCCCGCCTTCACTACGTTCCTCGCTTCCATTGGCAGCTTCCTTGGAGGTTGCGAGCAGGCAGACGCCGCTGACCGCGTTCGCTTCCTGGATACGGGACGCTTTCCCGATCACGTGACTTGTCATCCGCTCACGTGATCGGCAGCCACACATAAAACTGGGTTATTCGAATTGCTTGTTGCTTCACAGCTGTTTCCCATAACACTGTTCAGCGTCTCGTCTCAGGATTCAAGTTTCACGGTACTCGACCTCGGCTCTCGGATCACAGACTGCTTCCTCCATTCAACCTTTGGCACCACTACTTGTTCGGCACGGATACACGGAATACTGACCTGTGGATTACGAACTTTGGACTGCCTTTGGATCTTCCTCTTGCTTTGTTCGCCTTTCATGAACACTCGGAATCGAACCTCGGACTGCATATTGGATTTGCCTTCGCCTCGCCCCATCTGTTAAAGTCACGCTCAAGCATCGTTTTCATACCAAGTGCCACGAGACATCCAGGTGTTGACAGCCAGCATTACCAGGCTTCAGGGACTGTCTGCGCACACCCTTGCACCACCACTCCCGATCCCAGCCAATCCCTTATTGGGTTTAGGTAAGATCTTTGGGTATTTAGAGTGTGCCTGTTTTCATACTTATACTGTAACTGTTTGTGTTAATACTTGGCTTCCTTCCCACAGCCTTGGGGTCTGCGGTTGCGCCTGGTTCATGTTGAACAACACCAACGCCTGTGGCTTCAAGGCTCGCACAGAGTATATTGTTACCTCTCTGTGGGGAACTTGGGGACAGAGGCCCTATTACTCTTCACGACACAGCAAGTCTGACAGCTTCATGACGGTGGAACGAAGGAGCGTCTCAGACCCGTAAGAAGGAGCGGCGGCGGCAGCGGAAGGTACGGAGAATTGCAGCTGGAGGGGAATGGCTAAAAGGCTGCCGCCATTACGAGCCTCACGATACGACATCCGGGAGGGCTTCCGTGTGCACGGGGAGGGGCCAGGTTTGGAAGGCTGGATTATCGCTGTGTTTAAGAACCCAATGGCAGGGCGGATGAACTGCTTTAGTCACAATTAATGTGTAAACCCGTACGCTGCTGGGACAGTGTGCATCAGGCTTTGCTTATCAGGGTTTGTGCGGACAATGTGGCAATTGAAAGTTCTGGCATAGAAAAGACATTGGGATGGAGTGATGGATGGCCAGAACACTTATGTGTTATAAACATCAATAATGACACAGAAAAGAACATAAGTGTTTGCTTACGCTTGCCCGTTGGGGCCATGTGTTATGTTTCTTAATAGGGGAAGCATTCCCCAAGTGTATGTTCCATTCTGCTTGCTATGTATATGTTGCTACTAGGGAATGAATGTGGTACATGTATCAAGGTGTATTAATACCGGCTTTCAAAGTGTGCAAAAGGACATGTTAGAGACAGGGCTTACATTTAAGAGTGTTACAAGGTTTCAGGCAGTGTAGGGTTTTTTCCCTGTTACGTTCCCCCATCCTATCCAAACTAGGTTTCCCCTAAACCTCTATCCGGTGTTCCTACATTTCCCCTACCCTGTCCACAACCTCTCCCTAACCTTTTCCCCCGCTAATGGTGGTGGGGCAGACTCACCTCACTCCCACATGGTTGGGGACCGTGGTTCCAACCGACTCCCCTTCTCGGGCCCGGGCGTTGGAGTCGGGCCCGCACTCCTTTGTTCATGGGGCGACGTTTGCCGGGTGGGGGAGGGGGAGCACCTCCCCAGCGGCCGCCGCCCCGGACACTCTCTCCTCACCCTGGGGACGGTCCTCCCTCCAGATGAGAGAGGGGGGGGCAGCCCACGCGGCCACCACACACATCCTCCTCCCCCCCGGGCCATGGCCGAGGACATCTTCCATCCCCCTCAGGGGACGGGCAAACAGCGCGCCATGTTGTTCTCCTTTCGCGGGCCCAGTTGGAGTTGGGCCCGCCACACTTCTCCTTCTTTTGGGCTCGCGGGCCCGTTCCTCATCGCTATTGTTGGGGGCTGCTCCGGATCACCGGGCAGCCCCATACTCATGTCGGGAAACACCCGACGGACACACACAGGTGCGGCGCTCGGGCGGCTTACACAGGGGCTCACCGGAGCGCCGCACACGTGGTCGGGGGCACCCGGATCACCGCGGCCCCGGCTCTGGGGGCACCTAGGCCGGGGTTGCGTCCCCAACCCGCCTCACATGGCTGGGGGACCCACAGGGACGGCGTTGCCCGGCAGGGGCACCGTCCAGACGGCGTTGCCAGGCAGGGGCATCGTCCTTAAGCTGTGCCCCGTCCTTGGGCCCAGCACACACAGCGTAGCACCTACATGGTGCTTCCCAAGAACGACGCTGGAGTCAGACAGATCGTGGTGAGACTGACGAGCCGGAAGCGGCTCTCTTCTTTTATTATCTTGGTCACGTGACTGCTGCCACGTAACCCATTACAACATCCTGGGAGCTACCATGCTCCCAGGAGGGGTCACACTGCAACAGGCGCTGACAAGTATTTCTTCGTGTCCATGGCAAATAGACACGTCTGCAATACACCCAGGAGTTCGCTGTCTCTCTCCCCTTCTTCTGCGGCAGCGACACCTTTCGCAGCTCCTCGGTGTCACATACACGGTAGGAGTCAGTTCAGAAAACGTACATACCGCAGCATGTCAGTTTCCTTTCAATCTCATACAATCTCTCATTCTAGCAAGCAGGATTCTTCAAGAACAACTATTCAATCGATCCCGAGTGATACGCAAGCAGTTATCCACGCTGTTCTCTGCATAGCCCACCGACAAAGGGTAATACTAACTATTATCTATTCCAGAAGGTAGATCTAATCTTGACCCGCATTGACATTTCCCTTTGTATTACAGTGCTTCCAGAACGATCTCACGGCTGCACATCACAAGAGGGTCTTCTTCCAATCCTGCACTTCGAGAACATGCTCAGCAAGAACAGGGTTTTCTTCCCTTTAAGGGTTTCCCTGGGAACCCTATTCGTCCCCGATAGTTTTGCTTAGGGGAGGCTAGGGTGACCAGGTGGATTCTCTACTCTGCCAGACCGCCGTGCCTGCTTCAGGTTGGTGCCTTTTTGCATATTACATTTCATGTGGTAATCGGCTGTGGAATCTACAGTCAGCAACGCCCGTTTACCAACATGGATCACGTACAGCGGTTGGTAGCGGCTGTTCTGTCATTGACTGGCGAAGTCCAGCATCTCAAGCAGGAAAATACTGTGCTAAAGCAGCAAATGGTGCATTCCCCCCAAAGCTCCGAAATACCTCCTGGTCCTTTACCAGGTGGTAGGTTTGACGGAAACCCCCACAAAATAAATGAGTTTCTGGAAGCCTGCACTCTGCAGTTTGGTTTCAAAGCAGCTTTCTTCCCCACGGATAGAGACAAAGTCGGGCACTTAATTTCTCATCTAACGGGGGTGACCCTGGCTTGGGCAACTCCCTTGGTCACTGCTAATAATCCTATCCAGCCTTTTTTAATAGTCTCAGAAGTATGTTTGGCAGAAAAGAGATTACCAATGCATCTCAGGAACAAATCTTAGACTGCTTGCATGGCAGTCAGGATTTGTTAAAAGATGGTTCATAAAGCGTTGGAAGACGGCTGGGGCGTTTTATAGAAAAGAGACTTCACCACCAAAGGTCCTGATACCTGAGAACGGAACTGTTATCTCGTGCTGGGAAAGCTTGAGCGTGTGCTGTGCTCCGGCATCCCGCCTTGTCCCGTGCTCAAAATGTGGGGAAGGGAGACCCCGGCTACCACATCCTGACTTATCATTTGTGAACACTTCTTTCTTTCTTGTGAACTTTACCCCATACTGTTTTTGCATTTAGTTGTAAGGATTGGTAATAGTTTTTTTTATAGTATAGAACCTTTTATTTGACAAGACGCCACTAGGACTGCCTTATTATTATTTGATAGTCGTAGCTTGCTCCCATCTTAGATTTAGGTTTAGATTAGGTGTTTTTCCAACCTACCTATAAAGTTTAATGAACACCCTTGAACTGTGATCACTTGTGTCTGTCTTTACTGTTGCCACCATGAGTTCCTTACACGCGGCACTAAACAAGGCTGCCCACTATCCCCGCTGCTATAGGCTATCTACCTGGAACCCCTATTGGTCAGGATTGGGGAGCTGGATCAGCTGACGGGAATAGAAATATCGGTGGACCCCGAAGTGATGGACAGGCTGGGGGCGAGAATGCAACATAAAAACGGAGGAAAAGAGTATTGCATACTTAGGCGTAACCCACACAAAAAAGATAGGGCAATGTACAGGGAAAATTACCCGCAGTTGCTGGGAAAAATTAGAGCCAATCTTATGAAATGGAATCCCCTTACAATAACATGGTGGGGGAGAAGACAACAGTAAAGATGGTGGTACTATAAAACCTTTGTACTACTTTCAGGCACTACCCATCAGGATCCTAAAGACTTTCTTTATATCCCTCAATAAGGCCATATCATCGTATAACTGGAAGAAAAGTTACCCAGGGTAGCGATGTCCACATTAGTGGCTCCAAAGGATAGTGAGGTCTTAGCTTTCCCCCATTTTATGGATATTATGAGGCGGGCCAGTCGCGGGTCATGAGAGAATGGTTAGCTGAAGGTCTTCATAAAGTATTGACAGGGCGGTAGCAGGATCTTCCCTCAGGACTCATGTGGCTGAATAAAAAAAATAGACACTCTAATGTCAGGATCAGTGAAATAATTAGGCTAGGGGTGGAAGTATGGGACTCGGAAATTCAACGTGGGGTGCTAACAGTGAAACCATATCCATTCTACCCAATGTTTGGGAACCCGGAATTTCAGCCAGGGATGGAAAAGGGGCATTCAGAAAGTGGTAAAGGGTGGGCTGCCAAATAATACGGGATATGTACCAGGGTCAGACTCTTAGGTCTTTTGAGAAATGTGTTCAGGATATAGGCCTGACTGAGAGTGACCGGTTTAAATAAACTAATTGAAACACTGGTTAACTACCCCAGCTATCAAGGAGGCAGCTACAAGACAGTTGACATCTTTTGAAAAAATATATAATGACTCACAGGTTCAAAATGTCTGGTGTCAAATCTCTATAGATATTTGAATGACCAAAAGGAGCTTGTTCAATGGAACTACATGAGAAAATGGGAAAAAAACTCTAGGGGAGACCATTCCAAGAAAACAGTGGGAGTGCCTTTGGGGTACAATCCCAAAACTAACTCGCCCCATTCAAGTAAGGGAAATGTGGATTAAAGTGCTCCTACAATGGCACTATATGCAAGAAAGGATCCATGTTATGTTCCCCCAAGCATCAGATCAATGTTGGAGGGGATGCCAGGCGGTGGGGCACTGGATACACATTTGGTGGAACTGCCTAGTACTGCAGCCATTCTGGGTGGGTGTGAAAAATCAAATGCAAGAGATGTACCAGGGAGTGGAGCTAATGGGGGATAAGATCGGGATGTGTGGGATCCAGGGTCGAAAACACTCACAAAGATGCAAAAACTGGGATTCATGATCCTGATGATAGCAGCGTGGCTGGTGATAGCGCAACGGTGGAAACAACAGTCAGCACCCACGATACAGGACTGGCTACAAAATGTCTAGGGTTTTGTAGCACTGGAATGGGTAACATATAAGATCCAGGGGGGTCAGGATGCATTCAAACAGGAATGGAGTTAATTACTGACTTATTTACAAAGTGACTATATGGCACAATGGCGACCGCACAAGATCAGAATTTTGGACATATTGTCAACCTAACGGAACTCAAGCCAATAAGGAAGGAGACATACCTCACTTCTGGCTGGGGGGAGGGGGAGAGTTGAAGTTGGGATGTTTTAATTGTTTCTTCCTTTGGTTTTTGTGTAGCATATAAATGAAACTAATGAAAAACTGTTACATTTAAAAAAAATATATTCATATATACACAAGGCACACAAACAAATCTAAAATGCAGTAACTACTAATAACATTCACTGTGAAATGGGATCAAAATAAGAAACAATAATTCAGGTGAGTAACTTTTTCTATGCCTTACATATCCAGGGAACAGAGTGACATCAATTAGGGTCAGCATCCACACTTATATATAGCACCTTTACAAAATTGAGCTGGGAGGGAAAGTTTCAGAGTTAGGCAGAACACACTTTAGCAACTGTTAATAACAAATATACTCTCCCAGAAGGATATAGGCTGTCTATTTCCTAGCAATGCAAGTGTTCAAAATGAAAGCCTATGGAGGAGCCAGCATTTCCAAAGCCAATAGGCTCACAAGAAGGACCTTTGGGAAACCGGGACAGCCTAAGTCAAATGGACAGTTCCAGTTCTGATGAAGATCTTCAGAGGAAAAGTTAGCTAACCAGTCAGTAGTTCTTGAAGAAACACAGGAGCTGAATGGGAGCCTACCTGATAGTGCACAGGCTGCAAGGCCTGCACTAAGGAGTTTAGGTCAATTCTTACTTGAAAAAAACAGCACTTCCCAAGCCAGGAAGCACTGCAAATGGCACAAGGTAATTACATCCCAAGCCCCACAGTACCTTGAAAGTGAAGAAGAAATTGTAGCTGGCTTCCTCCTAGTGCAACATTGCAGACCCTGATTCCAGCGCCTTGGCCGTGATGAAAGGGGGACCTCTGGAGGTCTTCTGCAGCAGCACTTGGGAGAAGCGGTTGGCAGCAATTGATTCTGCTTGCTCTAGCGGCTCTGTGTGGTTTTGGCACCTTTTTCTTAGTGCCAAGAAGAAACGAATATCACTGGATGGATTCTCCTCGATTACTCTGTCCTGAATTCTAGTGAGGGGACTTTTGGTGAAGCATATCTGCCCCTGAAGGTCTACGTGGATGCCAGCAAAGTTTCAGCCAGATTCAATCTTCCGAAGACGATGTACTCGATGATGGTTCCAAGTTGTTTTATGCACCCCGTCCACATTTTCATCTGTACCTTCCACATAGTTCACCCGTATCTTTCACATGTTACATCAGTACCTTCCACTTACTTCATATGTTCAATCCACATACGTCCCCATTCCATCCACTAACGTCTCCATTCCATCCACGTACGTCCCCATTCCAACCATATACGTCATCCTTTCCATCTACATACGTCACCCATTCTATCCACATATGTCACCCGTTCTATCCACATACATCACACGTTCTATTCACATACATCACTCGTTCTATCCATATACGTCACCCATTCCATCCACATACTTCACCCGTTCCGTCTGCTCTATGCAACTCATCTGCTCTACGCAACTCATCCGTTCTACGCAACACATACTTCACCCGCTCCGTCCGTTCTATGCAACTCATCCGCTCTACGCAGCTCATCCGTTCTACACAACTCATCCGCTCTACGCAACTCATCCGCTCTACGCAGTCATCCGCATTATGCATTCATGCGCCCTACGCACTTGTCTTTTCTATTGATTTGTCCGCTTTAGGCACTCATTCGCTTTATGCCCTCGCACGCACTATGCATTCGCCTGCTCTACTCACTCACCCACTCTACGCACTGCTCTACGCACTCACCCGTTCTACGCACTCACTAGTTCTACACACTCATCCGCTCTACACACTCACTCGCTCTACGCACTCACTCGCTCTACGCACGCACCCGCTCTTATGTACCCCTCCTCTCTTACACACTCATTCGCTCTTACACACTCATTCGCTCTTACGCACTCGTCTGCTCTATAAACTCATCCGCTCTGCCCATTAGTCTGTTCTACACACTCCTTCGTTCCCTGCACACTCCTCTGCTCTGCGCACTCCTCCGCTCTGCACACTCCTCCGATCTGCACACTCCTCCGCTCTGCCCACTCCTCCGCTCTGCCCACTCCTCCGCTCTGCGCACTCTTCCGCTCTGCGCACTCTTCCGCTCTGCACACCTATCACGCTGTGCGCACCCATCATGCTCTGCGCACCCTTCCGCTCTGCGCAACCTTCCGCTCTGCGCACTCATCCGCTCCACGCACTCACCCGCTCTATGCGGTCATTCTTTCCACACATTCATCTGCTATATGCACTCATCAGTTCTACAAAGTTGTTCGCTCATACGCACTCATCTACCCCGTACACTCATCCGCTCTATACACTCATCCACTCTATACACTCATCTGGTCAGCACGTTCATCTGCTCCTGCGTTCTACATGCTCCTCCGCACTTCTGCACTCATCCGCACTACAGCCACATCCGCTCTACATACTCATCCGCTCTATACTCATCCGCTCTACACATTCATCTGCTCTATGCACTCCTGTGTTCTACACACTCCTCCGTACTTACGCACTCATCCGCTCTACACAATCATCCGCTCTATACACTCATCCGCTCTATACACTTATCCGCTCCACACACTCACCCGCTCCATACACTCATCCGCTCAGCACACTCATCCGCTCAGCATACACGTCCGTTCTGTACACTCATCCGTTCTGTACACTCATCTGTTCTATACTCTCATCCGATCTATGCACTCATCTGCTCAACGCATTCGTCCGCTCAGCACGCTCATCCGTTCCACGAACTTCATCCATTCTAACGATTTCATCTGCTCCATTCACTTCGTTCGTTCATCATGGATTATCGATTCATGCCATGGTACTTGTCATACGCACTGGATCTGTTCCGTGCTCTCTATCTATTTCATGCACTGCTTTTGTCTCATGTACTTGAATCTTCTATTCTGTACTTTCCATTTATGCCATACACTCATACAGTCGGAATCATCAGTCTATGTACTCATCAGTCTCTTGTATTCATCTTTCCATCCTCTTTTCTTTATTCATTTCACCTGTTTTTGTTCATTTTGTCCATTGCACTCATTACATCCATTTCATTAATTTAAACTTCATTACTGTTTCCGTACAATTTATTCTTTTTATCCACCTTACTGCTTTTGTCTGCTTTACTCGTTCTATTCTGTTTGTCCTTTTAGTTTACATTAGCGGTTATTAGTTGTAGATTTCTCAAATGGATCTTGATGTTGTATTGTTATTTGTCTTATTGTTATTCAGCTCCTAGTAGTTTGTTGGATTGGTGTGATTGAGCTGCTGTTATTCTGTTTTGGTTAGTTTGCGTACAGGTTAGTTTTAGGGGAAGAGACAAGTTTTCAGTAGTTTGCGGAAGGACATTAGATCTTCTGTTAGGCGGATGTGGGGTGGGAGTGCGTTCCACAGCATGGGGTCCAAGGCTGAGAATGATGATCCGCCTAACCTGACTGAGTTTGTTTTAGGTATGACTAGGAGGCCGGCTGAGCTTGATCTTAGAGGACGTGGAGGGTGAAAGGGTTTTAGCTTGTCTTGGAGATATTGAGGTCCGGTTTTATGGAATGCTTGACGAGAAATGCATAAGGTTTTGAAAGTCACCTTTCGGGCCACTGGAAGCCAGTGCAGAGTCTTAAGGGCTGGGGAGATGTGGTCTCTCAGGCCAAGCGTGAGTAGCAGTTTGGCTTCAGCGTTTTGGGCCCTTTGAAGTTTATTCAGTTGGTAAGCGTGGACTCCGAGGTAGAGGGAGTTTGCGTAGTTCAGTCTTGATATAATAATTGATTGGACCGCGGAGAGTCTGTTGGGAAAGGAGAGATATGGATGTGCCTAAGAGTTTTAAGGTGGTAGTGGCAGGACTTTGAGACGTTGTTGACTTGGCGCGAGAGTGTTAGGTCAGAGTCAAGGGTGCATCCAAGGTTTTTTACAGAGTTAGAGGGAGTCGGTGTGATGCCCATGGCGGATAGCCAGGGTAGCGGGTGTGGAAGAAGTTCGGAGTTGCCACATACCATGATTTCGGTTTTGGAGGGGTTTAACAAGAGGTGGTTTTGGGTCATCCAGAGCTCTACGTCAAGGAGGCAGGAGGCGAAGTCAGGTCAGCAGTTGGGTTTTGAGTTCAGGAGTTTTAGAATTAGTTGAGTGTCATCAGCGTAGTTGTAACACAGGATGTTGTGTGAACGAATTATTGGTGGGAGGGTGGTCAAGTAGAGATTGAACAGGAGGGCAGATAGGCATGCTCCCTGTGGGACTCCTGTGTCGACTGGTCTGGCTTGGGAGGAATAGGAAGAGAGTATTGTTATTTGGTACCTATCTTTGAAGAATGAAGCTATCCATTTGAGAGCGGTTCCACAAATTCCTAGGGAGTGGAGGCGGTCAAGGAGGATTGAGGGATTGATTGTGTCGCAGGCGGGGGGTTGGCCGGTATGGGAGGATGGTTGCTTGTTGGATGTAAGAGAGCCAGTTCGGTGCTCAGTGCATTTGTTCTTTCGAGAGCCGTGGCGTAAAAGTGGAGAGAGAGTGAGTCGCACAGTGATTGTGAGGGGGTCGGAACGGTGGTAGTGCATGCTAGTTTGGTGAATTTGGAGATGATTTTGTGAAGTTCTTTGCTGGGGTTTTTGCAGTTTAGGATTCGGGAGTTGTAGTGGGCTTTTTTTGCTTTCCGGATTTCGGCCTTGTACTGATGAATGTGTCGGGCCAAGGTGGCTCTGCTCTCTTGGGTTTTGCATTTCTGCCATTTTCTTTCTAGGTATTTATATAGTTGTTTAGTGGTCTTCAAGTCAGGTGTGAACCATCTAGGGAACAGGCCACGGCGGGCCGATGGTTTTCAAGAGGGTGTGAGTTGCATTAGTGAGGTGTTGAGCCATGAGTCAAATGCGTCAGGGGTTAGTTGTTTATTGAGTTGGCAGGTAGGTGGAGGGTTCTGGAGGAGTGCGTCGGCTAGTTCAGGAACGATTATTAGTTTTTTCCAGCATTTGCATAGGTTCGGAGGTTCAGATTCGAGTACGGGAAGCTGGTCGGGTGAGCAAATGGCGAAAGAAACAATGAAGTGATCGGAACAGATGATAGGGGTGGGGGGTTTAGATGTATCCGGTTGTGGGAGCTAAAAATGGCATGAAGAGTGTGTCCATTATAGTGAGTCGGGCCGTTTATGTGGGGTTGGAGGTTAATCGCGTCTAGACCGTCAACCAGAGAGTGTGTCATAGGGTTGGTGGGGATGTCGAACCATATGTTGAAATCTCCAAGAAGGGTGAGGTTGGGATGGTTTAGTTGAACGGTAGCAATAGAGTCGCAGAGGTGGTTTGAGAATTGTCTATCAGCCAGGTGGTCTGTAGATTATTAGGAAGCTGTGTGAGGACGACAGGGAGAGAGATAGTTTAACAATGAGTGATTCGCAGGAAGGAATGGATGGTTGATTGTCGATGATTGAGGCGTGGAAGTGAGACTTGAAGACAATTGCTGTTCCCCCACCTCTAGGGGGACGGTTCAGTGGGATGAAGAAGTAGTCGGGGGGAAGGCTTCATAGGCGATTGGGGCGAAGTCGTCAGAGAACCAAGTTTCGGTGATGAAAACCAGGTCTGGTTTGTCAGAAGCGCGGAGGTCAAAGATGCTGTGTCTGTTTTTTGCTACGGATCGGGCATTAAATAGGATGCAATTCACTTTGGTAGGTGAGGTTGGTGTTGGAGCTGCAGCGGAAGGGGGTGGGGGGAGATGGTGGAAACTGGAGAGGGAGAGCGGTGGGGTGATTGATGATCGATGGGAAAAGTGGGCAAGCAGAAAAGTTGGTGGGTTTCGGGTGGGAGTGGTTGGATGCGTGTGTTAGGGTGATTGGGATTGGTACGGGGGATTTGAAGGTGGGGTGTGGGTGGTTAGGAGTTTCAGTTGCAGTTGGTGAGAAATCGAGGGAGAGGGGTTTCAGGAAGGGTGAAGCGAGGGGGGATGGTGGTGATTGGGGGAATGAGGTGGTGGGTCAAGACAGGGGAGGCGATGAGTGGTGAGAGATTGAGGGTGACCAGGTACATTTCTTCTTTAGTGTCTTTGTTGCGATTGGCGTGTGAGAGAGAGTAGGGGGTTCGGAGGGGGGAGGGATGAGGCTTCTGTTCTTGCTAGGGCTAGACGTGCAGTTTTTAGGGAGGGGAAGAGGTGTGGTCGGCGGGGGATAATGGTGGGGGTTGATTGCATGATTGCAGGCCGGGGTGTGTCCGGTATGATAGTGAGGGGAGCGGGCATGATCAATGTAGGCTGGTCGGTGGTGTGGTTCGGGGAAGCAGTGGTCTTAGGGTGGTTGGCTCACCACCGTGCCCCTCTGGCTTGGTGGTTGGAAAGGGGAAAGGTGGGGGTTGTGAAGGAGGGTGGGATGATTTGGGAAGGGGGGGACAGGAGGCAAGGTAGGCAGGAGAGTGGAGGCGGTCCACGGTGGTCGTTTCCGGTAGACCCTGGTGGATTGGGTGCACTCATGGTTAGTACGTGCTATTAGGTGTAGTTTCAGGTGTGACTTACACTTTATTGGGCTTTATAAGTTCGGGTATATTACTGGGAGGGATTAGTCTTGGTTTCAGGGTTCCACTAAGCAGGGTGATGTTATTCACTTATTCTAGGTTTTAGTCTACTAATTGTAACTAGGCTGCAGATATTAGGCCGTTTTGAGGTGTAGCTAGACCTTAGGATATGTTGCTAGGCAGCCTATTTAGTTGCAATTACAGCACAGTTATGCTGTTGGGTAGACTTTCTTCTAGCAATCTTGAAGATGGGTAAGCTATTAGGGAAAAATTGAATGTAGCAGCGCCACAGGTATGCTTTTAAGTGGACTTTTAAGTGCAGTCTAGGAGGACTTTCTAATTGTAGTTCTACGGCTTTGCACAGAGCACAGGATATGCTGCTAGGCGGCCTATTTAGTTGCGCTACAGCACAGTTACCCCGCCGGGCAGACTTTCTTCTAGCAATCTGGAATACGGGTATGCTATTAGGGAGAAATTGAATGTAGCAACGCCACAGGTATGCTTTTAGGTGGACTTTTAAGTGCAGTCTAGGAGTTTCTAATTGTAGATCTACGGCTTTACTCAGAGAGGATATTAGGGACACTTCTAAATTCACTTTGTACAGAGGGGATATTTAGGTGCACTTCTAAATTCAGGTCCTGCACAGAGAGGTTATTAGGCACACTTTAACTTCACCTTTGCACAGAGAGGGTAATGGGCACAATTCAAATTCACCAGAGTGCGCTATTAGGTACTAATTGAACGATGCACAGAGAGACTATTGGGGACACTAGTCAGTTCAACTAAGGCACGCTATTAGGCCCACTTTGCAATTCAACTTTAAATAGAGAGGCTATTAGGCATAATTCTAAAATCAACTTTGCACACAGAGGTTATTAGGGACACTGGTCAGTTCAACTAGGCACACTATTAGGCACAGTTCTAAATTCAACTTTATACCGAGAGGCTATTAGGCATAATTTTAAAGTCAGTTTTGCACAGAGAGGCTATTAGGGACAATTCTAATATCAACTTTACTCAGTGGGGATGTTAGGCAAACTTCTAAATTCTAGAGGCTATTGGGCACACTTCTAAATTCAGTTTAGCACAGAGAAGCTATTGGGCACACTTCTAAATTCAACTTTCACAGAGAAGCTATTGGGCGCACTTCTAAATTCAGTCTAGCACAGAGGGGCTATTGGGCACACTTCTAAATTCAACTTTCACAGAGAGGCTATTGGGCACACTTCTAAATTCAACTTTCACAGAGAGGCTAGTGGGCACACTTCTAAATTCAACTTTCACAGAGAGGCTATTGGGCACACTTCTAAATTCAGTTTTGCACAGAGAGGTTATTAGGCACACTTCTAAATTCAGTTTAGTATAGAGAGGCTACTGGGCACACTTCTAAATTCAGTTTAGCACAGAGGGGCTATTGGGCACACTTCTAAATTCAACTTTCAATGGGAGACTATTGGGCACACTTCTGAATTCAACTTTCACAGAGAGGCTATTGGGCACACTTCTAAATTCAACTTTCACAGAGAGGCTATTGGGCACACTTCTAAATACAACTTTCACAGAGAGTCTATTGGGCACACTTCTAAATTCAGTTTAGCACAGAGAGGCTATTGGGGACACTTCTAAATTCAACTTTCACAGAGAGGCAATTGTGCACACTTCTAAATTCAACTTTCACAGAGAGGCTATTGGGCACACTTCTAAATTTAGTTTAGCACACAGAGGCTATTGGGCACACTTCTAAATTCAACTTTCACAGAGAGGCTATTGGGCACACTTCTAAATTCAACTTTCACATAGAGGCTATTGGGCACGCTTCTAAATTTAGTTTAGCACAGAGAGACTATTGGGCACACTTCTAAATTCATCTTTCACAGAGAGGCTATTGGGCACACTTCTAAATTTAGTTTAGCACAGAGAGGCTATTGGGCACACTTCTAAATTTAACTTTCACAGGTATAGGACAGAGTTTCTAAATGCAGTTATGCTACAGATATAACGAGTTTACAATGGTGAGGCTTACTTAGTTGAGTGGTAGGGTAGTATGGCGTGAAGTAATTGCTTCTGGCCCCGCCCTTTCCACACATACTTATTGTTGGCTTCTTGCTTCTCCTGCGGATACATGCAGATATGATCTGGAGTCGTCTCTGTAGGAGCCGTCCTTTGCCTCTGGTCCTTAGCCGATGGGCTGCCGGGCACAGGGCTGCCCTGGGTGGACTAGCAAAGAGAGGGGGGACCAACGCTAGACCAACTCTCACAAATGGATACAGCCAATCAGGGGTGGGGGGTGGGATGGGAGGTGGGAGGGCGAGGGAAGACCAGGAAGGGGAGGTTGGGCAGCGCAGGGGGACACAGGGACTGGGGCACTTTTTTTTACAAAAAATCAACAGAAAGAGGGTCGCGTATGGATAGCACACTCACCTGCTCCTTGGATGGGAAATGGGAGCAGGTGTTATGAGCGGGTCGCTAGACCAATGCTCACAAATGAATACAGCCAATCAGGGTTAGGAGGCAGAGGGCGAGGGAAGACCAGTAAGGGGAGGCTGGGCAGGGCGGGGGGACACGGGGCCTGGGGCACTTTTTTTTACAAAAAATCAACAGAAAGAGGGTCGCGTATGGATAGCACACTTACCTGCTCCTTGGATGAAAAAAAAAAAAGTAAGATAAAAGTTATACTACTATTCTTGGTAACTGTAGTTCTCAAAAGAAAATGTATTTAAACATTAAGAGAAATCCAAGGCCCTTTCCAGTGACACTGCAGATAGGGTGCCGGGTGTCACGAAGCAAAAAGCAGATGCCTGTATTGAACATATGGAATTTACCAGACCCCATAAACAGTGAAAATATAAATCCCAGGATTCCAAGATGGCGGCCAGCGGAGGAAGATGTGTGTAAGCGTCTCTCCCAACCGGGCCGTGACATAAGCAGACTGTCAAGAAGCTAATTGTGTGGTACACATGGGGAAATCCAAGGGGACTTAGTGTCAGAGTGAGCGAACAATGACCCCCATGAGCAGCAGGAACAATTGAAGCACAGAATCTCGATTCAGCTTGTCGAGCGACGCATAGATGTGATAGTAGGAAGCGGGCCGCCGCATGGAGCCAGGCAAGTCTGCACTGCATCAGACCCAGCGGGGCCCTGGGGGCCTCCAGAACAGCTTTGGGCTGGGAAGGAGGCTGCTTGTGCAGGGACGAAGGACAATGGGAGGAAGCCGGGCAAGTAACCCTATTGAAGGCAGCAGACAGTAACTGGGATTGGGGGTATGAAAAGTGATTTGCAGGTGGAGCCCATATGTCCAAATCCAGAGTGAAAGTGGTGGGTGCGGCCCAGCAAACCCCCCCAGGGTAAAGCCAGCAAAAATCTTAAACAACTGTGGAGCTTGGACTGGGGGACGCCGGAGTAGGAGTGTGGAAGCCCCCTCTAATACACCACCACAGACACAGAGGATGGAGAAGGGAGTGGCATGGCGTTCTGTAAAGAGGACATGCAAGGATGGTTAAAGGAATTCCAAGAACAATTCCTGGCCTCCTTCCAGACATAATTTGAAAACACTAATGGAGGATATGAAGCAGACGGTCCAGGAAATAAGACTGGACGTGGTGAAATTGGAGGAAAGGATGGATACCTTGGAAAAGGTGGTCCAGCATATTGAAGAGGACACGCAGAAAACTGATGAAGTGGTAGAACATTTGTCCCGTCTTGCAAACAATCTAGAACTCCAATGTGAGGATTTGGAAAACCGCTCAAGGAGATGAAATGTCCGAATAAAAAAAAGTCTTCCTGAATCAGTGGAGGATAAAGACTTGAGGACCACGGTCCAGCAACTGTTTGCAGAAGTACCGGCAGAGGACCCAGAGGCAGTGGTGCAGCTGGATAGATAACAAAGGTGGGCCCTAAGAGAACAGTGGGTCCTGGATCACGCCCACGGGATGTCTTAGTGGCGGTAACATCATATGCTCAGAAAGAACAGATTTTAAGAATGGCAAGAACAACAGAACAATTATGGATTAATGGGGAAGAGGATCTAGCGCAGACAACAAAATAGAAGAGGAATGGGCCCGGTGGTGAGATTTTTTATCAAGAACCTAATCAGATACAAATGGACATTTCCTTTCGGATTATTGTTTACATGGGAAGTACGAATGCATAGGATCACGACGTGCGAGGAAGGGGAACAGATTCTTAATCTGCAGGTGGAAGAAGATGGTAATCGAGAGGGACCACGTGGTGACAAGAAAGGGTAAAGACGGCCGTGAAGATGGAAAACAGTGCTGAAGAAAGGTGGAGGGGGACACAAGACATGAGAATCCAATGGTATGGGGCAGACACAGATACGAGGAAGCAAGGACTAGATGCAGATGAATAAGTGGAGGTAAATTAGATGCAAGGAGAGATCAGAGACACACACATGATTAGAAACTGATGGCGGCTCAGGAGGGTGCGGGGGAGGAATTGGAATCTCGAGTGGGATTAAGGAATCCCCATGACTATTACTCTGGCTATGTTTGAGGGCCAGGTGCAGCAGACATAGGAATCTGAACCTGGTCCCGCCTTAGGGTGTCGGGGGGAAGGGGGATTGGGAGTTTGTGTTAACGGTTGGGGTAAGGGGATAGGAGGTAGGGAGGGCATCAGGGAGGGGGGACTCAGTGGTGCAGACGCAGGAGTCAGAAGAAGCAAGACCTATCAATCCAAAAGAATGAAAACCTTGAAAATACTCACATATAATGTAAGGGGCCTGAATACCCCCATCAAGAGGAAAAAGGTGGAACAATATGTGCGAAGGATGAAGGCTGATATGTTGATGTATAAAGAAAATCAGATATATCAAGCCAATGTAGGGGAGAAAAAGGCAGGAGTGCTGATAGCGATAAATGATAAGATAGGGGAACGGGTGGATGTATCCCTGGCGAATGAGGAGGGGTGGTACATCTTTTTAAATCTAACGCTTGAAGACCGGAACCTAAAGCTGGCTTCGATATACGTACCTAATACAGGGCATGATGGCACCACATGATGTTTGGAGGGGAGTAAGAGGACAACAGTCGGGGTACATGTATTATTTGCATATGTACACCTCCCAGTCGAGGAGGTGGGTTTCAACGAGACTAGTGGGCAAGACACAGGAGGTAGAAGTGGGATCCATCTACCTATTGGATCATGCCCTGGTATCGGCAACTTTCACACTGGGCCATACAGGTGGGGGCCTATGGAAATGGAGATTTCCCAGGAAACTGCTACAGGATCCAGTACTAGCCAATACAATAGGGGTCAAGATACAAACATATTTTAATGATAATGACACCGGAGGCAGGTCACCAGAAACGGTATGGGATGCATTTAAGGCAGTGACGAGGGGGAACCTAATAGCCCTAAAAGCAGAGAGGGATAAACAAAGACGCAGGTGGGAGGAGGAATTGGAGTGGAAATTGAAGGTGATACAAGGGGAAATGATACAGAATCCGACAAAGACAATCCGACGGGCATTCAGACATGTGCAGGGGCAATTGCGGATGTTATGGGGTAAATAGGCAGAAAGATCCTTATTGTATGTAAAACACTGATATTATATATGGGCCAATAAAGGCAGACAAGCTTCTAGCTGGGCAACTGAAAGAAACAGGTACCAGGAGAACTATTATGAAATTACAAGACGGGCCAGGGCGGGAGAAGTTGAGAAATGAGAACATGGGAGAGATACTGAGGGAATACTATCAGACATTATATACGTCCAATGACACACCAATGGATAGGTGAGCGAAGTATTTTGACAAGTTAAGATTTTGACAAGTTAAGCCTTCCCCGGATCACAGAGGAAGAGAGAGCGAATCTGGAGGGGGACCGCTCTGGGCCCAGACGGATATCCGATTGCTTCTATAAAAAATACCAGGACATCTTAATACCCAGATTGATGAAATTATTTAGCAACTTTAAAGCAAGAGGGGCAATAACCCGGACGATGAATGAGGCAAAATTGGTAGTGCTTGCAAAGCAGGGCAAGTACCCGCTACTCTCAGGGTCCTACCGCCCGATTGTGTGGATCAATTTAGATGCCAAGTTATACACAAAGATACTGGCTGATAGAATGACATAGTTGCTGCCGACATTGATCAATCAGGATCAGTCGCGGTTTATACCGACAAGGCAAACATTTGACAACATGCGAAGAGTGTGCCATTTTATAGAAAAGACAGAAATGCATCAGTTGCTGGCAATACTTGTGTCATTGTACTTGCAAAAGGCTTTTGATAGAGTGGAGTGGCCTCAACGATTTATAAAAATGGAACATATGGGGTTCTGGGCGGGCTTTATTTAAATGGTGAAGGCGAACTATCAGTCCCTGACAATTCAGGTCGCAGTAAAATGGGACACTTTCTAAACCAGTGATATTGGGAAGGGGCACAAAGCAAGGGTGTCTGCTCTCACCCTTGTTGCATGCAATCTATTTGGACAAAATATACAATAGCCCACAAACCAGCTCACTTTTCCTTCTGTTGAGGGTGAGTGTCTAGATGCCTGTGGACCTAGTCATGTTCACCCCTTAACCATCACAAAGGGCGAATAACCATGTATTATCCAAAAATATACATATTTTAATATTTATCAAAAACATTACAATTCACAATACTTTTCTGTAAAATCAACAGCATGATCAAAATTCATTTTGACAATGACATCTACACACATACATATAACTCATATGGCAGAGAAGCTTACAATTCAGGCCCTTCTATGCCTGGGTGGGGAGCTAATCAATAGCTAAATACGCATTTTGTGAGTGTAGGCACAGTTTTCTTACCCTCACAAGTTAAGGGGGTATTATTAGAAAAAGTGGCGGTAGAGATATTGATTAGCTCCCCACCCAGGAGACATGATAAATCCTCCGATAATTAAGAGAAATGGAAGACCGTTAACAAAATGTATAAAGACAAGATAAGGTTAGCCAAGGCCAATTTTTAATCGAAATAGCAGCAAATAAGACTAGTAAACTCTTTGATATTCTAAAGAGTATAGAGAAACCAAAAATTCTTACCCCACCATTCTCTCCTTCCAAGGAAGATTGTGATATAGTGCAAAAAGCCTTCATAGCAAAAATAGACAAAGCTAGACAAAATATAATTAAAGTCAGAAATACACAGGACCAGGTTACAGTGCTCAAGGAAACCTACATAAACCATGGTCAGGAGACTTTCATGTTTTCAAACATCATCGAAGTAGAGCTGTTAGAAGTTCTTGGCCATATGAAACCAACATCTTGTGCAGAAAATGTGTTACCTCCTAACATCATCCTCCAATATAAGGAACATTTCGCTCCCATACTATTGAAAATAGTGAATGCCTCATTTAAGGAGGGTATAGTTCCTAAAGAGATAAAGAAGGTCACAATTTTGCCGCTGGTAAAAAAAAGTTGGTTTAGACCCCAATGACCCGGCTAATCTCCGTCCTATTACTAACTCCAACTTCATTCTTAAAATCTTGGACAAAATAGCGACACAGCAGTTGCAGAGTTATGTGGAAAAACATGTAACCTTACACCAACAACAATCTGGTTTCAGGGCCTCACATAGTACGGAGACGGCTTTGTTGGATCTTCAGAACCACATGTTGAGTCTGGTGGATAAGGTTAAAATTGGGATGTTAATGCTGTTAAATCTCAGTGCGGTATTTGATCTGGTTGATCATCAACTTTTGGTCAAAGCACTGAGAGACAATGTGGGCTGCTCTGCAATGGCACTGAAGTGGCTGGTTTCTTTTCTTTCAGATCGCCAAGCCAGAGTACATTGGGGTAACAGTTTCTCTGACCCTACCTCCATACTATTTGGAGTCCCCCAGGGAGCCAGCCTATCCCCTATACTTTTAAATATCTATATGCGTAGTTTATGTAACATCCTAGTCGATACTGAGGTGTTTTTTACGAACTACGCAGATGACACGCAACTCATATTTGAGCTAACTGGTTCTCATAGTGAAGACAGTGATATGATTGGAAAAGTCTATGACATAATTAACAAATGGATGTTGGCTAACTGGATGTGTCTCAATGACACTAAAACTGAGATCATGCTGTTTGGGTCCAATCGCCTACTAACTAAACTTGGGGCGGATTTTGAGTCTTTTCAGATCAAGGATGCTGTAATACAAGGTTACCAGTCATTTGGTCGAAAATAAATGGCCGAATGACCATTTGATCGATGTAAAATGGTTGGAAAAAAAAGGTCGAATTTTTTTTTATTTATTTTTTTTATTTATGGGGGGGTTCCCCCCCCAAACCCCCTTTTTCTTTATTAAAAAATATTTTTTAAGCAACCAAACTAAAAATAAATAAATAAATTCAACTTTTTTTTTCGACCATTTTGATTCGATCAAATGGTCATTCGACCATTTATTTTCGACCAAATGACCGGACACCGTAATACAAGTATCGTCCCATGCTAAAACCCTCGGCATGATGGTGAACTCTGCTGTCAATTCGGAAGCTCGGGCCAAATACCTGCAAAAAATACAGCTTATTATCTGCGGCTCATGAAGGCCATTAGGCCTTTTTTGAATGAATGCAATAGGTCTACTATTGCTAGAGCCATTGTACTGTCTAGGCTTGATTATGGCAATGCTCTTCTTATTGGGGCCTCTGCCAAAGATCTTGAGTCACACAGAATGATGCCAAGTCATACAGAATGACACGGTGAGGCTTGTCTGATTCCCAGGTTTCCCCATTCTTCTGCAGATTGTAAATGTAGGAGGGTGCGCAAGTGGTTTTGGAGGAGTTGGAAAGAATAGTCAAGCGACCAGAGGATACAAGTGGCTACTTACAAATTTGCAGTATACTGACACATGCTTGAAAGTTAGGGTGTTGTAAGAGTGCAGAAGGAGGAGACTGACACACAGGTGGCATGATCGTTGGCATAAACCTTTATTTTCTCAAAATAAAAAGGACACCTATCTCCCTGGAACTCTCAGAGGGGTTTCCCTGCCTCAACTAAGGAATCTGTCAGAATGTCCAAGTAAATGAAAAAGTGTCCACTGTCGTGTATCAGAATGTCTACTTCTATACCTTACACTAGTAACTAAACTAGAAAGGTACTGGATCTTCTTGGTCCAGAAGAATGGCTCCCTTCTTCCGGAAAACAAACCATGGTTCAGATTAAGAGGCGGGAACTCCACCTGAGAGAATGACTCCCTTGTTAAGGTCTCATTTCCTTTCCAATATATAACACAAAGTTGCCAGCTTGTGGTGCTGTAAAGTTCTCAGTTCAAACTCAACAGTTGCAAACTAAAACATTATTCCTTATTGCCCATAGTTTGGAGGTATGGCTTCCTTCCCCTGATCTCTCTTGGCTTGTCATTTCACCATAGTTGGGGTAATGTCTCCCTTCCCCGGGCCCTTCCAGGCTCTTTACCACAGTTCACAAAGGCTGGGGGAATGACTCCCTTCCTCAAGCCCCTCTGAGGTTCGTTTACCAAAGTTCATGAAGGCTGGGGGAATGGCTCCCTTCCCAGGCCCATATCAGGCTCCTTACAAGAGTTCAAAATGCCAGGGGGACTGACTTCACCTTGTTTTACTGGTTTGTAGGGGTGGGTTCCAACCATAGGATTCTGCTGCTTTCCTTTGGCAGACCTGGTTCTCTTTACTGCCAGGTAATGCGCCAAAGAAGAGGATTTGTGATGCTCTCCTCCTATTGGATGTGTGTCCCAGACCCGTACTTCTCTCTCTGACTGCTCTGGTCAGCCTGACTCACACCTCTGCCAGGTACTGTGTCAAAGAAGAGGATTTGTGATGCGCTTCACAACTGGGTGTGTGTCCCAAGCCTGTCTTTTGTATCTGTTGAACCCTTCTAATGCTCCACCAAACGTCCCAGCAACCCTGGTACCTGTGAGGGTCTTGCCTACGCTCTCAGGATGGTGTGTGGCTTTGTCATGTCTCTGGTCAGGTACCTGCAGGCTTTGTTCACCTTTCTGTATGTTGCAGCGGCTCACCAGCACTCTTCTTCTTGCCGGCAGAGTGTCTGCCTCTGACCGGAATGTCCCTCGGTCTTTGTCGTCTGTAGGTTGGCTCCTGTAGCCTTCAGGGCCGTCCGACCTCGGCGAATGGTGAGCTTCCCAGCGGGTCGGTAAGCATTACAGACGCCGTCTTCGAGTCCCTTTGCTTTCCGGCTCTCACAATCCCGGCTCCTACAGGGATGACTTTTCACTGGGTTCCTACAGGGAGGGCCGAACACTCTTTCGAGTCCCTCATCACTTTCTATGCTCATATAGTGTCCACATTGACCAGAACGCTTACTTTGGTTCCTCAAGCGTTCCTCATTGCTCCGTACGAAAGCTTCCTCGTCTCAGTATTTCTCATGAGGGCTGTATTATCTACCCTACACAAATATATGGAAGTGTGGGGAGCCATTGTGCCCTGTATAGGGTAGGAGCATGAAGGAGGTTGTGGTGCAGTGTGGACATAACACGTTCTCCCTGGATATCCGTCCCTGGTCCCAAAGACGGATCCAGCCGCTGAGGACCATCCCCAGGCGGACTATCACATCCCTGGCCTCGTGGGAGAAGTAATGAGATCCAAGGATTCGTCACAGTGTCTACAAGCATGTGTGCCATAGAAGTTGTTAACAGGTAAAAACTAAGTAGGGTGTTGGTTTAGCGGAGATACGATACCAGATGATAGTCTCACCTGTTATTTGGAATGTGCTATTGTTTTACCGCAACATCGAAGGTAGGGCCATTTGATGACACGCAACATTGATAGCTCTTTTCAGATCAAGCAATTCGGGTGTGGACGTGTTTGGAGACCTTTTGAATCAATGACACATGTGTTTACTTTTGAAAGCAATTTTATACTCTTCAAAGTCTGTAAGGTAAGTAAGCACACTGCGGCTCCAGTGTAGGCACATTATACATGCTAGAGGGGCTCATGCTGCTCTCTTACCTTTCCTCAGTGGATCTCCCTCGGCAATCCCCACTCAGTATAAGTGATGACTGCCTTCAGTGGATTTTTGAAGCTTGGCTTTGTTCTGGGCTGTAGTTGTTTGGAGTTGATATTAGGTTGTTGCTGCCTGCTATTTTGTGAGTGCATTTAGTGTCTTTGTTCGGACCCTGTGAGGTAGAAATCTGCCAGAGTAGAGACAAACTCTGGAACCTGAATCTGTTCCACATCGGTCTGATGCAAGACCCTGGAGTGACATAATGGTAAGAATCTGGCACTTGTGTGTGGATAAGATAATCCACGAAGGCTGGAAGGAGCTCAGCTAGTGTATGACCACTTTTCGCAGCTTCTGAGCATCCCCTACACTACAGAGTTGTAATAATTACATAATTCATGTGTACATAGCTGAAAAGCAGTAGTGACCACACATAAGTACTTGTTAGGCTTGTGAGGCTTGTTATGCATATCAACAGGAAGAAAGTAAGATCCCTGCCTCGCTTTACATACCTTCGATATAAAGGCACACCTCTTAACCTATCGAGTCTCTTAAGACAAGTGACGTTAAATATATATGGCAGGTGTGTCAATTGAAGTTAATGGAAAGGATCGCACATTTATTGGACAATGAAGGTTTCTTTTATGTCTTGTGTTCGCTTGCCTTGGTCCTGCATGAATTCTTGATTGATGGAATGCCTGCTGCAATGTATGCCTGTGGAATGTTGTGGTGTGAGTGCCCCTGTAAGCTCCATGAATGCCAGTTGGAGTGAAGAAGTCTGTTAGAGTGGAGGCTGGTGGATGTCTTTTTGTACCTTCTTACTTACCTCTGGACTTACCTGTTGTATACACCTTGTGATCTGGAACGTTTTAAAGAAGTTCACTTCCCCACCTGGAGTGCCTGTCCTTCATTTCACATCTTATTAATGGCGACAAGCTGGCTTGAGGGAAGGGCCAGGAACCTGCAGCTGTCCAGAGAGAGCAGCGCCTAGAAGGAAGGAAGGAAGCGTGAGACACCTGAGGAGGAGGCATCCACCGGCCCCACCCCCCAAAGGTGAGCTGACCCCTGCGTGGAGCGAAGCAGCAACAACAAGGGAGGCAGGTGGCATCTGGGGCGAAGGCGAGGCTGCAAGGGGCAGCCAGAGTGCCCCTGAAAGCTGTTTGGGCCGTCCTGCAGAGGCAGGACGACTAGCGAGGCTGCAAGGGGCAGTTAGAGGGCCCCGCGAACAGTGGGGAGGTCCTGCATGTCAGGGCCACTGTTGCCGCTTCATAAAGCATGAGAGAGGCGTTCCAGCAGATTGGCGGAGGCTGTGTGTACAGGAGTGGAGGTGCCTACGCAAGGGGATTCTTTCTGCTTTTTAATGGTGCATGCAGCTGACTAACGGCTGCACTAAGAACAAAGTGTAGCAACACTAAGAGGCTCTTACCGAAGCGTGTGCATCGTAGGTGAGAACTAAGGTGCAGGATGCAGTTCAGTGTGCTTTTGGTGTTGGAGGCCGTGATGTATGGTGAAACAGAACGGCTGCAGACTCCAGAAGAGCAGCTCCTGAGTCCGTGTCTCATTTCATGATGTAGGCTGCAAGCCTACATGTGGAGGCCCAGCTGGCAGGTTGCGGCCCCACCCTGATGCCCCATAGCACCATGGGTCCTGCCGGATGTCCAGGGCAGGCCCAACCCCCACAAGCACTGGGCCTGTAATGTGCTGAGGTGAATAGCACGCGGGGTGCCTGCCAGATGTCCATGGCAGGCAACCCACAACAATGGCGACGGGGACGACGAGTCTGCGTAGCATGACCCCTGCTGTCTGTGAGCATTGGGGGAGATGTGGAGAGTGTGTACGGAGCGTCCGACCCAACGACTTGGTGAGGCCCGCACTCGCGGCGTTTCGCCAAAAGAAAAGGAGTGTGTGGCCCGTAAGGGGAGAAGAAGATAAGCGGCTGTCGCCACGAGCAAAGTGAACCCTTCCATTTGGAAAGGGTGCAGCGCGGTTCTCCAGCTTGCCGGGAAGAGCTCGATGGCGAGAGACCTGCCTGGCCGCGGCCCTCTGGGTGGAGGGTGCTCGTGCAGCCAGGGAAGGAGCCATCCTAACCCTGTGGCATCCGCAGTGATGGGGGGGAGGCATACAGCGATCCCCAGGGGTGGACTGGCCTATAGATAACTCTGGAGATTTCCCGGTGGGCCTCTGCACCCTGGGCCTCTTTTGTGTGGTAGTTCCAAATTGTCTCATAGGAAAAGCATTGGGATTGCTGAAAATGTGTCATATGAGGCACCTTTGACCATTTCCAGGGCCTCTTTTGCTCCCCAGTAATTATTTCCAGGGCCTCTTTTAGTTCCCAGTCCACCCCTGGCGATCCCCTGCGGCATCCGCTGTGCTGGGCCGCCGTATCGTGCCTGCTGCCCCGGCACGTCTGCCACTGCGGAGGGGGAACATGCCAGGGCCCCCATGGGCATTCCTGCCCCAGCGATGGTGGAGACTGCTCCAATCGGGAGCAAACAAGAAGAGGAGGCGGCTGAGGTGGGGCCACAATAGCAGCGGTGTGGCCCCCCATCCCGGGTGAGTCATCCCGCTGTCCCCGGCGGTACCCCGCCGCGAGTTATGGAAGTGTGCACTGCACCCCCAGTAAAGAAGTAACGAGCGGCATACGCCGCAAAGAGAGAAGCCGGCTGGCCCCTCCCACCACCCCCGCAAAGAAGTGAAACGGCTGCTGCAGCGACCGAAGGAAGGGTGGAGATGCCCCTGTGCAGCCAAAGACAGGGGGCAGAGGCGCCCTGTCTGCAGTCCTCCCTGGCCGCGGCCCTCTACAATGAGGGTGCTCGTGCTGCCAGGGAGGGAACCAACCTGCACACCTCTGCGGTGTCTGCCGCAACAAGGAAAAAAATTAAAATCGGCCGGGTGAGATCCCGCGGTGGTGAAAATGAAAAGTGCTCCAGTGTCGAACTGGTGAGGGGGAGAGGCCCCTGCGTAATTCCCGGGCCAGTGGGGGTGAATAGTAATATGCTCCATGTCAGAGCAAAGAAAATGATCATTGTGACTGCCCAGATGTCTGCAACCACTCAGTGCAGGCAGCCCCAACAGTGATCCTGGGCCCAGAGGCGATGAATAGTGAAGGGCTCCAAGTCAGGGCAGAGTGTCATAATAACGCTCCATGCAGGCACTTTTGTTATGCAACCGGGCCAGGAGGCTGTGACTGTTGGCACATGCAATAGGATGAAGATGTCCCTCTACAGATCCTGAACCCAATGGGTGAATTACTGAGGAGCCCCAAGTCTGATGTCAAAAGGGCCCTCAACATGATCCAGGGCCTGACGGTGAGGGCCAAGAGGTGCTCCTGCCTGGAGCAGCAACAGGACAGGTCTGCCATGACCCCGGGGCGACAAGCGGTGAACTAGAAGCACAGTGCCCCAATCTAGAAAGGCATCAAGGGGCGCCCCAGCCTGACTCTGGGCCCTGCAGCGGTGACATCAAGAAAGTGCTCCACTTTGGAGCAGTGCCGCAGTGCTCTGGTGGGAGCAGAACGAACACCTGCCGGAAGCCCCAGCATGACCTCGGGCACGGCGGTGATGGAAAAGGGGCCCCCAGCGTGAAGAGGCACACTTGTTAGCCCCAGCATGATTCTGGGCAAGCCCCAGAAGGATCCTGAGCAGCGGTGGTGACTGTTACTATGGTCAGAGCACACAAACAAAGATAGGCGACAGTGGCATCCCTGCCTGTGTCTGCTGCCAGACCCACACGAGAGGCAGCACCCGGAGAGGGCCACGTCACCCAACGCACACCAAAGAAGATCCCAGGCTGCTGCTGGGGAGAAGCCACTGTGCTCTGGAAGGATCAGTGAAGAAGAGAATACATTGCCCCCCGTCAGAGCTCCTGGCATTGAAAAGGGGCCCCATTGAAAGATCACAGGCCTCGCGGTGGCAGCAAGAATTAGAGTCCCAGCGAGGTACCAGGATGCTTGGTGGTAATGGAGATAGCAACAGCAGGCCAGAGGCACCCCAGCAGCCGGTCCCAAGGCTCAACCCGTGGTGAGTGCACAATACACAAAGCGGAGCTACAGCACCAGCACCCACGGGTACCAGAACACCTCAACAGTAGGACTTCCATCCTCATGTTCATCGAGGCTCCAAGCCAGGACGTTGGAATGATCTGCGCACTGTACACTGCACTAACAGCGCCATCCATACGGCGCTGCATGGGATAAGAGACATTCTGCACTGCCCGGCACTCTGAGAGACCGGGTATCATTGCGCACCTGCTATGCCGGTAATGTCCAGCAAGGGATGTAGCATTGGCAAGGCAGGACAAGGTAAAGGCCCTCCAGCACCGGGGAAGAGGCGCGATGCGCTATCAGGTGATTCGAGAGGTTGGCTCCCACCACTCACTTGTGACGCCAATCCAGCCCAGCGTTGGCAGTCGGACAAGACCTGGTACACCGTTACAGCAATCGGAAGGGAAGGCCAACCAGCATAGAAGGGATCATCTCCCAGAACAGCGCCATCGGAACACAAGCCACCCTTCCTACCATATTAGTGGCCCTGACTGCCTGCCACTGAAGACACCATGGCTACCTGTCTCTAATGACACCCTGCACGCTATGCCATTGATGGACCAGGCTAAACATGGCTTGGGGGAGATACCTGCTGGACCCCCTGAGTTCAGTTGACAACTTGTGTCTGACCAATTAACCAGGCAGCCCTAGGCCCCAACACCAAGAGCCAGTGCATCAGAGAAATGGGTTGCAGCTCACCATGAGTGCTTGTGCGCCCTCCTGTGCTCCTGGAGGAAAGAGATGTGCCAGATCGGGAGAACATCGCCAACAAAGGGGGTGAGTGATGTCCTGTCACCCCGTACCCTATCAACAACACAGTGCCCTATCAACAGCACATGGAGCAACCTGGATGCCCTGCGACTGGCGTCTCACTGCTCTGTTCTGAACATCAAGGGACTATGCTGATGTGGTCCCTGGTACCCGCCAGGTGCAGCTTTGCCGGCCGTGAACTGTACCATCAATGGACCTGGACTCGGGAAGTGACCACTGAACGGACACTGATGGAAGATGAACTGGTCTCATGCTATCCTGCAATTACTTAAAGAGGACTCAGTAATCATGTGTGTTTGATGGTGTGCACCTGCATAGTAACTACATGCTTTAAGTGGTCTTAGTAAAGAATAATAAGGTGAGGCTGTGATCCCGCAGTCACGCGGTGTGCATGTAGTGCCAGCCGCCAACCATGGCGTTGTTGGTGTAGTTGTCGTTCTGAACCCCAGCTCAATAAAGGATTTTGCAAACTGTGGTAGAACTGCCTATATTCCTGCGGCAGCTCACCGGCCACGACTGTCACCTATTGAGTGTGTTGAGAAATAGGTTAGTATATGTTATGTCTGTAACTGTTGGAGTTAGCTAGGCATGTGTCAGTGGCATATCCCATTATTGGTCCACCCTGCAAGTTCTAAGTGATAAGTATTTTGTTGTACTGAAATGGGTGGGATGCATGTGCGGTACAGCAACGCTTGTTTTGTTTGTTGTGAAAAAGGAGGAGTGTTAGATGTGACCCTCCCATGTGTATTGCCCCTTTAAGGGGATGTGTCCCTCGCACGTGTATTGCCCCTTTAAGATGGGCCATGACTGTGTTATGGGCCAAGTTAATAAAGGGAGTCTCTGCAGGCTTGTGAAACAGAACGGCTGCATATTCCAGAAGAGGAGCTCCTGAGTCTGTGTCTCATTTCATGATGTAGGCTGCAGGCCTACACGTGAAGGCCCAGGCCTGCATGCCCTGATGCCGTGGGACCCTCGTGCCAGCACGGTGGCAGAGGTCCGCATGGTCAGGGGCCTGGCAGGCTGTGCCCCCACCCCCGATGGTGCTAATATCCAAAGCACCATGGGCCCTGCCGGATGTCCAGGGCAGGCCCCAATCCCTACAGGCACTGGGCCTGTAATGTGCTGAGGTGAATAGCACGCGGGGTGCCTGCCAGATGTCCATGGCAGGCAACCCCCAACAGTGGGACCACCCACCCAGCCGAGCAGGGGGTGGAAAGGAAAGGAAGGAGGGACAATGATACGGCCCCACCCACGGGGGAGGGGGCGAAGCAAGTCACAAGGGGGCGACAGAGGGGAACAGGACCACTGGGGGCTATATAAGGCCCCTTGGCCCCTAGGTGCGACTCAGCGACTTCACCTCTGAAAGAAATCTACTAGCAAAGGAACAGTTTGGATTTCAAAAGGAGCATGCAACGACTCATCAGCTACTGAGAGTGGTGGACACCATTAGCCATGGATTCAACATCAAGAAGTCAACAGGAATCGTCTTCCTGGATGTGCCAAAGCATTCGACAGTCTGGCACAAGGGACTTCTGCACAGGATGATTGGCCTGGGATTTCCAAACTACCTGGTGAAGACGATTGCAAGCTACCTGGGATGCAATACGTGTTACCATCACTGTTACAATTTAATTTGGCAAGAAGTAATTTAGATTTGTAGGACCGGTGCGCATACATTTATGTGCTACTTGACTCTTGTTGAGGGGAACTGTTTGAGGAGGGCGCGGCTGGGCAGCGCTGAATGTGGGCAGGCAGCATTTTGGGTTCTGCTGTGTGAGGGTTTGCAGAGATCCATTGCACGTTATCCATGCTGGAAGGGCCTTTTTATGGCTTTGATTTCGGTTGTGGTGTTAGTTGTAATGTTAATCAGCCTGCTGGTTAGTTAGCGGATTGCTGGTTGTCAATGCAGAGGTGAGGGCCGTAAAAGGCTTTTCGAATTCCGTGCCTTTTCCATCGTTTTCGTGACAATACCGCAATTTATTGGTAATACCCCGGACCTCATTACTTATCTTGAAGTACATTTCATTAGAAGGTTGAAACTAATTTTCTGCAAAACATTCAAGGCTGCATTTACACGTGGCGCGGTACGTCGGCAATTTAGTTAACCAAATTGAGGAATAGTGCGTCACAGTGCCGCAGGATTTATTGGTGTAATTTGTAGGTAATATTGGGGGAATATTGCGGTCGCCGTGCTGCGGATATTAGCTGCACGTAGGTTC
Organism: Ambystoma mexicanum; assembly: GCF_040938575.1. Classification (NCBI taxonomy): domain Eukaryota; kingdom Metazoa; phylum Chordata; class Amphibia; order Caudata; family Ambystomatidae; genus Ambystoma; species Ambystoma mexicanum. The sequence continues at coordinate 1,107,047,254 of NC_090941.1, forward strand.
AAAGAACAATGCGGTTGCCGTGCCGTGCTATTTGATTTGCAAATTGATTGTCAAATAGAGGGACTGTATGGTCGCCTTACCGTAGTATAGAGAAGTTAGCAAGCAGGTTAAGCACTACAACCTTGTCTCAAGAGGATAGCTTAGGGGCAACGTGCTTCCCTTGGAAGCAAGACCACACAGAGGTTCGATCCCCGGGTCTGCGCTTAGAAACCTCTGGCTATTAAGCGTAACATAAATAACCTATCATATCATATCGAAATGTACAGTTTATGCTAGCCATTGGGATGTGACATTTTATGACTTGGCTAATAAAATATATTCAACGTGCATTAGGCGAATAAAGGGGTCAAATGATTTTGGGAAGGACTAGTAGCTAGTCACTGAACATTAACCAAGTCTTAAATAGAGATGTGGAAACCTAAGAACACAGAAATTCTTCGATGTGGGGAAAGAAAGTGCGGCCTCTGCCACTTTGTTCCTGGGTCTGATGATCAGTCCTTAAAAGACTAACCTCCAAATATTCTCTCTCATGAAAGGCAAACTAGAGAAACTGAAAAACATACAATTCAGAATTAGTCTGTTGGCGGCGTTCCATCTCTTAGAATGATATAGACGGCTGCTGGTGATGGCACTCGATAAAAGAACACCCTTCCTGACTTTAAGTGAATGTTTCTGCTTCGCCATAACTAAAAGACACGCCTGTCACTCACTGGGTGGGGAGGGGTTATCCTAAAACAGGTGACGCGCTTCCAGGTATGAGACCTGTGTAAATAATATATCTTGGGCTTTACTAGGCCGACAAATGCTACATTTACGGTTTATGGTCTTTCCATCGAAACCCTTTCCAATGAAAGTTTTGCATCAAATTCTTTTGCATCGAATGCCTTTTTTTGCATTTTTTGGGGGGGTTCCCCCTAACCCCCTGTTTTTTTAGACTTAGGACCTCACCCCAACGAAAAATAACTCTTTACCCCATCCATATATGCATTCGATGCAAAGAAAAATGCATTTGATGCAAAATAATTCAATGCAATATTTTCGTTGGAAAGGGTTTCGATGGGAACCCTTTCGATGGAAAGACCAGGTACCACATTTACAATCCCGATCTTAAACTAATCTCTGGGGTTTGGAGGTTTACCGATTTTTACGCCCTGCAATTGTAATTGGGGACACGAAAGCGCTCTAGTTTATTTTGCAAAACGAACACCGCTTTTGATTTTATCAAGGAGACTTTTGTTGGCAAAAACATTAATATTGTGAGTGTTTTAACTTCTCCAGAGACGGCTCTGGAATGAACAGGTCGATGAAGAAGCGTGTCAGCGGAAAGCCCCCACCCAGGGATTGTGGGTGGTTGATGTTACCCAGTTGTCTGAGGCTGCTTCACACGGGCATGGAAACCAGGGCAAGGGGGGGGCTCTTTATTGCGCTCAATGTCAATATGTATGGGAGATGCATTTAACAAAAATATATGTTTTGAGAGGGTCCCTTGATGGTTAAGGTGAAGTGTTCCTTGGGTACATCCACACAGGTATGAAATGAAGGGGTAGAGTATCCCTCTTTTTTGGTCAGGGAGCCTAAGTCATGAGGGGTTTACAGAAAGAAAAAGGAAGGACTTAGGCTACCCCACCTGTATCACACTGGCCGGTTATGGACCCAGCACACGTTTATCAGAGATCTCTGTTGGTTAGTCTGTACATATGAGAACACCTAGCATTTATGCGATACAATTTACATTTATTTGAACATTGTGCTTTAAAATATAGCTCACAAAGCTGTTAACAAAGACCTTTTGTGTTGCCTAAAAAACTGTGATCAATTCAGTCTATCAGGCTTGATAATCAACCACATACATTGGTTCTTTACATTCACTGTTTTGTAGTGTGGGTTAGTAAGAAAAGGTGACTTAGAATGTGGTCCAGTTGACTTCACATCTGTCTCGTCGGCACAATACTGGTGTTTCTGGCACTCAGTTGCTAATGGTGTTGCTGGTGCCGTCTTCAGGACAAATTTAGTGGACTGGAGCTGTCACTTGATTGGGACATCTAAAAGGTAAGCAGATACAATTCGCAATGAGAGACGGGTGTATCTCTACAGGAAAAAAGATCCTGTAACAGTGTGCTGGACAAAAGTCCTACCTGTGCCTTGGTAGTTTGGTGTACAGGTAAGCGTTGGCACTGGTTAGAGTACTTCGCTTGTGGCGTCTTCAGTGCGCTGGATGTGTGGAATCCTGTGCATCTAGGATGTATCAGTCAGCTCAATGGCTGTAAAGAAGATAGATAAATATCTAATGAAAAAGCGCTGCAATGCGCTTGTGTGTCACCTGTCTCACAAGCCGCACGGCTGTGATGGTGACTTGCACTGTAAATGTGCCTTTTTATTTAACACTTGTGTTTCTGCATGGGCATCGTGTCTACTGCGTGTCTCCCCCGCAGGTGTTTAAGGTAGCTATACACATATTAGAATATATCTAGGTGCTTCCCGTGGGGGAACCTGTGTAAGCTCCATAACATGTGCTCTCTCAAGCCGTGAGGAGTAAAACATTTTTGGCGGGCGGTGGAGCCGCTCTAAAATGGCTGTACTTACTTGTCTCGGCAGCTCGTAACTTCAGATTGCTGAGTCGTTAGCAGCGTCTGCTGTTACGTTCATGCGTGTGGGCTATATAAGCTCACGTCACTTGTGTGTGCGCGTCCCGCTTACGGGCGCACATGCGCGAGTGAACAGTGTGCTGCCCAGCTCTCCCAGGGGAGTAGTGTCTCGATGCGTGTATCGATGTGTTGTCAGAGCTTGCTATGCTCAATGTTGCTAATGCGAGTGGCATAGTATGTGGTATACTGTAGTTGCATATTTAAATTTACATGCGCTCGTTTTATATACACAATGATTACATGCCATCATTATATTTTTTTCTCCAAGCAATTGTCGTGTTTCATATACAAAAAATATCATTAAGCCTAAATGAGATAGTCATACAGGGGCATCAAAAGTTACATGGATGTTTCAGCGGACATTGAACATTTCAGAAAAACCAATCAGAAAAACAAATTCCACTGTATGGCGACATTTAATCCATTTTTCACCGTGTCTAACCGGTGTATCCATTTTTGTTGCAGCTTCCTTAGTGCTAGGTCTCTATCACTCCCTCTCGCCTTTGCTTCAACGGTTTGAATCACACACCATTTCAGTTCTGTATGTTTATGTTGGTTTTTAACAAAATGGGCCACCATTGGTTTGTCCTCTATTTTGTTTTTTAAGCAAGACCTGTGCTCACAAATCCTTTGTCGAATTTCGCGCTTACTTTTGCCTATATAGTACAGGTTGCATGGGCATTTGATCAAGTAGACACTCCATTTTGTGAGGCAGTTCGAGAAAGCTTTGTATTTCCATGTGATGCCTTTCAAGGATATCTCTTTCTGGTCTTGGGTTAGGTGGCACACTGAGCATTTACCACAACGGTAGTGTCCAACCACGGGTGGGAGTTGCCATAGGGTAGGTTGGGTTAGGTGTGGGTTTCTCTGTGGGGTACGTGTGTACCAGCCGATCTTTGATGTTTTCACTTCTTTTGAAGGCAAAGCGTGGCGTTGTTGGTGTAAAAACGTCTGTTTATAGTACATGCCAATTGGTAAGGATTGATTTTCTGAGTGCGTTGCTTATTGTTGAGAAAGTGGTTACACATGTCATCTTGTCTTTGTGTTCTGTTCTAGTCTGCTTGGACAGGCAATCTGTCCTGTTCTTGTTTCTCCCCGTTTTTCGTGCTTTCCTAATGATAGCTGGTGGGTACCCCCTTGTCTTCAGACGGTTTTCTAGGTCTTTGCCGTGGTGGTTATATTCAGGTAGAGAGGAACAGTTCCTTCTTATTCTCAGGAACTGCCCGTAAGGACGGTTTTCTTTGAGTGATTGGGGATGGAAACTGGAGAAATTAAGTAGTGTGTTTTTGTCTGTGGGTTTTCGGTACAAAGTTGTAGTGATGGTTCCATCTTCGGCTCTCAGGATATCAAGATCTAGGAAAGCCAGGTGGTTAGTGTCAAAGTGCATGGTGAACTTGATGCAGGGGTCTACGTTATTCAACCACTTATGAAACTATTGTGGTTCCTGGACGTTGCCTTTCCAAATGGTGAAGATATCGTCTATGTACCTTACCCATCCTAGTAGTTGGTTGTTGTGTTGGTTGTCGTCATTGTATATGAATAGATTTTCTAGGTTGTCCATGTACAGGTTTGCAATATCTGGCGCGAACGTAGATCCCATGCTAGTTCCTCTGATCTGCTGGTAGAATTGTCCTTGATATATGAAGAAGTTTTCCGTGAGCGCAAGTCTTATGCACTCTTGAATGAATGAAGTCGGTGTTGATACATCTGTGCGCTTGTCTAGGTATTTTTTGAGAATGTTGATGCACTCGATTTGCGGTATGCTTGTATATAGAGCTTCCACGTCAAACGTGACGAGTATATCTTGTGGTGAAGTCGGGATATTGTTTAGATGGTGAATCATGGCTGTGGTGTCTTGGATAAATGACTTCATTTTTCTGACGCTGAGAGCCGAAGATGGAACCATCACTACAACTTTGTACCGGAAACCCACAGACAAAAACACACTACTTAATTTCTCCAGTTTCCATCCCCAATCACTCAAAGAAAACCTTCCTTACAGGCAGTTCCTGAGAATAAGAAGGAACTGTTCCTCTCTACCTGAATATGACCACCTTGGCAAAGACCTAGAAAACCGCCTGAAGACAAGGGGGTACCCACCAGCTATCATTAGGAAAGCACGAAAAACGGTGAGAAACAAGAACAGGACAGATTGCCTGTCCAAGCAGACTAGAACAGAACACAAAGACAAGATGACATGTGTAACCACTTTCTCACCAATAAGCAACGCACTCAGAAAATCAATCCTTACCAATTGGCATGTACTACAAACAGAAGTTTTCACTTCTTTTGAAGGCCATGCTTTGCCTTCAAAAGAAGTGAAGACATCAAAGATCGGCTGGTACACACGTACCACACAGAGAAACCCACACCTAATGCCCAAACTACCCTATGGCAGCTCCCAACCGTGGTTGGACACTACCGCTGTGGTAACTGCTCAGTGTGCCACCTAACCCAAGACCAGAAAGAGATATCCTTGAAAGGATCACATGGAAATATAAAGCTTTCTCGAACTGCCTCACAAAATGGAGTGTCTACTTGATCAAATGCCCATGCAACCTGTACTATATAGGCAAAAGTAAGCGCGAAATTCGACAAAGGATTTGTGAGCACATGTCTTGCTTAAAAAACAAAATAGAGGACAAACCAATGGTGGCCCATTTTGTTAAACACCAACATAAACACACAGAACTGAAATGGTGTGTGATTCAAACCGTTGAAGCAAAGGCGAGAGGGGGTGATAGAGACCTAGCACTAAGGAAGCTGGAACAAAAATGGATACACCAGTTAGACACGGTGAAAAATGGTTTAAATATTGCCATAGAGTGGAATTTGTTTTTCTGAATGTTTTTTTTAAATGTTCAATGTCCGCTGAAACATCCATGTAACTTTTGATGCCCCTGTATGACTATCTCATTTAGGCTTAATGATATTTTTTGTATATGAAACAGGACAATTGCTTGGAGAAAAAAATATAATGATGGCATGTAATCATTGTGTATATAAAACAAGCGCATGTAAATTTAAATATGCAACTACAGTATACCACATACTATACCACTCGCATTAGCAACATTGAGCATAGCAAGCTCTGACAACACATCGATACACGCATCGAGACACTACTCCCCTGGGAGAGCTAGGCAGCACACTGTTCACTCGCGCATGCGCGCCCGATGCGCACACACAAGTGACATGAGCTGATATAGCCCACACGCATGAACGCAACAGCAGACGCAGCTAACGACTCAGCAATCTGCAGTTACGAGCTGCCGAAACAAGTAAGTACAGCCATTTTAGAGCGGCTCCACCGCCTGCCAAAAATGTTTCACTCCTCATGGCTCGAGAGAGCACTTATTATGTAGCTTACAACGGTTCCCCCACGGGAAGCGCCTAGATATATTGTAATATGTGTATAGCTAACTTAAACACCTGCGGGGGAGACACGCAGTAGACACGATGCCCATGCATGAAACACGAGTGTTAAATAAAAAGGCACTTTTACAGTGCAAGTCACCATCACAGCTGTGTGGTTTTGTGAGACAGGTGACACACAAGCGCATTGCAGCGCTTTTTCACAAGATATTTATCTATCTTCTTTACAGCCATTGAGCTGACTGATACATCCTAGATGCACAGGATTCCACACATCCAACGCACTGAAGGCGCCACGAGCGAAGTACTCTAACCAGTGCCAATGCTTACCTGTCACATCAAACTACCAAGGCACAGGTAGGACTTTTGTCCAGCACACCGTTACAGGATCTTTTTTCCTGTAGAGATACATCCGTCTCTCATTGCGAATTGTATCCGCTTACCTTTTAGATGTCCCAATCAAGTGACAGCTCCAGTTACCTAAATTTGTCCTGAAGATGGCACCAGCAATACCATTAGCAACTGAGTGCCAGAAACACCAGTATTGTGTCAACGAGAGAGATGTGAAGTCAACTGGACCACAATCTAAGTCACCTTTTCTTACTAACCCACACTACAACACAGTGAATGTAAAGAACCAATGTATGTGGTTGATTATCAAGCCTGTTAGACTGAATTGATCACAGTTTTTTAGGCAAAACAAAAGGTCTTTGTTAACAGCTTTGTGAGCTATATTTTAAACCACAATGTTCAAATAAATGTAAATTGTATCGCATAAATGCTGGGTGTTCTCATATGTACAGACTAACCAACAGAGATCTGTGATAAACGTGTGCTGGGTCCATAACCGGCCAGTGTGATACAGGTGGGATAGCCTAAGTCCTTCCTTTTGCTTTTTACATCCGCACAGTGACAGTAATTTATCTTCATTAAGCGCTGCACTACCATTTACACACATCCCCGCGAAAATAGCTAGTGGCGAGGAGGTTGAGTTAGGCTAGCAGGGGAAATATTTTCCAAATAAGATGGCTGTTGTGTTGATGCATGCAGACTGAAAGTACCCTGGGCACACAGCAGGGTGCTCTAGCCAGGGTGGTGGCATGTAAATTGGCGCGCGAGAGGTTTCAGTATAGTGTGTTTTTCCTTAAACGTTGAGGATGGTAGTGCGAGTAGAGCTCACTGCAACCCCAATAGGGTTTTGCCTTCTCATACATGGGGCCTTGTGTTCAGGTGTAATGGGTCAGTCAGTAAAGGAATTAGGTTAATGTTGCAACTGGCAGCTTAGGTTTGGAGTTAGTAGGATTTGCGAGGGCCGTTGGGGAGAAGTGGTAGTAAGTTGTGTGCATTTTCCTACAGCGTGTGAGGCTGTCCTATTGCGATCTATTGTGCCGACATTTCCAATCGCGTTTATCTCTGTGCCCCACCAGAAAAGACTATAACCATTTGCAAATCAGTCTGGTCGAGCAATGACGGGCCCTACTTTCCCTCTGCAAAAGAGTCCCAGGGTTTCTGCCTTGTTGGGGTCATTGGAGACAGAGGTCCACGCAGTGGACTCCACTTCGCCCCTCGGGGTGGGATACACCAGATTGTTGTGGCTTTGGGAACCAAATAACATCCCTGTAAATATTTAAATTGCTTGTACAAACCTCCCAGATAACTTCGGGTTTGGTGCGCTATATAAATTAATAAACAAACAAACAAGTACTATTAGTGCCTTTTCGCAGAGATGCCCTTTTTGGAGTTGATGGGGGCATCAACTCACCTAGCAGTATCAGAAGTCCCTGCAGAGGGGGCAGACAGCAAACCTTTTCAAGTTGCGTCTAGTTCACATACCACACCTTGCATAGTTTCCAACATGATCCATGCATTGCCTTACTAAACCATTTTGAGTTTTCAAGGAATGCAGTTCTCCCAGGTGGGATTTTGTTTAGTCGAGTTTCTGATGTCAAACCAGCGAAAACGGTATGTACTTTATTGGCGGTAGGTCACGCGATATACTTTTTGAAATATATTTTCTGATTCATAAACCCCAGGGGTATAGGTGTTTCCATTTGTGACAACCAGTAGCAGAAAACGTACACGTTACAAAGCAGTCATAACCGTGCCGGGTCAAATGCTTGCCTGTATCTTCCACCCCCTTGCCTATTTGCAGGGTAGTGGGGATAGGATGGGCTAGAAATGGATTGTTCTTTCACACAATCCATTCCGGTTTATTGTCACTTAGGTCAACTGTGAGTTGTGCCACTTTTACACTATATCAGGCTTAGTTCTTTCCCTGGCTAACGACACATCTCGCAAGTTTCTTACAGGGCCAGCTTGGCTGGTGTATAGTGATTCAATGTATAGTTGTGGATTTGCCCGGGGTTTCAGCATCAGGAATCCCTAATGGTTCCAACTTAAGGTTGTATTGCCTACCTCATCTCCGTCTTTATTATTTGTCTTTTGTTTTGAAAGAATGTAACCATTTTGTACCTTTATGCCCTTAATGTTCTGGTCTGTCTTTGCTTTCATTGTCCCGTTCCTCATAGTCCTTATTTTATCGTGCCATATGTTTTAGCCCTGTTCTCTCCCTGCTTCAATGTTCTATTTATGTTTAAGGTTGTCTTTTATGCCGAAAACCATTAAATCTTTTTGGCACAGAATAGAGGCCAGTGTATCAAAAATGTGGTTGACGCAATAATTATAAAGTTGCACTTAATGGCCTGGTAAGAATGAAGTGGGGTTGTGTTTTGAGCCTAGGTATCTAGGAGTGCCAGGCCTTACCCGCTAAAATAGATATGTTGTTGGCCCCATTACTCAGTTTGAGTATTTGTCCAGTAACATCAACCCTTGCAACAGAAATGTATCCGTGTGCTATGAGTAAAAAATGGAGGAAGGCACATCATTACAAGGTGTAATCCAAACGTATTGGTTTGGTGACACACCATGTTCCAACATGGCCTACAGCATTATAATATGGTATTGGCCCCTCTTTTTTCATGCCCAAATGCTGCCAAAATGCTTTTCGTACATTTTCAAGGGTAATGCTTGCTGGGGATGTCACACTCTGCAGGATACAGGCGGGCCAGTTGTTGGTTTTAAGGGGTGTCATCTTGGCTTGGCGATTTGCATGCCTTATCACTGTTTTGTGCTATGTTGTTGTATCCCTGGGAGGGGCCTGCTAATAATGTTGTTAAGCAAATTGCTTTGTCATGACCTATACTAATACATTTTGTCTTTTGTTTTCAAGGTGGCAGCCTTCATTGGGCAGCTAAAGGAAAGTCACGAGGGGCTCACCTAGCCTCTGAGGCAGCTGTTGCCTGCAAAATAGTAATGGCATGCTCTTGGAGTGGTGAGGGGTAAAACTGGGGTGCAAGACCATACATATTTACTTTGAGTGGAGTTATGCAAACATGCTCTGTGTACAGCATACATAAATAACAAATGCATCAGTAGGTAATTAACTGCAAAGGAGCAATTTACATGATTTGTAAACACTAGGGCAGCCGTCCGAAAGGCACCGCACCGGCAATTCCAAAACAAGTGAATGCAGCACGAATAAACTGCTGGTACAGGGGGTTCCATTGTCAAAGTGGGTTTCGAATCAGTGGCACACACTGACGGATACCCCTGGAAGGAGCTCTAATTGCCAATCTAATTCTACTATGATGGTTAACATAAGTCATTAAATGGGAGGAAGTGACTTGGGTGGAAGGGAGAAGTTCACAGGTGAGGTTCTCTTGTCAGTGGAAGGTTTGTTTAAACAGAATGGGTTGCAGTGGTCTTCTCAAGCTCGTTTGGGGCATAGGTTTGTTCAGTGCTCCAGATAAGATTTGGGAATTGGGGAGGAGTTCACGCCCAATGACTGGAGGTAGAGAGCACTGCACATTTTCGGGAGATATATGCAAACCCGATTCCCAATGAGAGCAATTAATAAGCGAGAAAATTCCTGCCAGCAGTTACACAAAAAGGTTTTGTCAAATTATTTCATTGCGCGTAGTTATTGATACCTTAGCTTGTACCATAGCATAACTGGGCCTTTAGGAAAGGACTACGAGTCCAAACATACTCATGGAGTGGTGAGGGGTAAAGTTGGGGGAAAAGACCATCATGTTCTGTACCAATTTCGTTGCGAGTAATGTCACTACATAATTGAACTCCGAATGTACTTGCCAATTTTAGTAACCACCCAGACAAAGTATGAGACTGTACACCCTTGAACCAAACAGGTGCATCTGGATCAATGGGGTGTTAAGTGGCCTGGAGGAGGGGGGTAGACTTGCGTATGTATCTGTGGGAAACGGTAAATGTATAGTGCCTCCTTTATATTTATATTGGCCTAAGCCTAGTCGCTGCACGAGGAAAACCGCGTTGCAAAGTTCCGAATTAGAATTGACTTCAAACACCATCTTGGAAAACATCACCATCTTGGAAAACATCCTCCATCTTGATTCTAACTTCTGCTCTCTCTTCAGTAATGACTAACTATGTTTTCAGCTGCCAGAGCAGAAACGGCCTTTGAGCCTATGTCAACACTAGGGCTGGCAGAGCAGACTATTTGTCCTGTGAAAACAGACCTTGTAGTCAGAATGAACTCTCATTCAAAGTGTTATCTATGTCTACAAAACTCATCCTCCCACAAACAGTGATATACAATGCATGTAAACTAATGCTGTGTGTTTTTGAAGGAATCCTGTGTACATTTCTTGAACAAGATTTAATCTAAAAAGCTAAAGATCCACACAGCTGACTACAACAAAGTTTGTCAGTTTGTTTAAGGAACCTTGGATCCAAAGTGAACTTAAATCTAAAGTGTTTTCTGCATCAATAGCCTCAGCCATATTCAAACATAAGAACTGAATGTTAGACAAACTAGAACTATGTACCTTAGCAATAAGCTATTGAATTTGTTTCTTGAAACTAGGATCTAACTAGGCTGGAGAGCCAACAACACCATTGAATCTTCAAGGATGGGACAACATGTCAAAAGTACAAACCAATATTGTATATTTGTTATGTGAACTGGGCACAAACCCAAATTTGGAAAACATCCTCCATCTTGATTCTACCTTCTGCTCTCTCTTCAGTAATGACTAACTATGTTTTCAGCTGCCAGAGCAGAAACAACCTTTGAGCCTATGTCACCACTAGGGCTGGCAGAGCAGACTATTTGTCCTGAGCAAATAGACCTTGTAGTCAGAATGAACTCTCATTCAAAGTGTTATCTATGTCTACAAAACTCATCCTCCCACAAACAGTGATATACAATGCATGTAAACTAATGCTGTGTGTTTTTGAAGGAACCCTGTGTACATTTCTTGAACAAGATTTAATCTAAAAAGCTAAAAATCCCCACAGCTGACTACAACAAAGTTTGTCAGTATGTTTAAGGAACCTTGGAGCCAAAGTGAACTTCAATTTAAAGTGTTGTCTGCATCAATAGCCTCAGCCATATTCAAACATAAGAACTGAATGTTAGACAAACTAGAACTATGTACCTTAGCAATAAGCTATTGAATTTGTTTCTTGAAACTAGGATCTAACTAGGCTGGAGAGCCAACAACACCATTGAATCTTCAAGGATGGGACAGCATGTCAAAAGTACAAACCAATATTGTATATTTGTTATGTGAACTGGGCACAAACCCAAATTTGTAACCTATTAGTTTGGAGATGGGCTAAGCTATGACCAGGACTGTGTATAAATACTGCATGTTTTGTGATGACCAGGACTCGTTCCCCTCACAGTGTTTTCTGATACACACTGCGAGGTGTTGGGAGCCGGATAGCTATCTGCTTTGATATTTGAATCTGTACAGAATAAAGTTATTCATAACTTTTTACTTTGTGACTGGCGGATCCAATTCTTGGTGGTACTAAGCCCCGATATTCCTTGCTTGATCTTAGATCTGTGCTCTCTGTGGTTTACACAATGGTAATGACAGTGTTTTTTTAACACAGTACCTTAGACAAGGCATAATAATAATAATTATTATTATTAATTTAGTATTTATATAGCGCTACGAACCCTCAGATATCTGAGCGCTGCTTATTATTACCCACGGTATGTGGTGCTCATTTATTAACCTCGGAAGGATGAAAAGCTGAGTTTGGCCCTACCGGGATTCAAACTGCATCAGTAGGCTCTACACGGATGTCAAAGTGAGCACTCTACTTGCTGTGCTATCGGACCGGGCATGACATAGAAGAGCAAGTCAAGGGAGGATGGGGTCAAGAATAACTGGGATGCCCATAGGATCGGGATTACATAGGGCAGTGGGGCCATGCTTTGTGAACTCCCAACATTTGCAGGCAATTAACAGTGATATTCAATTATGGGGGGGCACTCCCACCTTGCCTCCTCTTTAGGAGTAAGGGATTCCCTCGGGTCCAGCCACATCCAGCTTGGCTGCAGGGAGCAGATTTTAAGGCGGGGGGACAACCGAGCCCAGTCTCTTTCCTCAGCCCCCTGCCTGAAGTCTCACCCGCCCTAACCTGACAGTAGGATAGCGAATAAACATAGAGGCATTTCTTACTGCCTATGGCTAAGGGTTAAGCCATGGGTCATTAAGGTTTCTGTTGGTTTAAGGTTAAGGAAGCCACTCTTTGGTTAAGATTGGGGATTTCTTTGCTTTCAGCAGGTTTTCGAGGGGGTACATTTTCGGTTGTGACAGGGGGACAACTCCAGGCCAGAAGAGGTTAGGTAATTTTGAAAACACAGTGGACACCACCACCGCCAGGCGGGGGGCAGGCCCTCCAGTTAAGGAGCACAGTGGCAGCAGTCCGTAAGAGAGACACTTTCACACAAGGGTGACGGCGGGGCCGGAGTCCCTCTCCAAAGTTCAACACGCCACCGGACAGTCCGGAGTGGCCCTGCTAAGGGCATCAATGTTGTGTTGAATGCGTGCGTGAGGCGAAAGTTGGCGCTAAGTCCCTTGCCCCAGGGCGAGCCACGACCTGGTGTCTGGGGGGAACTCTCTGTCACCGGTAACCAGCAGAGAGTCATGGCGGAGTCATAGGTCAATCCCAATAGAAAGCACTGACAAGTAACAAAGTGGACAGCACAGCCAATTTGAAGTATGGCGCCCAGGATTACTAAGCTCAGGGGAGGCCCGGGGAAAGGGGGAGGGGTTAAGGGGCTTGGAGGTCCTTCCAACTCCAACGCCGGGGATTGTGGGAAAGTAATGGGAGAATGGAAATGGGGGAAAGGGAGGGTAACTAGTGGGGGAGCGTAAGAATTTGGTTACAGGAAGGATTGGGTAAAGGAACAAAGGATTTGGGGAAATGATAAGGAGGGGGTAAGGTAGGAGTTGGGTAAGGAAAGAATTGGGGGACAGAAAGGCATCTGGGGGAGTACAGATTTCCAGATCTTGAATGAATTAGGGGTTGGAATAGACTTGCTGTGGGATGTTGGTGCTGGGAGAGCCGGGGAAGAAGAATGAGGAGACTAGGGGATGGACTTGACTAGCAATCAAAGGAGTTGGGGGGGCAGGAAAAGCATTTGGGGAACTAAGAGGTGGGGCCTAGAAATAACTTGTGGGGGAATGGTTAGGCAACTTGGGGAATAGAAAGAACTGAGTAAGGAAAACCAGAGGTGGCAAAAATTGGACAAAACCAAAGGGGGTGAAAGCACTGGGGGAGGAAGATGAGACTCTGGAATGACAGAAGGAGGGATGGGTTAGACGGGGGAAGGGGCACTGAGTGGGGAAAGAAAGAAATGGGGTAATAGAAAGAGAAGTAAGAGAACATGAAGAAGGGAAGAATGTGAAGAAAGAAACTAAGCAATAGAAATAGAATGATGGAACGTGAAGAAAGAACGAATGATTAGAAAGCTAGAATGGAAGGAAACGTTAATGAATAGAAGAAAAGAAAAGAAAAAAATGAAAAAGTAAAAGTAAACAAAAATGGCCATGGGTAGGGAGGGAATGAGTAGGGACTGATGGGTCTACCCGGCAGGGTCCTCTAGACACTGATGGGTGGGACGTGTTTTAGAAGCCACACCTACCATAAAATATTCCTGAGGTGTGGTGGAGAAACAGATCACCTGTAAGGTAACTCCTGGCTTGACGTTTCAATAAAGCTTGCTGCAGCATTAGTGACTTCCACCTTTGAAAACCGGTCCTGCCTTTTTATTTCAGGGAATCCTCAAGAGGTCTTTGCAGGGGTGGGGGAGAGCTGGTTGAGGGGAAAGGTAGGAGGATGAATGAGAGGTGGATGCCACAACCATGGGAGGTGCAGTTGTGGGCTGTTCTTGCTATGATGACGTCCTTGAACGTGGCGCTTACTACGTCACTAAAGATGGTTGGATCGCAGCAAGGAAAGAACCCTGCTGCATGAGCCTACTGAGGCCCAAAAGTTAGCCGAGAGCGGTTGTTTTCTTCTTTCAGCCGAAGGCGACATTGGCAGCACGCAGTTTCCCATGAAATTCTGGCAGGGTTTGTGTCATCCAGCTGGTGCTTTGTTCTGCGCAGCACCCCTGAGGTACTATGTCATCCTGCTTGTGTTGGGTTTCTGGAGTACAGCAGTGACCATGTCCAATTGCAGTGCAAAGCTCTCGTCTCATACGGCTGTGACTTTTTTCATCACATTTCATTTGAGTTTACTTGTGTCAGTGAGATAGCAGATTTTGTTTTTCTTGTGGCCGGATAACACTATTCGGTTTACTCTGGATGTATGATGGAGGTGGCCCGTGTGGAGTTGGCTGTATTGTAGTATGTGTCTAGTTATGGAGGATGTTTTGAATGGGCATATTTTATCTACTCATGGTATTACCTTAGCGATTTAGCGTTTGCATTTCACCTGCATTTCATAATCCGCTTTAATAGTTAAATGAGGCCTGTTTAAACTTTTGATATGTGTTTATTTATTTATTTATTTATTTGGACATTTGTAAAGTGCACGTAGCCCATAGGCATCTAGGCGCTGGAGTTTAAGAGATTGGTTACAATTATGGGTGCTTCATCCGTACAGTTACAGGTGCGATAATACATATATTCAACAAATACAGAGAGGCAGGTATACACGTCAGTTGCAGTAAGTAAGGCTAAGTATACATGATCTTGGTGATCACATCGGAAGGTCAAGTTTGGGTGCTTCATCGATACAGTTTCAGATGCAATGATACATATACTCATACTTACAGAGGGGCAGTTCTCAACATCAGTTGCCGTAAATAAGGCTAAGTATGCATGATAGACATTGATGAAAACATGGAAAGGTCCTAGCAGACATAGCCTATGATGCTGATGGACTTAGCGTCTATTGTTGGGCATCTAACCTGAATAGTCAGGTTTTTAGACTTTTTCAGAAAGACCATGGGTATGTGTCATTTCTCAATTGTGTGGGGAGGGTGTTCTACAATTTGGCTGCTATTACGGGGAAGCTTGAGCCGCCTGCATTCTGTCTTCTGTATCTTGCAGTAACAATGAGATTGGTGTAAGAGGGCCCTGTAGGTCTATTAGATTGGGGTTTGCTGCTCTGGTTGCTAAGGTAAGCTGCTGCATTATTAGTGAGACATTTGTGTGTGAGAGTGAGGATTTTGAATTTGATCCTGTCTTGGACTGGAAGCCAATGGATGTTTCGTCTGGTTGATGAAATGTGTTCCTTCTTGGGTATGTTCAAAGCAGCTC
This sequence comes from Ambystoma mexicanum, assembly GCF_040938575.1. Classification (NCBI taxonomy): domain Eukaryota; kingdom Metazoa; phylum Chordata; class Amphibia; order Caudata; family Ambystomatidae; genus Ambystoma; species Ambystoma mexicanum. Next base: position 1,107,062,882 of record NC_090941.1, read on the forward strand.
TAATGGTGTTATTTTGTACTATTTGCAGTTTTTGATTTTATTGGAGCTAGATCCAGAAAAGAGCGAGTTGCAGTAATCTATCATGGAAAGGATTAGGGCTCTGGCTAAGGTGATGCTATTGTCCGTTGAGAGGAAGGGTCTACTAGCTCTTATTAGTTTTGATGTATAGGCTGCAGATGAGACAATGGCATTGACCTGTCTATTTAGGGTGAGGGAAGATCAATGTAGACTCCAACAGTTTTTATTTCATTTGCAACAGTGATATTGTTGCCATTGATGTTGAATGATTTGTATTGTTGTGGGAGATTACTAAACCTAGATTTTTTTCCGATTACAATGAGCTTGGTCTTATCGTCATTGAGGCATAATTCATTGTGTGCCATCCAAGCCTGGATTGCGGGATAAATGTTATTGAGATTTTTTATATCTGTGTTGTAGCAGCCTGTGATGGGTATAGGTATTTCAGTATCATCCGCATAATGTGTATACGTGATACCCATTTTGTCATGTTTGTCAAACAGAAGGTTTGTAAAGGCATTATACAGAGTAGGTGACACACAAGAGCCTTGCGGTATGCCGCATGTCACTGAGACAGGGGGTGCCGCTGATGTGTCAGAAAAGACCCTCATGGTACGGTTAGAAAGGATTCAATCCATGTGATGGCTTTAGGGGAAAAATGGACAGCAGTTTCTAGGTGTTGGCACAGGGTTTTATGATTGACCAAATCAAAGTCTGCAGAAAGATCTAATAGAAGGAGGATACACAGTTCTCCTTTGTCCTTGAATTGGTCCATTTGTGTTTTTAAATCCAGAAGAGCCGTTTCTGTTGCGTGACCAGGTCTAAACCCAGATTGTCTCAGACCTAAAAGATTATTAAGTTCCAGGAATTTTTGGATCTGCAGATAGGCTGCACGGTCGAGAATTTTTTTATAAGAATGGTACTGTGGTGATGGGTCAGAGGTTTGTGGGAATGTTAGGGTCCAAGGTCATTTTTTTAGCAATGTTAGTACCCAGGCTTCTTTTAAGTCATCAGTAGCAAATGAGCTATTGATGAGGCTGGTTATGAGGGGTGCTGGTTCGGGTTGGTTCTTATTGTCAGAATAAAAAGGCCTATACTAAAAAGAAACTATTGCCAAACCGTACAACTAAATACCAAAAAGAGTGTGGGATAGGATTCACAAGAAATAAAAAAAGTATTCACAAATGATAAGTCAGGGTGTGGTAGCCAGGTGTCTCCCTTTCCCACATTTTGAGCATGTGACAAGGTGGGACTCCTGAGCACAACACACGCTCGAGCCTTCTCAGCACGAGATGACAGTTATTAGATCAGTTGAATCACATCCCACGGCTCACACCGTATGTAAGGAAGGCATGGTATCGTGAATAGACAGACATAAGTGATCACAGTTCAAGTGTGTTTATTAAACTGTTTATGCAGGTTAGAAAAACGCCTACTCTAAACGTAAATCTAAGATGAGAGCAAGCTACGACCAACAAATCAAAATAAGTCAGTCCTAGTGGTGTCTTGTCAAAATAAAAAGGCCTATACTAAAAAACCCATTGCCAAAACTTACCACTAAATACCCAAAAGAGTGCGGGATAGGATTCACAAGAAAGAAAGAAATGTTCACAAATGATAAATCATGATGGGGTAGACAGAGGTTTCCCTTCCCCACGTTTTGAGCACTGGGCAAGGTGGGACTCCTCAGCACAGCACACGCTAGAGCCTTCTCAGCACGAGACGGCAGTTCCAGCTTTGGTTATAAGGACCTTTGGTGGTTAAGGGTCTTTTCAACAAAAAGTCTCATGCCTCCAATGAGCTGATAGCCTCCATAAAAAGCAAAGAAAGAGTACCTTTCAAAAGTACTGTGGGTGATGGCTTTTCACCCTTGGAACTCCCTCTTCCGGGCTTAGACCCAACAGCAGTTCCTATCACTATCAGGACCAACAGTGGTTGACTTTCTTGCTTCCGAGGACCTGATAGGTTCAAATATAACAAAAAGTTCCTTTCAGATTTACACTTGAGGTGATGATTCTTCACCCTTGGGTCACCCTCTTCTGGGTGAAGACCCGTTTCCAATATCAGCCTCCCTCCCATCGGGTTCACTCTGGCTTATACTCAAAATGACTTCTCGATTGCATTCACGTGTCGTTAGGGTGATGACTTCTCACCTTGGGAGCTCAGATCCTTTTCAAACATTTGCCTCACTCTGTCGGGTTCACTCTGGCTTTTGCAAAGATATTTTCTCCTTGGCATTCACAAATCTTCATGTCTTTTTAAACAGTTCCCCATGGACCTCCCTGTGCCGGGTTCACTTTTGTCAACACACTGTTTCTTGGGACTTTAGACTTCAATCCTCTTTATTGGCATCCCTCCATCAGGTTCACTCTTGCCACTTCACATTTCCGTTTGCTTTCTCTTGATGCAGGATTCCCTTCCCTTGCATTCTCAAAGGTTTGTCAAAGACTTTCGACTGTATTGGGATTTTGCTAGACCCGTGTATGACACTTTGACCATTTCCTTGTGGCTCCCCTAGGGCCTTCTGGTATCAGTAGTTTCCTTCAAAAACAGGATTAACCAGAGTCTCTCGAGTGAACACCCCTGTGGTGCCGGACCCCTCTGGAGCTGGTCTTTGCTAAACAATGTATAGTTCTTTGAACTTTCTTCAATGTGCCTCTTTGCGACTTTCATTCAACACAGTTTGGTTTCTTTATCAGTTCTCCCCTCAACTCACTGGCTGTGATGAACTAATGAACTACTTGGCTTTCTTCGTATCGGGAGTCAAGGCGGGTACCATGGTTGCAGGCGTTTCCCTCTGTCCTGCTTATCAGTGTAGCGACGCTCTGTGTACCATTGACATCTGCTGCAACACACTTGGGCTCTTGTTTGTGGTCTTACGATTACTTTCACGGAGGTCTCGCGGGTCTGGGTGAGAAAGGGCAAGGCCGCTTCTCTCCTTGTCAGCCTTTCAGTTCTCGCCGCCTTTCACCTCTTCTTGAACTGCCGTGCCTGGATAGCTGTCTCTTCATGCGGTCTGCCTTGCTTGTATTGTGCTCTTGTGATCCACCTTTTATCCCTGTGGGGAAGGGAAAGGGCTGTTAGGTGTGTGTGTGTGATGCTGGTCAATTGCCTGACTTTGCCTGACCTGGTGTAGGGACATGTCAGGTAAATGGCTTCAGTGTTTGACCATCATCTTTCGTGGTGTGCGAAAGTGTTCATGTTGGAAAAGGGGGGGTGGTAGAGTGTTTGGGTATCCTACGTGGTAGGTTGGGAAAAAGGTGTTACAATAAGGGGGATACCGCATAGCACCCGTCGGTCTCCCACTTCCACTCCCTGATGACCCCCCATACAGGTGATCCTCCCTCACTAGTCCACCCCAGGAACTGGATCCAATGGCGATGGCTGTATCCTGGCCACCTGGATGACAGACCCCCCCCAAGGACTGGTCAAGGAGAAACCTTAAGGTTTCTCACAGTAACCCGAATGCATGTTGTGGCCTCTGTTAATTCTGATTGCTTAAGTATTTTGACACCACCAGAAATGTATATATTCTGGCAGAAATGTATGTCTCACACTTTTCTCAAACAGCATAAACCATGTATTAGGGGATCATACACTTCTTACCACACGAATAAGCTATATATTCTACAAAAAGAAGTTATGCTAACAGGTGTCTAAAACCCGACAAATTACTATGACAATGGCTATATCTATTACCCCAAAATTCATACATGAACGTTAAAATGTATTTTTTTATTAAGCATATAAATGTTAATACTCATAAAATAATCACATTACATAAAACTCCAAAACCAACATATAAAACATCTATTGTACAAAAACACAAGAAAATACAATGTGGGTTAAATCTCTTGATCACTAGATCAACGCCATGTGATACTTCACATTGGAGTTGTTTTCCTTTTTTACAATAATCTTATTATTGTTTTCTAGACCCAACTTGCACAAGTTTCTGTCCCTAAAAACACAGATACATGTCGGACATTCATCAGGGGTATTTAGTTGCTTGTGTTGTATAGTGGTGAAGAGTCTTCTTTCCTATCCCTCCTTCTTTGTCAAGTACGTTCAATGAATTACGAACCCTTATAGATTGTGGTAGAAGTATTCAACAAGCTGTGTTGCACCATCAAATGGTAAAAGGGAGAAGAATTTCCTTTTCTTGGGGAATATCGCTTCAAATGTCTTCTATTCTTTGAGGAATAGAGGTAAAAAGTTGTGTTTCCTCCAATGAACACACTACACTATTTGTGCAGTAGATTAGCGAAAAGGCAATATGAGACTGCCCATATTGTACAAGTCTCTGAAATGGATCTTCCAAGATTCTGAAATTCTGAAAGCTTGTTCTCATAAAGAGCAGGAAGGTACCTGTCTTGGTTTTGATCCAAATGTTAATTTCTCTAGGGCTCTAAATTTGTGTACCAGATGCCAAAAAAGAAGAAAAGAAAGAAATGTATGTCTAACACATGTTTTGTTGTAACAAAACTTTGCTTCCACAGCGCCAACAATGTTAAGGGACTTTGTAGCTCTAGGACTTTAGACTTGATTACAGTAGAATTTCTCTTGTGTGTCATGCCTTTAATGCTACATTTGTCTATACTGTTTTATGGTGAGGCCTTAATGTTGTATGTCTTTTGTTGTAAACCCTGCCCACCTCTCCTGTACCTCTGTGCACTTACTCAACCTGAACGGACCATGTCTGAAGATCGTCTATCATTTCTCCCGTCTCCTCTCCTCATGGTTGTGCCCTATGCTCTTGGAAAATTTGCAGAATCGGCGTCAGACCTATTTGTTTTTATCTACCCTGTTAAATGTATTTATACACTTTCTCTGCCTGGGTAGACTTTGCATCGTTTGGAAATTCTAGGGCTCTGAATGACTGTTGTTTTTTCTCCCCTTGCTCCCCCTCCTTGAGCACTTTGAAACACTTGTCTTGTCTATATGCGCTGTGGTGTAAAGTGTTCTGTTTCTGCTGTTTACCGCTGTTACTGTGAGAGAGAGTTTGTTGTGAAAACCTGCACCATACCGGGGATTGTTTGCTGCCTGTTCGTTGTTCGGTGTGCATCTAACGTGCACTACTACTTTAAAGGCCCCAGTGATGCTGCAGACACGCCCTCAGGAAGCAGGCAATACATCTTGGGCACTGTAGCCCTTACGGTGGGAAGCCTTCTGCTGTGTAAAGGGCTCTGTTTCTACTGTTTACCACTGTTCACAGCTGGTCACAGGAAATTCTCAATACCAGAAAAGGTCTGCGAAAGTGAGGCGGAGGTGTGCTACAGAGTTTGGTGGGGTGAGGTGTGGACAGTTGCCGTAATCCGGGAGAGAGATTCACAAGCGTCCCGGAATCAAATATGGTAAGCCCCTCCCCTTTGGCACCCGCTTTCGTGGATGCCTTTCTTTGGACACAACGTGTGTATATTGTGTCCTACTTTGATGTAAACATTGTCTCCATATGAAACACGGCGGGTGTCTGTTAGGTTAGATTCTTCTTTGAGCCACGCTGTGTTTTGCAACCCATTACTGATTAATTTACTTACCGAATCCTACAGGTGGCAATTACATATTCCACAGAGCCTGTGGGATCCCAATTGTTGGGGGGGACCTTTGGATTCAGGAACCTGCCGGGCACTGTTTTTTACCATCTACCTGTGAACATTCAGAGTCTATGGGGCTCCTTCCTTTTGGTGCACTTTGATCTGAATATCTACACAACATACCAGGACTGTCGTGCTAAGTATGCATGCTGGGTTTAGGAGCCAAATGGGGACTATTACACAATCAAGCAGCTTATCAGCGGCACCCATAAAAGATAAGGCAATTGTAATTAATCAGGTCAGGTCGGTATCCTCAACGCATGCCTACCCTGCAATCTCCTCTTCACTTTGTGTGATATCACTTACCCCACCTGGCCTAATGGGAACTCTTATAGAGGGAGAAAAGGATGTCCCTACTGTTTGTGGTAAACAGGTCCCACAATGAATTCTTAATCATGACGACCAGTTTAAACCAGCTCTTACCCACAAGGCTATTATCCACACCTCTGAAGGCTTACGTACCTCATAGAAATCTGTAACTCCTCATGGAATTCCCCCTTTGAGAGCCCCAAAGGGTCACAGAACTATTAAGCCGATCATGGGGCAAAGGTATATGGATCATATATCTTTAAATCGGCTTCAACCATCACAGAAGGCAAACTCCCTAAGGTCTTTAGGGGGAATGCAATGTTGGATCATTCGGCCATGTCGAATCAGGATTTCTTTGGAAGACAGCCTGATATCACTGACATTAGCATAATTGAATGCACTGATAATGCCATGGAATTTCATAATGAAAATTTAGAAAGTGTGGTACAACAACCTTGTGATGCATCAATTCAAGGCTCCTCTACTGCCCTAAAAAACATAATAGATGCCATCGATGAGGCAAAAAGATCAACAAAATGAGGCATGTGGGGCGAATAATAGCTCTGCAGATTTACAGGACCAAAGGTGTTCTCCAAGGATGCACCACACACTGAAAGAGCTTGACTAAAGGATTAGACTATCTCATCCTACTGTGTCAGCCCAGAATGTTGTCCTTAGTTCGTTTTTGGAACTGTATGACAACATATGGGCCGAACTGAAGAATTCACAAAGACAACTGGCAGAGGTCAATGATAAGATTGATTGTATTGGTACAGAATTATTGGCTGAGATGAATTTAAAATTGAACTGTGTTGGTTTGGAACTTAGTCTCAGACCTCTAATTGTGGGCGAAGGGGGTGGGGCTTGGTAAAGAGAGAACTCCTGAGGTAATATCGGCCGGTTCTGTCATCACAACTGAGATAATTGAAATCTCAGACAGTGCAGACCTAACTGGGACAGGAGGCTCCATGAATTTCCATCAAAAAGGGGGAGGTGGCGTATGTGATTTAAATGTCCCTTCCTCCTCAATCCCCCATAACACTGTGCCTACTATTGCTAACTTGGATAATGTTGTCACTGAGGGCTGTTTGGTTGAGGAGAGCTGTGTGAGTGTGGACCATCTCTCTAAAAAGGTACCTCCCCAAAGTAAATCAAGACCACTTAAGCTGAAGTGTACAATGAAAGGTTTACGCGGTAGATGCACCAAATTTCCTCATAACTTTTTGTTTAGACCTAACCTGGTGGCCATCCCTGAAATTGGGCCAAATACTCCAATGCTCCAACAAAATACTAAGGAGGTTTTCTCAATAATGCAAACTTATTTGATCTTGTCAAATAATGCTTTAGATCAAATGTTCCTTTTGTGGGGGCTACGGAGAGTGAGGTGGGGGTAGAAAAGGACCTTACTACTAAGCCCCAGCCCGATAAGCACTCAACTGGGCATGTTTTAAGTGAGTCCCCGCCATGGGTCATCCAGGGAGTTGGACGCCTGGCACTTGGGGGGTCATTGACCTGTGCCTATTTCTTGGGATGTTGGACACTCACACTTGGGGAGGGGGGTTCCTGCCCGTACTTTTGGGGAGTTGGGCGCTGATACCCTTGAAGGGGTGGTTCTCTCTGCCTGTTAGTGCGATATAGTGGGTGCCTGTGCATGAGTACATTATTTAGGTGTTATGGCAAAGTAGTAGTTGAGCGGTGTGTAAGGAAGGCATGGCATCAAATGTAAGACAGACACAAGTGACCACAGTTCAAGGGTGTTTATTGAACTTCAAAAAGAGTTTTAAAAATGCCTATCTAATCCCAAATCTACGACCCTCAAATAATAATAACGCAGTCATAGTGGTGTATTGTCAAAATAAAAGGGCCTTTACTAATAAACCTATTGCCAAGCCTTATCTCTAAATACAAATAGTGTGGGAAACAGTGTTACGAAAAAGAAAGAAATGTTCACAAAATGATGTCAGGATGTGCAGGCCGTTGGCCTCCCTTCTCCATGTTTTCAGCACGGGACAGGGCAGTACACTCGATCTTAGCACCGTTTCTGGCTTCTCTAGCATGAGGATACAGTTCAATCATTAGCATCAGGGCCTTCCAGCCCCAAGTCTCTTTGCCTTTCAAAGTATCTTCGCTCAAATGGCCTGATGCGACAAGCAAGCAAATTGTTATTTTCCTCTTCGGACTTCACAAGCACTCAATTTCTGAGGCGATTCACTATTCACTTTGGATACTCCTGAGTCAGGCTCAGATCCTTTTCAACTCAATATTAAATCATAATCCAAATTGACCCCACGATTGGGCAACTAGCAACTGAAGCCACAATACGCGCTTATTCACAATTATGCGCTTCACCAATGGGCATAATCGATATTCACTCTTCCAAGGTATTACCCACTTAGGTTCCACTTTTCGACCCCCAGAGACTCTCAATACACCATCAATCAAGTCATTCCACCCAGATCCCTTCTGCTACATAGCCATTGGCTAGGACCAACCCACCCCCGATCCCCAAATTCCAACTCATAAGCACTCTCGAGGTCTTTCGCTGATCCGCGGCGCATGCGCAATCCACTTACTACCACGCGCATGCGCCGGGACCAGCGCCAAGACACTACCCCTCGCGCATGCGCGGCCGGAGACCAACGTGAGTCAACAAACAGTTCTTATGGCGCCGCCCGGCACGGTGTGCAGAAGCAGCAGAGCACCGCCGGGGACGCCAGACAAAGCATACAGGTGAGCCTCCCAACATGGGGACAGCACGCATCCTTGCTCACCCAAGGACAATGTTTAGCATTAGCACAGGTTATTTTTAAAAAATTCCCTATTTCTCACTTTTCAACAACAGAAAGATAACTGCGATCTATCTATGGCTGGGTACACACAGGAGCACTCGTCCAAAGGGCCCCTGATGTACATCTAGGACCATCCAATTAGATATTACTACTATTAATACTGCCAACGCGCACAACAGGTGAAACTACACAAGGGCTATTCAGGAAAAGCCCTTGATGTTTTCCACCGGTTTCCTGTGCAATAATCACAGCCAACTTAAACTTAAAATAAACGAATGGGAACAGTGACGCACCATGGGGGGACCTTTCCCCTTTTCAAGATCCCACCTATCCATTCAACCCCTTGCAATCCCTTCTCTCTCAGGGCCCAACAGGAGCCAGGACTGCCGTAAAGGACAGTTTATAATACAGAACCCCACGGAGGGCACACAGCAAACCGCAACTGGGTAAGAGGCAATCACCTCAATCTATTTCACCACAAGCCCAATTCTAACCAGCTACTTACCTCTCTCGTCTCTTCCTCTCTCCTTTTCTTCCAATGTTTTTCTTCCCTTTTCAAAATGTCTATATATCGACACATCAATGTGTTTTGATGTTATGTTGTTACCTATCACTATGTTTGCACATCACCTAAAACACCACGACTGAAAAATTGTAATATGTCACTACCTGATCACTAATTGAATATTGTTCAGCCTTGAGAACGACCGTAAGGTCGAAACACGTGTCGGCTGACCTCAACTTGCTTGACAAAGTTCTTAATAGTGTTTCTCATAAACACATGTATTCAGAAACAATCACCGGAAAACTCCGAACAATAAACGAATCAACTTCGTACCAACCAAAGTGTTGAAAATATTTATTTCATAAACTATTAGCAAGGTAGCCGGGAGCAACAAACCCTTCTCTTTCAACTTACCAAACTGGGGCTTAGGCTAAACCCCAAGACCGCTCCTGTGATCTTGCCTAAACTTGCAACAACAATATAATTGGAGCTTAGCACTGGCAGGTTCCACTCCTAGAGCCTAAAACCCACCTCAATATTAAATCAGTCTCACCCCGCCGGGCTCGGACCGATTTCACTTTCCATCTTAACTATTAACAAAAACTTGCTTTAACCAAAAACTCTCAGCTGATCTCCCTCTATCGGGCTTGGACCAACTTCATCTACTTTGTCATCAACTTTTTTTATGCCATTGACATCGAAGACTTTCAAATGTGCACAGGGTTTTGCAGTGGTCCTGGCCACCTGAATGCTTGACCCGTTGCAGTACCACTTTCATTTCAGAATACTTTATCACTCTTTCGCTTTTGACACTTTTTGGTCAAATACCTAACAGAGACTTTTGAATGAGCACACAAGTCGTGCCAGACCACTCTGTCTAAGGTATTGTATCTTGGCTTCAAAGTTCAATCACTCATCTGTTGTTTAATTTAGTTTGCATCGATTACCACACATGCTTTATACACTGTTGGCTTCAGCTTTCACTATACAATGTTGCTGATTGCAACCTTGGCTACAACACAGACCGGTCTGGTATCAGTCTCCACCAATTCACCGGGTGTGCTGACTTCACTGGCGTTGCTTTGTTGTAGGAGCCAAGGGCAGTACCACGGCAGCAAGCGATTCTCCCTGCCTTGACTATCGACTTGGGAGAGCCCCGAGTACCTCCGACACACAATGAAGGATTCTTCAGACTTGATTCCAGGTCTTACATTTCCTATTTTCGATGGTTCATGAAAATAACGGTCTCTTGCTGAAAAGGTCAAGGGTATTTATCTCCTTGCGATCCCCTTCGGTGTTGCCGTCTTTTGCCGTATTTTAAACTGCCATCTTGGAACTGCTGCTTCCTTGTGTGCTTTGCCTTGCTCAGAGTGTGCTCTCGTGCCCCACCTTTCATCCGTGTGGGGAAGTGTAATGGAAGTCTGGTGTGTGTGTGTAATGGTGAGCAATTGGCTGACCATTGTATTCTGACTTGTCAGGTATACGGCTCGGGTATTAGTCTGTTTTCTCTTATGGTGAGCTATCCGTGAGATAGGGTATCTGGTGTTTCCATCGATTTACTATCCATCGAATGTTTATCCATCTAAATGTAATAATTGAATTGCTTTTCCATCGAAAAGCATATTCATGGAATGCATTTTGATGGATAATTTCGATGGATAATTAGGGTTACGGCTAGTTTTAGGGTTAGATTAAGGGTTAGAATAAGGGTTGGTTTAGGGTTAGAGGTAGAGGTGGGGTAGGGGTTAGGTTTGGGTTAGAGTTAGGGTTGGGTTAGGGTGGGTGCCCTTGCGGGTTGGGGGGAGCGTGAGGGGGAACCAGGGGGAACCCCCCCCCCAATAAAAAATAAGAATTAAAACATTACATGAAGCTGGCAATGGCGAAATACTTTAAAGATTTCAGGACTGGACAGCTCCATGTAACATTATAATGTGAAAAATAAATGCATCGAAATGCTATCTTTTACATTTAAACGTACCTATCCATTGAAACTTGTCCATTCCTTTATTTGATGGACAAGTTTTGATGGATATGTACTTTTAATTCAAAAGATAGCATTCCAATGCATTTATTTTCGATGCATTTTTTTGAAGCATTTTAATTTTGATGCATCATTTTCGATGCAAAGACCATAAACCGTGAGATTGTGTTTGTGTCAGGAAGGGGCGGGGGGTTGAGTTCCTAAGTATCCTACCTGGTAGGATTGGATAAAGGTGTTACAGGGAAGGGGATACCGCATCTCGCCATCCGGTGTCACACTCCCCGAAGACTCCTCACCCAGGTGATCCTCCCAAACTGGTCCACCACCAGGAACTGGATCCAAAATTGATGGCCGTGTCCTGGCCACCTGAATGACAGATCCCCAGGGACTAGTGGGTGAGACACACTCTGGTTTCGCACTGGTGTGCTGTGACCCAGTGCACCTTAGTGGTTGGCAGTAGGGTGCAAGGGGGGTGCTGTTTTAAGCTTGTTTGGCATAGTGGTGTGTTGTTGGGTTAGGACTGGTTCCTTGGTTAGAGTGTCTGTTGTGGGCCCGCAACAGACTTTGAGTGCATTTGTATGGCTGCCTAGCTTCATTGTAAGTCGTTGAGGGGAAATGGTAGGTGGGAGCATGGCTCCTTGTTCTTCGGAATGGAGCGAGTGGAGTTTCCGAATGGAGTGAGTGGAGTTTGGAGTTTTGTTGACATTATGCTTTGGTGGCATTACCATGTAGTTTTCCTTGTGCTGCTTTCCGTACTCTCCCGCTTGGCTTCTGTTAAGGAGGGAAATTTGTTATGTCTTGTGTTTCCTTGCCTTGCTCTTGCATGAACGCTTGCTTGACGCAATTCCTGGTGGAATGTATGCCTGTGGAATGTTGTGGTGTGAGTGCCCCTGCAAGTTCCATAAATGTCAGTTGGAGTGACGCAGTCTGTGAGACTGGAGGCTGGTGGATGTCTTCTTGTACCTTCCTATTTACCTATTGTATACACCTTGGGCCTCATCACGAGTTGGGCAGTAGCCCTTAAATACGATGGTTACAATGTTAACGCTACATTTAAAGGCTGCCCCGATCACAAGTTGGGTGCTAAATTGGCTGTATTACCTCCAGCTTTTTGCTGGAGGTGAACAGCCCATTTAGCGCCACGTTTTTGGTGCTATTACCGCTGGCGGTAATAGCACCACCAGCCCCATTGGGACCCTCTTTATCTCCACGGTATGAAGCAGCTGTACAATTTCACCTGCAACACATTTGTCTAGCGCGTTAATGAAAATGGCATGTCAAAAGTGGGTTTGATGTGATGTATAGCGGGAATGGGACATGTTGCGGTACAACGGACAGGCCATTTTCATTGATGTGATATGCACATGTGTTGCAGGTGAAATTGTACAGCCGCTCCATACGGTGGAGATAAAGATGGTGATAGTGACTATAGGTATGGTGCATTGGCGTTAAAAACACTGTCTTGAGTACTGATTACTCTTGACACTGTTGTAGCACTTACAGAAACTTAGCTGGGTGTTTCTGTATTGTTTGTGCAGGTGCAGAAAATGCTCACGTCCCAGTCTGGGGTGCTAGTAGCAGCAGCCAGCAAGTAACAAACCTGTTTTCATTCCATGAAAGGGGTACTGGGGCACATTGAGAGGCTCTTATGAAATTGTATAGTTGAAGACGGTCCTGAAGAAGATGGCTGTAAATACATGAGGCTATTGAAACCGGTCGACACACTGGGAATAACGCTGCAGTGCAGCAAATCCCAATATTGATGATCTTATAGAGCCCAACCATGAGATCACACTATGTCTTTGTAGTTCTGTACCTTTGAAAAATAGGATTACAGTCTTTAAATGCAGTATCCAGTGATCCAGGCAGAATAAATAGAGGAGTCTCGAGACAGTGACACTGGAAAAAAATATATTTCAATTGTTTGTGCTTTGATGTTGACGGTTGTTGTCACTTGGGGACTGTAGTTGAAACACCCTAAAAAAAGTGTCTATTTGTGGTTAGTTGTGTGTGGAGCGAGAAGTAAATGATCTAGTAGAGACCACAAGTTTATTCTCATGGGTTTCCTCTTGACCTGTCCTTTCTTAGACAGGCGGCACACCACCACTCCCTAGGCTCAGCGGAGGGTGCAACCAGGGACAGTTAGAACTATGTTCTGTCCTTGTTTTGGGATTTGATGCCAGTTTGCTTCTTCTCACTTCACATAAGTTAATGAACTAATATGTGTATCTGCGTATGTGTTTAAAGAATTTTAGGGGGGTACCTGTCCTTTGTGTCATACAAACTGTTCCTTGACAGATCCTACTTAATTTGTAAGAAGGTCCGTTTTGGTGATTAATGGACAGTTCAAACATCAACATTCCTTATTGTCCATAGTAGTTTCTTCACTATGGGGTTCCTGGAGAATGCCTTCCTTCTCCAGGTACCTTGTTCTCAGTGTTTTCACAATTCCAGGGGAATGACTCCCTTCCCCTGACTTTCCTTGGCTTTGTTCTGACACCTGGTACCTATTAGCTCTCCCCATATGGTTAAACAGTGGAATACTGAGACACACTCTGAGCAAGGCGATGCACGCGAAGGAGTAGTTCTTCCAGGGTGAGCGACAGGCAGAGGGACTGAACCGAGGTACAGAGAAACCTTGGGCAACCTGGCGAGAGATAGTTACCCCGTTATAACAACCTCAAACAAACATTGCATCAGAACCTCATAATGAAAGTTGCAGACTTCTCAAAAAGGGTTTGTTTTACAGGCTAATGCCTCCCTGAATGGATTAGGAGCCGTACTGTCTCAAATACATGATGTCTTGGAACATATATTATTTACCAGTCGCAAACAATTTCCGAGAGAGAAAAACAACTCTGTGTTAGAACTAGAAGCCCTTGCCATCAAATGGGCGATCCTCCATCTCAGGTGCTGCCTATTGGGAAGGGAATGTACTCTTATTACTGATCATTAACCCTTAGTTTAGATACGTCAGAGAAAAGAATCTAACCCTCAAGTCATGCGTAGGTTCCTGGACTTGCAACCATACTGTTTTGCGGTGGAACATCTAAAGGGTATAGACATGGAAACGTTGACGTCCTTTCCTGGTTCCCCTGCAAAATTGATCCATCCGCACCGCATAGGGGAAAGGTATGTGAAAAGCAAGAGGGTGTTTCACTGCCTAAACCCTGGGGATCCCTTACACAAGTGGCCAGGGCACAACCATTGCCTTTGCATCCAGACCCTGGGGGTGGACAATTATGAGAGGATCACTTGAGTGAGTGGTCCTTGGGGAGTGGGAGGGACATGGTATCCCCCCTTTTCAAATACCCCTGTCCCATCCTATTTTTATAGGATATTCCAACTTCCCAGATCCCACTCTTTCTTACACAAACACTGAGCCGAGGAAGAGGAGGTTAAAAGGAGTACCACCCATGCAATACATTGGACGTGCCCCACTAATAAAATCAGGCAGGGTCAGGCACTTGATGTTAATCACATAAACCTGGTACCTATTAGCTCTCCCTAGATGGTTAAAAGGTGGAACACTGTGACACACTCTGAGCCAGGCGATGCACGCGAAGGAGCAGTTCTTCCAGGGCAACAGCGAACCAGGTGGAGCTGAGCGACAGGCAGAGGGAAGGAACCAAGGTACGGAGAAACCTTGGACACCCCGGCGAGAGATCGTTACCTCCGAAGGAGCTTGAAGGTTGCGTAAGGAAGCCCAGTCAGAGAGAAGAGACAAACCTCTTTTGTGTTTCAAGGATACCAGCAACCCTGCCGGGTGAACAGCACAGTTGGGGAGGTGCAGCAGCAGTTTTGGTATCAGACTTGACTTAAGGATCAAAGCCGCGAAAGATGAAAATTAATTAACACAGCCGGTGTGTTGATGAAAGCAATGAAAGTCTGCTCTGTGTTAAATGAAACTTGACGGCAACAGTATTCGACGAATGAAGGTTGCGCGTGTGCTGATAAGACACGCGAGAACCAAAGTATTGTAAAGAACTGTAAATTAAAGATACAAAGTAACAGAATCAATCAAAAGTCTCTGTGGAATGTCTGATGCCGTAGAAGCAGTGGAAAGAGAAAGAAACAGATACAAGATTTGAACGGTTGTTAGGTTTGATCCCAGTAGTGGGAAATGTGGATGTGGGAACTGTCTTTGAACTGTTAGGTTTGATCCCGGCAGACGGAAACCTGGATGTGAGAGATGTCTTTGAACTTTGAAATAAGTACTGTGCTCCAAACTACATTTACCAAGAGGCCTTGGTATAGCAGAGTAAAAGTGACGTTTGAGGAAAGAAGGTTGAAGTGCAAAAGTGTTTGCCGTTTCTAAAGTCCTCGACAGCGGAAGGAAAGTGAAAGGAGGCTTGAGCCCAACAGAGGGGAGCCTAGGAAGGTGTGATTGAAGTTTGGGGAAGGGAACCCCCACAAATTGTTATTGAAAGGTCTGAGCCCAGCAGACAGAAACCTGTACTGAATTGTGGTAACCAAAAGGAAACATACTTTTTGTTGAACTGTATTACAAGACTTTTCATGGAAGGCCAAATCGGCCCTGGTCCACAAAATTAACTGCATCCTTGTGTCCTAAGCCATAGTGTGTCACAAGGTCCAAGTGTGCCACCTTACCCCCTGCTACAAAAGGTGGGGAAGGGAGTTTATTCAGCCATACTGACATTTCTTTTGAACACTGATTTTTCTTTTTGAATTACACATTTTCTTTACACTTTTATTGTATTAGAAAGAGGGTAGGCATTAGGTTTATTAGTATAGGCCATTTTATTTTGACCAAGGACTGAGTAGGACTGTATTTTCTTTTGTTTGATGGTTGGGCATAATCCCATCTTAGTTATAAGGCAAGATGGGAGTTTTCCAACCCCTTTCAAACCATCAAAAAAGTTTTTGAAACTTGCAGCTCTTGTGTCACTGTCTACTTGTGATACCATGCCTCCCTCACAGCGAGTAAGAAATCGTGTGCTGTGGGTATCCATAACACAGAGGTGGCTAGTGACTTATTTATGGCTAGCTAGTAGCTTGCAACTTGAATTTCTGCCCCCTGCATGAGTCTCTTTCCCTCCACGGAAGCCTTAGTCTAAGGATGAAAGTTGACAGCCAACAGAATGGTTGAATATATTCTTTATATGTCCTTTGGCATCCAGGCTAACCATAATCTACAACTAAAGAGTTCTCCAGGTTTGGCTGTACAATCTTTTCATAAACCTATCCTATCAAAGGCCATCCCTATTCTACAAATCAAACTTACGTAAGATGTTTCCAAGTACAAATCTCTTCCCAGTTTCCTAGTGTCTTTTCTGTCATACACAGGTGTGCTTACATAGGCGTCCCACTCTCTTTATCATTCGCTTGCTCTTACAAACTTCAGTTGAACCACACTTCTCTCATGACACGGTACAGTGTTTAGGTTCTCAACACTAGTTTCCTTCTTTCTCCAACCTCTCTCAAATCAGAGATCTCGTTCTCAGCATCAGTGTTTTAACTTCTCTCATGACACGGTACAGTGTTTAAGTTTTCAACACTAGTTTCCTTCTTTCTCCAACCTCTCTCAAATCAGTGTTCTCATTCTCAGCATCAGTGTTTTACCTCTCACTTCACAAGCTTTGATTCCCCCAGGACTTTTCACAACATTGGGTTCTCTTACAGTTCTCTCAAGTCTTTCGATAACTTCTAATGTTCTTCAGGATTCTCCCAGGTCCCTTCCTAACCTTTGGATTTATCAGAATTCTTTTTACACCAGATTGTTCCAATGCAGTTATCTTCCTGTGTTTTTCAGAGTTCTGCCTTCTACATGATCTCTGGTTAGAACCAATTCATTCAGGCTTCCTTTAGCACATCCACCCTCTTAGGTCTCCCCACGACACCAGATTCTCTCGAACGTCTCTCAGATCTCTGGAAGTCCTTGCCTTCTCTCAGACTTCTCTCAGGTCTCTCCACAACCAGCACATTTTTCTTGGGTCTGCCCACAACCTTGTATTCTCTCAGTTCTTTCCATGAGTGTACATTCTCTTAAAACAACATTCTTAACAATAATGACTATTTCTCAACTGCACCTGCATTCAGGGAGCTTTTCAGACAGATGGTATTCTCACCCTCGGGCCAGGGGTTCTCCATTTCAAGCTTCTTCAAGGTAACACCCCATCCTCAGGCTTGTCTTCTGGCACCAAGTCTGCTGAGAACGACCACAACCTAGGTCCTCTCTTCTGTATATCAATGACTTTTGTAGAGTGACCACTGGAATAAACTCAGCAGAGCAACTGCTTCGTAGCTAGTAGCAAATTAACTACCTTTTCACGGTTAGTGGATGAAAGACTGCCTCCTTCCTTCTAGTCCTTACCCCCTTCCTGGCTTTTTCTGCCTTCTTTTACAATGCTGGGTCAGGGTTCGGGTTCATAAAACAGCCCAAGATTGGTTTGCTAGTTGTGTGGTTTGTTTTACATTATCTGATGGATTTTATCTCCCATGTTGCTTCATTTGAAAGTTGGACTTAATATTACTGCCCCTCTGCATTGGTCAGTGTTCATGTATCAATTGTGCAATTGACAGACTTCAAGAAGCCGGGGCAGCACAATCTGCACCACTTTAAATTTGTAAATGCAGATGTGCTTCCAAAATGTTCTGCTGTGGCCAGCAAACTCAAACTAAAGGGGTTAGCGGTTTCTGCTGACCGTGAACATTCTGATTTGGGCTCAAAAGGTACATTGTTTGACAAGGTTTATTGAAGATAATTTTCTGTGGTGTTTGCCGTTCTGTCAACTACTGTAGTTCGCCTTTCCTTCAGTATTTAATTCTGTTAAAACAATACAGTTAGGATTAAACTCATAGCACCTGTTCCCAACGTTTTGGGTTTTCAATCTTGAGCAAGTATTACAATTTAGGAAGCATGGTTCTCCATTATTATAATCTGAGCAAATATACAAAGAGTTATAACGAGAAACCGACTGAGTAACTTGAATGAAATTGTGAGGAGTCAGAAATTAAAGCCGGACACAAAGCAGTCATTTTTTTGGTTAACGACATTCCCCTACCAAGAAACCAACAACTAAGGATCTGTCTGTGTCAGGATGTCAGTAACTGAAAAGTCGTCCTTGTGTCCAAAACGTTCTATCCTGACCAGGCTCGGCAAATTATTAAAAATCCTGCTGGATCTGCAAGGCAAGTTCCTTAGCTTACATTCTCGACCTAAGAGAATTTCACTCACCCCAAGGTGACTGGTAACAACACATTTACCTGTGCGTTTTATAAAATGGTGCATGTCATCATAAGCACACTCCATATTTGGTGCAATGCTGCCAAGCATGCATAGTGAAAATTACATTTGCGAGTTTCTACAACAAAGTGTGTTTGCAGTAAATGCGAAATAAGTTTCTAACATCCCCATACCCCCCAGAAAGGTAGAGTATCCTGCACTTGGTGCATGCCCTTCATAAAAACTACTCGCAAATGCTAGTGGGCTAATGGATTTCCCAAGCCCTGCTGACCCTCACGCAATAAACAAAAACAACAAAGGGGTACAAGGACATGTCTTTAACTTAATGTTGGCAAAAGTGTTCAAAACCAAAAGGATAAAAATGACTCCAATGAAAATGTTCCCCAAGGTAAAGACCCTTGGTTCCAGAGGGTGGTCTCCTTCCCCTGGATTCCTAAAAGAGGATGGCAAAAATGTCTCTTCAGCTAACAGTTCCTTTCTGTCTTCACTGGACTCATAAAGATCTTGTTTAAGTATTAAATTCTGTAACAGTCTTTCTTTAGAATTACTTGTAACTTTGCAGATCGCCTGGTATACTCCCCTGCCAGGAACCTTTATACAATTTCAGCTGCCTGGCGTACTCACCTGCCAGGACTTCTTATGTGTTTCACAGTTCTTTAGCTATACCACAATACCATATACCATGAGGTCTTTGGTATATCTGTCTATGGTAACATATGCTTAAACTTTTCCCCCACACTGGCATTCCATGCATCTGTACTTGATTGGGGTTTGCCTTTGTACTTTGCTGTGTCTGCATTCAAACATTCCTCTTATTGGGTGTTGAATTTGTACTTTGCCTTGACTGCATTCACACAATTTCCAAGTATTTTCTGCATCAGCAATTCTGTACCATTCAAACATTTGTCGGAACCCTGGGGTGCCCACCTGCTTTGGGCAGTGTCACTGGTTCCTTCAAGCATCTCTGATTCTGCTTGCGCCTCCGTGGTGTGGTTGCTTCACCCACATTCCCCTTTGGAGTGTGCAGACGGCCTTCCAGCATTCTGCGTGGCTCTACAGTCACACTCCGGCTTTCCTTTTTAGCCCGGAATAGAGAACGCTGTCTCGAGTGGGCCAACATCCAGGAGCTCCTGCACGGCTTGCAGTGTCTGCAAGGCCTTTCTTGCTCACACATAGCATTTCGACCCATTCTTGGCAACCTTCTCGGTTCCACCGCTCCGGTCAGAGTGCCTCACACTCGTGAGCCTCAGCATGGGGTTCAATGTCTTCTCCTGCACTGCCCCTGCTGCAACCTGCACAGGAATCTCTCTCCTTGGCTTCCGGTTCTGTAAGAAAGACTGCGGTGAACTTTGAGCTGTAGCACACTGCTAAGGCGCAGAGGTTCCCTTTCTTTCTGGAGGGGCCGGGCTGGCACTCATGTCTCCTCCAGCACTCCTAAGCTCCCCTTTGGCAGTTAGGGTGCAAGAGCTCCCCTCTACTCTGGCCCAAACAGCAGTATACAGTTCCATCTCTTCTGTCACACAGGTTCTGCAGACAGGTCCTACCTTTTTATATTGGCTCTGGCCAATAGGATTTGGGGAAGGACTAGAATGCTGACAGTGGGAAGTGATCATTATTACTCCTCTCTTCTTCTTTGTCCCAGTGTTGTGGACATTGTGGGAACATCAGTTGCTTTTTGAGGATATTGTAGAATTGTTTGCCATGGGTTTTAAAGTCAAACTATCATTGGAAGAAGAGTATGTGGAGCAGGGACAAATGTCTTTCAACATTTTACAAGGCTGGTTAGGAGAGAGTTGGCTTTTGGGATGTGACCAACGTTTTCCACTATTCTCTATGGGTAAAAGAGGGAAGTTTTCACAATGGGCCATTTGATTGTTACAAATGGCAGATTCACCCTGAAAGGGGAAAAGGGGATACTGCGTCTCACCTGATGGTCGTAGGGTATCTCCCTGGAGGTTGTCTCCCCTCGTGTGATCCTCCCTCATACAGATGCTCCCAGGTCAGGATCAGGTAGCGGTTGCCGTCCCCTGGCCACATGGGAGAAGCGGAAAAAGCCTATAAAATAGTTTATCCCCAAATGGACGGCAGGACAGAGACATGTTTATCTACGTCTTAATTTTGTAGATGGACAAAATCTAAAAAGAATATGTTTCAGCCTTTATAAGGCGTACTGCACTATCTCGAGTGCTGTTGGTCTGGTGGATGTTAGGGCCATCTTCGGGACAGTAAGTGTTTCTAAGAGAACTCAATTCTTCCCCCAATGTTCAAGTCTTCAAATTCAATCTACAACATAAATACATAAATCACTTTCATAGGTTGACAAAGTTACACCATTTAAAAAGGTTTTTTTAACAGAGATATTAGAGTCTTAGGTATCGACAAAGGTACCAACACGTTCACTGACCTGGTGCCCAAACTCGCCAAATGGTGGACTTGAGCTTTTAAGACGACTTTTTCATTGTAGTCTGACTTGTAAGGTGCCAATGGCTACCTGTTAAACAATAAGTGATTAAGTTGTATTTCTCTCTTAATTGGAGGAAGAGTTTTTTTTAAACACAGACAGTATTTTCTTATAATTCTCACCTTGCATGAGATTCAGTTCCACGAGGAGTTAGTGTCAAGAAACGTCATAGTTCATTTTTCTCGCGGAGCTTTTGTTGCAGACGTATACTCCATTATTCAGGTAGTGTTTTTCTTGTAAAGAAATCGAATTGGGTCACTCTACAAAGGAAAAGCCGGATATTTTCAAAACGTGTCTTTTTCTCTGTCTATTTACAGACTTTTCCACATACAGCCACGTTTCATAATGGCCACTAATGGTATGCTAGGGGGTTTGTGTTTCTATTTCAATATACCTCGCTGTTGGCATTAACTGCAACTCTATTTGTGTTTAGATGTTCAGTTTTGCTCTTTCAGAGGTTTTTCTACCCCCAAATATGAGTGCCAAATTATCGTATAAAGGCTAACTAGTTTGCTTACCATTCATTGGTGCCGATCTTCGTGCACATCCATCTGCTTTACTGCTCCACTTGCTTCGGTATTACTTCTTTGTAGCGTTAGACCTTTCCTGTATTAAGTTCGGTCTCTTCAGGTATGTGCGGTCACGTGATGTCACGAAACTACACCACGTGATTGCCACGTTATTTGCATGCTTTCAGTACTTTTATTTTATACTAGTGGGGAAACTGTTCTGTAGGGAGCTAATATTTATTGTGATTTTGTGTCCACCAAAAAAACTCTGATGGATTACCAAGTATGTTTGACGTTACCACACTTTGACACGTGACTTAACCGCAATGTTTGGGAATTACCGTGCATCATGGTGTATAGGTGCATGGTTGTCCGTATTTTGAGCAGGATTCAGACTCTCACCACACATGTATTATTCTTTTTTATCATAATCATGCTAATATGACATGATATTTTTAAAGGTTACACGAATGCCAGGGCATTTTCTTTTGATGGATTAAATCCAAAAACTGTTCTTGTACGAGACATGCTTAGTTTGCCAGTATTGTATGATATACCATCCATGCCTCGCCGCTATATTTCTCATGTCCGTTTTCCTTTTTATTCCTTAGTCACATGTAATCTAATATATATACAAAATTCATAGTAATTAAGGCATGGTTGTAAATATTACCAGAATATATTTTTTATAACTATATTATTTTTAACACCGTCGTGGTGATATGACATGTTACATTCGGGGGTTCTAAAGTTGTCCCAACCTGTATTTTGATGGGTAAGCTACCATTCATCACCAAACATCATATTTGTAATGCAGGACCTTCTCCATATGGGTGTATGGTATCATCAAGAGACCATAGATCTTTCACATCTATATTTTTGTTGCCAGATTCACCTTTTCC
The DNA here is from genome assembly GCF_040938575.1 of Ambystoma mexicanum. NCBI lineage: Eukaryota > Metazoa > Chordata > Amphibia > Caudata > Ambystomatidae > Ambystoma > Ambystoma mexicanum. Next base: position 1,107,085,157 of record NC_090941.1, read on the forward strand.
TCTATTTGAGAGGTTTTGTGCAAAGTTCTTCTATATTTATGATCTAAACCCACTTCTAGTATATTCACAGTTTTAATGAATCACTTTAATGGTGACTTTCATCATGTATAGATTTTACAAAGGACAAGGCTGGACTAATCGGAGGGCATATATCTTGTGCATATCCCTGATGGAATAGAGCTTGGATGGTATTGTGTATGATATCATAGGGCATATATCTTGTGCATATCCCTGATGGAATAGAGCTTGGATGGTATTGTGTATGATATCATATTAACAAATGTCATTCTATTGCTATGTTCAGTCTGTTTTTGACGGTATGCAGTTATATTTTCGAAAACACATTTTCGACATGCCATTTTGTCGACACAAAAATGCTGAAAAAATAAATTCTGAATGTAAAATTTTTATTTTATGTTTTATTTTTGTTTCATTAGTAAAAAAAAAGTGTCAATTAAAAAACAGGGGTTATGGGGGAACCCTCCCCATTAAAAAAAAATGTTTTTTTTAAAACCATTCGACATTTTTTTCTGCATTTTGGTGTCGACAAAATGGCATTTTGAAAATGTGATGTTCGAAAAAGTCCCTATAAATCGTTTTTGACTGTATCCATATCATATATCCATTTTTGTTGGCACCTTTGTAGGGCGAGGTCTCGATTTCCTCCTCTTGGTGATTGTTTTATCACCTGTATTACACATCATAGGATATCTGTAGACTTATGCTGTTTTTTGTACCTAATGGGCTACAAGTGGTTAATTGTCTACTTTGTTTTTTATGCACGATTTATGTTCACATATCCTTTGTCGGATTTGTCGTTTAGTTTTACCAATATAAACCAAATTGCAAGGGCATATTATGGCATAAATAGCCCATTGTGTCAGACAGTTGGTGAAGGTGGTAAGTTGTATTTCCCTTCCTTTCAAAGTTATGGTTTTCATATCTTTTGTCTGTCCACAGACAGAACATTTCCCACATCTGTGGTGTCCCACTACCGGTGGGAGACCCCATAGTGGTGGTTGACCCTGTTTTTTTTCTCTTTGTTAATAGGATATGTGTGGACCAATGCATCTCTCAAATTCCTTTGTCTTTTAAAGGCGAAACAAACGAGGAGTATATGGATTAACGTTTTGTCTTTCTCATATTCCAGTTTTTGAAGATGACTTTCTGAGGGAGCTCCTTATAGGACTAAACATGCTCTCGCATGTGATTTTATCCAAGTTGGTCTTCTTGGTGGGATTCAGACAATTGTCTTGATTGGTAGGTTGGGCTCTTTTATAAGCTAGCTGTATGGTTTCCCTCGGATATCCCCAATTTTTAAGTCTAGTTTTTAGTGCTTTTCCATGATGTTTATACGCTTCTATTTGTGTACAATTTCTGCGGATCCGCAGAAATGGTCCAATGGGAAAACTTTCTTTTAGGCTCTGTGGATGGAAAAAACTTCCATATTCTAGGAGCTTATTTTTATCCGTCGGTTTCTTGTATAGGATGGTTTCTAAAGTGCCCTGGCTAGTTTTCATGATCTCTAGGTCTAGGAAGGGTACTTTATGCTAATTGTATGCAATAGTGAATTTTATGAATGGGTTTTGTCTATTCAACCAAGTCTGAAAAGATATTGAGTGATTGTGCCCCACCAGACGGATATCACCAATATATCAATGCCAGGCTACGTTAAACAAAGAGGGGGTCTGGGAGTCTTTCTACCAGCACAAACACAACAATGAAAAGAACAGTGAGCTAAAGACTTGGTTGAGACTCTCCCAGGGGCCATCCACCCAAGAACAAGACAATAGGCTGTGTTTGTGCTGGTAGAGAGTTTCCCAAACCCCCCTCTGTTTTGCATACAAAGTAACTTTGGGTCTCACCCCAAGTTACCAGGGGAATCCAGACGTGGACCCCTTGCTCACTGCTCTTAGAGAGGCACAGCTTCACCTCACTGATGATGCCCAACTAGGCTGAAACACGTGTATGGGGTTGCTGTGGTACGCTTGTTCAGAGAATTGCCTAGCATTCCAGTGCTGGACTGCCCCTGGGCAGGACAAAGACTGATATGTGGGGACTTTTCTTCTCTGTGAAAAGAATAGTGAGCTAAAGACTTGGTTGAGACTCTCGCAGGGGCCATCCACCCAATAACAAGTCAATGGGCTGTGTTCGTACTGGTAGAGAATTTCCAGACCCCACTCTGTTTTGCATACCAGGCTACAATGTTGTTGTAAAAAGGATTGTCCTTGTGGTAGATGTAATTTGTTTCATAATTATCCATACACAAGTTCGCCAGATCTGGGGCAACGTTAGCCCCCATGCTTGTGGATCATGAAAACTAGCCAGGGCATTTTAGAAACCCTCCTATACAAGAAACCGACAGACTAAAATATGCTCCTAGAATACAGAAGTTTCCATCCACAGAGCCTAAAAGAAAGCCTTCCCATTGGACAGTTTCTGCAGATCCGCAGAAATAGTACACAAATAGAAGCGTATAAACATCATACAAAAGCACTAAAAACTAGACAAAGATCGGGGATATCCGAGGGAAACCATACAGCGAGCTTATAAGTGCAGTACGTCTTATAAAGGCCGAAACATATGTCGACTACAAACGATAGCATTAACACTTAGTTTCCCGAATCTTGCTCGGAATACCCGAATATTGGTTTCCATAATTGTATAACTTGTGACTGTGACCTAACAACATAATATCAAATGCAGGAAAGATAGGTACTAATCCAGATCACCTTACTGCATGTCCCTCACTAACAAAAAATAAAAAAAGAGTGACATACGTGAATGTCACTTTTGTACCCCTTTGTTTTCTCTAAAATTGTGTCTAATTTATGGTGTATGTGAGAACCCATTTGTTTGTATTACTTAACAGAAGGGATCTGTTTTATGTTTATGACATAAGTGAACATATGTTGTTTTTTTTAAATAGTTTTAAAAGTCTTAATAAAATTGTGAACATTGTAAATATTTGGAATAGGTTTGAGAGATCTTGTCCATCTACAAAATTAAGAAGTAGATAAACGTATCTCTGTCCTGCGGTCCACTTGGGGATAAAAGAGAGGGGTGGTCAATTCTTTTAGGTTTTTTTTTCGCTGGAATATTCTCCCTATCTGTTCAAAATTCGACCCCCCCTCAACCCTGATAACACAAAATAGGGAGTACCCAAATTTGTAAATCGCAAATGGGAGGAGGTCACCACCAGGAAAACATTGAAGGGTCCATCAGATTCATCACATACCCTTCCCCTTAAGACTGGGCGTCCCACATAAGGGTTACTTTTTAGGTTGCAAACTAGAGCTTCCCCTGGGAGAATGGCTTTCCCTTCAAATTTGGTTTACTGTTCCAAAATGGGGTGTTCTGGCTCCTTTAGGTGGGGGAGTCTAGCCTTGCGCATTATTCTTATTTGAGGCACCTCTGATACCCATTGGTCAAAATGGGGAACATTACTCCCTATAATGAATTGGGCTGTTAGGTTGGGAATTACGGTCACCACAGGATATAATTCTCCAATCGTATAAAATCTTCCCAGAATGGTGATAGAGATTTGTGTTTGTGGATTTTCCTCAATATGGCCATAGACACAGCCTGCTTTTCCTTTCCCAAATTTCTCAATCCCTGGGAAAGTAAGTCTGATCTTACAGCATACTTCTTACTCCCCGTATCCAATTGTGCCCAAATAATCTTTCCCTCTGGGAAAGCAAGGACTCTGTGAGTGGTCCCACCCCCACCCGGTGTAAATAAAAATGTGGGGTTCTCTTTTAGTTTTATTTTTCTCTTTTGGGAGAGTCTACCTCTGTGAAGGCATCATGAAGTAAGACACAGACAACAGATTCAAAGTTCAAACAAAATAACTTTATTAACTTAAATGTCAGGATGGTTGAAGGCCTAACTTGCCCTATGCTAATGTGGGATTTCCCTACCTTAACAAAACTAAGAAAAGTCTGAGTCAAAGAGTTCAACTTAAAAGTCTGACTGTGACGGGGGGGGGGGGGGCTATTGCGCTCCTACTGAATGGCCGCCTGCGTGTGTAGCTCCATTCAGGGCGAGATCCTTATTGCTGATAATTCTATATTGGTGCCGCATTTCTTCTTCTAACATTCACGGATCGATTCCCGACGATCTACTGGGGGGGATGCTCGACTGGTGTGGGGACCGTTGCAGAGAAAATCCTGCCTTGCTGATCGACTCCTTGCGACACCCCACGCCATGTCTCCACGGCGAGCCGACCCCAGAACACACAAGTGTTGAGGTTTTGTGGCCCAGCTGGAGGAAGGGCAGCCGCCTTTGAAGCCGAGTGACCTTGCCTGGAGCCTTCCCGCACTGTGACTGCTCGGCTTACGCCCCCCCCACTCCCTGAACCCTCCTGCAGCATATACTTGTGCACTAAGGTGCTGGGGCACCCTGCCTGCTCGACGTCACCCACCGCGGGACACTGGTTCAGCAACCCGCCACCTTCACATTGGAGCCCCCTGCATCCACTCAAGACTCACCTCAAGCCTCATGAACTCCACAGCACTCCACTGGGGTCCTCTGGGGGCCCCATAGCCCGAGGGGAGGCCCCCTTGGGTGACCCTGCAGGCAGCCATCGGCAACGTAGTACAGCACTATTCCATCCCAGCACTGGGTTATAAGGTACAGAGGCCCCATCGCTTATAACTTTGTGGGCTGTGCCATTCACCAGACACCCTACCCCAGCTCCTGAGGCACTGCTTCTGGGGAGGCATAAAGGACGCAGCTTGTCTCTCGGATTAGAACGCATCGCTGGACGGTCCCCATTGCACCGCACCTCATTGCATGGCCCAGACATCGCTGCATGTGGCAGCTAGCCGAATATTGCTAATACAACCAACTCTTAGTCTGTGGATCCTCTAATGTGCCGGGAATCATGGCTAACCCTTGGTCACCTCTGCTCAGACACAGGGTTCTGCCACATTGTTTAATCTACTGTTGCAACGGGAACCATCTGGCCCAAAACTATCCGGGAAACACGTGCCATGCGAATGCCTTCCTTCACACACAGGCTTCATGTTGTCCTGGGACCAGATGCATACCAGAGGTGGAGCTGCGGCAGGCAGAGGATGGGTGTGTTAAACCCGCGTACAGCCACTTTGGGAATCATACGATGCAGGAAAGGCTGGGAGAGGCAACGCCGCCTGTGGCGAGACAGCCCAGTGCCGAGTCTTGCTCGACCGAGACCATTGTGGTTTTAAAACAAACAAAAGAAATGATAAAAATCCAGGCCCTCAGCCCGTGAAGCCTGCCCGCCGCCTACAGCAGCACGGCGCTTCACAGGGGGATGAAAGCAGGACGCTCTGCCACCAGCCCATCCAGCCCGATCCACTCACCCTTCCCCGACCCTCTCTGCTCCCCTTTGGAGGGGCATGGGGGACGGACAGCAAGGCGAGCCAGAGACAGCATGGGCAGGGGGTCGGGTGGGACTGCTAGAGTCTTCAAACTCCACCCCCGTCCCGAGATCCAGGTACCTGGGCAAGAGGGAAGGTCACCCGCTTTATCAGTAGGCCTGGCCATTGCTCGCCCACAGATGGAACCTCGACACCCGCCTGTCGAGTAAGCCTGCTGTGCCATGGCTCAGCGACCGCGCCTGGCGTGCCAGGCCCCCGTTTGCCTGGGGAGGCGCCCCTCGAGAACAGTAAGGTTTCCCTCGGCTCCCCCCACTCGGGGCTTCCCTGCTGACCGGGGAGCGTCCACCAATGCCCGCCCGCTGGCAGGTCAGAGAGAGGAGTGCGCGCCCTCGGCCGGCTCGAAGACCACGCGGGGCTCCCTCTACGGTGCCTGGTTGGGGACATTCTGAGCAGGTTAACCCAACCATGACAGGCATCCCAGTCCATCTACTAGGTCATGGACCCCCCTCCGGTGGAAGGGAATCCCCGAACCCTGGTTGCCCACACACCCCGGATCACTCTGCGAGAGGTGCTGTGGGTGTGCACGTCTGAGTTGCAACCGAGGTCGGGCCGCGGCTCTCCCTCCTGCTGCTCCGCTGTTAACGATCCTTCATGCCCCCACTCACAAGCAGATAATCCAGCCCTACATGTCCCAATTCACACTCAAATGCCCCATTTCTCCTTCCAAACACACGTTCCACAATCAAATGCCACCTCCCTCCCGACCCACATGCCACCATCCCTCCCTCCGAACCCACACAAAGACACCAACATCCGTCCCTCCATACCTACGCTAAGATGCTCCACCTCTCTCTCCAGAGCCACACACATATGCTTCACCTCTACCTCCAGACCCAAAGATGGCGCCATCCCTCTCTCTATACCCACACCCGATTACCCACACTCGATTACCCTATCCCTTCGACACTCACAGGCTCCCACCCCTCTCATAAACCAACATCCTTCTCTCCAGACATACATACTCCATCCCTCCATTCACACTCCAGCCCTCACTCAGACCCACATGCTCCATCATTCCCTGACATGCCCACATCATATGCCCTGTCCCTCCATTCCAGATCAACGATGCACCCCTCCGATCCAAACTCCAAGATGCCCAATCCCTTCCTCAAAACCCATACCCATGATGCCCCATCTTCCCTCCACACAGCAGGATGCCCCTATCCCTCCCCCGACCAATCAGCCCCATCCCTCCCGACCCACACCAATGTGTCCTATGCCTCTCTTCACACCCACAATGTCCCCATCCCTCCCTCCAGACCTACACCCATGTGCCCAATCCCTCCCCCTCAGACCCACACCAATAAGCCCCATCCCTCCCACTCAGACCGACACCAATATACCCCATCCCCCCTTTGAGACCATACCATGATGCCCCATCCTTCCTCCACACTGGAAGAAGCCCCCATCGTGCCCCATACATGTTCCAAACCAAAACTAATGTGTCCTAGTCCATTGCAGACCCGCCCAAGATGCCACAGCAAGATGACCCCATCCTGCTCCCAGACACACACCTAGATGATCAATGCCTCTAGACCCACACCATGCCCCTATAGCTCCCCCCAGACCCACACCAATATGACCCGTCCCTCCCATCAAACCCACACCAATGTGCCCCCATTCCCACCCTCCAGATGCACAGAGGTCCCCATCCCACCCACACCAGGATGTCCCATCCCACCCTCCAGACCAACAGATGCCCCATACCTGTTCCAAACCGACACTAATGTGCCCTCGTCCATTGCAGACCCCCACAAGATGCCACCATCAGTCCCTCCACACATAAAGATGACCCCATCCTGCCCTCCAGACCCACACCTAGATGAACCATCCCTCCTCCCAGACTCACAATGTGCCCACATCAATCCCCCAGACACAGACCAATGTCCGTCATCCCCTCCCTCCAGATCCCACACGATATCCCCAACCAACCCAAACCATGGGATGCCTCATCCCTCCCTGCAGACCCACACCAATGTGCTCCGTCCCACCTCAGACCCACACCAATGTGCCTCCATCCACTCCCTCCAGAGCCACACCAAGATGCCCATCCACCCTCCAGATGCACACAGATGTACAAGTCCCACCCACACCAGGATGTCCCAATCCACCCTCCAGACCAACAGATGCCACATACCTGTTCCAGACCGACACCAATGTGCCCCCATCTATTACAGACCCCAAGATCCCTCCAGCAAGATACCCCCACCCCGCCATCCAGACCCACCTAGATGAACCATCCCTCCCCCAGACACAGACCTATGTTCCCCATCCCTCCCATCAAACCCACACCAATGTGCCCCCATCCACTCCCTCCAGACCCATACCAATATGCCCCATCCCACCCTCAGATGATCCATGCCACCCTGCCAGCAAACCACGACTATCCAAGGGCTCTGTAGACTCGCTGGGTATCTTACCTCGGATGCCCGAGTCAGCGTTTTTCAACCTTCCTACGCCTGCTTCACGCGTTCCTCAAAGAACATGAAAAACGGCATGTGCTTAGATCATCCAGCACTACCCCAACACGTTATGGGTCCTTTAGGGAGCGTTGGGGGTTGCCGTGGAGACGCAGGTGTTCTGCATTTCGACGGTCACCCGTTAGACCCGTTTTCCAGCCGATCATGGTTTGATTAATTCTCATGCCCTATCCTTGCTCAGTTTGCTGATTCTGAATTTGTTTCTGCAGCCGTAGTGACTTCCTCGCTACATTCTGTTCTCGTATCCAGAACCCTGCTACGCTCCAAGGACATTCTCTTGCCTTGCCCTTCTGTCCTTGTAAGAAGATTCCTGTTGCCGAATCCTGGAACGCTTTCGACCCGTCTTTGCTTCCCGATTTAGTCATTGTTCTTGCCCACACTGTTACCGACTCGGAATTTCCAACGGACTCCATATTTTGATCACGCTTGTTCTACCAGTGTGCTGTACGGGATGGAACTGTCAGGACTGTTCCCCAAATACTGCGCTTTGAATGAACGTTTTCTCTTGAACCACTAAGAACTGCGTTTGGAACTTTATCACTCATGTCTCACTCAGCCAACTACCATCCATAGGACCATCATTGGTGCTCGGACTAGAGACTGCCTTTTTGAGCACTTAGGCGTCCGCCTGTTGACAGGTCTCAGGAGGAGCTGGAACACTACTGCTCGGACTAGAGACTGCCTTTTTGAGCATTGTTAGGCGTCCTCATGTTAGAAGGAGCTCCCATTTCATCATCCTGAGTGTATTGAAGTCTCCTCGTTTCCTACAGATCAAACAACAACCTGGTAAAACTCTTTTTACTTAAAAACTGTGTATTGCTTACGTCTTATATCTAGTTGTTTAGGGTTACTCACATTGCTAATTCAGTGTGTTGTCCTTGCTCACAGAATAACGCATATCTTGAAAAAGAACAGGGATCTTTACTACCATCAGGGAATATACGTGTTGGCATAAGCTATATCTAACGGATACATTTCTGCCATTCAGTAGTCATTGTCATCGTTGTCGTGTTAACGCTGTGTTTTCTTTACAGGCCACCGGAATCCTGTGGCGTCCATCCATCTTTGAGTCAATTGACTTCTCATGCAGTTCCTACGTACGCCTGAGAGGTACATTGGCATAAAGAACTCGTCGGCTACACGACGGGTTTAACTGCCTGAGTGGAATTCCTCCCTTGGACGTACAGGGGATTTCTAACACCCCCTCCAGACCAACAGATTCCCATACCTGTTTCAGACCAACATCAATGTGCCCCCATCCATTGCAGACCCCAACAAGATGCGACCATCCCTCCATCCACACAGCAAGATCCCCCCATCCTGCCCTCCAGACCCACACCTGGATGAACCATCCCTCCCCCAGACAAATACCAATGACCCCCATCCCTCCCATGAAACCCACACCAATGTGCCCCATACCTCCCTGCAGACCCACACCAATGTGCCCCGCCCCTCCCAAACCCACTCCAATGTGCCCAATCGCTACCATCAAATTGAAACCAATGTGCCTACCTCCAGTCCCTCCAGAGCCACACCAAGATGTCCCCATCCCACCCACACAAGGATGCCCCATCCCACCCTCCAGAACAGATGCCCCATACCTGTTCCAGAACGACACCAATGTGCCCCCATCCATTGCAGACCCCAAGAAACCACCATCCCTCCCTTCAGACCCACACCAATATGCCCTCATCTCTCCCCAGACCCACACCAATTATCCACATCCCACCCCCAGACCAATGTGCCTGTCCCTCCTATCAAACCCACACCAATGTGCCCCCATCCCCTCCCTCCAGACCCACACCATTGTCTCCATCCGACCCAAACCAGGATGCCCCATCCGTCCCCGCAGACCCAGACCAATGTGCCCCATCCCTCCCATCAAACCCACACTAATGTGCCTACATCCACTGCCTCCAGAGCCACACCAAGATGTCCCCATCCCACTCTCCAGATGCACACAGATGTCCCCATCCCAACCACACCAGGATGCCCCAATCCACCCTCCAGACCAACCGATGACCCATACCTGTTCCAGACCCCACCAAGATGCCACCACCCATCCCTCCAGACCACCACAGGTATGCCCTCATCCCTCCCCAGACCCACACCAATGTGCCCCATCCCTCCCCCAGACTATTGTGCCTGTCCCTCCCCTGAAACTCACACAAATGTGCCCCATTCCCTCCCTCCAGACCCTCACCAATGTCCTCATCCAACACAAACAAGGATGCCCCACCCCGTCCTGCAGACCAACAACAATGTGCCCCCATCCATTGGAGACCCCACCAAGATGCCACCATCCACACAGCAAGATGCCCCTATCCTGACTTCAGGACCAACACCAGGATGAACCATCCCTCCCCCAGACACAGACCAATGTCCTCCATCCCTCCCATCAAACTGACACCAAGGTGCCCCATCCCTCCAGACCCACACCAATATGCCCCCATCCCTCTCCAGACCAATGCCGCTGTCCCTCCCATCAAATCCACACCCATGTGCCCCATCACCCATCAAACCGACACCAATGTGCCTAAATCCACTCCCTCCAGAGCCACACCAAGATGTCCCCATACCACCCTCCAAATGCACACAGATGCCCCATACCTGTTCCAGACCGACACCAACGTGCCCCCATCCATTGGAGACCCCACCAAGATGCCACCATTCCTCCATCCACACAGCAAGATGCCCCCATCCTGCCCTCCAGAACCACACCTGGATGAACCATACCTCCGCCAGACACAGACCAATATCCCCATCCCTCCCATCAAACCCACACCAATGTGCACCCATCCACTCCCACCGGACCCACACCAATATGCCCCATCCCACCCTCAGATGACCTATGCGACCCTCCAGAACAGATGCCCCATACCCGTTTCACATCAACACCAATGTGCCCCATCCATTGCAGACCCCATCAAGATGCCACTATCCCTCCCTCCAGATCCACGCCAATATGCCCTCATCCCTCCCCAGACCCACACCAATGTGACCCATCCCCTCCCTCCAGACCCACGCCGTTGTCCCCATCCAACTCAAACCAGGAAGCCCCATCCCTCACAGCAGACCCACACCAATGTGCCTGTTACTCACCACTCCGAAATAGGCCCAAGATGAGGTTGAGTGACCTTGGAGATGATGGTTGTACAAGAATCGATATTCAGCCTTCCATCCCAGCTCCCCCGAGTACAAGACTCAGGCTTCCTCAAAGAGGGGCTCTTTTCTACAATGTACCTCTCTGCTGTTTCAATTGGGACAGACAGAGGTGTCAATTGAGTAAAAGAGCGGGGAGAACACACATCACCAATACCAATAATGCAAAGGAATACAAAGATATTAGACAGTGTTGAAAATAAATCAAGTAATCAGAACAGCAGTATTTACAAGAATATACCTAAGTAAGTATTGGAGTGGAGCTTCCCCGGGATGAATCTACAAAAATATAAATAAGCACAATGACTGGGAATAATTCTAAAGTGACTTCCTAAAGTAATCGAACCAATAACAACTAACCTGAAATATGGATATTTTGAGGATGGAAAGTAGTCCATGAAACAGAAGACAACGAAAGGAGAAAATAACAAACAGGAATGTTAGTATAGGGAAATGGCCCCGAACGGCACAAGGGTCGCACTAGTGCCGGGTTGGTGCAGTATCAGCAAAGCGTTTATATGCACTAAAAGATAAGTTCACAAAATAGTCACTCAATGTCCCAGAATCCAACAAAAGGTGAAGATCCAAACAAGGCTGTGGAGAAAATAAACAGCAGGGATGGAATTGCCAATTATATGTAACTGACCAAACACGCATCCAGGTAAGGCGTAGAAAAGTTCCAGATGGTTGATAGCAAGTCACCTGCGAGGAAGGTAAAGTGGTTCTGCATCTAGTAGCAGCTAGATGGAATGAAGTAACGTAAGAGACAGCAGGAAGCAGGATCCAATAACGTTCCGGGTCAAAAAGCCAGGCGAGCACGACAGGAATAAAGGAGGAGGCATGCCAATCCAGAAGCCAGGCAAGGGTCAGAAAACCAGGTAAGCAGATTAGGAATTTGTGCAGAGAAGACACGAAGGAGTAAACGGACGTAACCACAGTAGCTTGTAACGCTAATTAGCAGCAACGCGCCCCTTGGAAGACGGTGGTTTTAAAGCCGTATGGGGGGCGTGTCTTGCCATATGTCTTCCACGTACAGGACGTGTCAGCTGACACGGACTCCGTCGTAGTTTGTACAGGCGCCATGGCAACCTGTATCTGGTCCACAGAGGAGCTTGTAAAGGAGTCGTATTCTGCAAGGAAGCCTGAAGTGTAACAGTGCCCCATCCCTCCTATCAAACCCACACCAATATGCCTACATCCACTTCCTCCAGAGCCACACCAAGATGTCCCCATCCCACCCTCCAGTGCACAAAGATGTCCCCTTTCCACCCACACCTGGATGCCCCAATCGACCCTCCAGAACAACAGATGCACCATACCTGTTCCAGACCGACACCAATTTGCCCCATCCATTGCAGACCCCACCAAGATCCCACCATCCCCACAAGATGACCCCACCCCACCATCCAGACCCACCCAGATGAACCATCCCTCCCCCCAGATTCACAATGTGCCCCCATGCCTCCCCCAGACCAATGTCCCCATCTCTCCCATAAAACCCACACCAATGTGCTCCCATCCCCTCCCTCCAGAGACACAGCAAGATTCCCCATCCCACCCCACACCTAGATGACCCATGCCACCCTCCAGACCCAATGTGCCCCATCCCTCCCCCAGACCCATGTGCTCCTATCACTCCCGCAGAACCAAACCCATGTGCCCCATCCCTCCCCCCAGACCCACACCATGTGCCCCAACAGTCCTCAGACCCACATCAATGTACCCCAACCCTCTCAAACCCAGAGCCATGTGCCCCCATCCCCTCCCTCCAGAGCCATACCAAGATGCCCCATCCCACCCTCCCTACCCACACCTAGATGACCCATGCCACACTCCAGACACACGGTGCCCTATCTCTCCCCCCAGAGCCACACCCATATGCCCCATCCCTCCCCCAACCAACACCAATGTGTCTCATTTCTGCCCCCAGACCCACACCAATGTACTCCAACCCTCCCTCCAGACCCACACCAATGTGTCCTATCCCTCCAGACCCACACCAATGTGCCCCTTCCCATGAGACCCACCTCAGCATGCCGCTATCCAACCATTCAGACCCCAACAAGATGCCCCATCCTTCCCTTTAGACCAATACCATAATGCCCCATCCTCTCTCCACATAGCAAGATGCCCAGTCTCCCTTGCAGACCCACACCAAGATGCCTATGTGCCTCTCCGGAACCCAACACAGATGGCCCCGGCCGACCCCCTCTAAAACCACCCATCCTAAACCCACACTCATGAATCATTAAATTACTCTATTAGCCCCCTTTGATCTGTTAAACAGCACCATCCGCTGCTCCTTTTCTTGGCCGTCCATACCTTGAATAGCTGAACATGATTTTTAAAGTAAATGTAATTTTCCGCTCCCCTGTCTCAATCTGGTGTCGTGCAGGAACGTTCAGGGTATCCCGAAGAAAATGCACATTGTATTCTTAGCCAAACAAGAGCACACGGATTGCTGCTGTTTCTGCAGCCAGAGCCTTCCCGGTTCCCGCTCAGAAATATGACGAGGAGGAACAGGACGAAGTCAGACGCTCCAGGGTCCTGCAGAAACATCCCGAAGAAAATGCTTTCCCTTGCACCCTAACCTCTGCAAGGCAAAGGCACGCGGCGACCGGTTGCACCGGCAGCCAAAGCCTTCCCGCTGCTCTTACAGCCTGGCAGCCAGAGCTTCCTTGATGCCGGAGCCGCCCTTCGCGCTCCCCGAATCCCTCTCACTGAAATGACCCGGAACCGCTTCGCTGGCATGGCTGCTCCGGAAAAATCACAACAATGACGTAGTTAGTCACGTGAGAGGGAGTGGGCGGGCCGTTGTCATGGTCCGTTGCTCGGATGGGAACTAGACACTGCCGAGCTGTCACAGAGAGACATCACTTCCGGCGGAGCCGGGAGATCAAAGACAGCGCCGGCAGGTACCTGAAGAGACCGGGCAGAGAGCTGCCCGGGGGCGCTAGCACCGGGGCTCCATCCAGCCGAGAGGGGAGAGGGGCCCCGGCCCGAGCAGGGCAGCACAGAGATCTGCAGGTGAGGCAATGGCGGGGGGCGGCAGGTGAGACCATTGCTTGACAATGAAAGAGGGATGCCTCCCCAAGGAAGAGGGGGGAAAAAAGGAGAGTGGCAATGAGTGCGGAGACCACCATTCACCGAGGGAGGAGGGCGAGAGAATCTGGAAACCGGAGCCGGGAGGTGATTGTGGATTTTAAACAGGTGGGGTGGGGGCTGGGAGAAAGGGTATTAAGGAAAAAAAAACGTGAGCGAGCGGTGTAATGGAGAATGAGAAAGTGAAATGAAGGGGCACACAGTGGGAATAAAAAATGTGGAAACTGGACAGGGGGAATGTGAGGACATTATAATGAGAGATGGGTACATGTGAGGGAAGTGGGATGGGAGAATGGGGCAATGGAATTAAAGATGGGGAAACTGGACAGGGGGATGTGATAATGAGAGATGGGTATATTTGAGGGAAGTGGGATGGGAGAATGGGGCAATGGAATTAAAGATGGGGAAACTGGACAGGGGGATGTGAGGACATTATAATGAGAGATGGGTATATGTGAGGGAAGTGGGATGGGAGAATGGGGCAATGGAATTAAAGATGGGGAAACTGGACAGGGGGATGTGAGGACATTATAATGAGAGATGGGTACATGTGAGGGAAGTGGGTTGGGAGAATAGGGTAATGGAATTAAAGATGGGGAAACTGGACAGGGGGATGTGAGGACATTATAATGAGAGATGGGTACATGTGAGGGAAGTGGGATGGGAGAATGGGGCAATGGAATTAAAGATGGGGAAACTGGACAGGGGGATGTGATAATGAGAGATGGGTATATGTGAGGGAAGTGGGATGGGAGAATGGGGCAATGGAATTAAAGATGGGGAAACTGGACAGGGGGATGTGAGGACATTATAATGAGAGATGGGTATATGTGAGGGAAGTGGGATGGGAGAATGGGGCAATGGAATTAAAGATGGGGAAACTGGACAGGGGGATGTGAGGACATTATAATGAGAGATGGGTATATGTGAGGGAAGTGGGATGGGAGAATGGGGCAATGGAATTAAAGATGGGGAAACTGGACAGGGGGATGTGAGGACATTATAATGAGAGATGGGTACATGTGAGGGAAGTGGGGTGGGAGAATGGGATAATGGAATTAAAGATGGGGAAACTGGACAGGGGGATGTGAGGACATTATAATGAGAGATGGGTACATGTGAGGGAAGTGGGATGGGAGAATGGGGCAATGGAATTAAAGATGGGGAAACTGGACGGGGGGATGTGAGGACATTATGAGAGATGGGTATATGTGGGGGAAGTGGGATGGGAGAAGGGGCAATGGAATTAAAGATGGGGAAAATGGAGATGGGGATATGTGAGGGAAGTGGGATGGGAGAATGGGGCAATGGAATTAAAGATGGGGAAACTGGACGGGGGGGTGTGAGGACATTATGAGAGATGGGTATATGTGGGGGAAGTGGGATGGGAGAAGGGGCAATGGAATTAAAGATGGGGAAACTGGAGATGGGGGATATGTGAGGTAAGTGGGATGAGACAATAGAGCAATAGAATTAAAGATGGTGAAACTGGAGAGGTAGAATGTGAGGGAATGATAATGAGAGATGGTATGTGAGAGAAGTGAGATGGGAGAAGGGGGCAAGCGAATTAAAGATGGGGAAACTGGAGAGGTAGAATGTGAGGGAATGATGATGAGGGATGGGTATATGTGAGGGAAGTGGAATGGGAGAATGGGGCAATAGAATTTAAAGATGGGGGAAAATGGGGAGGGATAATGTGAGGGAATGATAATGAGAGATGGTGTGCGAGAGAGAAGTAGGATGAGAGAAGGGGGCAAGTGAATTAAAGACAGGGAAACTGCAGAGGGGCATGTGAGGCAAAGATAATGCAGAGTTCGAATTTGATGGGAGCCATTTAGCTCTTGCTTCTACCTCAGTACAGCCTGGTTAGCTTGAAACAAACAGCTACTAGGAGTGCTTTTTGGCTCTCTGCTAAGTGGTGCCTTAGAAGCATGCCTATGGGACGTTAACTGTGAGTGTTCGAGAATGTTGATAAACATAATGGTTCATATACAATGGCAAAAATGTTAAGTGTGCCTCTATGTGCAAGTTAGATTTGCATTCCACTATGTTTCCGCTCCTGGCTCCCCAGCGGTAGCTCCTACTAACTGGGTGATGCATGACACCCAGGAGCTGAATTTAACTCCTCCTCATTGAACCTTAATTTCAAACCCTGTGATTTGAGAGAGAAATGGTATGGGGAAAAGAGGGCATTTGAATTAGAGATGGGAAACGAGAGGGGGAAAGTTAAGCAATGATGATGGGGATATGAGAGAGAAGTGACATGGGAGAAAGAGGGCAACTAGAGAGAATTAAAAATGGGAATCTGGAGAGGAGGAATGGGGGAAATAATGGGAGAAAGGGTTGTATGAGCGAGAAGTGGAATGGAAAAGGGGAAATTGAGAGAATAAAGATGGGGTAAACTGGAGAGGGGTATGTGAGAATGATTGAGAGATGGGGATGTGGGAGAAAGAGGTAAGGATTTAGAAGGGCATGAGAGCATGTGTGGGAATCAGAATGGAAATGTGAAGGAATGATAAGTAATGTGACAGAGTGGGATGTGAGGACAATGGAGAAATAAAGATAATTAGAATGAGAAATGAGAGAATGTGACTGAGGAAAGGAATGGGAGCATGAGTGGGTAGTGAGCATTTGGGAATGGGACTAAATGATGGGGCGTGGAATATTGTGGTCCGAGAGAATGGGTGGGCCTAAAAAGGAAGGAATGGCCTTGTCCCAAAATAACAGGGCGCTGAATGCGAGTGTGAGTGGTAAAGATAGAGGGGATACAGTTTCCAAGGCCGAGATGAGGAGAGATGTGATGAGTACTTCAGTTTTGGAGGGATTGAGATGAAGAAAGCGAGAATGCATCCATGATTTGATTTCAAGGATGCAGACCAAGAGAGGAGTGAAGAGTGTCAGAAAAGGATACAAAGATCTGAGGGACATTAGTGTAAAAATGAAAGGGAAAGCTGAATTTAGCGATGATCGAGGACAGTCGAGAATAATTGAGAGAAAAAAGGAGAGGGCCAAGGACAGAATTTTGAGCGATGCCAAACTGAAGGGGAAGGGATGAAGAATTGTTGACAGCCCAGGATACAGAGAAGCGATTGGAAACATAGGAATTTAGGATAGAATTAGAAAAACCCAAGCAGGCAAGTGTGTCCAGGAGAGCGGGATGGTCAACCGTATCAAAAGTGGCTGAGAGGCCAAGTAAGATTAGTATAGAAGAGAGATTGGCATGACGTGCAGACGGAGTGAGACGTGTAGACAGGAGTAAATTGGTGATATCAGGGAAGGAAATTAAGATTAGATGAGCAGGAGCTAAAAGCAGCTCCTCCATATCCGGCATGAACCAGTGAGCAGGAGCTACCACTGATGACCGGGAGCTAGTACATAGAGTTCTGCATATCTAACTTCAACATAAGTCGCCAATAGAAGCTGTTAAAAAATGGATCAATCCATGATGATGAATACTGGAAGCAGTTGCAGCGTCGTCATTTGCCTTAAAGTTAAGTCTCGTACAGACTGGCTATTGCCATTTCAGGGACTGGAAGACACCAAGCTTCATCTTGATTCTGAATAATGTGACCTCTTCAAGTAGTTTAGCGTGCAAATTGCAGGTAATCCCCTCCCTGCCTCCAACAGCAAAAGCCCTTGGGTGGGTCCTAAATGCAGATCTGCTCCATGTCCTCCTGTTTTGTCTGATTCCCTACCTCACTTCTTTAGTTCCTGTAATTCGATGTTCTCGGTTATGGCACATTGGGAGAGCCGTAATACCTCTGCCCTACATGAAGGGCATTCTGCATTATTTAGCTTTCTCTGTTTATTGGAAGGTCCATCGCAGACCTGTCACACACATGAGATTGATGTCCTTCGAATGCTACATTGTGGGTTTTCATTATGTATTCCTATTGTTATTTGAACTGGTCGATGCTATTGGATGGTTAACATGTACTTTTTGTTAAAAAAAATGTCAAATTTGCTGTTGACCTTTTATGGAAATGTATGTTCCGAAATAAAGGATTGAATTGATTTGAACAAAAGAAACAATACTTCATGATCGCCCCCCAAACATAAAAATTCATAAAATCTTCTCGGGATTTATAAAAATTGTTGGGTTGCCCGAAGGTGTATTCCAGTGGCATTTAATAGATTATTCATCCACTGCTAAATGTTTACCAGAGTAATGCAGTCGCCAGCCAAACGCTTCATCCATAAAGATTCTTCTCTCGTGGCGCCTGTTCATAATTAAGTACCCTGACATGTAATTCTCTTGTGTTAACAGTAAGCTGGCACTTGATTTGAGCAGTGCTGATGGTATTCAAAAAGCTCCAGTCTAAACATGCAGATGCCCACCTATGATATGATATGATATGATATGATAGGTTATTTATAATGCGCTTAATACCCAGAGGTTTCTTAGCGCGGACCCTATGTTGCTTCGTGTCGTCTTGCTTCCAAGGCGAGCACGTTGCCCCTGGGCTATCCTCCTATGCTAGGGGTATCCTGGACGGAAGTCCTGATGGCCCTGCAGAGGGACACTGGGGTGTAATGCGATGTACGTATACTTGCAAAGCTCACATGCGCCGCCAGTGGCCTCTTGGCACTGAGACTGGATTATCATCTCATATGCTGTACTCCTCAGAGAGTGGCGGCTAGCCAACGTGTAGAGAAAATAAGAATGTGCATTTGGGTTTCATATAACGCTGCTGCCATTTTCACGGTGTCTTGGAGGAGGACTCCGGCAGGCCAGTATGCTGGGTAGGTTTTGGTTGGTGGGATGCAGGATTGGGTGCATATCGAAAGGTGTCAGGCTGTGTGTTTCCAGGTGAGTTGTGGTGAGTGTGCTTGGGGTATGTGTAGCCAGAAGGGAGCCCCAGGTGTAGGAGGGTGAATGGGAGGGAGCATGTGAGGAATGGGGCACCATGGGCCGAGATTGCGAGGAATCGGCCATAGTCCTAATGTGGGCTCATGCAGAATAGGCCTAGTTGAACATATGATTTTCCTGTGCAGGTACTCGGGTCTGGGACTACTTTTGGTCTGATGATGGCCACGTGCCCCCACGCCATTCATCGGGGGCTTAGTTTGCTACCACTAGAGAAGGGAGATGGCCACCTATTATTTGCCTTTTAGGGGGACGCCACATCCTTGCAGTATTATACTTGCAGGTCTCAATGTATTCTCGCTACTAGCATTCTCTCTGTGACCTCTAGCCTTCCTTGACCTTTGACCCTCCCGACCTATTTCTAACCTGTCTCCTAATTCTAATTTACTCGGGGGGTCTAAATTAGCATGTGTCGACCAGGAGCACAAAATAGCTCCTGGTATCAGCGTCACCCATTAGGTTGAAGCTACGTCTCTGGAACCAGGAGAATAAAGGACACCCCCAAGGGACAGGGAGCATATTGGATAATGTAGAATGGACAAAACGCTGGTTTGCATCTTGCACGCCGAATCTTACTTGTGTGCAAGATGCCAAATAACGTTTTGCCCGTTATACTTTATCTAATATGCTTTGTGTCCCTTGGGTGTGTCCTTTATTCTTGTGTATACACATTCCCAAACATACAACCTTAATATCACATATCTTTGCTTGTATGGCAGCACTTGCCTGGGGTAGCTCATGGTAGCTAACCAGGCCCCCCTTGCATTATAACCCGGAGCTAAATAGCTCCCTGTTCGTACGTATTGCCCCCCCCTTCATGGTGTTTGTCCCTTACAGCATACCCCATTACATTTGTCGATCGCCCCCCCCCCCCTTCATGGTGTTTGTCCCTTACAGCATACCCCATTACATTTGTCGATCTGAGCAGCGGGGACATTTGAGCAAGAAACGAGACACGGCAGCCATCAGCAGTGGGCGGAGGCAATCTCTGGGTAGGGTGCTTTTACAAAAAGCTTTAAAATACTGGATGAGTTTAACCAGATGTAGTTTTGAAACCTGGACAAGAATATGCAACATACATAGTGTGGCAGAGAAGCACCTACCGTCCGTAATAACAGTGGCAGGTGTGCACATTTTAGGTATGTATAGGAGGAGGGGTTACAGGGGCGCCTTCAGAGACCAGCAGGTGAAGCTTGAGAGACGCACGCACGAGTGGTAGGTGCCCTTTAGGGCTGTAAAGGTGGGAGAGTTGCAGGGGCGCCCTCGGGCACTAGCAGGTGAAGCTCGAGTCTTGCTTGAGAGACGCGGGCATGAGCGGTAGGTGACCTTTAGGACTGTATAGGTGGGAGGGATTCAGGGGGGCCCTCGGGCACTAGCAGGTGAAGCTTGAGAGACGCGGGCATGAGCGGTAGGTGACCTTTAGGACTGTATAGGTGGGAGGGATGCAGGGGGGCCCTCGGGCACTAGCAGGTGAAGCTTGAGAGACGCGGGGATGAGCGGTAGGTGGCCTTTAGGACTGTGTAGGTGGGAGGGATGCAGGGGGGCCCTCAGGCACTAGCAGGTGAAGCTTGAGAGACGCGGGCATGAGCGGTAGGTTACCTTTAGGACTGTGTAGGTGGGAGGGATGCAGGGGGGCCCTCGGGCACGAGCAGGTGAAGTTGAGAGACGCGGGCATGAGCGGTAGGTGACCTTTAGGACTGTATAGGTGGGAGGGTTGCAGGGGCGCCCTCGGGCACTAGCAGGTGAAGCTTGAGAGACGCGGGCATTAGCGGTAGGTGGCCTTTAGGACTGTATAGGTGGGAGGTTTGCAGGGGCGCATGCTTTTTACCTGCCTCGGGAGAGCACCCATCTGTGTCACTCATGTCTATAATCTGGGATAACGCCCTCCTGCCCCCCACTACCTTTGGTTCTATCTTCACTGTTGCTGCTGCAAGCAGGCCCCAATCTTGGAAAGAACGAAGGTTGAAACAAAAATTGAAATTGTGCAAAACGCCTGTGGCTTTAATCGGCTTTAGGTATTTGTGTTAAACATGTTCTGAATATAATGTACATAGGAGCTTCATACTGATCAGGGGGCGCACTACAGTGTGGCCCTGCAGCAGCAGCCAGTGTGCTTTCCGTGTCCTGGGAGCTGTCCTCCCGGGGAGGGGAGATCTGGCTCAGGTGTGTGAGCGCGGGAGCTGGGCGGGGAGCAGGGAGTGGCGGCTCCGTGCCCTGCCGCTTCCAGCAGCTCCAAGCCCTGTATATTTGCCGGAGGAGGCGGAGGCAGCTACCGCATGGAATGTGGTTGGGGCACTCTAGAGCCGAGGTGGGGAGGGCAGGCTCCTGGCCAGGCGAGGCCCCTTCCTGGCCGTGGAGGGCAGCGTGGGAGTTGCATGGGCGCAGCAGCGAGGACACAGGTAGGTCTGGGGCCTGGGGCTGCACGCGCTCCCCTGCTCACCGTGTACCTAGAGCCATGCGTAGCGCGGTGCTGAAATATAGTTGGGTCTGGAGGCTGTGTCCGACACCTGACCAGTATCTTGTGATCACCCGATGTACAAGTTTGTGGTATACAGATGTGTCTGGAAGCTTTGCTTCTAGGCACACGGGAGTAGGTGGAACCTGGGAGGTGGCTTGTGATCACCCGGCGTACAGGTGTGTGGTCATGTATTTGTGGTATACAGATGTGTCTGGAAGCTTTGCTTCTAGGCACACGGGAGTAGGTGGAACCTGGAGGGTGGCTTGTGATCACCCGGCGTACAGGTTTGTGGTGATGTATTTGTGGTATACAGATGTGTCTGGAACCTTGGTTCTAGGCACACGGGAGTAGGTGGAACCTGGGGGTGGCTTGTGATCACCCGGCGTACAGGTTTATACAGATGTGTCTGGAAGTTTTGGTTCTAGGCACACGGGACCAGGTGGAACCTGGTGGGTGGCTTGTGATCACTTTGTGTGTCGAGTTTGTGGGTTTTTGCTGTAGGCACCGCACTACAGACGCATTCCAACCCTGGCCACGTTTCCCACGTGGCCCTGTGCAAGTAACCTTTACGTGTGCCAAGCTGTCACGTGACTGCTGCTTCTGGTGACTCACGGCATGTCGGATTGAGAACAGCACTTGGCCTCGCTTCGGGTCTGCTTTGGTCACTGGCAGTCACTCCTCGCAGAAGTGTGGCTTGTACGGATTTCAGGAGTGATGTGCCCAGAGGCAGATGGCAGCGCTGAATTCTCCTCTTCAGTGGAAATACAACACAAGAACACATCTCGGGGCATAGATGGGGCAACGTTCTCGAACACCACAAGTGTAATCATTCCCAATAGCCATTTAATTAACGCACACCACACGCTGAATTGTCGCTCCACATATGCGTTTTAGAATGTAGCGCCAAATTAAATTCTACTCATGTTATGGCCGGACATTGTTTAATATTAATGAATAGTTTGGCAGAGCCCTTGGTTGCCAGATTTTGCCTTTCCTACTTCTTAAAACATGTGTTATTCTGAGTTCAATAGTACTCCTTTTGTCGGCCCGGGGAGGGTGAAAGGCGGAGGGCTCATTCTTGCCTTGTGAAGATGTTCGTCACAGTTCAATAGTACCCCTTTTGTCGGCCTGGGGAGGGTGAAATGCGGAGGGCTCCTTGCCTTGTGAAGATGTTCGTCACAGCTCTATAGTACTCCTTTCTCGGTATGGGGAGGGTGAAAGGTGGAGTCGCCCCTTCTTCGCGACTACACATGTGCCGGCTAGTGTCAGGCCTAGGGTGTTTACCTGCCTGTGCCTGTGAGGTGGGTGCCGCCTTGTTCTGCTCTGCGGGTGCCTGCAGCCGCAGGGGTGGGAGGGGCCGCGGCACCCAGCTGCTCTCGGCCCCTCGGGTGTTTCTGATTAGTTCCCACAGTATAAACTGTCTCCAGCGTCCAGGATCCGGGACGGGTGGAGGTTGCCGTGCCATGTGCAGCTTACGCACGCATCCGCACTGTGCTGACGAGTCTTAGTGCGCCAAGTTGCCCATAATGAACCGCTCCAGGCAGGGGTGGAGTTTCACCTCAGAACGTATGCCCCATCCGCATGGTTGTCACCCCCACACGCCTCGTGGAAACGCAGCCTTTGGGTTCCCTTTAATGTAGGAACGGCCGGCCTCCCTAGTCTGGATCGGTCCCGCGAGGTCTCCAGCCCTGTCTTTGCTCTCTCGTTAGTATTGCTCCCCGCGCCCCGCCATTTGGGCGCATGTTCTGGGTTATTGCGTCTCTGGAATTGCATTCGAGAGGATTCGGCAGTTCGGGGACTGCAGGGACTAGGGGGACCAGGACCATTGCTTCCGAGCTTGGGAGCAATGTGTTGCAAACGTTGGGTGCTGTTACCCGGGTGCACTTTATAAAGTCTAAATACCAGATGGTGTCGTGTGTGCCCAAGCTCGCCAGATTTCCGCAATTTATTCTGCAGCGCATTCTGCGTTCACAGTCTGTGTGGCGTGTTTGCCTTTCTTTGGGGAACGCATTGATCACATGCAGTAACCACATCTGAAACACATTCATAATAGTGAGTACCACACTAGTTCAGATGATAGCTCAGTGTGTTCATGTGCCACATCACGCTTGCAAATCCTGGCAAGGCAGATCTCGCCTATACGCTCACTTAAGTATACAAACTTTGGTTACTGTGCTGCAAGACAACCTCCTTGCACCAGAACATGTTAAAGATAAAAAGTATCAACGCATCAGTATGCATCAGCTATGCAGGCCGGTCCCTGCAAACACGGGCTGTCAAAATGGCGAAGCCACCACCAGCCTAACTCCATCAGAATTACTGCCCAGCTCGCTTATCGCCACCACCACTTGGTCCTATGAATTTACCACAGGATAGTCCCCGGTTTTTGGTGTGTCCGACTCCCTGGGGATTTTGGCAGTTTTCCCACTAGTGGAAAACCGGGGTAAAGAGGTACATTATCTGACCCCCGAACCCTTATTTGGTCTTGCTACCTGTTGACTACAGTGTGTTGAAGCTGCCAGCTCCTGTCGGTGAGCGTTTTATGAACACTTTATACTTAGCGTTCATTATTGCCACTTGGTGTAGGCTAAGGGCTCACACAGAGGGTCCAAGTCTTAGTGCTAGTCCCCTAGCACCACGATATACTCCAGCCAAAGTAAAGGGGGAGGGGGAGCACAGATGGGTGGAGGGTATTGCCCTTCCCACCTGGCACAGCATGTCTAGAAAACGCTGCAAAGGTAGCAAGAGACTGGAGGCACACTTCCAGCTCGGATCGGCTATAGGGTTTCGTTTATAAATGTATGCAATACACGGAATACTGTTTTCTGTATACAGAGGTGATGGGGCTGTGATGAAATGACTTGTGCCCCGCAGGAGTAGAAAGGGTGCGTAGGGGCTACACCGCCTGTTCAGCCCTCGTGCTTCTACAAAACAAGAGTGATCACAACCCTAGAGACGAAACTGGCACAGATGAGAGATATACCTCCTGCGCCTTTTGTGATAATGTGGGTTCGAGGGCAGGCTATACTCTTAAGAGGGGTGTGACTGTGAAACGCTAGGAACCCAAATAGAATAGTATAACAGTCCAAAATAAAGGAATGTCCAATCCAGGTTATATACACATCTATACGCTTGAATGAAATGCACCATATGCAAGAAAAACTAAAATTACACAAACCCACCCCACTGAAAAGAATACAGAATGTGCAAAGGATAAACACTCTAAGCATGAAGATAGGTGTGAAAGGGACACCGTGACAACGTGTTTTCAAAAGGATAGGTCATTTATTTATTTTCTGAAGCGCTGGAACAGAAGCCCGGAGGCATAGGGGCGCTGAAAAACAACACAGAACAAAAAACTTACAAGCCAAAGAAATCAGAGGGCGAAACCAGTGGAGAGTAAAACACAACAGGGGCCACTCTTAATTCAAAAAGAAAGGTTTTCAAGTTGCATTTGAATCTAGAAGGACTGGGGCACAACCTCCGGACAGGCGGAAGGGGTCGAGATTGGAAAACATTGACCTGCACCAATTTAGCATTGAGTAAGATCAGTGTTGTTGGATCTATTGATATTGATATTTTATTTCTATTGCGCTCGTACACAAGTGTTTCAGAGCACGACAAGGCAAGGGAGGGGAACAGGGGAGAACAAAAACAACGATCTTACTAGGCCCAGTGACATTGAGAACGTGTAATTGCATGGGAGAGGGGGAGGGGAAAAGTGCATGGAAGGGGGGAGAGGTGGAAAGTACGAAGCAAAGAAGAAACAGATAAATAATAAATAAATAATAAAGACAACAAACAGTGGTAATGCAGCCAGCAGTTTGCAAGTGCTAGGTTTAAGGCAGCAGACAGGGTAGGTCTGATAAGTGCAGGAAAAAAAGGGGGGGCTGTATGGGTACAGCTACAGACCCCAGTGCAAGGAGTGGCCCGGAGGCAGTGCGGGAATATGGGAGTGTGAGCAGGAACCTGGTCACGGAGGACAGTGGGTGGCCAGGTGCACGGTACCAAGAGAGAACAGATGAGCAGGGGAGAGGGGGAGTGAAGGCAGAAGAAAGGAGGAAGGTCTTGAGGTGCTTCCGGAACCGGAGATGGTTCTTCTCAAGATTTAGAGTGGCAGGGAGGCTGTTCCAGAGGGAGGCCCTAGCCCCCCCCAGCTTGTTTCTTTGAAAAACGACTGACCCTGAGGGTGTTGGAGGTAGAGGAGCAAAGAGTTCGAGAGGGGAGGTATTTGCGGCGGCATAGCTGAAGGTATTTTGGACTCAGGCCCCAGAAAGCCTTGTGGACAATACAGAGGGTTTTGAATTTAATCCTTGCATCCACTGGGAGCCAATGGAGGGATTTCAGAGCTGGAGAGATACGATCACAGGGCTTGAGGCCAAGGACAAGTCTTGCAGTCCTGTTCTGGATTAGTTGCAGATGGCGGAGAATAGAGGCAGGTAGATTTAGAAAGAGGCTGTTACAATAGTCCAACCTAGAGAGAACCAGAGCTTGGGAGACCACGAGCTTCTGGGGGAAGGAGAGGAAAGGCAGAGTACCTCTGAGGAGGTGCAGCAGGAAGTTTGACTTTTTAGAGACATCAGAGATGTGGGCGGAGAAGGAAAGTGTGGAATTAAAGATGACCCCAAGGTTCTTAGTCTCGCAGGTGGGGGTTAGGAGGAGGACCAAGGGAGGCCGGCCAGAGAGTGAGGGGAAAGGATGGCGAAAGTGTGCCGATGAGGAGTATCTCCGTCTTGCTGGCATTCAAAGATCATTGGCGGCACACCAATCTTGAATGGCAGTTAGGCAATCGGAGATGAGAGGGAGAGGAGGTGGCTGAGGGCATCCTGAAAATGAGTTGAGCGTCGTCAGCATAGCACTGGAAATTTGAGCACAAAATGGCAATGCAGTGGGTGAGCGTTCCCAGGGCTTGGTTGAGAAGCCAGGGCGAGAGGTTAGATCCTTGGGGAACACCACAGGTTGAGAGGAAGATGGGTGATAGGAAGGACCCAAGTTGGACCTTGGAGGGTCGATCAGAGAGGAAAGAGGTCAGCCAGGCCAGAGCCTGATCAGTGGTACCCAGGTTATCACGGAGATGGTTGAGCAGGATGGCATGTTTTTTTTTTTTTAATTTATTTTTTTATAACTTTTTATTAAGTTTTTTTCACAAACACAACACCAAGATAATTTGAATACATTTTAGCAGTATAGGCAGCGGGGTCCTGCGAGCAGTATATAATGGGCAGGTATCTCCAAGATCGGATCTGGGGCTATCAAAGGCACTGGCTACGGATAAGGCAAAAGAAGAGGGAAGAAGGGGGCATCCCCTGGCTGTGTATATGCGGCGTTCTAGGGAGGCGCATCTGTTCATTTCGTTGGTCCAACGGTTTATGCATATTTTGTCTGCGGAGCCCCAGGTGGCGGCCGTTTAGTCTCTTACCAGTCCCCAGTGCTACTCCCAGGAATGCTTTTTCGTATTTGGTGAAGTCAGTTTCTCCCCACACCCCCAGCAGTATCCATTTGGGGTCCTTAGGTACTGGGGATCCCATTATTCTGGTGAGTTTATTAACACACGTTTCCCAAACGTCTTGTATGACATCACACTCCCAGACCATATGAAAGAAAGTGCCTTCTGCTCTTTTACATCTAAGGCAGTCGCCGTATTCTCCCCTCCCCTCCCCCATCTGGCCATCATTGTTCTGGAGCAGTATGACCTGTGAAGTTTTCTGAGCTGTATCAGTCTCAACTTAGCGTCAATGCCTATTTCCCTGAGGAAACATCAACGCCTCCACCCATTCTTCAGCCTCTAAAGTGCTGAGGTCTCGTTCCCATTTTCCTTTGAGTACTGTGAGTTCCTTGGTGTCCCGAAGGAGTTGAGTGCCTGGTAAAGGGTGGAGGTGACCTTAGTAGGTATGCGGTCCGGGAGGATGTTTGTTTCCAAGGGGGAACAGGCGTTTATGTCAGTGAGATCCTGGAATTGGGCAGCGATAGCGTGTGCGAGTTGAGCATATCTGAAGCGGTCCATGGGTTGCAACCCATGATGCGTGTTTAATGTCTCAAAGTCTACCAGCCGTCCTTCCTGAATAATATCAGCCAGTGTAGATACCCCTTTCCTCGCCCAAGTTCAGAAACATCCCATCTTCTGTATTTCGGGGAGATGTGTGTTATGCCACAGGGGTTGGATCAGTGTTGGTCTACCGCCCCATCCAATGTGTCTGTGTGCCTCTCGCCAGAAGCGGCGGATGTGGAGTGACCCTCTTGGTACTGCGCCCAGGTTCTTGCTATTGTCGTATAGTATCCGAAGGGGGTGGGGGAGCTGTCAGCAATCCTTTCTACCCGGATGTGTGGGAGCCTTGGGTCCCCGTGTATCCATTTGTTTACTACCCCTGTTTGGGAAGCCCAGTAGTAGATACGGATGTTTGGTAGTCCTATCCTACCTTCCCACACTGATCGTTGGAGCATTTTGAGCGCGATGCAGGGTTGTTTCCGCCCCAAAGTAATGTGCGCAAGGTCCTTTCAATGGTTGCAAAGGTGTCGTTGGGGATGGGTAGTGGTGCATTTTGGAGGACATATAAAAGCCTTGGGAGCGTCATCATCTTTAAACAATGCAGCCTTCCCCAATAATGATAATGGGAGAGTCTGCCAGTGCGTAACATCGTTCATGAACCTTCAGGATGGATGGTATGGTTGACCGTGTCAAAGGCAGAAGAGAGAACGAGGAGGATGAGGACAGAGGGAATGTTAGAGTCAAGGTTGGAGAGCAGATCTTCACGGATGTTCAGGAGCGCGGTTTCCATGCTTTTGGCAGCTCTGAAGCCAGACTTGTGGTCATGGAGACAGCCAACCGAATTGGAATGAAGGTTAAGCTGGGAGATGGCCAGCTTTTCCAGGAGTTTACCCAGAAAGGGAGTAATGGAAATTGGGCAATAGTTAGCTGGACAGGAAGGGTCAGCTGTGGGTTTCCTGAGAAGAGGATGCACAAGGGAGTGCTTCAGAGGGGAGGGTAAGGACCCAGGCAAAGGAATGGTTGCAAAAACCAGCAAGGGCCGGAGCAAGGGTGTCAATGTGGTCCTGGATGATTTTAGAGGAACAGGGATGAACCTGTTTTGACGAGACTTTCATAGATTGGACTTGTCTAGCGACCTCGCCAGGGAGAAAAGAGAAAAGGACGAGAAGGATGGTGGAGTGGTGGCTAAAGGAGCGTCAGCAAGCACAGATGAGATGGGGCGGGGGTAGAGGGGCTGGACAGGATGTCCTGGGCTTTTGAGATGAAGTGAGAGGCAAGGGCATTGCAAAGAGCCTGGGAGGCAACAGGAGAGGTAGAGACTGCAGCAGGGTTGGCCAGCTCTAAGGCTGTGTCTGTCAGGTAGCCATGTCAGCTGTGCTGCCAAGTAGAACAGACCCTTGCAATGTAGGCAGTTAAGTGTCAATAATACAGCAAGAAGGTTCTTGGCGCTTCAATGCAGAAGCAGGTTTCTACTTGTATCGAATCCGGTCAGATGCAACGTGTTTTGGTGATCTAGATGGGTAGCAGGTGTCTGGTCTGGTCGGAAGAGAAACTTGTTGCGGTTCTCTGCAGCGTTCCTACTAAGCGGTTCAAAGGGGCAACCAGGGTTTGTTCGATGTTCAAACTTGGGTCGAATATGAAGATGCTGGTGACTCGAGGTGGTTGTTTGAGATGCAACGGTTCAAAGTCTTCTGCAGCTGCAAGCTTCTTGTTTGAGTAAAGGCGACAACGTGCTGAGCTGGAACTGTGCCGCAGCAAACTCATTCTAAGATGCAGCAACAGCGGTTCGAAGAACAAAAATAGCAACAGTGGGTCCTGTTGGTTTGGCGGGTGGCAAACAGGGTTTGCAGTCCACTCTTGAGTGGTTTGAGGGTTGAAAACGGGGATCCTGCCTATTCTTGCTCTCAGGATGCACCGAATCTCAATCCAGGGGCTCGGTGACAAGATGTGTCCTTGTTCTCCTTTCTCCCAATATTGGTGAGGCTGACAAAAACCTGTAGGAATCATTCTCCTCCACTGAGGTCCTGGGTGTCGGTGGCAAAGAAGCATGTATTGCTCCAGAGGCAGATCATACTAAGTGCCATGGGAATGGTTGGGGAGCAGAACTGGTCTCTGTCTTGGAGAACTCCTTCACCTTAATTACTGAAGTTTTTTGGAAAGTCAACTCTCCCAAAAGAGGTCCAAATGAATCCCTCTTCAGGGTCCAAAGTGAATCCCAAAATGAATTGACAAAGGAGTAGGAAATGCTCTCTTTTATAGACAAATATCCACAAGTGATTGGACAACAGCAAGCCTGCTTGAAGGGCTCCAATCCCTATCCTTGAGGCAAGGAGTCTTTTTTTCCATCTTGCATCATGCCCAATGGCCTTGTGCTAAAGGAAGTGTAGGGGGGAGAGGAAGGAAGAAAACGTGCAGAGATAAACAAAATGGTGGAACCTTTTCCCCCCCAACTGTTCTGCGCTCCCCCTTTGACCACATTAACCCCGCCCCCCTTCTTAGACCCGAAGCTTTAAAGGCCCTTTGGTATGCAATACCCTGGTGTGAGGCTAGTAGGGTATGCCCTTTGATTCCTGTTTCCCAGGACAGCTCATGCTGGGAGGCGGTCCTGCTGGAGAGAGGTGTTACCCAACCTCACAAAGGATCAAGAGAGGTTTAGGGCCTCATTACAACTTTCCTGGTGCGGAAATAGAGTGCCAGCGTTTTCTTATACCGGCACGTTTCCACAACGGCTAAGTACAAGTTTACTGGCAGAAATAGCCGGTATTACCGGCAAACAACCCCCCCCCCCCGCACCTCATGGAGTCCAATGGAACTCGTAGAATGGGGATTTGCCGCCCTTGCAGGCACTTGTGATCCAGTGTTATTTTGCAGGACTGAGTAACGGTAATACAGGTTGCCGGTATCCTGGCCGTATGTGTGGGCAGTAGTTATTGAGGGACAACAACTCTGTAGTAGACATTTGGCTTGAATTGGGACCAAACTCAATCCAAGATGGCTGCCGCTTCCTCTAGCAGGGGAGTCCTGCTCTGCCTGGCCATCCACCTCTGGGATTGGGATGCCTCACTTACAAGGGGCCTATTCTGATAGCCGATAGACGAAAGCCAGCCCCCACACCAAGGCCCCTCAGCAAGGCTCCTGTCAGGATCTGGTGGGCTCGGAGGGCCCACTCCTCCTTCCTCCCTTCACCCCTGCTGCACAACAAGGAACAGTCTCCTGGACTCATGAAGGCAGACTCTGACCCCATGATTCTGGGCCTCTGGAACTTTTGCAGCCCTGCAGAACACTTGAGTCAGGGCTGATCACCTAAATTTATGTGACTTTTACATCTGTGCGGCCTTTTTCGTTTCTGTGCTTTAGAGGGTGCTTCAGGTGGGTGGCACCGTCCCTCTATGGTCACTGCTTATTTTCACTTACTTGCGGAGTCCTTACTGTGTGGCTGCCTGTTTGCTGTTGCCTCTCGCTCCATGAGGTGAGGCTTTGCCAGTTGGTGTAATCATACCTATCTGACATGTATGCTGCCTGATGTAGCACCCAGTAACATGAGGTAAGGCTTTGCCAGTCTGCGTAATCGTACCTATCTGACTCGTATACTGCCATATGTAGCCCCCTGTAATGCAAGGTGAGGCTTTGCCAGTCTGTATACCCACACCTTTTTATGTCTGTAACCATATGTTTACTCTTGCTCTTCACCAATGTACCATGCACTTTCGTTAACTAACGCCTAGACGCCTCAGTACTTTGTGCGCTGAAATAAATAAATTACCGCCAGGATAATAAGAACCCTAGTCTTTCAATCTCCTGTTCTGCCAGCAGAGACTGGCTATCTGACTAAAATACACATATCCCTTCTTCAGCTGACCTGGTGCTACAGTTCTGACATATCTATGATACAAGACGGATGTGTCTCCTAATAAATATGTGAACCCTCCACCACCTTACCACAGGGGGAATGGCATATGTTTTCAGATTACCCTGCCCCCAAGTGAGGATTTGATCAGAATCATGTGGTGTAAACTTAAAGGCATCCTCTTGTGGCGAGTCAGAAGGACATGGACTCATTGCGGACATGATGCCAAGTGTTTTATTAAAATAAAAGGATAACTCCTACCTTTCCCTAACACAATGGGTGTGCCGTACCTATTTTATTAACTAAGGTGCTCGTCAGTCAGTCGTGAATGTCCAAAGTATTAAGTCCAATGTCCAAAACTATCCTTTCTGATCCTACCATGAAGAGAAAAATAACTAGGTTCAGGAGAAAGACTCTCTTCTCCGGAGCATCCTTCTAGTACCAGTCTTTAGTATCAACAGTCTTTCTTGTCTTCTTGAACCATTGAGCTTTATTTAATACAGAATTTGCAAAAAGTCTCTCAATACTTCTTGGAACAAACTCTTTAGTTCCTTAATTGGGTCCCTCCTTTTTGGGGGCCTCATGTAAATTCTCCTTTCTTGGTTACAACTCCCATGATTTTTTTATTATAATTAATAGTATTTATTGAGCGCAGACCTAGCTACGGGAAGCAACAGAGCCTTTTTTATTATTATAATTAATAGTATTTATTGAGCGCGATCCTAGCTCCGGGAAGCAATAGAGCCTTTTACAATCATAGGGGGAAGAAGACAGTGAGGGAAGCAGAGAAAAAAGGTGCAGAGAGCTAACTGGGGAGGGTGGGCAATTGGCAGCATGGGTGGGGAAGACAGTAGGGAGCATATCACCCAGTCTCAGGTAGGGTGGAGCGTGCAGGGTGTGTGGAACTAGGTGTTAATTAGGAGCCATTCCTTCAAGAGGAAGGTCTTGAGCTCTTTCCTGAACTGTAGAAGACTTTGTTTTGCTTTACTTATGATGCGATTCATCGGTTTACTTTATCTAGGCTCTTTGCCATCTCTGGTATTCTCTTATCACAATATTGACTGTGTACAATATGCTGAATTAGTCTCCCCTTTTTCCAGGGTAATTTTATCCATGCATCTCTTTTCTCCTTATTTGTTTGACAGTTCTTTCTCTAGATTCAAAATACTTGCATCTCATTTGTTTCCCGCTCAGCTCTGTTTCCTATTTTATGCAGGGACAAGATAGTAGAATGATTCACCTGGGCTTCCCGTTCTCCCCGTTGCCTTTGTTGTGATAGGAGAATGTCCACGGGAGCCTTCTTCCTCAGGAGCCCTTTTTGGGCTCACAGAGTGCTGGTTCTTTCTCTTCCCTCCCTTTGCTCTAGTTATTGTTTCCTGTTCCTTTGTCATGGTGTCCTGGGTCTCAAGTGGGACGGAACACCCTGCAGCTTTCTTGGAGTGATGGTATCAGTGAAGTTGCGTGGACCCCCGGTCCACCACAAACCTTCTCTCACGGTCTCGCCACCACCTCTTATTGGGCTCCTGCCTTTCCTCTCCCTCTGGCTTCTGCTCTGCTGTGATGCTGGGCGAGTTTGAAACTTGCATGCTTCCAGGTCTCCTCCATCAAGATAGACACAGCTTTCGGGCCCCACCGCCTTTCATGTGTGGTTCTTCCTCTGCTTCTCCCCTCCCCTCTCCTCTCCTTCTTGTTCTCCCTCATCGCTTTCTGAATGCACCTTTATCCACGTATTCATCTTGGTGTATGGGACATTCCGATTTAAAGAGACTTGTTCTTTTTCCATAAGTATAATGGGGTTTAGCAGTCTCTTTGTCACAGAATTGATATTCTGTTCCTGTGGTTTCTTTGTCCCAGACTTGATGACTTACATGGTTTGGTATATCAAAACATCTCATGTAGGCCGCAGTATGTGTCGCTTGAGGGAGTTTATTAGGAACGGGTGTCCTTGTGCCCAAAGGGGGGTGGTCTCTCCTGGTGAGGTCCCACTTGCCTCTACCCCTACGGAAGGCATTGCGGAGTGGGCTCACCTCCCTAGCCTCCCAGGAAGGTGCTCCCCTTGTGGAGAAGGGACGAATTCCCTTGATTCATCACACTCTACTCTACACTGCAGGGGTTTGGCTGTCACAGCAGCTGTCAAACAGGGCACATGTGGCCCCGGGAACTGCTCTTTGCCACCGGAGGCCAGGAGCTGCAACTGTTTCTGAGATTGAATTACCTGCATCATTTTATTAATGCAATCAAAAATGCCTGTGCTGCAACACCCTTGCCAGATGGCAACTCATCACAGGGGCCTACCCAGAACAACATGATCTTCTGGAAGGCAACGATAAAGCTCAGTGGGTTCATGCACACAGTGCAACGGTATGTGTGTATCACACAGGTCTTGTGGTCATCTTGGCAGGCTCACTCAACTTATCTGTCCAACATCTATACCACAGGCATGGGTAATGAAAACAGTGTCTCAAGAACGTTTTAGCGCTGCTGCTACTCAAAGGGGCCATCGGAGCACTGGCCACAGGTATTCCATTAAATATACAAAGAAATAGCAACAAGAGTAAAGATATATTATATTAAATGCACATAAAACCATGTAAGATCTTAAGCCTTCTGCCAAGAGGCATGTTTCTGGCAACAGGTGAGAGGCCATCGGGGAGGGTGGAGGGGCCGGTGCAGAGGTCGGGGAGGGGGGTAGGGATTGGGAGGAAGGGGTGTCAGGAGGAGGAGTTGTTGTTTTGCATAAATGACTACCGTCTTTTGAAGCGTTTAGCGCGGGGCATCATAGCCACCAGAGATTCCAGGGCTGAAGGAGAAGCTCTGAGCATAGTGTTAAAGTGCAGAAGTAAGGCTCTGATACAGAGGGGTCATGGTGATTATCCCAAACTTTTATTCAAGTGCAAAAAGGAAAACAAACCCCCATCTTGCTCTAACTTTGAGGGGATTCCCTGCCTCATCCAAAATAGCTAGTGTCTGAATGTCCACTGTCAGAATCTTAACTCTGTCGCTCACGTTCTGAAAATAGGGTCTTTCTAACCCAAAGGGGTGGCTTCCTTCCCCTCTGCAAAAGACAGTTCAAATCTTGAAGTGTTGAGGAATATCTCCCTCCCCCAGCCTTGTTCAGGCTTTTTACAAAGTTCAACAAATTGTTTGGCAATCTTTTGTTCCCGGTAGGCCTGTTTTTTTTCACCATGCACAACATGTCGTTTTACAAATTCAAACAATGTTGGCCTTTCTCAGGCTGCATTTTCTGTCTCTGGGTCCCTGACCTTGATAGGCAAACTTGGTTCCTCCCACCAGATACTGCAAAGAAGAATAGCTTGGATGGACTCCACAAGCTGTGGCATCACCTACAGACTTGATTTACTTGCCTCCCAGTCCCAGGTACTGTATTTAGTAAATGCCACTTTCACAGTTCACTTTATACTCGTACACGGGTTCTCCAGCAGTATCCCGCTAAACTTGTTTCCCAGATTTACCAAGTATTAATTAGTGGCTTAAGTTCTCGTAATGTCTTTGGCTTTATAACAGGGTCGCAGACAGTTCCATGTGGCTTTTTAGGCTTGTTTGCCTGTTCCTACTGTGTCTGCCGCTACAGGGTCTCTGGCGCCTCCCTGCTCATCAGCGTACCTTATTTTATGGTCCGCGATGTTCTGGGGACATGCCCTGCACTTGCCGTCTGCTCTGGGGCTTTTCCTGCTTCTTTCACTCATATCCTCGGTCGACCAGCTGCTCTTCTGTGCCTGTCTCTTCATTGTTGCCTTGGGACTGCTCCTCCACAGCTGTCGACCTTTGGGGATGCCAGGAGTGTCTTCCTTGTTGCTCACTGTGCTGTTCCTCCACACTGACCTGCTAGAAAGTGACCCCCTTCTTGCTCGGCTCCCCAGTCTGCTTTCCTGCTCCCTGAAGCGTACTCCTCATTGCAGTAACTCCAGGGCGGGCTTGACATCTTGTCAAGTCCTTCTTTGCTTTTAACGTGGCTTCTTCCAGTCGGCTGTTGAGAACCACTTGAATGGGCAAAATGGTTCTGTGGGTACTCTGTATTGATCCGTGCCTCCTCCTCGTCCCAGTACTGATTCAGTTCTGATGTAACTCCTCCGATCTTCCTTTTCTCAGTACTCTCTATTTCTGTTTAACAGAAATCCATGGCATAGGAGGGCATGGCGTGGAGAGGGAGGTGGTGAAGGAGAGGTGTGGGGTTAAAAGGATGCCACCTTCTCCCACAATCGTCATCGGTGGTCCCAAAGGAGGTTCCCACCCCCTGTGAGATCCACCCGCTGAGTACCACCCCCAGGGGGACTGACCTGATAGCGGCTGCACCTCTGAGGCTGTGACGAGATCCTGGGATTTGTCACAATAGTCTGCAAAGTGGTGATGGTTAAAGTCAAATAATTTGCTGAGGGAGGCGAATTATAGGGTGAAGAGGAGTGGGCCGAAGACTGTCCCTTCAGGAAGTGCCCATGTGAAGGTGTGTTTTGGGAGGAGTTTCTGGAGTCCCAGGAGATGGAGAATGAGCAGTCGGGATATAAGCGCACTTGCAGTTGAGCACAGTGTCTTTGAAGTCAAGGAAGGAGGGATGATCAACAGTGCAATGCAGCCGAAATAACTAGAAGGATGAGGGCGGAGGAGAGGTGGGAGTGGTGGGCATTGCTAAGTGAATAGATGATGAGGATGAGCTCAGTCTTAGTGGAGTGTTTTTTTTCAGAATTGAGCTTGAAGGGTTGGCGTGAGTGCACCTCAAAACTAGTTGAATATGCAGTCTTTGTGTCATTGAAACAAGAGCCACAGGGGGAGGAGTCTGTGTGTCTCTATATATGTCTATATGCATCCTAGAGAATGGCTCTGCCTGATGGCCGCTGTGTGTCAATGTACCTAGAGACTAGCACTGCCTGATGGCCCCTGTGTGTGACTGCACCTAGAGACTGGCACTGCCTGATGGCCGCTGTGTGTCAATGTACCTAGACTGTCACTGCCTGATGTCCCCTGTGTGTGACGGCACCTAGAGACTGCCATTGCCTGGTGGCCCATGTATCATTGAATCTAGAGAATGGCTCTGCCTGACAGCACCTGTGTGACTGCACCTAGAGCCTGGCCCTGCCTGATGGCCGCTGTGTGTCAATGTACCTAGAGACTGGCACTGCCTGATGGCCCCTGTGTGTGACTGCACCTAGAGACTGGCACTGCCTGATGGCCGCTGTGTGTCAATGTACCTAGAGACTGGCACTGCCTGATGGCCCCTGTGTGTGACTGCACCTAGAGACTGGCACTGCCTGATGGCCGCTGTGTGTCAATGTACCTAGAGACTGGCACTGCCTGATGGCCCCTGTGTGTGACTGCACCTAGAGACTGGCACTGCCTGATGGCCACTGTGTGTGACTGCACCTAGAGACTGGCACTGCCTGATGGCCACTGTGGACACAATATAGCAACACATTATCTTATATATAATAAACCACAGAAACCTTTGTAAAGTACACGTCGCGGTAGCAACGCGGCTCGGCTGGGAGAGGGAAACCAAAAAGGCGCGGCTGCCTTACCGGGCGCATGTAAACACATGGAAACGTTGCAAAAGGGAGGACGGAAAGTGAGCAAAACGCAGAATTTGTTCCCAACGTTCAAACGCAGCAAAACATAGCAAGAGATACTTCTGGAAAAATAACACGAGAAGGAACTTTTTTTTTGACAGTTTGTAACTCGGCAAAAAGTTAAAAAGCATATTAAGAAACACAAGCACAATGGCAAGTATGAGGGGAAGGCAAAACGGGGTGCCACGTTGCCGGAATGGGCTGCAGCTGCTGACAAAGAATTCGGCTGGGCCTCTGTCAGGAGGAGACTTGTTGGTGACTCATTGGAAGACATGGTGCCAGCTACCAAGAAGACGCGTGAGGAGAGGAGCGAAGATGCAGAGAGGGCCGCAGTCACAACCCAGGATGACCAGGGGAAGAAACCCAAGGAGTGGAGAACAGCAAAGGTAATCCTGTCAAGAAAACGCTGGTTGAACTCAATCACTGCTAGAGTTTGAATTACTAAGTAAAATGGAAAAAATTGTGTCAGATTTGAGCACGGCTAAGGGTGTGACCAACACTAAAGAGGCAGGCAGCGGTACTATAGGCAATTGGGGAGTAGATGAGGAACACCTGTGGGTATGTGGCCACCTCTACCACTTGTGCACATGGTCCTACCACAAGTGGAGAGCTCATACAGAGCACAGCCACAATAGCCACTAATGCACAAATAAGCAGCATAACCGGTGGCGCGCTCACCCAGAGCACACCAGTAATGGCAGCAACACACGGGTGGTATACATGCACATGCCCACAGAGCGGTTAGCCAATGGTGCCACAATGATAGCAGTTAACATAAATGTCAATGCAAGCACCCGAACAGGCCCATCACGCAATTGGGCATACATCACGAAATTTGGGAGACCCACAACGGAACATGGAAGGCAGAGAAAGTTTGAAAGGACTCTAGCCTGGCACATAGACCTGAAACCAAAAGGAAATATATGGAGAAAAGAGGTCTTTGAAATATTTACACTGTTAGAATGCAAGCCGAGAGGCTATGATGTAGTGAAGGGGGAAGACAAACGCACAACCAAGAGAGCGCAGTTGGAGCAAAACTTTAAAAACCGGTCTTGGGCGTTTAAAATACTGGCAATCATCATAATGGAAACATTCCCAGAGGAAGGGGTAGTACCTATGGCATACCAGGACAAGATCAATACCTGGAGAAGTAACCAGAACTGGGCTGGGATGAAGTTGAGGCTAATTCATACAAGGTATTAAAGGTAAGATTACTACCAACCGGCACAGATACGGGGCAACAGGCAGGAAACCCCCCACAGCTGACCACGAGCAGAGGCAATGACCATTATCAACACCAAAATAAAGGGGACAGACCTTTTGGAAGAAGCAGCCCGGCGAGGGTAGGTCACCTACCCAAAACATGAATTCACCAAACGCAGACGCCCCCAATGGTAAGAACACCATATGTTAGAAATCTGAAAAGGGCTACTGCTCCTGGGGTAAGAAATCTAGATATAAGCACCAGTGCAGCAGATGCAGGGGGAACACAGCATCGCCAAACTGCCCCAAGAACCTCAAGCATGAGCACCCATAAAAACCACTCGCACGTTGCCTGCACCTTTTTATGTGCGAGTGGCCAATGGCGGGCTGGCTGAGCTCATACCCTGACAGACAAGCCAGCAAAAGTTTACATGAAGCTTTCACAAATGGTTTCACCATCCCATGCAAAGGGAACCGCTCAGGTGACATCCCACAGAACCACAAATCAGCTATGGAAAACCCAGAAGCAGTAAGGGAGAAAATACAGAAAGAATTAGAGACAGGGAGGATAAGTGGACCCTTGGAAGCGCCTCCTTTCACCAATTTCATCTCATCTCTCCTGGGGCTGGTTCCCAAGAAAGAACAATACTGCCTTATGCACCACATGTCATTTCCCCCAGGTAGGTCAGTGAACAATGGCATATCGGAGCGGGACACCAGCTTCCAAGATGCAATTGGATTCATCAAAAAAGGAAAAGGCACACTCCAAGCAAAGGTGGACATAGAGCCGCCGTCAGGCTTTTACCAGCACACCCCGGATCCCAACCATGGCTATGCTTTCAATTTCAAAACCAAATATATGTGGATAACTGCCTTCCCATGGGGTGCGCCCATCTCCTGCGCTTTGAGAAGTTTAGTTGTTTGCTCCAATGGACCTTCCAAATGCACCTGCCAGAGGTATCCATGGTCCATTACCTGGATGATTTTGTAGTCCTAGGGACCAGGCTTTCAGACCCCTGCAAGCAGGCGCTAAAGAAATGTATAAAATGTACAGATGGATGGGGCATCCCGTTAGCCACGAGAAAACGGCAGGCCCTTGCAAACGTGATCTCCTTTTTAGGCATTGAGATAGACACAGTATTAGTGGAATGCAGAAATCCCAAAGAAAAAAAAAATCCAAAATCTACTGCCCACTGCAGACAATCGGGAGTTAAAAACAAAGGGACAAAGGCACAGTGAGATAAATGCAATCATTTGTAGGCAGTGTCAACTTTGCAGTAGTGGTGATAGGGCAGGGAAGTTTTTTTTTCTCCAGAAGTCTAGAAATAAAAACCAGAGGTTTAAAAAAAATTGACCTACACATAAGATTCGGAGAAGAGGCCAGAAAAGACTTAACTTTGTGAAGAATTTCAATGGGGCTGTTGTATGGCGCACACAATTAAATACGGAAACGAAAAGTGTTGTTCACTGATGCCGGCAGTAAAGGTTTTGGTGCAATTTTAGAAAAAGGTGGTTTGCAGGCCCTTTGCCAAAGGCATGGCGCATGCACAGGGTGACCAGGGACGTAATTCTTCTGGAAATGCTCCCCATATGGATTACCTTAAAGCTATGAGTCGCAGATTGAAGCACCACAGAGCTGGTCGTCTGGTTGGATAATGTGGCGGTGGTTAGTATAGTCAACAAAAGAACGTCATGTGGGTTTTGAAAGTACCAAGGGCAATGACTACAATTTCTCTGCACAACGACACAGAACTAAGGGCAAACATGCATTGCATGAGCAAGGAATGATGTTGCTGGTGCTTTATCTCGCTTACAATGGGATATGTTCCGGCGCCTCCTACCAGACGCAGACCAGACGATGACTGAAGTGCCAAAAGAGGATTGGCAGGTTTTGACAGGGAACTCATAAAAATTAGCTGATTAAACAGTTTGGGCCAGATGGAGAAATCTGCGGGCAACCAACACACTTCAGAGCAAGGTGCCTACCGAGGCCCACTCCCTGTCAGACAGCCCAGGGCCACCACAAGGGTCTGATGGAGCTGGCCAACAAGGCATTGGCAGCAAAAACAGCCAACCACTACAGTATGTGCTGCCTACAGTAAAAGAAATTACAAACGTCACACACACACAGAAGACCTAAATGAGATGGAAGTTAACAAATGTGTTGCATGGGCTTCTAGACAGAATATAAAGAAAGCGTGGGCTAGGATGCACCTGTCGGCCAAAGCATATTTTGTAAAATTGGCTGGGGGGGGAGGGAAACCCAACCCACACCGCACTGATAGGTTATGCTTTGAAGGGGTGGGGTAAAATCGAGGGGCCAGCGAAAGACAAAAGATGCCAAATGAATTTTGAAAAGCTAAAAACAATCATGTTAAATATGGGTGAAATAGGGTCACACATGTGAGACCAAGTTATTTAGGGCAGCTTTTGTTTGCACTGGCCTACTTTGAGGCCTTCAGAGTCAGCGAGCGGATAGCCTCTAATACAAGGGCCAAGGTTGGTTTGGCCATATTGGATGTATGCATGGGGCAGGACTACATGACAGGAGAGATAAGAAAAGCATAAACAGGAAAAGGGAGATTGATTAACCTACACTGCTGTGAAGATCAGCTCAACTGGCCGATATGCATCACAAATGATTTTCTTGCAAATTGCTCTCAACTAGCGGGCCGTTTCTTAATACACAGGGACGCAAGGCCCTTTGCCGTTTTCAGTTCCAGGGCATCCTCAAAGAAAGCTATGGCTATGGCGGGCTGGAACAGCACAGAATATGGAACCCACTCCTTCAGCAGCATCTGCTTGGAGTGGCGGGGGCGTAGGGCCTCAAGGGGTCAGACAAATAGGGGGCTGGAGATCGGGGTGTTTCAGAAGATACATCACACCAGATCTAATTTAACAAATAACTCTCAACAGATAAGAAGCCCCCTACAAATTCGCCTGGGTCATGGAACATTCCTTTGTTGGTAGGACAGGAAGGTGGACTGGGGGAACCAGAGACAAACTACCCTTTAGAAAACGTTATCACCTCCTGGTGGTGCACAGGGGCCATTAAATGGGATGATATGCAAGAGAGGCGAGCAGACCCGGTGGGCTTCATAGAACCCCCAGAATACCTGGTAGTACACCTGCGGGGCAACAATCTGGTAGAAATAGGAAGAAACCCACTAACAAGACATCTGGTTATCCCCAACCGGGATAGCAAGAAGTTGGAAAGAAACTGAGATATTTATGTCAGCAATATTTCCCAGGAAAATATGGAGTGGTGCCTCATCAAAGAGAGCCATTGACCTAGCTAGGAAGAAGCTGAAGAAAGGTGCAGAAACATTCAGCACAAGCGGGGTCCTGAATGGCATCGGGCACGGGCGCGTAGATTTTTCCGACCCCGACCTATGCCACAGAGATGGAATCCACCTGTGAGTGGAAGGGATGGAGTTCTTCCACACGCTTGAGCAACAAGGGGATGCAAATAGAGCAGCGGTCTTTTTGGGTAACCCGAGTGGCCGTGAGCCCACTCGGGTGTGGCAGCAATGGCATGGAAGGAAACTGCCATCAGTCACATCGGACACAGGAGTGCTGCACCAGCCAATGTACAGGTCCCAAACACCTGGACCTGGGAGCCAATGCTGGGGGCACCTTGTGAGCAAGGAAGGGCAACTACCAATTCCTGGCCGAAGTGTACAGAACCAAGAAGATACTGCACACCGGTTTGTTGGGAAATACCCATCATACTTAGTTATGTTTTGATTAGTATTATGTGTAATAAAAAGTCACAGCCTTTCTTTTGCCAACACAAAACAAGTTTCTGAGTGCTGTTTTATGTATTTACTGTGTAGAGTTTATGTCCCATAGAGCTAGCGGTTCCTCAGCTTATGGCAGTGCAGCCAGTGCTCCAGATAAGATTTGGAAAGGAGAGTGTTGTACTCCTTTATTTTTTTAGTAGTAAAATGGATTTTAGGGAGTAAAAATGCAAGTCCAATTCCCAATGGGAGTATTTTATAAGTGAGTAAAAATGTTTTAAACTGGAAAACGGAAATGTTTTTGTAATGGTTATTTCTCTTAAGTTATTCATGCACATTGGAAAGATACATGTTTATTTCTTCTGATGATTGGTAGTTTATTCCTCTGGCACTGCATGCACTACTGCTGCAAACATGCCCATGGAAATGTGCGGGTGAAAGCAGGGACACATGGTTTCACATGTCTGTTTCCTATGTTTTGTTGGAAGTATCTTTGCACCCTATTTTTTTGGGGATTATTTGCCTATTTTTGGAGAATAGAAGTGGCTGAGTGCAGCACTTGCAGGTGAAAGGCTGTGGCTAGTGCTGCTGGAAAGTGAGCTGCTGATGCCTGAGGGTGCAGCTCTAACCCCGGGAGGCCCAGTGCGCACGCGTGCGGTTCCTCGCATGCACCCCCAATGTCTTGCGCACTGGGATGCGCATAGAAGAAGGCTTTGCTTTCAAAGGTTAATTTCCCTCAACTTAACAAAGGGTGAGAAATCTAATTGCATGGGGTATTTCCCCAAGTGTGGGAGTGACATTTCTGAGCAGTGACTGACTTTTCCTTTTTTTTCCTTTATTGTTTTGGTTTATACAAACCTTTACACAATTAATTACAAAATTCATTACAATAAATAAATAACAATAAAATAGTTTAAATCACATTTCCAAACTCAGTTCCAATTACTTTACATTGGGCAGAGTTACTAAAAAAGCAATCCTGGTGTGGCCGCCATCAGGGACGTCTTTAGAGAACACTGGCATGGGGGGCCAATGCCGAAGAGGAGCCTCTCTGAGTCTCTGGCCATTTGTAATTCGATATACATTTTAACACGTTTGTCATTAAGCATAGTATTAGTGATATATGTAATTAGTTTAACTTTTTTTTTTTTAGAAAGAAACCTGATTCATGGCGCTACTGCGAAGGGTGTGCAGAGACGATTCAACTGGCAGTGCACTTTATAAATGGCTCGTACAATTCTTTGTGAAGTAAAACTGTAGTCAAGCAGTGGCCGAGTGAGACTTTCTCTATAGAACACAATGCAGTGTCTCGCTGCAGGGTGATCTGAGGAAAGGGCCCAGTGAGAGACAGTGATTGGCGAGGATCACATAATGCGGGAAGCAGCTGGATTTTAAACCCTGGTTCCATGATGTACAACTTGAACAGTACCGAGTAGACTGTTCCAGCTTCAGTTTTACACGCAAAATAAATTGCTTCTCTTCAGGGCTCTTCGATAAATCACCTTTTCAAAGTACCGTCCCAAGCCCGCACGATCACAATAGAAAAGCGGTTTCTAAAGATTTTCGTCTTCGGACGAAAGAAATTGACTGAGTGAGCCCACGAGTATTACAAAAGAAGCAGTGTTCTACCTACAGATCTCAGCAAAAGTTACACAACCTGTAAGCTCATTTTTAATATTCAAATATACACACGGCGACTCTCACTTAAAGAGCAGGGGTGTGCACAGCAATGGCTTCCAGGTTCGATCCTGAGATGGGACCGTTTCAAGGCTCAAAGTGAACCAAAAAATAGCAGACCTATATTCCCCGCTGCTCCCTATCGACTCGAAACCCTCCCTGACTCCCCCACAATACAAACCTGATAACTGGGTCCCGACTTGCCTACATTACATCCTGTGCTGGTCATTGGGCTGGCTCTCGGCGGATCCGAGATCCGGCACCAGATGTGTAGCCGGATCTCGGGATCTGACCAGAGTCAGCCAGCCGCCCAAGCCCATGAACCGCGCTGGAAAAGCCCCCGCGACGGCAGCATTGCCTTTTACCATCGGCTTGGGCACTGGTGCGCTACATGTACAACTGATTCCTTCCAATTGTACATGTAGCGAGCATTGTGCATTACACACCCGTGCCCAAGCCGGCGGTAACCGGCAATGCTGCCGTCGCAGGGGCTTTTTTAAAAAATGTTTTTTTTTTAAAAAAGTATTTCAGCATTGCTGGATGTCCACTCGAGCCCCTCCCCCTCTAGACCACGCCCCCAACTCCTCCCCCCACCCCAGCCCTTGTGTTGTGGGATTCCCCACCACAATGTTTCCATTTCCAACACTGATTACATCTCCAATAACTGCCATCAACGTTGAAAGAAACGGGGGAGAAGCATCTTAAATGACCATCTTTACTTCCAGCCATTGTTCCCTGCGCCATGCGTCGCCTTTCTGGGCACTCTTAAGGGCTCTGCCCAGAACTATAGAAACCCACCCATTACATGCATGCACAACTGTGCCTGCAGCAGTCCTACGTTAACCGTGCTTGACTGTAGAAGATAAACACCGACCCCAAGTAGGTAAACAGGCCCCAAGCAAGCCACTCACATAAAAGCAAACCAGCGTATGCAAGAGAGCGCGCGCAGCAAGATGTGAGAATAGAGTGTTCCGAGCAGGACCGAGGTTCGAATCCCCAGTTGGGGGCAAACAAAAAGCAAAGGTGGCCTTACAAACAGTGAAGGAACGACGGTGGATTTTCACAAAAGGTAGAGAGGAAAACTGTACCCTTTAGCCCCCCCACTAACTTCCACCTCTGGGCACCCAGTCACTGTGCAGGCAGTGTCCAAACAGCCCCAAAGATGCATGTGCCCCTGCTGCCTGTAAATGTAAGCCTGGCTGTTCTGCCCGGCCACAAACAGCAGTAGCAAGGGGCGTATGGTCAGGGTCTGTTTGATGCAGGGTTTTTCGAATGGGTTGCCAGGCACTGACACTGCCCCGGTCATTGGTGTGGGGGGCAGACCTTTGTAGTGGGAGCCAGGCCCCTCCCCCCACCCTATAGACGCTATTGCTTGTAGCTTTCGAGCAAGCATGCTCAACGTGCACGAGCCATAGCC
The DNA here is from genome assembly GCF_040938575.1 of Ambystoma mexicanum. Classification (NCBI taxonomy): domain Eukaryota; kingdom Metazoa; phylum Chordata; class Amphibia; order Caudata; family Ambystomatidae; genus Ambystoma; species Ambystoma mexicanum. Next base: position 1,107,130,098 of record NC_090941.1, read on the forward strand.
GGGAACTTTGCCGTTTGCTCGCTCTGGTGATCCCGGCAGGGAACGTTTTCGCCAGGAGCATTGAGCTGAAGATAGTAGGGTTGCAGCGCGCTTCCCAGCATGTGCAGCTGGGGGCAGAGGTGAAAGAGAATCTCAGAATGTGGAATGGTTTCCTGGATGATTTCAATGGGGTGCTACTGTGGCGGGAGCAGTGGGCCACTAGCGAAAAGCTCAAGCTCTTTGCTTACTCATCGGGCTCACAAGGTTTTGGGGCCATTCTGGGGAGCAACTGGTGCGGCCAGGCCTGGCCGGCATCATGGCATCAGGAGGGGATTACCAGGGACATCACACTGCTGGAGCTGTTCCCTATCGTGGTGGCTTTCAAACTGTGGGAGAAGTCATTAACAAATAGGAGGGTGGTGCTCTGGTCTGATAACTTGGCAGTGTTCCAGATCATCAATCAAGCAACGTCCAGTAACATGAGGGTACTGAGGTTACTGAGAGAGCTGACAACAAGCCGGCTTAAGTTGAACACGGAAGTTCGAGCGCGACACATTCCTGGAGTAAAAAACATGGCCGCTGACTCTATCTCTCTTGTTTACAGTGGGAAAAATTTCGGGGGAACTATCCAGAGGCGAGCAAGAGGATGACCCCATTCAAGGTGCATTGGTGGGTCATGATTGGAGGGACCTGAGTTCTTTAATCCACACTGCCCTGGGCCCCCAGCACGGCAAGGAGGTACAAGGGGTGCTGGGACCGGTTCTTGGCCTTTCAAGGTGAAATCTTGTCAGAAGGGCAGAGGGGCGCGCCAGTGCACGCCTTTGTCAGATGGGGTTGGCGGTCTTGGAAAACCAGATCCTGGATGTCTTATCATTTGGCGGCAATAGCGCATTATTTCAAACTCAGGACGGTGAGGGGGGATAAGCGAGCTGGTGCCGGAGAATAGAGATGGAAGGGGCTCTGGGTTTTTAAGGGTGGAGGATGTGCAGTTAACAAAAGAGCGGGTGTGCATTTATTTAAGAAAGTCCAAGACCGATCAGAAAGGCAAGGGGAAGACGGTCACCCTCTATACCATCCAGGGGAGCATAGTGTGTCCTGTAGCGGGTCTGGCGGCTTATCTCCAGGGGAGGCAGCCAGCGGGTGCAGGGTCACCCCTATTCTTTCATGGGGACGGGTCAGCCTTGAGCCGTTTCCAGTTCAGGAGGGTCATGGACATGGCATTGCTAGGGATGGGGGCAACTCCGGGTGTGTTTGGTACACACTCCTTTAGGATAGGGTGGGCCACATCAGCGGCCAAGTTGGGCATGGGTCCGGAAGCAATCATGAGAATCGGGGGGGTGGAAGTCTGGGTATTTCAAGAGGTACATCAGGCCGGACAAAATGTCATTTCTAATGACCTCCATCTCGTCTCCTTCCAACTATTAGCAGCCCGAAAGAGGAGACGGTCCGTTTGGGTAGTGGGGCATTCATTTGCGTCTAGGGCCGGGCCAGCTGGACGGTAGAGAGAGGTATTAACCACCGGCGTGTACCGGATTTGGGGTCATGGGGGGCCCGGAATGAGATGGGCACATCAACAAATTGCTGGGTGAGCAGCACAGGCCTGACGTCTTGATTATCCATCTAGGCGGCAATGATTTGACAAGCTTGGGTAGGGGGGCCTTGATGTGGGAGATGATGTTCTCGTTGCAGGAGTTGTCCACGCTGTTGGGTGAGACGGAAATCTTGTGGTCTGAGATCATTCCAAGGCAGGATTGGAGGGGCAAATTCAGCAATGGAAAGGTTGAGGAGGAAATTGAAAGGGGCATTGGCGAAATTCTGCAGGGGCAGAGGTTTTCCCCCAGATAAGGCACAGACTGATCAATCTGAAGTCCCTGGTGTACTATTTGAAGGATGGAGTGCATTTATCATCGTCTGGCATGGATCTGTTTTACTGGAATTTGTGCACAAAGTGGACCCACCTTTGGCGTGGCGGTATTTTGGCGACTAGTGGTAAGATACAGACTCCAAATGAGCCGTGGGAAAGCCGGAATGGTCTTCGTTCTTCTCGGGACCAGCGCTTCTTGGGGGCCTAAGAGGCAGGGGCGCTGGAGTAAGCAATGAGGGCTCAGCTGCCCCAGACTAAATGGCATTGCCCCAGCCCAGGAACACCTGCAAGGGCAGGCGGCCCTCAGACAAGAATGATTGGGGGAGCTTTGGCCTACGGTGGACTTGGTTGGGAAAGGGGGAAGCAAGGTTTGGACACAGAGCAGTCGTTGCACATCAAGAACTATTTTCACAGTTTGTTGTGTTTTGAGTTTATTATGTTGTGAAAATAAATCTGCAGCCTTTTTATGCCAACAAAGAAAACATGTCTCATTCTTCACCTTTCCTGGTTGGGATATCAAAAGGGGCGAATAGAATGAGCAAGTGTGTTGATACCAAGATGGACAAATGCCCAGGTTATGCCCCTGCTGCCTGTAAACGTAAGCCTGGCTGTTCTGCCTGGCCACAAACCGTAGTAGCAAGGGGTGTATGGTCAGGGTCTGTTTGATGCATGGTTTTTCGAATGGGTTGCCAGGCACTGACACTGCCGGTCATTGGTGGGGGCAGGGGGCAGACTTTTGTAGAGGGAGACTGCTTCCCTCCCCCACCCAAACCCCCCTCCCCCGCTCACCCCACCCTAGAGACGCCACTGCTCGTGGCTTTGGAGCACTCCGCGCTCAGCCTGCGCTCCATAGCCGGGGACTTGGACCATTTGCTCGCTCCACCCCGACATAAGCAGCTGTAATTCCTGAGCGTCTATTAAATGGCTGTCAGGGTGATGATCCGCAGATAACGGAGTGCCGGGCGGATCGAGGGACGCGTTCAGTGGGCAGAAGCAAAGGATATCCTCTGGTGAGCAACAGCCTCACTGCGCCTGCAGGAGAGGCCCAGAATGCACAGTGTCACTCCATGACCCCACCAGTCCCAGCCGCTCCCAACAGCTAGACCGGGATTCTTGCTGGCCCCGCCTGGGGTCCACACCCTGACTCCTCCACCCTCCACGTCCCACCGGGCCAGTCGCGCCTTTGTGGGCTTACCATTCAGGGTCACAGATTTCCTTATCGTGAATACAAAATAGCGCCTAGACACACGTTGCGTGGCGCTTGGTCACTGACGTTGTGTATTAAGCCAAGCACTTGGGCTGTCTCCTTATTTATTTGGGGGAGGGGCAGTAGCATTTGGAAAGTAAAGTGTATACTTCTGGCAAATGATGGCGCTTGGCTATAGCCGTTGTGTAATCGAGGTACGCAGTAGCGCCTGGGCGGTTGCAGTGTGTATTGGGGGCACAGTAGTGCTTGGACAGTCGCTTTCTGTAATTGGGGCCGAAATAGCGTTTGGACAGTCACCATGTATATTAGGGCACATGATAGCGCTTAGACGGCCGTGTTGTTTAGTTGGGGCGAATGGTAACGCTTGTGAACTCTTTGTATCATTCCATGTATTTTTATTAATGCAACACATCTGTATGTCTTCACATCCGTGTGTAAGCGTCGGTGCAGGGGTAGCTTTTAAAAAAGAATAACTTGGAAGCTGGGGCACCCATGGCATATGATGGCACCTGGGCAGAGACCTGGGAGACTGCTTCTAGTACAAAAATGTACGCAACTGTGGGAGCCGTTCGCCTGAGAATGAACACTGGCAAATAACCTCTTCTGTGGCGTATAGCGCACTCAAGAGGGTCTCAACCCGTATTTTAGCTCCCTGTGCTTCCCACGGAGGTGCTGAGCCTGCTTCCTGTATGCCCGGGAAAGGGGCACAGGTATGGATGACCTTTAGTAACCTACGGTCTGCAAAACACGCGTTACTTGTGTTCTGTGCAATATGCGCACTGATTTATTTTCCTCGGGCAGCCAGGTTGGGGGGGGGGGGAGTCGGGGCACGTGCCTCTTTTGCTCTCCCAATAAGCTATCTCTGCTTAGGAAAGGGCCATTGGGAGGTGAGGTGTCTAACAAGATAGGGTGTCTTAGAAAATAGAGTCTATTGGGAGATGGAGTGGACTGGAGATACACTGGGAGGCCAAGTATTAAGGAGAGGGTGCGCATTGCTATCTGGGCAGCTCTGGGAGATGGGGCGTCCAAGCAGGTACAGCGCTTTAGGATACGGGGGGGCACTATGATGGGCTTTCTAAGGAGATGTGGTGCCTTATGAGAAGGGCTACCTCAGGGCATGATGCGCCTTCCACTCTCCAGGGCCAGAGAAACGAGGTGGTGTCCCAGGGCGTGGTGCCGTATGCTCTCCAGGGCCAGAGAAACAACAGGGCGTGGTGCCGTATGCTCTCCAGGGCCAGAGAAACAACAGGGCGTGGTGCCGTATGCTCTCCAGGGCCAGAGAAACAAGGCAGTGTCTCAGGGCAGGATGCTGTAGGCTCTAGAGGGCCAGCGAAACAAGGCAGTGCCTCAGGGCGTGGTGCTGTATGCTCTCCAGTACCAGAGAAACAAGGCAGTGCCTCAGGGCGTGGTGCCGTATACTCTCCAGGGCCAGAGAAACAGGGCGTGGTGCCCTATGCTCTCCAGGGCCAGAGAAACAGGGCGTGGTGCCGTATGCTCTCCAGTACCAGAGAAACAAAGCAGTGTCTCTGGGCGTGGTGCCGTATGCTCTCCAGGGCCAGAGAAACAAGGCAGTGCCTCAGGGCGTGGTGCCGTATGCTCTCCAGTACCAGAGAAACAAGGCAGTGTCTCTGGACGTGGTGCCGTATGCTCTCCAGGGCCAGAGAAACAAGGCAGTGCCTCAGGGCGTGGTGCCGTATGCTCTCCAGTACCAGAGAAACAAGGCAGTGCCTCAGGGCGTGGTGCCGTATGCTCTCCAGGGCCAGAGAAACAACAGGGCGTGGTGCCGTATGCTCTCCAGTTCCATAGAAACAACAGGCCGTGGTGCCGTATGCTCTCCAGTTCCATAGAAACAACAGGCCGTGGTGCCGTATGCTCTCCAGTACCAGAGAAACAAGGCAGTGTCTCTGGGCGTGGTGCCGTATGCTCTCCAGGGCCAGAGAAACAAGGCAGTGCCTCAGGGCGTGGTGCCGTATGCTCTCCAGGGCCAGAGAAACAACAGGGCGTGGTGCTGTATGCTCTCCAGGGCGAGAAACAGGGCGTGATGCCGTATGCTCTCCAGGGCCAGAGAAACAACACGGCGTGGTGCCGTATGCTCTCCAGTACCAGAGAAACAAGGCAGTGTCTCTGGGCGTGGTGCCGTATGCTCTCCAGGGCCAGAGAAACAAGGCAGGGCCTCAGGGCGTGGTGCCGTATGCTCTCCAGTACCAGAGAAACAAGGCAGTGTCTCGGGGCAGGATGCTGTAGGCTCTCTAGTACCAGAGAAACAAGGCAGTGTCTCAGGGCATGATGCGCCTTCCACTATCCAGGGCCAGAGAAACGTGGTGCCGTATGCTCTCCAGGGCCAGAGAAACAAGGCAGTGTCTCAGGGCGTAGTGCCGTATGCTCTCCAGCACCAGAGAAACAAGGCAGTGTCTCAGGGCGTGGTGCCGTATGCTCTCCAGGGCCAGAGAAACAAGGCAGTGTCTCAGGGCGTGGTGCCGTATGCTCTCCAGTGCCAGAGAAACAAGGCAGTGTCTCAGGGCGTGGTGCCGTATGCTCTCCAGCGCCAGAGAAACGAGGCAGTGTCTCAGGGAGTGGTGCCGTATGCTCTCCAGGGCCAGAGAAACAAGGCAGTGTCTCAGGGCGTGGTGCCGTATGCTCTCTAGTGCCAGAGAAACAAGGCAGTGTCTCAGGGCGTGGTGCCGTATGCTCTCCAGTGCCAGAGAAACAAGGCAGTGTCTCAGGGCGTGGTGCCGTATGCTCTCCAGGGCCAGAGAAACAAGGCAGTGTCTCAGGGCGTGGTGCCGTATGCTCTAGTACCAGAGAAACAAGGCAGTGTCTCAGGGCGTGGTGCCGAATGCTCTCCAGGGACAGAGAAACAAGGCAGTGTCTCAGGGCGTGGTTCCTTATGCTCTCCAGTACCAGAGAAACAAGGCCTTATGCTCTCCAGTACCAGAGAAACAAGGCAGTGCCTCGGGGCCTGGTGCGCCTTCCACTCTCCAGGGCCAGAGAAACAAGGCAGTGTCTCAGGGCGTGGTGCCGTATGCTCTCCAGAGCCAGAGAAACGAGGCAGTGTCCCAGGGCGTGGTGCCGTATGCTCTCTAGTACCAGAGAAACAACGCAATGTCCCAGGGCGTGGTGCCGTATGCTCTCCAGAGCCAGAGAAACGAGGCAGTGTCCCAGGGCGTGGTGCCGTATGCTCTCCAGGGCCAGAGAAACAAGGCAGTGTCTCAGGGCAGAATGCTGTAGGCTCTAGAGGGCCAGCGAAACAAGGCAGTGCCTCAGGGCGTGGTTCCTTAAGCTCTCCAGGGCCAGAGAAACAGGGAAGTACACGTCATATTATATGGTGCATTTCTGAGACTGCTTCCTGGCTATTGATGACCACTAAAATTCAGATCTGAAAAATTAAGCCTGTAATGTGTCGTGCGTACCCTGTTCTATGTACAGTGTGTGTGTTCACTATAGCCAGTCCGATAGCACAGCGAGTAGAGCTTGCTTTGACACCTGTGCAGAGCCTGCTGACGCAGGTTCGTATCCCAGTGGGGCCAAACTCAGCCTTTCATCCTTCCGAGTTCGATAAATGAGCACCACACACAGTGGGTAACAATAAGCAGCGCTCAGATGGCTGATGGTTCGGAGCGCTATATAAATGCTAAATTATAATTATTTGTAGCACAGCCTGTGCAGTAAGGTTTAACCTTTGTTTGGGGAATATGTTGAAATGCATATTTACAGGTTTGCGTTCGGCAACAGTACAAGTTCAAATGTTTGATGGGCGAAGCACGCGATATCACCCTGCCTTCAAATAACAGGCTAACTTTGGAACAGCCATGTGTAATCTTAAAAAAGATTGGTGGAGCAAGCTTTAATTCTTGGGCCCCGTCTCTTTGGAACTTGCTCCCATTGGACATCAAAGCCTGTGTCTCTACTCGACTTTTTAGAAAACGTTTAAAAACCTTCCTCTTTGATAAAAAGCTGGACTAAGATAACTAGTTGATTATAGGCCTGGATGGATCCGTGTCCTTTTTTCCTGCTTGTGTTTAATGCAACTTCTTTTGTTCTATGTTCTGTCCGTCTTGTGAGCGCCCTGACGCCTTTTGGATAAAAGATAATTCGGCGCTTAGTGCAAATCGCAGCACAGCCCTTTTCCTTCTGCTTCTATTTGGAGTTAGTAACGCCTACTGTGTACCTGCGCCAGGCAACGCTATTTATGCAAAAACTAACACGGCATCCGAGGCGTGCAGGTCTCGAGCTGGGTCCCTCCAAGCAGCGGTCTTCGGTGGAATCCTGCATTACTGGCGAGAGGTGATGGAATCAGTGAGGAGCCTAAGCCATTGGACAACACCCATCTCACTAAGTAGTACCGCGTTTACCTGCTCACACCGTGTAGTCCATTGCCAGCTCTTCCTATGCCACATAGGATCTAGGCCATTTAACTGGTAGGGTTTCTAGACCAGAGAGAGCAGGCACATGTGTCACACCTCTGGATTTATTTTACGTTCACTTGAATACGTGTTCTGGTACTTGCAGACTTCCATTTATGGTTGAGAACATATAGTCGCACCCCTCTCCCTTTGCACAACCTGTTTCCAGGAAGCTTTTATTTGAACGGTTATTTGTTCATTCATAATGCGATGTGTGCACTTTCTAAGTCCAGTCCACAAAATGGTATTTATTACTTTAGTAAAGTAAAATATTCACACACAATTGACACTTGGTGTACAACAATAACTTGGATACAATGGGAAGTAAAGTGGCGAAGTTGGAGGGGACCACGTCTCGGCTACGCCATGTAATCAAAGTGTTTGATCCTGGGCAAGTTATTCAATCTTGTAAGCGTAACTTGCCACAATAGAGCCTTCCTAAATATTTCAGAATTGTCCACTCCTAAGAGTTAGTTTGTTCTCTGGGTACCTCGTGGTCGTTTCACTGTTTATTGTGTTGGTTGCTTCGTATAGAATTGTGGCAGTGCATAGATTACCCGGCACCATGCCATTTCTCGGCCCGCTCGTGTTCACACCACCTACAAGCCATGGCCCCAGATTCTATTCGGATATTCGGATATAAGCATGCCTGGCTTCTCCTCCATCCCTGCCATGCGCACCCATTCACCCCTGCTTACGCAATAGTGCAGCTAGGGCAGGTCTCCTAGCCTCTAACCCCTGCGGCCCTGCCCTGATCGGTGGTGCCAGCCAGGGGCGCTGATACTGTTCAAGTGCCCTGTACCTATCTATGCTAGTACAGAAGTACCGGTGTCCTGGACCGCCACTTGTCGGTTGAAGGGAGTGGGGGCACAGTAGTTTGGCAATCTTTGGGTTGTGGTCGCGACAGAGGGGTGAGGGTGACTATTCTGGGTCCCCTCATTGCTTTGGTGTGTGAGTGGAAGACTGGTCCAGCGTGCCCAAGGATGTATGCCTGTACCCCGGGGCCTAATCCCTTTCAAAATCCCCCCCTCTCTTCTCACTCTGGGGAGTGGCCTTTCTGGGTGAAGACCTCCAAGCTGGTTTCTTTGCTGGCACCCTCCTCGCCTCCTGTGATCACCTTGCCCCTGTGCGTTCTTTCCACTGCTGTCGAGTTTCCCTGGCACTCACACCTGCGCATACCAGTGTAAGGGCCAATCTGCGCTCGTTGGGTGGCACTGGCAGCGGTGCCATGGATGCTGCCAGCCCATGCTGCGCGGGATCGGGGGGGAGGGACGGTTCAATGCCTGCGAGTCCCTCTTCTCCGCTCAGTTGGCTGGTGCCCCCACCTCGGTGCGGGCCCGCAGCCACGTCCCAGGAAACTTAAGTTCCTGATCCGTGTTTTCTTGCTCCAGTTTCTGATCTATGGCCGCAGCATCGGCCTGCCCTATAATGGCCAGTGCGGTGGGGGTGCCGGCGCTTTATGGCCCTGCTTGATACACTGTCTTCCAGGCCCAGCAAGTGCCAAGGAGCAGGCGGCGTTGCGTTTTCTGTTTGCTGTAGAGCCGGAAGAGCAGCGGTCGCCGCCTCCCTCGCAGCTGGAGGAAGTCCACGTGTGCACAGCCTGCTCCAAGCGTTACTCCTCGCCAAGGGATGCGTGTTTGGGACGGCCTCCAGACGGGCAGACGTCTGCACGTGGCCCCGGCTCCTCTGTCTCAGACAGGCCTCGGTTTCGCGAGTCTGTGGCATTGCCAGGGCAGAAGGGGCCAATCCCCCAAGGGCTCTGCTTGCTGCCCCTCGCCTGATGGGTGGCACATCCTTTCCAGTGGTGGCGCCTGCTTCTCTCCTCTCAGACAGGCCTCGGTTTAAGGAGCCTGGTCTGTGGCATTGCCAGGGCAGAAGGGGCCAATCCCCCAAGGGCTCTGCTTGTTGCCCCTCGCCTGATGGGTGGCACATCCTTCCCAGTGGTGGCGCCTGCTTCTCTCCTCTCAGACATGCCTCGGTTTGGCGAGTCTGTGGCACTGCCAGGGCAGAAGGGGCCAATCCCCCAAGGGCTCTACTTGCTGCCCCTCGTCTGATGGGTGGCACATCCTTCCCAGTGGTGGCGCCTGCTTCTCTCCTCTCAGACATGCCTCGGTTTAAGGAGCCTGGTCTGTGGCACTGCCAGGGCAGAAGGGGCCAATCCCCCAAGGGCTCTGCTTGCTGCCCCTCGCCTGATGGGTGGCACATCCTTCCCAGTGGTGGCGCCTGCTTCTCTCCTCTCAGACAGGCCTCGGTTTAAGGAGCCTGGTCTGTGGCACTGCCAGGGCAGAAGGGGCCAATCCCCCCAAGGGCTCTGCTTGCTGCCCCTCGCCTGATGGGTGGCACATCCTTGTCAGTGGTGGCGCTTGCTTCTCTACTCTCAGACAGGCCTCGGTTTCACAAGTCTGTGGCATTGCCAGGGCAGAAGGGTCCAATCCCCCAAGGGCTCTACTTGCTGCCCCTCGCCTGATGGGGGCACATCCTTCCCAGTGGTGGCGCCTGCTTCTCTCCTCTCAGACAGGCCTCGGTTTAAGGAGCCTGGTCTGGTGCACTGCCAGGGCAGAAAGGGTAAAAAGGGCCCTGGTTTTTGGGGTGCACAGTGCTTTGGGTGCAATTCATGTAGCTGTCCTTTAAATGTGCCGTAGAGTGTCTTTTTTTTTTTCCATAGTGGAGTATGTCTCGCCATGGGCCCATGGGTGCCAACTTTTGATTTTTGCTATGGGGCAGAACCATGTTTAGATTTTCGGTTCGAGGACAGAAGAGCCGAACAGCACATTTTACAGCACATTTAGCAGCAGGAATTGTAAAGAACCCATAGGATTTACAGTCGGGTCTAAACATATTGCATCCCGGCAACAGTCGTGTAACCTGCTGTGCCGTCTTTGCAGCATTCTCTTTTCGGATCCCCCTACTTCTCTGCAGTGGGGCCGCTAGGGGGAAACTGGGGTGGCGTGGCCTCCCTACCCCCAAGGCAAGCAGTGACCGTGTTCTCTGTTTGTGGTGTTATTTGTGACACTGACTAAGGCAAATGTCTGCATATCACATGGCGAATACTCTCCTTTTGTCTCAAAGCCAGCAGTGATCTTGGTATGCATTCTGGCATCGGTATGAACATGAGCCTGAGCAACTTCTCAGGTGTTCCTGCCCGGCTTCTGCACAGCCACCTCCATAGTGTGCAGACCAGCTTCCAGCCCCTCCCAGCTGAGTGTAGTGCACACAACTGCTAATGATGGGCCATTAGTCACTGAATGGGTTCTTGCCTGCGTTCTGATGGGAGGGGGGGGGTTGTAGTGGGGTGTGGGTGTGTAAGAGGATTCAATTCAACACTACAGCTAAGTCAATGCCTAGTCTGGGATACTGAATGGAAACCCTTATTTATATATCTTTACGTCCAGTTCATGCGTTCTGGATGACTACCCCTATATAACACCCCTCTCTTGGAATCCCCCTGACCCCACTGAGCCACGAAGTAGTTCTGTTTTGCAAGTTCAAACGGTTTATTTGATAATTTAAACAATATATATATATATATATATCACACTTTATAATAAATTAATAATTGAATATCACACTTAATCTGAGCAGTAATCAATAATGGATAGTCCGGCACTAGCACACTTCTTTATAATCAATGATGAGTGGTTATTGGATGGATACGATAGCAACAATACTTTTATGGTTTCAAATGGATGCAATGTGGAATGAAATGCAGTACAGAAAATAACTTGATAGGATTTTAGCAAAAGACAATGTAATCACTTTCTTGGACAATTCACCCCCCCTTTTATGCACTGTAAGGAGATGAAGATGACACAGTTCTTAGGAATGCAATCAAATAGAATTCAGTTCAATTCCCCCCCAGCAGCTTATACAACAGATAGGAGTTTTAAAACACAGGCAAAATGCTTTGAATATGGTGACAATGCAGTGAGAAATATGCTGAAAATGGTTTTAATTCCCTTTAGGAGGTTCAGGGTGAGTGAAGTATACTTGGGATGAGTTCAGGCTCACTTTAGCAAGGATCTAGGAGTAACTAGCAGGTTAAACGAATTTTCGGCAAAGGAAAGCAATGAAGCTGCTGTTTTCACACGTGGCTGGATTTTTAACCAAATTGCAAATCGCGGTAAAATTCGCGAGTGCGAGAATCGTGATTACGGCAAAAGTATGAGGAGTAGGAAGTCGGTTCTAGGCTTGTTGAAAAGCTGAGATTCTAAGCTTTCAGAGGAAAGTTCCTAGCCCAAATTCCTAGCCCAAACGGTTCCAGAGATATGGACAATTAAATAAAGGTCGTTTTTCGGATTTGAAATTTTAAAAGTTCAAAGCGACAGGATACAGCTTGCAGCTAGAAAATGACAAGTGACAGCTTTGCAAATGACAGGTGACAGTTAGGAGGCAGTTCTGGTTAGATTAAAATAGATTGAATTATATTATTTTAACTAAGAGATTGGTTCTGCTAGGTACTCACAATATAATTTTAAAAGGAATGGGCCTCGCCACAGATCTGGTCAACAGGTTTTCTTCACTCGCCACGGACGGTTTCTGCGCACAGTGTCTGGGTCAGCTCTACTCTGCTGGTCTGGTCTGGGTCTCTGGTTCTGATCAGGTCTGTGGGTCCGGATACAGCGGTCTCCGGTTCAGCTGGTCTCTCTCTGGATACAACACTGCTCTCTGGCAAATGGCAAGAGTTCTTGCAAATAATTCAAACCGCTCGCCTGGCTGTGAATAGTGGCAATGATTTGAGGCCTGCTAAAGAGGGATTTAGCTTGTAGTTGACCTCTCTGCTACAAATTCTGAAGTAAAGGCTTGGTCTCTGAAGGTGGATAGATTTAAGTCTCTATGTTGGCTCTCTGGAGGTTGATGGAGGTAAAGTATGGATTTTCCTGGCAGAGCGTCCCGCAGCAGGTGGAATAGAATCCCCTCTCTAGCTTCCAGTGGCTCTTTTTATGTCTTTTGAAAGTGGGTGTGTGTGCAGCATCACTAGCCAGCCCCTCTCTCAACTGCCCATTGGTCAAGCTTTCCTTTCTCTCTTGATTGGGGAAAAGAAGTGGAGTGTCAGAGCAATGTCATTTAATGGCTTGCAGAAAGGACACTCCCCTGTCAAATTACACACAATCTATATTTGACCTAAAGACATATTTGTTCTGTTCTTGATTGTCGTGCAGAGTATGGAACCTCCGTCCCCAAGCACCACAGAGGAAGAGTAAAAGCACTCCCTCTGCGGTTATTGGGGCCACAGGTGGGTTTCCCTCGCCGGTCTGATACCACGAAACTGCTGACCCCAGACAGCTGTAGAAAAAGGTCTGATTAGTTACCAAGCGAGCACAATAAAACACACTGATGAAAACAGAAGGCAGAGTCTTACCTATGTGGAGAGTTGGTATGCCGTATACCTATGCTGGGGTACTTCGTGGAGAGGGGGGGTGATCAAGTGAGCTGGCCTCCCAGTAGTATCAAGACCAATGTCGTGCGAGGGTCCACCCAACCAACCTGCAGAGATATATGCGCAAGCTGGAATGGAGAGAAGCCAGATCCGAGACACAAAATCCGTAAGGGGCAATCCAAAGGCAATTCCGAATAACGTTCCAAAGCAGACAAGTAGTCAGGAGGGGCAGAAGAGCAGAGCAAGGTCCAGAGTCGAAATCCGTGTCAAAAGCCGTGAATCCAAGAATCAGAATAGCTGAACAGAGTCCTCCGGTGCGAACAGCTGTGAAGCGCTGTTTCACGGGAGTCCAGCGTTTAAATCCTGTGTGTCCCTGTGTCAGCTGATCCGCGAGCGGGACCGGTGAGCGTGTCACGTGACCCGGGACCAGGAAGTGCACGCTGGAACTGTGTTGACGAATGCCGAGGCATTTGTCTGTAGTTGCTGTCCCGTAAGCGCCATGGAAGCCGCCAGTGGAGGTATGGAAAGCTCCTATTGTACCTGGTTGTTTGGTGCTTCCGACCCCAGAGATGAGCCTGCTCACGTGACACCCCCCGGACATGAGAGCGTGTGTGAGAGCTGTGTGAGGATGAGGGGTGTATGACTGGCGTACTTGAACGGAGCCGTGAGTGCGTGACAATATTTCATAGATACACAGTGGTTTGACATTACATGCACCCATCACATATCACATGAGGTATACCCTGTTCAAACTCTGCTCTTCCTGGGGGCTTGGGTTCAAAAATGGCAACATATTTCACTTTTTGGTCGGGTTACCAATATTGGATTTGTCCCCGCATTTACACAAATGTTCGCAAAGCATGTGGGCATTAGGTGGTGGAGTGTCAGATTTTTAACATACATACATTTAGAGTAATATCCTTTTTTCCGCTAAAACCCCCCCTGAACATACCACCGGGTCCTAACACGTCTTCAAATGTGCACAGAAAAATCACAAGAATAATGATATCACTTATAACATTTTCACAAGTCCGCTCTATGAATGATCCATCTTTTTAGATTTATGTTCTGGCCCCAAAGGGGTGTGGTTTCCCAGGTCACATGGTGTAGAAACCAGTTTATCCAGTTTCTGCCAAGCCAGCCTGCTCTCACAGGCAATGCTCCTCCCCTTTCCTTCCAGGAGGAAGCCACTTTTACGACCCCCCCCCCCAATAAAACATTTGCCTGAGTCAGGACAGGGCTTTGTTCAATTTCCTGCAGAGCCCAGGTAATTCAATCAGAGAAGTGTCATATCCCTTTTGGTGGAAACAGCAAAAGGCAGCTAGGCCTGGGAACACAGCTGTTGTGCAAGTCTCAACTCCTGTCGGGGGTAGCTGGTGGGCAAAATTCCCTCTCTTTTTAAGCCAGGCCTCAGCTAAATGTCTCTTTGGCTGCCAGTTTTCCTGTCCAAATCAAACTTCCAATTTTTACACATGCAGCTAGAATGCTGATTCTAAGTTTAAAACTATGACATTTAAACAATTGCAACCTATGTGACACTCAAAAGTAGGTCACTCATTTCTTTTAAACATTTAGATTTTTAGTGTCTTTCAGTCCAAATTTACTTAAACTGCTGAAATCCACAGCTCAGCCAGTTTTGCTATGAACATTATTTTAGGCTCATCCTCTTTCCAGATTTTGTATGCCCACAAGACTTTATTCTGTCAAATGTCTGCTGGTGTTCAGTGAGATTGTTGGATATTCTGCAATGTTTGAAATGGGCATTCTGAGCTTGCCTTCAGAGAAACAAAGGGTGATTTTTAAAGTGCTTTCTAGCGAACAGGCACTGCTGTTTTTCTCTTTGGCACCCCATTTCACTCATGGCTCTTCTGACCCAGCACACCCGCACCGGGGGGTGGCAAGTCAGGCGACCATTTTGGTGTGCGCACAAACTGCACGGTTTTCATAGATTCTGGCGCACATGTGGGCTTTTTGGCCATCTTGGATTTTCTAAGCCCACAGCGCCAAATGTTGCAGCATGATAGCTCAAACGTGGGTGAGGACACCCAACAAATCCCCCCACGCGACTGTACTTTGAATTTGAGTCGATGGGGAGTCGGGTGCACAAGGGTGATGACCCACGCACTGGTATGTCCGCATAATCATCTTCCAATTCTGCAAATGGCACAGTTCAGCATCTTTTCCTCCATCCAGTCGGATTGATCGGTTCTCCTCGCCGGTCCTGACGGGAATATTGGGCGGTACCCTAGGCCCCTCGGGTCTCGGCTCCCGGTCTCCGGATCGTCCTCCTTTGCCAGTCTCCAGGTTTTCTTTCTCCTAGGACGACAAAGGAAGAGCGGCAATACCTATTCATGGACATTTCTCCCCCACCATTGATATAGTGGGGTGGCATATATATTTTAGAACTCAACAGATATGAACATGCACATTTTTTTTAAATTAAGAGACAGGAACACATAAACTTGAGAAACACAGAATTTGATAGGCTATAGGTAGGATCTTTTAGGGTTCGAATTGAATTACTCTGGAGCGGTACTCTCTGGGATTACTGAGGACTCCTCCAGTTGCTGCAAAGTGTGTCTGGGATGGCAACACTTCAACTGGTTTATGTGGACCCACTTGTCTTCCCCCTCTGCCAAACCGCCTTTGGGGATGCGGATCTTGTAGGCCACCGGGGAGATCTTGTCTATAATCTCATAGGGTCCCTTCCATGTAGGCAAAAATGTTCGCTGCTTGGCCTGGTTCCTTTGGAAATTGTATAGATAGACCCGGTCCCCCACCTGATATTCCTTCCTGGAAGTTTTCAGGTCATAATGGGTCTTCATACTCTCAGCTGATCTTTCTAGATTCCGCTGAGCATAGGCAAAAGCATGCTGAAGGTGTTTCCTTAAATTCTCCACATACTCATGAGTTGTGGAGGCATTTATCAACGTTTGCTCTTGGGTTCTGTAGAGCAAATGCTGAGGAAGCACCATCTTGCGTCCAGTCATCAACTCAAATGGTGACATTTTGGTTGCAGATGAAGGGGTAGATCTGATGGCCATTAGGACCAAAGGTAATCGGATATCCCAACTTGGCCCAGAATCTGCCACAAACTTATTTAATATGCTCACAATGGTTCGGTTGTATCTCTCCACTGCTCCAGAAGAAGCTGGCCTGTAAGCAATGTGTAGCTTTCTCTTGACCCCCAGTATCTCCCACATCTTTGCCATTACTTCACTGGTGAAGTGGCTACCTCTGTCTGACTCAATCCTTTGAGGTAGACCAAAACAGGAAAAGATGTGGTTAATCATCAGGGCAGCTGCTGTTTCTGCCTTGCAATTTGGGGCTGGGAGACATTCCACCCACTTGGTAAACAAGCATGTCACAGTCAACATGTACTTATTTCCTCTAGACGAGCGAATCACAGGGCCTACAAAGTCGATTTGTAAATCTGACCATGGCAGTGTCATCCCCCTCTTTTGGAGAGGCGCCCGGTGTGTGAGGGATGTTGGCTGAAATTGTGCACACACAAGACAACCCTTCAAGTATTGGTTGAGGTCCTGCCCCATGTGTGGCCAGTATGCAACCTCTCAAGATTTCCAGTGTTGTGTGAAACCCCCTATGACCGGCGGTGGCCGCATCATGGGCGTGACTTAACATCAGGCTTCGGAATGAGATTGGAACCACCCACTGATCGTGGCCAGCTTTGGATTTCCTTACCAACAAACCGTCTTGGATCCGGAACATTTTTGGACATTTCATCAACACTCTAAGGTCCTCTTTCCCGTTGTAATCGGTATCCGTCAGGGGAAAGTTCTCAGGGTCCTCAATGTATTGGTAAAATTTACCAATTATTGGATCCCCCTTCTGAGCGGTAATCAAATCCGCATCAGGGGTCTCCTTGCTCCATTGGGCAGTTGACAGATCATTGTGAGAATTTGTCTGGGACCTAGTGATAGCAGTGACCTGGATTTCCCCCAACAGGGACTCTATTTCTATTAGATCCCCTTGGATGGCCCCGGTTTTGGCCAGCTGATCGGTCATTTCCAGTTTTGTCTGGTCCCTCTACTTTGGAATGACCCTTGATCTTTTTCCAATAGATGGTCATCTCATTCGAGGTGACCAGATCATCAATGTTTTGAATCAACTTCCCATGTTTCAAGGGTTTGTTATTAGCACATAACATGCCTCTGGTTTTCCAATTAACCAGGTGCTCCACGAACCTGTTCCGTACATAATCCGAATCTGTGATTATGACCAGTTCGTGGAGTTGATGCTGGACAGCAGTGAGGATGGCCTGATGCACAGCCATCAATTCTGCCACCTGACTACTTCGGGGACCAATTTTGTATCCAGCAGAGGGTTCTGGGAACTCCTTCACCCATGCATTCCCTACGCCAGCCACCAGTTCTTTCTCCCCGTTGTTGTCAACATGGTACGAGCATCCATCCACATAGACAGTGGGCATTCCCTCACACTTCTCCTCTTCAAAGACTTTGTGTGGGGAATTAAGGTATGCCTCCGTGTTGTCCTTGATTTTTAGACTTTCGTCCTCGAGACAGTTTTCTCTGGCACAATCATGCAAGTCAGCCAGACCTTGCGCGAGGGGACTCTTCTTGTTTTGGCCATATCTGTCCTCCACAGGAAAGCCTTGCATTGACGGAATCCAGGAAGTAATTTGGGAATTACTCACATTTCCGGCCCGGATTCTGTCACTTTGGAGATATTGCAGAGGCTGGTGTGGAGTCTCCACTATGATGTGTTCCCCATGGATAAACGGGCGGTAATTCTTCAATGCCCACACCGTTGCCAGGAGTGCCTTCTCACAATCGTTGAATTTTTCCTCCACAGAGGATAAAGTTTTGCTCGCATAGGAGATTACTTTATTGACCTTGTCATGCTTTTGGTATAATACTGCCATCAAGCACGTATTAGAGAACCCCGTCTCCAGGAAGAACTCCTTGTTTCTGACAGGGTAAGCTAGGCAAGGCGCTTGTGAGAGGCTTCTCTTGAGTTGTTTTACCACCTCGGCTTGTTCTGGACCCCATTCCCACTTGACCCCCCCTTCAGGAGATGAATCAGGGGTCTGGTGATCTCTGCCTAGCCCTCAATGAACTTTCTGCTGTAATTAGTCAGTCCAAGGAGGCTCCTTAGTTCCCGCAGAGTTGCGGGGTCTTTCAGTTTCTGAAGTGCTTCCACTTTCTTTTCCTGGGGACAGAGACCCTGAGGAGTAATCTCATGCCCCAAGAAATTAACACGGGTTCTACACCACTGTGCTTTCTGAAAGGAAAGTTTTGCTCCGGCGGCCCTCAACTGGGTCAGAACATAACGGATCTCCGCTATGTGTTCCTCCACAGATGTACTTTTGATGAGGACATCATCTACATAAGCCAGGTTACCCCTCGCACCCAGGTCGGGCATGGCCTTATGTAGGAAAATGTTGAATTCATTGCCGGAGTTGAGGTATCCGAAGGGAGTCCGGGTCCATGTATACTGCTGGCCCCCAAAGGTAAAAGCCAGCTTGTATTGGTCCTCCCTACTGACCGGCACGGTCCAGTATCCATTGGTCAGGTCTATTGCAGTGAATACCTGTGACCCCTGAATCTGGGCCAGTCCTTGGTCAATGTAGGGAAGAGGCCATCGGGAAGTATGGACCCGTTTGTTGAGCTCCCTAAGGTCAGCGCAGAGTCTCCACTGGCGGTTTGGCTTTAATATTCCCAGCACCGGATTATTGAAGGTGCTGTGGACGGGACGGATTATTCCCCTGGACTCAAGGTTCTTAATTATTTCAGTAAGGGACTCCATTGGTGCGAGAGGCAAGCGATATTGCTTCACAAACACTGGAGTCATGCCAGGGTCCGTGGGGATTGTTGTTGTGTGGATGTCGGTGCGACCACAGTCATATGAGTCTACCGCAAAGAGATCTTGGAAATCCAAGAAGACTTGTTTCAACTTTTGCTTCTGTTCCAGAGTCACAAAGGCATCAGCTAGGTTGACTCTCTCTTCCACCATCTGCCTGAAGCCTGGAAAGACTTCTGGTTTGGCTATCTCAGCGGCCTCCTCCAGCTGGGTGGAGAAGTCCCTGGTCAGAGTGCTGATTTGGACTGGAGGCTTCAGGTGGGAAAGGCAGCCCATATGGACCTGGAAAATCACCTCATCCCTCCTGAAGTCACAAGTCACATCTTCCTTACCATAAGGGCAAGAAGTGTACACCAGGAAGTTCCCCCCATGGCGGGTAAAAATCCTGTCTGGTGTTGTATTGTCCTCACTGTCACTGTCAAAACAGTCCTTGGGGATTGGTCCTAACAGTTCATTTCCTAAATCGATGGAAAAATGTCGGTCATCAACCGCCATTCCAATAATGGTGCCTGCGGCTAGAGTAATACTCTTTAAGTCGCTGTTATCCACCTCTATTAGAATGGTGTCATGTTCTATGTTGACTAATGGAGTTGGGTTTACCCCCAACCCTTGCTGTTGGAGAGAAGCATTTAGGTGTATATAAGCATCGGGGTTTTTCAAATGTTGTCCTCTTTTAACTTTCACTTCCAGGGAGAATTGTCGGGTCCTTTCTGGGATGGTGACTTCCTCTTTGATCTGAATCTCAACTGCATAAGGTAGCAATTGAGCTGACCTAAATGCTTTTTCTGGATCATCAAAGCCCATGGGATTATCCGCTAATCGGGACCAAGCTTTGAAGTTTATTAGGTCCAAACTAATGGCAAAGCGATTGAGAATGTCACTGCCTAAGTAAAAAGCGGCAGTGACGTCTCGCACGACCCAACAATTGTGGACTATGCTCTTGTTGCCAATGGAGATTTTGAGCATACACCTGCTTGGCAGGAGATGTTTGGAATTGGGTGCTTCCAGGTCCATTTCCCATTTGTCTATCAGTTTGAATGTGGGAATGGCTGGATCTTTTGGGAGTTGGCGGAACATGGCTTCGCTGATGAAGCTCTTACCGTTGTTCACACACACTCGAGCGAGAACAGAGTCCTTCCCATCATTTAACTGAACAGGGATGAACAACTGCTCTCCAATTTGCTGAATATCAGCCGGGCTCTGAGCTGATTTCACATCTTTCTGGACTATAGGAGTGGGAGTTTCTGATTGTGGATTAGTAAAGAATTTCAGGGTGTTTCCTTCCAGTGTGGAATACCACCTTAAACTGGAAGGGAGGTTGATTTTCAGAAATAGAGAGGACCCCCCATCACCAGTCTGTTGTCATACTGCTATTACTGTCACGTCTGGAATTTGGTTATTCTGGAAGTGGAATTCTACTTGGTCAGATTTTTGTTCAACCATGTGGCATGTGCCGTTTAAACTAACATGGTTGACACTCTGTTTTAATTTTATGGGTCGGCTAGTCTGGGTCCAGAGGACCTTGTTTACACAATCTATTAGGGGTGACAACCTTCTCAGGAGGTCATTCCCTAGTAAACAAGGGGTGCCCTCTGGAGTCACAACTATGACCGGGTGTTTCAACTTGTGTCGCCCAATTTTAATGTCCAAATCTGCCGTCCCCTCGACGGGAATTTCCTTCCCGTCAAAGTTCTGGAGTTGTCCAGGAAGTGAGGTGAGAGGAATTTGGTAATTCCTTCCCCTTCCTGCATTCAGTTCATCAAAGGCCCTTCTGGACAGAAGGGTAGCTTGAGATCCCGTGTCCACCAGCGCTGAAATCGTACCCTGCCCCTGTACTTGTACCAGGGCATAATATCTTCTCTCCTTCTCCTCAAGGGGGCACAGATAATGCACATTTTTGGACAACTGGTGGGCTAACTTTCTGGTTTTGGACATTGCAAGAGAAGAAATTTGGGCAGAATTCTGTGGAGAGCCTTGGGAACCTGAAAGAAAAAGTTGCCAACTGGAGATCAGAGCTATTGGGGGTTCCCCTGGTTCCGGTTCTGGGCCGCCCCCCCCTTTTTGGAGGCAGCCATCAGGATGGGTTTGAACCAGGGGATTTTGGTATTGTGGGTTCTGGGATGAGATGATGGGCGGCGGTAGCTCAGTCTCCATATCTCCCCAGTCTGAATTGGCATCCCTTGGGACCCATTTTTCCTTGGGAGGAGTTCCCCCATCTCTGAAGGAGAAGGTCCTTTCCCCAGGATCCTCTGAGGATCCCTCTCCCTCAAATTGGAAGACCTGTACCTCCTCCACAAAGTGGGTCTGTTTGGGTCCTTTGTTTCTCCTACCCCCCCTCTGCTCCTTGGGAGGCGGGCTTTCAGGGGCAGGAGGTTTTGTTTCCGGTTCCTGGTTTTCCAGGGGCTGTTTACAAGTTGGGAAGGAAGCTTCCTCCAAGGCTTTACACCCCCCTTCCCCTTGTGCCTCCTCCCTGGGAACCGGTGTGTTATCTGGGTGCTGCACCCGTCATTGTTCTGGAGCACCAGGTCCAGAGTTTGGGGCATTCTGCGGTGGCATGCTCATCTGAGGGTTCTGTTGAGCCCTCAGTATGTGACCCAGATCCCGTGCCATATTTTGGACCTTGCGCTCTAACTGGGAAACCTGCTCAGGCTGAAACGGGGCTCTCTTTTCTCCCCTGGGCTGATCCCGGGAAGGGTAGCTATCCCTTCTCTGGTACTACCCCTGGTTGGGAAGATTTTGGTACCCCTCCACCCTTGGCCTCCCCTCTCCCGGATTAGGTTGTCTGGGCTCAGGGAATTGGGGAAAGAAGGATGGATGATTTTGGGGCTGGAAATTGGGTGGATACCTGGGGAAAAAGTTCTGCCCAGGATTTGGAGAATTTCTGCCCTCCTTGGGGAAGTTAGGAGGGAAGTTCCCCGGGTCAGGTGCTTGGCTGGATCCCCCCCCCCTTGGGCTGGAGGAGTCCACACATAACCCAGGATTGGTCTGTTTCCCTTGTAACGGGGACTTACATAGTCAGGAGAGCGAGGGACCTCATTTGTGGGACTACCTCTTTCACTCCCTGTCTGTGACTGGCCCGAGGACCTTCTGGGCCTAGCATTATTAGGTGCAGGTAGGTTATTAGGCCCCCCCATCTCCAAATCCAAAACGGGGGTGACCTTTACCTCTGCCACCTTGGCAGCAGCAGGGGTGCTGTTGGTTTTGGGATTTTTCTGGGTATTGCTTTTATTTTCTATGGGCTTCTGCACCTCATAGATCCGGGTAGCCTGTTCAATGACCCAGTCTAAAGATCTTTTCGCATGAAAATCTCTCACGAGCTGGGTCATTATATATTTGGGCAAGCCATGGAAAAATGTATTGACAAATTCTCCGCTGTCTGTGCGCACCCTTCTGGTGGTCTGCGCAAAGGCACGTTTTGTTTCTTGCACGAATTCTTGTGGGGCCTGATCCTCCCCACATTGCAAATTGTAGGCTGCCTTGCGAGCCTCTTGAGGATTTCTGTGAACAGAAAAATGTTTCAAGATGGCCGCCTTACAGGTGGACCATCTTAAATGATTTTGGTCCTCCAGCCCCGCAAAGAAACTGGAGTATTCTGGGGAGAATGTCCATTTGACGTACTGGATGCAGCTACTGCTGTCCTTCAAATGGAAAGTCTCCATCATTTGCTCATAGAGCTCCAAGTGTTCCCAAACAGAGTACTTGGGCGTGATGACACTCCTGATTGCCTTAATCTGTTTCAATGGGTCCTTAAGCAAGGCCCTTTTTGCCTTATTGGCCTTTTTGGTTTGGGTAACCCTTGTCCATTCATCCTCTGACTCAGAGGCACTGCTCCCAGAGGTTCCTGTCTGATCTTCCAGGTTTTCCCGGATTCTGCGAGCCTGGGAATGGCTGGCAGAATGTGGGGACCTGGTCTCTTGTGTCCTGCGCCGTTCAGAGGAGTCTTCAGATTCCTACTTGCTGCCAGGATTTGATGGGTACCCCCCCCCCCCCCCACTGACCTAACTGGGCAGAAGTTTTCAGGATGCCCTTAATGGACCTATTCTCCTGGGGTTCCCCATAAATTGCACTGTGCTTGGGTGCCCATACCCGGATGCCCGCCCATCCATTCCTGGGAGGTACTGGCCTATGAGCCCCATGCTTCTGGCTGGATAGTAATCTGCCATCCCTGTGGCCCGGTGCTCATGTGCGCCAGGGGACAGGGGGGTGGCAGAGTCCAGGGACTGAGAGAGATAGATGCCTCTGGTACTAGGGTTCCTGAGGTTATGCTCAGGAGTTTCCCTTTCCCAGCTAACCTGGTCTCTATCCGCCCCTGCTCCCTGTTGCAATGCAAGAGCCTGCGCCTTCAGTTCCTCAGTTAAGGCCTTACTAGACTCTATCAGTCTCTCCTGCATCGCTACCTGTTGTTGGAGCCTATCATTGTGCTGGCAGAGAGCCTCATTCTCTCTCTGCGTTTCCTGATTGGTCCTGGAGCACTGGGCCAGTCTTTGCTGCAGGAGGGTTACCTCCTGAGCTGTGTCCCTATTGGCCTGCTCCTTTCTTATCAGAGCATCCTCCACCTTCCTGGTGTGCTCTAACAAGTTCTGGTGTTCTTTTTGGAGGTCACCCAGTCCCTGGAGGGCCAGGTGATTTTCTTCCATTTTCCTTTTTAAGTGGCAGACTTCCTGGCCTAAGGTATCCCTTTCCTGACTAAGAGCCTGCATCTGTGCCGCCAGGTCGTCCCTTTGCCTTTGGAAGGCACCAGTTTTCTGGCGCTCCTGGTCAAACTCTGCCTGGGTATCCAGGTCTTTCAAAATCAGTTTATTGCTCTCTGCCTTCTCCCTATCTAGGTGGCTTTGCAGGGTGACTACCTGCTCAGCACATGCCCTATTGAAGTCTAACTGTTGCTCCAGCATTTTCTGGCTCTGCAGTAGGGAGTCCAAACCTTCTTGGTACTCCTTCTGCAAGGCCAGAAATCTGGTATCCTGGTCCCCCTTTTCCTGTTGGAGCACATCCATATCCTCCTTTATTTTAGTGATGTACCGTCTGCTGTCATTTTCTGACTCCTGGCTCCTGAGCAGCCTCTGCTCAGAAGAGTCCAGATCAGATTGGGCCTTCTGTAATGCCAGCAGTTTCCTACTCGCCAGATCTTGGCCTTCAGCACATTTGTCCTGCATGGCTCCCATATGTAAATATAAATATGCCGCTACCCTGGCAATCTTGTGGTGCTCATCCTTGGCCTTCGGGGCCATGTATAGTTCACTCAGGGCCACATGTAGGGGACCCTGATCTCCACATATATCTGACCCTGTTTCAGTGACCTGTTGCGTGATTGCCTGCAACCAGACCGTTTGGTCCTGATGAGTCCACTCACCTCTCACAAATAGCTTATGTAAGAAGTGTTCTCTGGCTATTTTCATATCTACCAAGGTCGTCATTCTAGAGATTGGTCTCTGTCCTGATTTACAGAAGTTTGTATTTTATTTTTGCAAAACAGACCTTTTCCTTAGAGCGTTCCTTTGAGGAGTGCTTTACAGCGTAACACAGCGTGGTGATCCGACCGGATATGTGTATGTGGTCAGCTGGCACGCTGTATTAATCTGCACAAGTGATAGATCTAACCCAAACGTCCGGCTCGAGCCCCCAATTTGTAAGAGGATTCAATTCAACACTACAGCTAAGTCAATGCCTAGTCTGGGATACTGAATGGAAACCCTTATTGATATATCTTTACGTCCAGTTCATGCGTTCTGGATGACTACCCCTATATAACACCCCTCTCTTGGAATCCCCCTGACCCCACTGAGCCACGAAGTAGTTCTGTTTTGCAAGTTTAAATGGTTTATTTGATAATTTAAACAATATATATATATATCACACTTTATAATAAATTAATAATTGAATATCACACTTAATCTGAGCAGTAATCAATAATGGATAGTCCGGCACTAGCACACTTCTTTATAATCAATGATGAGTGGTTATAGGATGGATACGATAGCAACAATACTTTTATGGTTTCAAATGGATGCAATGTGGAATGAAATGCAGTACAGAAAATAACTTGATAGGATTTCAGCAAAAGACAATGTAATCACTTTCTTGGACAATTCACCCCCCCTTTTATGCACTGTAAGGAGATGAAGATGACAGTTCTTAGGAATGCAATCAAATAGAATTCAGTTCAATTCCCCCCCAGCAGCTTATACAACAGATAGGAGTTTTAAAACACAGGCAAAATGCTTTGAATATGGTGACAATGCAGTGAGAAATATGCTGAAAATGGTTTTAATTCCCTTTAGGAGGTTCAGGGTGAGTGAAGTATACTTGGGATGAGTTCAGGCTCACTTTAGCAAGGATCTAGGAGTAACTAGCAGGTTAAACGAATTTTTGGCAAAGGAAAGCAATGAAGCTGCTGTTTTCATACGTGGCTGGATTTTTAACCAAATTGCAAATCGCGATAAAATTTGCGAGTGCGAGAATCGTGATTACGGCAAAAGTATGAGGAGTAGGAAGTCGGTTCTAGGCTTG
Organism: Ambystoma mexicanum; assembly: GCF_040938575.1. Lineage (NCBI taxonomy): Eukaryota > Metazoa > Chordata > Amphibia > Caudata > Ambystomatidae > Ambystoma > Ambystoma mexicanum. Next base: position 1,107,155,276 of record NC_090941.1, read on the forward strand.
TTGAAAAGCTGAGATTCTAAGCTTTCAGAGGAAAGTTCCTAGCCCAAGTTCCTAGCCCAAACGGTTCCAGAGATACGGACAATTAAATAAAGGTAGTTTTTCGGATTTGAAATTTTAAAAGTTCAAAGCGACAGGTTACAGCTTGCAGCTAGAAAATGACAAGTGACAGCTTTGCAAATGACAGGTGACAGTTAGGAGGCAGTTCTGGTTAGATTAAAATAGATTGAATTATATTATTTTAACTAACAGATTGGTTCTGCACAGTTCTGCTAGGTACTCACAATATAATTTTAAAAGGAATGGGCCTCGCCACGGATCTGGTCAACAGGTTTTCTTCACTCGCCACGGACGGTTTCTGCGCACAGCGTCTGGGTCAGCTCTACTCTGCTGGTCTGGTCTGGGTCTCTGGTTCTGATCAGGTCTGTGGGTCCGGATACAGCGGTCTCCGGTTCAGCTGGTCTCTCTCTGGATACAACACTGCTCTCTGGCAAATGGCAAGAGTTCTTGCAAATAATTCAAACAGCTCGCCTGGCTGTGAATAGTGGCAATGATTTGAGGCCTGCTAAAGAGGGATTTAGCTTGTAGTTGACCTCTCTGCTACAAATTCTGAAGTAAAGTCTTGGTCTCTGAGGGTGGATAGATTGAAGTCTCTATGTTGGCTCTCTGGAGGTTGATGGAGGTAAAGTATGGATTTTCCCGGCAGAGCGTCCCGCAGCAGGTGGAATAGAATCCCCTCTCTAGCGTCCAGTGGCTCTTTTTATGTCTTTTGAAAGTGGGTGTGTGTGCAGCATCACTAGCCTGCCCCTCTCTCAACTGCCCATTGGTCAAGCTTTCCTTTCTCTCTTGATTGGGGAAAAGAAGTGGAGTGTCAGAGCAATGTCATTTAATGGCTTGCAGAAAGGACACTCCCCTGTCAAATTACACACAATCTATATTTGACCTAAAGACATATTTCATAGATACACAGTGGTTTCAAATTACATGCACCCATCACATAACACATGAGGTATACCATGTTCAAACTCTGCTCTTCCTGGGGGCTTGGGTTCAAAAATGGCAACATATTTCACTTTTTGGTCGGGTTACCAATATTGGATTTGTCCCCGCATTTACACAAATGTTCGCAAAGCATGTGGGCATTAGGTGGTGGAGTGTCAGATTTTTAACATACATACATTTAGAGTAATATCCTCTTTTCCGCTAAAACCCCCCCTGAACATACCACCGGGTCCTAACACGTCTTCAAATGTGCACAGAAAAATCACAAGAATAATGATATCACTTATAAAATTTTCACAAGTCCGCTCTATGAATGATCCATCTTTTTAGATTTATGTTCTGGCCCCAAAGGGGTGTGGTTTCCCAGGTCACATGGTGTAGAAACCAGTTTCTGCCAAGCCAGCTTGCTCTCACAGGCAGTGCTCCTCCCCTTTCCTTCCAGGAGGAAGCCACTTTTACGACCCCCCCCAATAAAACATTTGCCTGAGTCAGGACAGGGCTTTGTTCAATTTCCTGCAGAGCCCAGGTAATTCAATCAGAGAAGTGTCATATCCCTTTTGGTGGGAGCAGCAAAAGGCAGCTAGGCCTGGGAACACAGCTGTTGTGCAAGTCTCAACTCCTGTCGGGGGTAGCTGGTGGGCAAAATTCCCTCTCTTTTTAAGCCAGGCCTCAGCTAAATGTCTCTTTGGCTGCCAGTTTTCCTGTCCAAATCAAACTTCCAATTTTTACACATGCAGCTAGAATGCTGATTCTAAGTTTAAAACTATGACATTTAAACAATTGCAACCTATGTGACACTCAAAAGTAGGTCACTCATTTCTTTTAAACATTTAGATTTTTAGTGTCTTTCAGTCCAAATTTACTTAAACTGCTGAAATCCACAGCTCAGCCAGTTTTGCTATGAACATTATTTTAGGCTCATCCTCTTTCCAGATTTTGTATGCCCACAAGACTTTATTCTGTCAAATGTCTGCTGGTGTTCAGTGAGATTGTTGGATATTCTGCAATGTTTGAAATGGGCATTCTGAGCTTGCCTTCAGAGAAACAAAGGGTGATTTTTAAAGTGCTTTCTAGCGAACAGGCACTGCTGTTTTTCTCTTTGGCACCCCATTTCACTCATGGCTCTTCTGACCCAGCACACCCGCACCGGGGGGTGGCAAGTCAGGTGACCATTTTGGTGTGCGCACGAACTGCGCGGTTTTCATAGATTCTGGCGCACATGTGGCCTTTTTGGCCATCTTGGATTTTCTAAGCCCACAGCGCCAAATGTTACAGCATGATAGCTCAAACGTGGGTCAGGACACCCAACAGGTGGTTGGTGTGCACAAAAGCCTCTTCACATTACCTTTCATAGGGGACCTCCACTTTTATCTGTGGCCCCACTACTTTAGTCTTTACCCTCCTAAATTGAATTCCTTGTGACACCACTGCTTCTCTGATGCCTGCAGACTTTGCACTGCCCCCTCCCTTTACTCCCCCCAGACCCAAACATGGCTGCAGTGGCCTTTCGACTTCGAAGTGTGCATCAGTTGCTAATTTTGCAACATACTTGCCTTCACCAAGCCTGAGCCCAGCAGGAGCCAGAAGCCTGCATTTTTCGTTGTTGGTTGCAGAATCTTCACAGGGGCAAAATGACACACCTGCCCCCATGGTTCAAGGACAACGGGGACAACTGCTCGCACTGCCCCCATGACTTGGCACCTATGCGTGGGCCTACTCGTCGTCTTGGTTTGCTCTTTTGTGGATCCAGTGCAAGAATGAGGAATTTAGACACAATCTGTTGATGGTGCTTTCTTCAGCAGATCAACGGATAACGGGACTTCCTAAAAATACTCTGCTTCCTCTAAAATCAGTCCTCAATGCAGCGTCCGTGTTGGTCTGTGGCACTCCCCTATTTTAATTAAACTGCTCTGACTTCCCATTGAATTTAGGATACATGTTAAACTGTTATGCATTGTGCATAAAACACTATATGCCCGATCTCCTATATACTTTGCTCGAAAACTAAAAATCTCTGGAGGGCCTCAGAGCCAGGAGTGTCTGCTACTTGAGGATCCAGGTTTTAATTGCTCGTTCACTCAGAAAAGATCTCTCTCGGGGGTGTCGGCCATGAACCTTTGGAACCTACTCCAAAAAGACATTCGACTGATTGAAAATGATGTTAAATTCAGGAAGAAAGTAAAAGCATGGTCATTCTTTGCATCATGAATTACTATTTATGAAACCTTTGATATTTCTTTAATGTTCTTTATTGATTATTTATTGAATTGTAGGGTACAGGGTGTTTCTTGCCAGTGGGCATGCTGGAATCAAATTTAAACACTCCTATTACAATGATCTCTTGGAATGCTTGAGGTTTTTCGCATCTTTTGTAATGGAATAGCATGGCAGTGGTGGGTCAAAATATTGTATTACTCCAGGGGATCTGGTTTACGAACCCTGCCACCCTAGATGGTTTTACCGTACTTTTGACTTCAGTGATAAAAGGGAATAAGGGTAGGCCCTCGTCAGGTCTCGTGACTGTGGTGAGAAATTCAACAGGCGTACTTCTTGAAGAATGTACAGCCTCTTAATCACTATATTCAAGTGTCGAAACTGATTTAGCCTTTTAAGGCACCTCAGACAAATCTACTATTTCTCTGTGCAATGTATATTGGAATCCCTCAGTCTTAACAACAAATGTATTTTTAAAGCAGCTGGTAGACTTTATAGACTGTTGTCTTTTAGATGAATTTCATTGTATCAATGTTTGTGGGTGACGTTTTTAGCGCTACGTGCTCCAGTTTGGATGGCGATTTCCTCGCCCATTTTAATAATCGATCAGACTGTAGATCTCAAGAAGACTGTCAGTTATTTTTGAAGGATTACAGAGATCTCATAATGTTTAATGGGTCAACAAACAGGGATTCTCCAGCGCAACCGACTTGGAGGCGACAGCCATTTGGCTATAAATCATTATATCTTTGTTTTGGCAAACTGTTTGCATAATTTTTTAGATATGTCGAGTACCTTTACTACCTCTAGTGACCACGCGATTAACCTTAAACAAGGCTGCTATTTGCCTAAACTTCAGGTTTCTTCAAGAAGAAATAGTCTACTATGGGACCCGCCGAAACCAGCTCCATTTTAACTCTTATCTGGTCACATAAAGATGCTGTCCAAAAGAAATGACGTGACATCAAATCCAACTGAACCAGATTAAACCAAGATATAAACATTGGCTAAGAAGTCCTAGTGGTCCAACAGGATGCTGAGGCTATGTTGACAGCAATGGCCCCTAAAAACACACCTGGAATTTGGATACTGTTTAAAGTACTTGATTCTCCTCAATTAGTACTCCAAATTAACCCAGTACTTAATTCTGTTTGGATGGCTTATTTTTCACAATTGTTCAAAGATGATTTTTATGCAGAAGATTCACTGGCCATGTTTCCTACTGCTAAATGGTTGACGGCGATTAATTATGATATTCTAGCAATAATAAATCGAAGCAGCCCCTCCAGACCCCCCAGATGGGCTGCCAAATGCCATGTTAAAAAGCCACCCAAATCCATGGGTAAATATTGTAGCATTCATTTTTAGACGAATTTTAATTGCTAGGTAAATTCCAGTTTCGTGGACTGCAGCAACCATTATTCCAATTTTTGAAAAAGGGCGATCGGTCGCTTCCAGAAAAGTTATCGATTGATGGCGTTTTATACGCACCAGGAATTTATTTTGCAACATTGCTGCTAGAACGAATGGATTTGAATCCATCAGGTGGGATATGGTCTTTGTTAAATAGTTTTTGTTGTCCCTTTTTAAAGCAAGAGCTTTTAAATCTAAAACTCCCCAGCGGCTATTGGTCTGCAGCGTCAGCTGGATGCTCTTGCCTTATATGCCTGATATTGCCAAATCAAATCTACTGGAAATAAAGGACATTTGAGAGACTGTTCGCTGAGCTCAAAGCCACCACTAGTGGTACAAGGGCATTGTTATTTGTGTATATGCTACAATAATACGAGGGGATTCTCTCTCTCTAGTGAAGCAAATATGGAAAACGACCACTTGAGCAGCACAAGCCTCGATCCTGCAGAGGAAATATGCTATTCATTCGATATGTCCTCTTCTGCTGTTTTACAAACCACCTGCAGTACCTGTAATTACATATGGGGCATAAACTTTTAATAACTACAAAGCAATGAATTGGCAGTACTTGGAAGGCATTTTTTGGAAGCGCATTCTGGCTCTACCTAAAAGTACCCCGATGCCTTTAATTTGATATGAGCTGGGACTTCTTTCATTGACTGCAATCATAGGCTGGTTCTAGGCTGGAAACGATAACTTTTTGGGAAATGCTGCTTGGCTGATACCGCCTCCCGTTTTAGTAGGATAAAAAATGCTACGGATAATGTTGGACTCTTCTTGAAGTCTGGAAGAAAGAATGCACTGAGAGGATGATGACTGATGCTTTATTTCACTAGAGTTGCTGCTAACTAATCCAGAGAAAGCCACACTAAAGATGTGGCTGACAGATCGGCACCGAGTGTAACATCTCTTAGAGCTTTCATCTTGAAATAAAAGCTTTTAATGTCATTCCAAATGATTTGAGTACATCCCCGTGTCCTACGTTTAGAAATACATGTTTACTAATTAAATGTAATCTTCTCTCTACTGGAGACCTCCTGGGAACCGGCATTTGATTGTAGCTGTAGATTCTGCCGGAATGCTATAGACTTTGAGGTGTCTCTGCATTGATTGCATCTCTCTGGCTGCATCTAGGGCACAATTTATTGATGATTTTAAATCGAAATATTTATTAGTAACTAGAGAAAAATGGATTGCAATTGTGTGCAGTGGGCGATAATCATCTTTGACAATTGCGTCACATAACTCACTCCCGCATTTAAATCTTACCTAGGTTCTTATCATTTTTCTTCTTTTACATATGTTTTTTTTATAAGGGGCAAGATTAGTGAAAGCATGTGGTTGTCTTTGTTTTTATCGTAGTTTTGATGAATTGATATTATGAATTGTAACTCTTTTGTCTCATATTCTTGCTTGTTTGTATTCATTGTGAGTTATTTGTAAATGCATGTGGGGGGAAAAAAGTTCAGGATTGAACTATGACCCTAATAAAAAATGTTCTTGATTATTTATAGAATTTGAGGGGACAGGGTGTTTCTTAGGATACGAGAATTGTATTTATTGATTTGTTGTATTTGGTCTATCCCTCGCCATACTGTATGTGTTTTGTAAAGTGCTCTGATGATCAAGTTAGTGATGTTCTATATAAAAACCTCAAATTTAAAAAAAGTCAAAAATGAGCGGAACGTACACACTATTGGTACCCTCTCTCGCCAATGTGTTGGATGGAGAAAGTCTGGTTTGGAAGGAAGGACGCCTTTTCGGCCCTTGGTAGAACACCCTGTAAAGGGAACATGAACAGGGGTTTGAATTAACCGGCATTGAACACACTGAGGGGAGTTCAAAGAGTGCATAAGAGCAAGGGTATACATGTCAAGCTCCAAGATACTTGCTAGCCCTAAAATGTCACTGGCCCCCAAAATTCTCCATCTGTAAACTGCACACCATTTCCTACTCACCAAGAGTGAATGATCACTAGAGAATCTTTGGCGCTCATGCATCTTACGGACGCACATCGGATATTAAGATATGGGCCGGTGTTCAACACTAGGGCAAAAAGCATGCACTTTCAATGCATTTCCTCCCCAGGGCACTGTTTTTGCTATGGTCGTAGTACTTTGCCCTGGTGCAAAACTGTAATGAAAGAAAGCCTGTTGCACTTGGAAAACGCTTGCCCTATTTCTAACTGCACTTGGATCGGTCCAAAGTTTGTGTAATATCGGCCTCGTAAAGAGGACTGGGCAAATATCAGTGCAATATATCTGTACAGGTATTGTGGTTGGTCAGAGATAGAATGCGGGCAACTGGATATTGTACAAACTTTTTCAGATTTATTCAAATAAAATAACCTTCACCTAGCCCTAGTGCTACAGTGGAAGTTCTCTATTCTAAACAAAAATAACAAAAATGTTCTCACCAGGACTCGTACAAAACTCAACTTTGCCGTCTGTCAAAACCTATGCTAGAATTGTAACTGACCTTTTGGGTTGGATTTCTAATTTTTTTTGTTCTTCAACTACTTTATCTCGCTCATCCCTCCAGTGTTCAGTCAACTGGAGGGGTGCCAGTCAACTTTTTGTGGCCTCCCTTGGACCTGATGGACTCTCCTTCAGGTAATTCAGTGATTCTCCATCCTTTTGAGTAGCTTTGACTCGCAGTCTGGATTGGGCACTTGACTCTTGGTCGGGCATTCTTTTCTTGAGGAATTCTCCAGGTACACACCGCTCGCGGGAGCTTGTACAACTTTCTTGCTTCTGGTAACCCCTCCTAAATTATGAAGTTGTGGATCCCCCCTCTTTGGGTGGTTCTCTTTCCGTTTTCTAGTAGCCCCCCTTAGGATATTGGTTTCTCTTTCCCCTCTCTCTGGCTGGCCCATTTCCAATGTTCGACACGTTGGCTTCTCGACACCATTTAACGGTCTTGCCCCTGCAATGAGAGACACTGTTCCATTGGTCCTGGGAGTCCAGTTTTAAGGGGGTCACAGCAGCCAAGCCAAGGTTAATTTTCAGTAATAGAAAAACTGAAACATATGTATCCCCAAGGCCTAGAACCAGGGAAACAGAATAAATGAACTGAAAGAAATTCTAGGCCATACCTATTCAAGAAACCTTTAATTAATCATACAATCATTTAGAAGACAAAGTCGAAAACAAATGAACCGCCCACTATTAACAGAAAATGAAATCGTCAAACACATAATATGCCAATTAGTCAAACAGTTTACTCAACCATACCAATCACGCACATCCAAATTCATCCATAATCAATAATACAATCACGCAAAAACACATAATTTGCAAAATAAAACTTCATGAACACATTCAGTCCGAAAGCCGGTGTTCCCAAAGAATTTCTAGGACCCTGTAATAAACCAGTCCCAACCAGGTTCACAGTATAGTTGTTCAAAAACGTCTTAGTCGGAGGAAAGCAAAGTAATAAAGATGCAAAAAATGCAAAGAAAGGTTCTTGAGGGCATATATCCATTGTAAATAATTTAATCCAACCATATCCAACAAATTGTGGTATGAGGATGAAAAGAGCCATCGAGAAGACGGAAACCTTAAATTCCCACAGTGTACACCCCCCTCCCTGTCCCGCACCACATGACTGGACTGAAGCCCAACACTTAGAAGTTTAAAGTGACCACCACCGAGGGAAGATATCTGAATCTAACCTACCTATTTAGAAAACAATTATCCAAAAGGTAACTCGGAAAAATGGGTGTGGTTCCAGTTTGAATATCTGCGGATGTGAGACCCTAGTCTCCCAACCCCTGCAAGCGTGGAGAGGCGAAAGAAAATGTCCCAAAGCAGAATCTGCCGTTGTGACTCAAACTAAGAGCAGGGGATAAATACATAGGAGTTATAGTTGAGTGCAGCTGAGAAAGCCTAAATTGAGGTGATGGAAACTCTAGACATTAAGGCTTACCCATATGAATTTGTTTCACCATCAATCAACAAACATGTAGGGGGACCATGAAAAAAAAATAATCGGTCCAAAACTAGGAACGCTGTCCGTAACCTTGGAAAGAAAACAAAAGACTGGATGGTGTGGCGTTTCCTAAATGAAGAACTGAATCGCCAAAGACAGCCGGTGCAACCAAAGCAGGCCGCAGCCCTTATACTGCATTCACATAACGGCAGCTTTCGTTGTTGGTACAGAATATAACCAGCATCTGGGTAGGGCGCCGCCAATACCCTGAATCGAGATCCCAAAGCTCAATTGGGTAAGTCTGTCACATGATCGACAGGTAGAAAAAGCAACTCTTACGTGACCGTATTCCATCAAGGTACCCTGGAGCCTTCTGTCAACTATGACGGCCATGTTGAAATGATTTGGTAGAATCCTCCAAATGTTCTCCGAACAGTCTAGGAAGGAAGTAAAAAAAAAGCAGTCATAGAACATGCACGGGTAACTTAGCCCTCAAGCGTATTCAAACCAAGTCCAATAGTATTTCATTTGAACATCGACCATTGCTCTTTAGATGCAAGATTCCGAGCAATATCCTGTTGCTCTATTGACACAAAACCATGTCCCATCATCAGCAGAGTGTCCTTAATCACTGTGGTGAAGTGCCAAAGGAGCAAGTAGGTTCTTAGTCCGTCTTTTAGAGCGGTGCTCAGAAATTCTTAAATATACCTGCCGATTGCTCTTGCCTTTGTAGATTTGATCACATGGGCAGACGATTGCATATATTACATTGGAGCTTTTGCATGTTGTGAATGATCTCAAGTGCCATGTACGGTTAGCGACATCAAATGATTGGAATTTTTTAGAAAATGTGCATGTGGTACGTGAATTGCAGGGAAAATGCCCAATCACAGGTCTATTCATTACATCCAGGATACGATTTTGTGGGGGCACATTCCTAGATGATCGAACTAACTGTTGTCTCGGGCATATGGCTTTTTTATTGGCAAACAGAGGCGTTTCCAAGCAGTTTTCTGCAGTCTTTTTTAATTGAGCCTCTGATCGCTTTGGCTTGTCTGCAGAATGTAAGTTCACATACTGGCCCTGATTTATCAACTTTTTTTGAGTTCTCAACTAGTAATGCCTCCCGATTGGCATATCGTGCCCTCTTTCTGCAGCGGTTCACTAATTAATTTGTTTTTGTTTTTTTGGGTAGCCACAGGCATGTCATCTTTTAGATAGTATCTCTGCATGTTGATGGAAAAGATTAACATCTGTGCAATTTCTCTCTAAATCAGAGAAACATCCTGTATGGGAGGTTCTTAATTAGACTTGGTGGATGTTGACTGGAGAAATGGAGGGTGGTATTGCGTTCAATAGATTTCCAAAACAGTCCCGTCCCCAGCTGTCCTACCCTATGGAAAATCCATAAATCTAAAAAATGGATGGATACAAGGTTGGACTCGTGTGAATCTTAAATCATGGTCCAAATTATTGAGCCATCCCATAAAATCAAAGAGGGCATTCTCTGAACCCTTCCAGATAATAAAGATTTCATCAATATATCTGCAAAACAGTTCAATTAGGGAGAAAAAAGGATTAGATTCACATAGGATATTTTGTTCTTCCAAAATCGCCATATAAAAAATAGCCAGGCTCGGAGCAAAAGAAGAGCCCATTGCTGTATCTTTTTGTTCGCAGAAAGAACTCATTTTTTAACTTAAAAAAACTGTTTGGGAGAACCAAAGGTGTACATTGAAGCAGAAAGGTGGTCGACACTACGTGTGGCAAAGGGCATATGTCATGGACTGTTTCTAGGCTTTAGAGGGCTTTATCTTGTGGAATTTTGGTGTACAGCGCCTCAGTGCCCATAGTAACCAATAGTTGTTTTGATGGATTAAACTCAAGACCCTCAACCAAATTGATCACATCCCTTGAACTCTTTAGGAACGTAACAGTCTCATTTGCTAGTGGCTTGATGAAATAATCCACATGTCTAGATCATGCCTCCAAAATAGAGCTGCAGCCAGAGAAAATGGGGCTACCCGGTGTATGTACCACATTTGTATGTATTTTGGGTAGAATATAAAATGGGGGGTGTACGTCCTTCAGATGATTCCAAAAACTCTGATTCCTTGTCGGAAAGAATCCCCACCTCCATGTCTTTTAGCAACCAATTGTTGAATCATCAATTTGATATCATTGCTGGGATCAAGAGTTTTTCTGATTGGGAACAGGCAACAGTTCATAGACTTCCTGATTATATTTGTTAGCGTCCCATAGCACAATTCCTCCACCTTTTATCTGAAGTCTTAATCACGATGTTGGAGTCCTTTCGTAAAGTTTCAACAGCTTTAAATTGAGATATTGTCTCGGGAGGATAGCTTGGGGCAATGTGCTCACCTTGGCAGCAAGACGACACAGAGCAACACAGGTTAGATTCCTTGGTCCGCTGTCATAAACCTCTGGGTATTAAGTGTGCTGTAAATAACCTATCATATATCGTATAGGCAAATTAGGTGTTTGTGTGCCTTGATGATTTCGAATAATGCGTTGTAAACGCCTGTTGTTTTTGAAATGTTAATACGTCAACTGGTACCATTCCATTGGGTGAAAGCAGATTTAGATTGAAATCCTGTTACAGCCAGGTTTTGTACATCATTCTTGCCAGAAAAATAGCTATCCAATCTCATTTTACCGAGGAATGATCTAACCTCACCAGACAGTGTCATGTTACTCGGGTTCTGTGTTGGCACAAAACTCAAACCATATTGGGGGACAAATATTTCATCCACAGTTAGTTGACGCTGGGATAGGTTAAAAGTTGGTAAAGTTTCATTTGCCACCAGTCTAACTGGTAATCTTTCATTTACCATTGGTATGCTCGTCGGCGGGTATTGAACTTCCGCATTTCCTGGTCCTATGATGTTTGGCCTTGTTGGAATCCTCTGCGGCCATGTCGACCGCACTGCTCTAGAAAAGGTGATTGGCCATGAAAATTGTGGCCACTGGTACCAGGTTGATTCCCCAGATCGTTTTCAGATCCAGTGAGAGACACTGTTCATTGGTTCTGGGATTCCAGTTTCAAGGAGGGGTCAGCAGCCAAGCCTATTTAAAGGTTAATTTTCTGCAATGACCTTATCCTGTCCCATGTATGCAACATCCATTTGGGACATTGGTCTTAAGGGAGATGTTCTAGATTTGCTCACTTGGGAGCCCCTGTCCCCTAAAGGGGCGGTGGGGGGTTCACACCCACCCGATCCCCTAGGGAGTGTTTTGTGTAGCCGTCGCACCTCCCTAGTCTCAAAGTGGGTGGCCGCCCATGGAGAGAAGGATTGAATTCCCTGGATTCAGCAAAGTGTGTTATGCACAAGAGTAGTGCTCTGCATGCCACGAAGACCGAGCACATTGGCGCAATCTCTTAGAGGGTACCCTTGGACGATATCACAGCCACATCCATGAACAAGCAGACTGGGCGCCCTCTGGTGTAATTCAAGGCCTAGGTCACTATTGTGGCAATAAAGACCTGCCTCCAAGCTATTGCCTAAGGCAAAGTACAGTGTTAGAATTTGGGGGAAGGGTCATTATCCCAAGTCATAAAAACCATTCCCGAGGTGTAGAAAGCAGTACGTGCAACTAGAAAGCAAAGTGTTTTAATTGTGCGGGAAGAAACGAGCTTAGATTAGCAACTTCCAGTTTTTATTTAATGAACCTGGGGGACGTACCTATAAACGTTCCCCCTTTTGCATTTCATTGCAGCTTGTTCAGGAATTGCACTGCAGAACGGGCTGCTCTGCCTTCTGCATGTGCGCTGCTCGTCCCAGTGCTTGGAATGAGGCCTCCACCAGGCATTCCAGCCATTCTGCCTGGGTGCAGGAGGTCCATCATGACCTCCATGTGCTAATGAGGCATTATTGCCCACGGTGGTGGGCGTTCAGGGCCGGAGTGAAGCAAGGCTGCCTATCTTGGGCGGTGGTGCAGCCCGCTGACCAGGGTAATACCGCCCGCGGCACCCGCGATGTGCAGGTGGGGGCGCGCTGCGCTTCTGCCAGACGGAGTTTGGTTTCTGATCGCAATCCACGCTGAAAGTGGACGCCAGCATGACGAAAGCGTGGAGTCCATGGAGACAAGTTAGGATTTCTACATTTTGAAAGTCCTTCTAGCCGCCTCTGGAACCCACGTCTGCAGATCGCAGGTGCTAATGCGTAATCGTGAGCTCTGGGCGTGTGAAAGTGGCGGCACAGGGGTGGGGCACACAGCACTCGGCTGCTTAGACCAGCGGGTCTACACCAGAGAGTTTGGCGCTGCATTGCGAGCAGCCGAATGGTTAACACCCCCGCCCAGGATGCTAGCATCATTCACGTTGTGGAGTAGATCATGTCGTCCCGTGCGCTTGAAGAGGGGGAGGGCCGTGCGGCACCCATTCTGCTCCGGCCTGCAGTGCAACTCCGAGCAGTGCAGCGAGGCAGCGGTTGCCTTAGCCGCCATGAGCTGCCATTGGCATCGCAAGGGACAGGTGGTAATTTTAGAATGAAGGGAATCCGTGTTTGCGGTGGCGTAGTAATCATAGAGGACGCGGCTACAGAGAAAGGATTGGACGAATGACTGGCTTAGCGGCAGCTCTGTCCTCCTCTGGGAGATTAGGCCAACATCCTGCAAGCTCTGGGGAGGGGGGAGGGAGAGAGCTCCTTCCAGTCGACCTACTCGCCCTCAGCTTTGCTCTAGCATTGGCACTGCCCGTGCTTTCCTCTGCCAATGCTTTTCCCTTCGCCTTTCCTTAGCCCGCCTCTCGTGCCACCTGCGCCCTCTGCTGCACCCAGGGCTGGACTGGCCTACAGGGAACTGTGGTATGCAGGGGAGTTGCTAGGTCTGGATAAAACCCGGGGCTATGCTGATGTTGGGATTGGGGGCTAGCTAGCCTTTTGGCTGTAGCTCCTGAGATTCTATCCGGGGCTACAACCAAAAGACCAGGGGCTATAGCCCCCTTAGCCCCCCCTAGCAACGCCTCTGGTGGTACGCCAAACCTAGGAGACCGACAAGAGGATATGTTTTCAAGTGCCATCCAGGGACGTCATTTCACCAAAATGCAAGGGGTAGCGGAAGTGACATCACACGAACCTTGACATCGGATGGCATCACAGGAAGTGATGTAATTTGACCCCACCCAGAAGTGACATCACGGGAAGCGATGAAACATGACCTTTCACCCCTCGACAAAACAAAGTGGCATCACATAGCATTGTTGTACACTAAATAAATATGGTTACGATATCACTGTAAAGTGATATACATTTCATACAAGAATGGATCCCCATATGTATCGTTAATATCAGCACATATAGGCCCATATTACCAAATCACTGCGAATGCAAGCAGACGTCCAAGGCCAAACGATAATGATGTGTTTATTATAGAGCACTTACGCTTAAGCGTTTCATATAGAACACATACAATATCACCCAACCTGTGATGGTACTCCTTTATCAACCTCAAAACCATGAAAGGATGAATTGACGTGAGCCGAAGCTGCAACCTGCAGATAACACACACATTGCAGCAGCCAATGTTAATGTTAATGAATGTCAATGTTAATGTTAAAGGATATTTGTACCGCACACTATCGCCACTGGAGTGGTCCCCTGGCGCTATGGCGGCTCTGAAAAATGGAGGGGGGAGGCGTGTTAGTGGGAATGAGCTGGTAAAGTGCAAGAAAGCAGTGATGTGCTGTTGGCAGGCTCAGCCCGGTGGGTAGTTGGCTGGGCTTGGGGCGTTTTACGGTCGGTAGTCATCGTGTGCTGTTGTGCAAGTCTATGTGCGGTTTGTTTTGTTGTTGCAGTGTAGTGAAGTTTGTGCACTTTGCTGGGTTTAAGGCTTGTGGTTGTATTTGGTTAGGATTTGAGAGGTGTATGCAGAGGGATGAAATTGTTAGTGGATTGGTTAGTTGGCATTGCTGTCCTTGCAATTATGTCTAGGTGTGGTGCCCGCTATCATTCACTATTCCATCTAAGTGTGGCATTTGCTAACATTCACATTTCTATCTAGATGTGACGCAAGCTAAGGTTAAGAATTTCATCGTAGTGTGGCACATGCTAACATTTACATTTCTATCTAGATGTGACGCAAGCTAAGGTTAAGACTTCCATGGTAACATTCACAACTCCATCCAAGTGTGGCACGTGCAATCCTTCGCAATTCTGTTAGTTTTTGGCAGTTTACGCTATGTGAAGGTAAGGTAGAGTGGCGGGGGCTTTCTGGATTAGAGTAATTGCTCTACACCCCACCCATGCCACACTTCAAGTTTCGTTGGTGTCTGTTGGCTTCACTGGCTTCCCCTGCGGACACTATCTGGAGCTGCCACTGTTGGAGCTGCCCTTTGCCTTGAGGCCCTTAGCCGAAGGGGCTGCCCAGATCTGGTCCAGGATAAGGAATGACTTGGCCAATCAGTGCCAGGAGGAGGGTGTGGGAGGTGGTACAAGGGAAGTCAGGACACGACAGGGAAGCTTGCGAGGGTCCCGAAAATTGTGGCACCGCCATGATGGCATCAAAGTGGGACTGGGGGGTCGCATGCACACGCTCACCTGTAGCCAAGATGGGACATGGCACAGGGAGTGGATGTGCAGCGACTTCACCAGCAAACTATGCTGTGAAAAATATTGGCCAATCGGGGCCAGGAGGAGGGTGTGGGAGGCGGGACAAGGGATGGGGAAGTCAGGACATGGCTGGGAACCCTGCGAGGGTCCTGAAAATCGCGGCACCGTCATGATGGCACCAAACGGGGACTGGGGGGGTCGCATGCACACGCTCACCTGTAGCCAAGATGGGAAATGGCACAGGTAGCATATGTGCAGCGACTTCACCCACAAACTATGAGACAATGCTCAACCCACTGAGCTATTTTACCGGCTATAGCTATCAGAAAACCAGTCACTCCAGAAACAAAGAACCACATGCTGCTGGTGACAGCCTATAAGCCTCAATGTTAAAAAAATGTGAAACATTTTGCAAAACATCGTTTTTTAGATTTTTTTTAGGGGTAGCAACGGAGGCCACAGGGGTAGCAAGGGAGACCTCGGGGGTCGCAATTGCGACGCCTAAATGACGTCAATGGTGCCTCCGTAAAGAACATGCCTCATCTGGCCCTGTTTGTATGTTGGAGGGTTCCTTTTCTTAGAAACAGATAAAAGGGTGCTCATCAGGATGTCTTACACAAACCTTGCACTCTGCCCAACCCTATTCTATCGTATTGACTGACCTTACCACTAACCATAAGGAAAACATGACTTGTAGAAGTGTTTTACTCCCCCTTTCATGGCTTGTACTGGCCGGTTAGTGCCGGCCACTAAATTGTCTCTCAAATTCTCCTCTTAGTCTTTCAGGCCCTTGACCTACTGATGCAGTTCAAAGAAGTTCAGTGATTTCCTTGGATTTCTGTAGCAAAGGGAACTCCTTTCTCCTGTCTCCCTCACCAGTGTCCTATTCAACTGAAATAGTTTGTTCCTTTAAGTGCAACATTTGGATTTGTAAGTTTTTCAGCTTTGTCACTTCTTGCTCACCCCTGCAGGGAGTTTGTTTCTTTAAGGTACTGTGTTTTCTTGGTCGTCTGACTTTACTGTTGGTCTCGGCTTATCCTCATCCTCCACACTCTGTGAGTGAATTGGTTTTGTAGCCCGGATTGCGGTCCTTGATCTTTTAGACCGTTTGAATTTCTGGCAGCGCGTACCCCTTGTTAGGCATGAATTGATGAAATAACACTGTGTAAGACTACACAACCCTTGTCTACTTGGTATTGGGCAACCCGCCTTTTGGTATAGGGCTGTACTACACAAGTTGATGGTGTGACTGAGCAGCCAGGCCTATCTCAAGAGGGTGAAATGTAAGCTGTAGAGCTGTAGCAATGAAATTCACAAATACAAGTAGCCAAGTAACACTTATACTCAAGGTTTCAGTTATAAATGGTTATTTATTAAGGCACCCACAAGTACCAAGAAGTACTGTTTACTGTCGCCGATCGCTGCTGGAGCATTCCTGGAACACCGTGGAATCTAGCACCACTGCTGCGCGCCGAGAATTCTCAACATTGTGTTTGTGAACGGCCCCTGAGAGGATGTCTTAGCGTGCAACTCCAATTTTCCTGGCCTTGAGAAAGGAAAAGAAGGTGACTGTGTGTTCACGTTGTGTTCACCATGCTTGCTTGCATTGGACTATAATAGAAGTAGCGTGCTAAAACATTTCTTCTATTTTTACTTAAAGGTGTTCCTACTGAACGGTGGCTCCACCCCCTGTATGGTGACGTTCTCTTTCGACGCAACAAATACCCAGAACCCAGTGCACCCGCGCATGCACCCACAAGTACCAAGAAGTACTGTTGACTGTTCACGGTACGCGGGGCGCAGGGCTCCTAGTTAACTGAAATTGTAAGTTTCTTTTGTGTAAAAAGCCCTTGATCAGCCTGGCCCTTTGTGACTGGTACAACTCTTTCCAGACATTTGCTAGCTTATCGTTAGAGGGTGTCTGCGGGCGTTGTGCCTTTGAACCCTGGTGATCTAGGAATAGTGTGAGTACCAAGGACCGCCCATATAGGGTGACTGCGGGCACTAGGCCTTTGAACCCTCAGGGGCAGGTCATCACATGTACATCTCAAGCACATGAATTATTGAGTACTGGATAGTTAGCCTTGTGTAGAGGGTGACTGGATGTCTCCTAAGTCTCTGATTATATCAGAGTATATTTGGCCTCTTAAACGAGACGTGTGGGTGAACGTTCTCTAAGCACGAAGTGAACTGTGTTCATACCTTCTGGCACAAACATAGTTGAAAGGAGATTGGGGGCCATTAAGTTACTTATAACTTTTAGAGATCCATCTCTTTGTTGTGATTGTCGCATGTTGTGTTGTTGCCTTGCTGCCAACTAGACGCCATAAATCTGAGTGTGGAAGCGTTGGGGCGGTGCACTATTCTTAATAGCTGGTCTGTGACAACATTTGTTGATGGGTGGCACCTTTAGACCACATAGTATCAGTGTACAGTCTCAACTGTGTTAGCCTTTGTAGGTGGCGTATTGTTAGATACTGCTTACTGTAATGACACAAGGTCGGGGATGCTAATGAATTTATGAATCTTGTACCAAATGGTTTACTCTCTACGCAGTGGTCGACCGACCCGCAAATCTGTGGCAAAAAGCACACACTCTAAAAAAACAAATAAAGGTGCAAGTATTCCTGTTACGAAGTGATTTGCAGGCTTTCTTGGGTTATATCTTAGGTTTATTGAAGGTATTTAAGTTACAGTTACATGAAGGTAAATACAAGAGTATGGAGTATAATCAGCACTGGCCCCATCACCCAGGCAGGGGAGCTCTAACTGACTGCCTCAGTATGGATCCCTGAGATAAACATTCCATCATCCACACAATAACATTCCATGTGACATCACAGACTCGCGTCATAACAGCATGACACAGACAGCCACTACATAACACATCTCCTTCCCTTACCAGACACACACACACACAGAAGGTCACTACACACCACATCTCCTTCCCTTACCAGACACACACACACAGAGAAGGTCACTACACACCACATCTCCTTCCCTTACCAGACACACACACACACAGAAAGCAAAAACAAAACAGCATTACTCACAAACTCAAACGCCAAATAGACTCAGCCTATTAGGTGCAACCAACTTAGCCAATACATTCAAATACCACAGATAACCATGAGACACTGGCCAGACATCCCAAGTTCATCTGCGTAACCGGCATTTGACCACTGATGACCCAATGGCAGCATTACAAGAGTCTACCATGCCAAACTCACCGTCGGGAGACAGCACAGTCTTTGGCACAACAACCAAGAGTCTACCATGCCAAACCCACCGTCGGGAGACAGAACAGTCTTTGGCACAACAACCAAGAGTCTACCATGCCAAACCCACCGTCGGGAGACAGCACAGTCTTTGGCACAACAACCAAGAGTCTACCATGCCAAACCCACCGTCGGGCGACAGCACAGTCTTTGACACAACAACATATAGGAAAAATAACACATACGAAGGCGCTACCTCCTTTAAATAATTGTGGTAACAATCCAACGTGGCACTGATCCACTCTGATACCAGCCCTACTTCATGCTGGCAGCGGCGCTACCTCTCGCACATCACAATGTTCCACAAACCGGAGGCGCTACCTCCCTCAGGTACACTTGCTTCCATGCACACCAGAGGTGCTACCCCTCTCCAATACAATTTTTTTGCAATAACCGGAGCCGCTACCTCCCTCAAATACCCTGGTGACACACACAATCAGAGGCACTACCTCTCTCAAGTACCAATTGTGCCACACAGACCGGAGGCGCTACCTCCCTCACATACACTCTCATCATACTCACCAGAGGCGCTACCTCTCTCTATCATGATTCCTACATCGGAGGCGCTACCTCTCACAAAACACACTAATGACACACTTATGAGAGGTGCTACCTGAAATAACTACCACAGTGCCACTCATCTCAGAGGCGCCACCCCTAACTAATATCACTCGTGATACCACACCAGAGGCGCTACCTCTGCAGTGACAGCCTGACTCATACCATCTTCATGCCCGTCCTTGCGCATCCATTGCTCATCCACTTTAACTGAATCAGGCCACAGCATTTTGCATTACACCATGCAATGTTATAACTGTGCTATAATTAAGTTAACCAACACGTTTGTCCTAGAAGTCCATGGTCATCTTTTGACCCAAAGACAAATACTATGCTTCTAAAAGTCCACGTTGCTTGTAGCAACCTACAACTGAAAATCCTCAATAGGTTATGTTAGCCCATTCCTCCTCAAAGCACTTTCTTGGAAGCACTAGCATACTTCAATCACTTACTACTTACTTTTAGCACATCCTACTTTAAGCTGCATGTTACATTGTGTAAAAGAATAACACTACTTTTCTAATAGTCCATGGGTAGTCCACTCCCTTAACCTGCAAATACTCTACATGTTATAACTAACGCACACTAATATCACACAGTAATTCACTTAATAAAAAGGATACAGATTATCTTCGCCTCACTAGCATAATGCAGCTTCTTGATGACCTATCTTAACTTATTTGCTGTGCTCGAACTAAACCCTCCATTGGACATTTACAACACTGCCTCACGACTATGAGCTCCAAGTCTCCGCTGCTCCTGCCGTCCAATTTTATATCTCCTTGCTCTGTGCAGAATACTGATTACCTCTTATGCCGCTCAATTCCAGTTCCATGTATTCCTGTTTCTTAAGAGCAATGCTGCGTAGACACATAGCGTGACGACGGCACAACTTATTTATTTTGTGCCGCGTCACAGCAGTGCACAGTAGTTCCACCGCACTCAGTTAATTGCAACTCTTTCTTGCTGCGGCTCACTAACATACGTTATACGTTGCTGCTCCCAAAACCTGAATGGTTGGCTTCTTCTGCCGTGACAGCTGTTTGTACCAGACGCCTTCCGAGGGCCGCTACGCAGCGCTGCCACGTGATACGTCCGATAAAGCGGGTTCTTTTCTCAAACTCGGCAACGCATCCGAGCGTATGATCAGCCAACGAACTTACGCGTATGTGCTGCGTCTTGCATCATCACGCCTCAGATATCAACTTTGAACAGTTCTTCATTCGAACGCTACACTCACGTTCCTTTTGATCGCCAACACCCCAGGGCCTTCAATGACGTCATCATTGCTACTCAAAAGCCGGCACCTAACGGAGCTCTCCGTTACCAACCGCCACACACGCACGGTGACTGGTGACTGTTACTTCTCGCAACGATCAACTTCTACACATGTGCACATCGCGCCATATACAGCAAAGTGTTATATAAACATTTCTGTGCAAAGGGGTCACTTCTGGCTTGCTCATGACTTTTCTCCACCTACATTAAATGGAACTTCGCACCCTAATTCTGTGGGCTTCCCATTGCTTTTCCCTACTCTTGGTGGTTGGCGGCCCATCAGAACAGACTGTGTCCATTTGCTCCCAAGTGCCTCGATGGGACTGTCCTCTCATTGCATGTCCCTTTACATCGCCCTTACTTCTATGTCCCGTCCCCTTTCCTCCATACTTGTGGGACATCTCTCCGTCCTGCGGGACTGGACCGGAGCACTTTGTAAAAAGCATCCACATTTTTCCAAAAATTTGTCCTTTGCCCGGTGAACTAGAGGCAGAGGCGGGAAGACGTAAGCTCTCATGTTGTGCCATGGAATCTCTAGAGCATCCCCCAGAGAGGAGGCTCCCTTCCCCCTCTGGAGGCATACAGAGGAAGCTTCTTGTTCACCGCCGTCGCGAAGAGGTCCACCTGCGGTGTACCCCAGCTCGAGAAAATCCCTGAGAAGACCTCCGCCTTCAACTCCCACTCGTAGCTGACCACTGTCCGCCGGCTGAGGGCATCTGCTGTGACATTCAGCTGGCCCGGGATGTGCACTGCAAGCAGCCAGACACCATGAAGCACGGCCCACTCCCAAATCTGGATGGACAAGTCCACGTGGGGGGGAGACTTCGTTCCACCCTGCTTGTTGATGTAATACATTGACACCACATTGTCCGTTCTTATGCAGACCACTTTGTTGACAATGACCGGTCTGAACGCCTTGAGCGCCAAGAAAATCGCCAGAAGCTCCAAATGGTTTATGTGCAGGAGTTTGTCCTGAGGCGACCAGAGGTCCGAGACCTGAAGGAGATCTAACATCGCACCCCACCCTAGGAGGAAGGAGTCAGTCGTGATCGTCACCATAGGGACCGGGTCCTGAAACCCCGCGCCCCCAGACAGATTGCTGAGAGATGACCACCATTCCAGGTCTACTCTCATGGAATCCGGAATCATTATCCACATGGAGTCTGGGTCCACTGCCTAACGCCATGAATTCCGAAGGGCCATCTGGGTCCGTCTCATTTTGAGACGAGCAAGAGGAATAGCCAGCACACATGAGGCCATGAGGCCCAGAAGACTCTCGAACCACCAGGCCGACATACTCTCCGACTGCGCAAACATCTGACACGTGGCCAACAGATCCGCCATTCTGTCCCCGGTCAGGTATACTCTGCAGTCGATCGTGTTCCAACGAAAACCCAGAAAAATCAGGTCCTGAGAGACCGTCATGGAGGATTTCCGCCAGTTCACCGACAGCCTAAGATGGAACAGGAGCTGAAGGAGGGACTGGAGGTTGCCCGCTGCCGCCAGCGGACAAGGGCTGCGTAGAAGCCAATCGTCCAAATAAGGATACACATGGATACCCTGAAGACGAAGATAGGCCGCAATCACCGACCTCATCTTCGTGAAGACACGCTGCGCCGAGCTGAGGCCAAAAGGAAGCACCCGAAACTGAAAGTGCTCCTCTCCCAAAGAGAAACGGAGGTACCTCCTGTGTGGAGCCCAAATCAGGATATGCATGTACGCATCCTGAAGGTCCACCACGCTGAGCCAATTGCCCGCCTGCAATGAGGAGCGAATCTGGCCGGGCGTGATCATCTTGAATTTCTCTTGGGGTAAGGAAAGATTGAACTGGGAAAGGTCTAGGATGGTGCGCAGGCCAGCCTGGTTGGGTTTGGGCACCGTAAACAGCCGGGAGTAGAAACCCTCCCCTCGCTCCCCAAGGGGAACGGGTTCCACAGCTCTGAGGAGCAGAAGTTTCTGAACCTCGGCTTTGAGGGAGGGTGAGCCCGACAGCTGAAAAGGAGGGTTGAAGGGTGGGGTAGGGGGTAAAGGTAAGCGGAAGCCCGCCCGAGCGACTGACAAGACCCATCTGTCTTCTGTGATGGACTGCCATGCCTCACAATGAGACGCGATGCGTCCTCCCACCGGGGTCTTGTGCAAGCACGGAAAAACCTCATTTGGCAGGTTTATCGGTGGCGGTGCCACCTGAACCTGATGAGGAGGCTGAGGAGCGGGAGAAATACCGCGTACTCTGTTGTCTACGGCGGTTATTTCCCGCAGGAGTGTCCACTCTGCGCGATTTGCGGTCGAGGAAGCCCCTGAAACCAGAAGAAGGTCGACTCTGTGATAACGGTCTCTGAGGTTTGAAAGGAGCTTTAACCAGAACAGACAATGATTTAGCCGTCTGAGTGCTATCCTTGGTTTTGGTGAGCTCTACATCAGTAGAAGAATGAAAAAGCTCCTTACCATCAAATGGAAGGTCCAAAACCTTGTCTTGCACTTCCTTCAAAAACTTGGTGGCATGCAACCACGCTTGCCTCGAGGTATCAACCCCGAGCATCATGCGCCGAGCCGAGGTGTCTACGTGATGAGCCGCAGCCTCCAGGAGATCCTGGGCCAAGACCCTTGCATCGGAAAGGCCACCTTTTGAAATCTTCCAACTTCTCGACCGAAATATGCTCCTCAAACTCCGACAGACCTTTCTACATCCGCATGTTAGCTCCCGCCAAAATCAATTCGGCATTGGCCTGCCTGAGCTGCAAGGCCGAATTGGCAAAGATTTTCCTCCCTAGGGAGTCCAGGAGCTTGTCCTCCTTTCCCAAGACCTGAGTAGCCGTCGCAGAAGAGGATGCTGCAGGACTGGACTGCAACGTGGCCGCAGCCACAACTGTGGAGGAGGGAGGTGGACAAGATGACAAGGACACTTCGTCCGAAGAGTGCAGCCTGTACCTCGCGTCAATCTTTTTATTGACGAAAAGTCCTGAGTGTGGCTTCTCCCAGACTCTTCGGACCTCAGCCAAAACATCCTTCTGCAGGAAAAGGCCGGTACGCTCCAAAGGAGAAGGGGTGAACGCCCCAGAAAGCAAAGCCCTCCTGTGGAGCAGGTGCCTAGGGAACCGGGACATCTAAGAAATTCATCATGTCCAGTACCCGGTCATGAAAAGCTCTAACAGAGCGGGGAAGGTCCCCGTTGTCCTGCTCGCCTTGAGGGTCATCTGACAGGTCAGGATCCTGCTGAACCGTGTCAGGCACTGCCTTGTCCACTGGGGACAACGGTGGCAAAGGCGGAAGAGCAGGGGCAAAGGAGGCATCGGCGGAACCACCAGAGGAACGGGTGGAGCCGGAGGCGCTGGTGGACACATTTCCTTAAAAAGCCCTTTGAAATACTCCCTCATGGGGTCGGTGCGTATAAGCGCTTGAAATTTACCGAAAAAAGCGTCCTTAGGAGATTGCTTCGGAACCTGAGGAGGCCTCTCATGAGGTGTACAAATCCAGGGACGTAACGGAGAAGGGTGCCACGCCGGGCCCTCCGCCGACGTAACCACATAAATCAAAGGGGCCGCCCCTGCAGGCAACGAAACATTGTGCGGAAGAGGCATCCGGGCCTTCCAATCATAAACGGGCCGGTAAGGATACGCACAAGTGACCTTATGTTCACCCAAGGGACCGAACCCTACACCAGAGGCTGATGGCGTAGTTGTAGTGGAAGTACCTAAAATGGCCGCCGTGGTCGTGGCGGGAATGGCCGCCATTTTGTCTTCATCTGAGGGGAACTGCGGCACGTGAGGAGGTGAGGCATGGGTCCCCATCGATGGGTCAGGGGTCTTAATTTTAGCCTTAACATAAGGAACCTCGGCAGAGCTGGTACTATGAGGCCTGGAATGTTTCTGCGACATACCAACCGCCAACTGAGCCTTCGAAGGAAGGACCTCGGCACTGCCGGTAAAAGAAGAAACTTGCTTCTTTGCCCCCTCAACAGATCTGGTATCATCACAAGAGCGGGCACGGTGAGAAACCGCTTTCACCGACAGGGCCCTGCCCGGCCCTTCAGAACTGCTGGTAGCCTTAGCCTCTGTACGAGGGACCTCGGGCCTAGGCCCGGTAATAGCCTTATAGGCACTGGCCTCGAACATCCGTTCGGTAAACACAAGCCCAGCCAAGGCCTCGGGGCGCACCCCGGTCTTGTTTTTAAGGGAAGCCGAAAGAGAGGCCTCAGAGCAAGCTCCGGTACCCTGTGACTCAGCAGTACTGGGTCTACACACAGCCCCCACAGGAGGGGCCTCAGAAGTTACTCCGGTGTACACAGGCCCCTTACGGAGACCCTCGGAGAAAACTCCGGTAGAATTATGAGGCCGGACAGACACCTCAGGGCGAACCCGGTGACAGAGCGATCAACGCCCCTCCCGGCTCGAGAGGAACCCGGGAATGTATCCCCCGGCCGGGGTGCTCTGAAAACTAAAGAACTTAACGGGCGTTTCTTCTTCTCGTCGATGAACGCCTGAAAATGAGATGGAGGAGCGCATCGGAACACCTCCTCCCCCCCGTTCCAACCGACGTTGAAGAGCCCGGACCGAAAGGGAGTCACAGTAAAAATAGGAGTCCCAGCGCTGTTCCGGACCCAAACACTCTAAACAAAGAGGATGGGGATCCGCCCTCTCGAAGCGACGATGACACGAAGAGCAGTCTGTAAAGTCTAATTTAAAAGACATAGACTATAAGACGAACGCTAGCGAGAGCCAGAGAGGAAAACGGGGAAGAAAATCTTCCGAGGATGCAAGTGCATCCGGCCCCGATCGAGCGGAGAAAAGGACTGGGGGGCGCAGGAAAGAGAGGAAGGACACATTTTTGGAAAAATGTGGATGCTTTTTACAAAGTGCTCCGGTCCCGTCCCACAGGACGGAGCGATGTCCCACAAGTATGGAGGAAAGGGGACTATGGACTAGGAGTAAGGTGATCACTACGGTGAGTACCTGGTAAATTTACTTCACCAGCTCTGGGGCCTCCAAACTCTACTTTCCGACAACTTTGGGGCTAGCCATTTCCGCCTGAGGACTACTTCACCATTAACCCTCTGGTCTTCTTTCTTCTGCGAATGGACCAGCTTATTCTCAAGCTTCCCTCCAAGGGCCTGGCTCTTCTTGGGTCGACGTCACCCTTCAGCATGTGACCCTTAGATCCCTCAGGCTTTGGGCTCTTCTAGCTCCCCCTTCTTGCTTGAGGGCATTTGATCCCTCGATACAGGCTTCCTTACTCTTGCCTACCTGAATCCTGGGTGATGGGTCTCTTACTTGTAATGTGGGGGCAGTGCTGACCACCGCTTAGTCTTCCTCTCTCCTGCACCCCCCGCAGCAGGCTCTCAGACTTCAAATTCAACTTCTTCTTCTTTTGCGCAGGTTCTTCTCCAAAGACCTCTCTTGTTCAAGCCATATGTAAATTTGTAAATGCCTCGTTGCAGAACTGTTCGGTCCCAGACGATTTGAAACAAGCGTGGGTTACTCCCTTACTGAAAAAACCCAGCTTGGATCAAAACGTCCCTACAAATTATAGGCCCATAACTAACACTCCTTTCTTGCTTAAGATACTGGATTGAGTAGCATATATTCAAATAGCGCAACATCTAAATGCCCACCCTATTCTTAATCCTTTTCAGTCAGGATTCAGACAAGGGTTTGGTACGGAGACCTCGCTTCTTGACCCTAAGTCACAGTTACTACAAAGAATGGACTCTCAAAAGATCGCTCTTTTGATCTCCCTAGATCAATCGGCAGCATTCGATCTCGTCGATCATGCCATATTAGCAGACAGGCTCATGTCAGTAGCTAACTGTTCGCAGGCCGCTACCAACTGGATACTTTCATTCCTATCCAACAGGTCTAGCAGGGTATGTGCCAACAATGCCAAAGCACCTGCAATTCAGACATTGTTTGGCATTCCACAAGGCGCCAGTTTGTCGCCTTGCATCTATAACATCTTCATGTCTCCTTTCTTTGCCCATCTGGCCCATGAGGGCATCCTCTTTTCCAACTATGCAGATGACACTCAATGTGTCATCCCTCTTACAGGCCAGCATTCGGAGGATGAAAAAGAACTTAATCGCATCTTTGCTATGATAGAAAAATGGATGATGTTGAATAATCTTGCACTCAATCGCATCAAGACAAAACTCATGGTTGTAGGATCTGATAACATCATAGCCAAATTAGACTCAATTTACAAACATTTCCAGCTGGGAGATGCTCTAATTTCCACTCTTCCCAAGGTTAAAATCCTAGGCCTGGTTTTGGATCAATCACTCAAGATGAATTCTTATGTGGCCAGTACCGTTTCTTCCGCCAACTATTATATTAAATTGTTAGCCCATCTGCGTCCATACATCTCCCAATCCAATGCTGAGACCATCGCCCGAGCCATTATCGGCTCCAAACTAGACTACTGTTGTAGCCTATTAGCAGGCTCCAGTAAAAAAATTATCAAACGCCTTTAGGTGGTTCAGAACAGAGCTGTTAGAGTGGTATCTGGTCTTGCATACAGGGTACAAGTCTCGGAGGCACGTCGAGCACTACACTGGCTGCCCGTTGAATCAAGAATCTCCTTCAGACTTATGGTCATCACTTTTAAATGCCTTCAGGGCAAGATGCCCTCCTACCTGCAAAGGTACATTGGAATAAAATCTTCTGCCAGAAACCTTCGGTCCAACAACCGGAACCTGCACCAGCAGCCCAGAGTCAAAGGCAAAAAGGCACAATGTGGTGCTTTTGCCTCAGCTGCACCGGCGCTTTGGAACACTCTGCCTGACCAACTGAGAAATTTATCATCCCTGAACACATTCAAGAAGGGCCTTAAAACCTTCCTCTTCAAATAGTTGCCCCTGGTTTTCAGTTACTTTTTCCATTAGATCGTTCAGCCTCTCTATCTCCCTTTTCTTCTATGTTTTTGTCTGCGCCCTCACACCTATGGGTTTATGGTGCGCCATACAAATGCTATAAAGTAAAGTAAAGTCGCTAATGTTGTAAAATGACTTGCAGGCTTTCTTGGGTTATAGCTTAGGTTCATTGAAGGTATTTAAGTTACAGTTACATGAAGGTAAATACAAGAGTATGGAGTATAATCAGCACTGGCCCGATCACCCAGGCAGGGGAGCTCTAATTGCCTGCCTCAGTATGGAAGCCTCAGATAAACATTCCATCATCCACACAATAACATTCCATGTGACATCACAGACTCGCATCATAACAGCATGACACAGACAGCCACTACATAACACATCTCCTTCCCTTACCAGACACACACACACACAGAAGGTCACTACACAACAATTTATTTGTCTCCCATTGTGGAAATTGCAAATATGGAGCGCTCACAAGGGGAGCGAAGTCTCGTGCCTAGTTCAAATGCAGTTTCCGCAAACTACCTAATCTGTCACGAAGTAGCTTTTGCTCATGCGCACGCACAGGTTGATTCAACACTGTCTGCTTCGCCCAACTCGACTGTTCCCCCTTCTATAGTGGGCTTGGCTTGCACGTCCTCATCCCAGAAAAGTTTTCTGAGTGTGAGAATGGACGAGCCTTGCCCAACAGGGGAGACTAATACTGATGCACTGAATACTTCTCCCTCTGACAATTCTATTCTGGCTCCGGCAGTTCTTGCTGCTTTAGAAAGACGTGTACATCTTTCTGATGGCCCCTCCACTCCTGTAACTGTTCCCAGCGGTAGAAGGGCTGATGTGTACTTACATTGCAAAGAAAGTGTGACATTTGATATCTCCAATATGTCCCCAGCTCATATGGCTGACAAAATATTACTCCTAACCCCTGCGCCTACCAAACCCAGCCCGACTGCATTGCTTTTTGCAAATATCGATCACACTGCCCCGATCTCAGGAGCTGCCTCCTCGCCTATTCCAAGCGCTCCTGCCCCTCCCTTGGGCTTTGATCTACTGGATCCATCGGATGATATGCAGACTCTTGAGGCATTTTATCCGGTATTGTCACGGATCCTAAACTTGCTAGACGGAGGACAGACTACACTCATTACGAACTAAGAGATTGTAAGTCCTCTTTGAATCAAATCCTATTCAAAATAAACTAGAAGGATTTATTTTTGCCGACTCCCTTCGATCTGAGGGTGTAGTGCACCTCTCCAGGAAGGGTGCACCCGTCGACCCTGGGAAGAGTGCCCCTGTGGGTTCGGTGATAATAGCCACACAAACTGATCACACAGAACAGGAGGTGCCTACCGGCCCGCCGCATCCAGCACCGACAATTGCTTACTCTTTTGCCCAATCCTTTGCACAAACAGTTGCTGCCCCACAGGTCGCCCCTCCACACCAGATATTTATCATGCCCAATTGTGCGAAAAGGTCACCAACAAAACTGAAAAGATAGAACAATTACTATTCTTCATGCAGGAGAACCCCATTGAGGTACCGACGGACTAAGTAGACCCGGATGAAGTTATGGAGGTGGGTGAAATTTTCCATCCTGACAGCCCGTCGGCTCTTACGAAACTCTTTTCTGAGTCCCAGACTGCAATCACTTCTCCGGAGGGCAAGGGTAACGCCAGAAGGGGATATTCCTCCAACGCTGGGCAACTCTTTGCCTCCCGGAAAGAGAAACTAAAAAGAAAGGCATATATAAAACCTCCTCAGGTACCCTCAAAAACAGCGGGATCAAAGCCAAATGAAAAAAATATATATATACAACCGGCATACCTGCGAATCCAGATCAGGCAGAGCAGATAGGTGTTGAGTCCGAGCAAGGCTTCTCCCCTGAGGAAAAATCGACTGAGAGCAAAAAAGCTCTCCAGCTAGCCCCTAGAGTTGAAAATCCTGGCACTGCACTACTGAACAAGAAGGGGAGGAACACAGCGGCGCAGGCAAAAGACACTGTAGTTCTCCCTTCTATTGCTCTGCTCTCTTCCGCTGATAAAACTCCAATCACTGTGCAAACTCATTTATCAGCTTTCTACAAGCCTATGGCCATTTAAGTTGTCCAAGTAGGGAAAGCCGCATGCGAAGTTCCTAATTCTGGTGAAGCCTCACAAGCCTCAAATCTACCCTTGAATGACCAACTGATAGGCCGGCCGCAGCATGAAAACTCCCTATTCGCCACACATGATAGATTCTTTGGCTGACTTTCCTGCATGACCGTACCCGCCCACCACCATATCTAATGATCAATCAGTAGCACCATCTTCTCCTATTTTGGGGTGGGAGACTGATCCTGTCATTTACGGCAATAAACGTTTGAATCTATTTGCCTTGTTGAAGGCATTTAGGCAAATCCCCGCTTTATGCACCTTGCAATCGGACGACATAGAATGGATCACTCTTCCCCACACTCATAATCATCGGATGGTGTGTAAAGTTCAAACTAACATCATTAATGACTTAGTGTGGCAGTACAAGCGCAAATTACAATTGATTGGACCTTTTCCTGTACCTTTTGAATCCCTAGATGATGCAATCTGCTTCAACAAAACTCTACTAGCCCTGTTCTCCCAAACCTTACCATTAGATGCTGTTGCAAATGTACAGGGTGTGCTTAAATCGGAAGTAATAGCACAGTTGGTCTCCCTCTCAAACGTCAGCAAGGATTGGTCATGGCTGACATCACTGGCTTCCACTTTGAATCCTGCCATGGATAATGTGCCCACTCAATAAATCAAACCACTTGAGTATTCTCTCGTGGAATTCATGTGGATTTAATAACTTGTACAAATGGTTCAACAACTCGATCCATGTTGCTAATTTTGACATACTTTTTTGTCAAGAAACTATGGCTATACAAAAAATCACATTGCCAGGCTTCACTGTCCACCAAGTATTTGCTGAACGTGGATTGAGAGGGCGACCGCACAACGGTGTAGCTATTTGTATAAATACAAAATTGCGTATTATCACCCACGTATTTCACGAATCCACATCCTTTTTAGCGGTTTTAATTTCATTCCCTGAGGCCTCCTTGGACTACTATCTGTGTGTATCTGTGTATCACAACCCTGCCCTAGTAAAAATTGCTACCGCTTTTGATGTACTTGAAAAGCTGCTTGATGAAGTATTAACACAGTATCTGGCATGCCGAGTATTAATGGCCGGTGACTTCAATGCTGAATGCCTGGAGCCCCACGCCCATAATTTAACATCCAACTCTTTTCCTTTATTTTCTGGTAGAGGCAGCTTGTGGAATAAGCATCTAGCATTATGGAACATAGCCTTTCTGCCTTTTCATATGCACGGACCAGGGTTTACATGGAAGAGGGGACCCTTGGTATCGCGTATTGATCATTTTGCTATTTCAGCAAATCTTCAGGATCGGTGTAACAACATCGTGACATTAGATCCAGAGCTTGGGGATCATCTAATAATTCAGCTGATTATTGATATCACCATTTCCAATCTGAACCAAGACGCAAACCAATTATTCCCGGAAGGAGATCGTCCTGGTCTCTCCATCAGATGGAACAATAGACTGTGACAAAATTAATGCTTGCATTGATGGCTCGCTTGGTTGGCTTCAGGGCACACCCAAATTTGAATTACAAGATAAAATACAACCAAGCAAATATTTGGAAATGATAGCAAGCGTAATGTCTACTATCCGTAACGAAAATTACAGCTCACAAGACATAAATCCAAATCCTGGATGCCCTGAAGTCCATCTTGCCAAACGTTTAAAAAATGCTGAATTACGCAAGCTCAAAAACACAACCTGCTCACCAGAAGATTACGCGAGGCAGAAAAGGAAGATCTGTAATGCTTATCGTAATAAGTGCATGAATTTAAAACGCCATCTTCACAATCTGGCTAATCAAAAGATACTAATGTAACGACCGGCGCACAACCTGGGCAATGCTCAGGGCAGATGCATGTACTTTAAGCGCCAATCGGACCTCTACGATACCTGCTGCCTCTTGGGTTAAGTTTTATGAGGAAAAATGTGCGCTTCCCTTGTCGTTTCACAACATTAATGTAAAAGAACCGACTATTCCAAAACTACCAATACCTTTGTGGTCCCTGCAAGACATTGAATGCACAATCCATGCTCTAAAATATTCCAAGGCAGCCGGCCCCGATGGTATTCCCCCTTGCGTCTTAAAACACAATCCTTTGCTTTGGGCCAAATTATTGAAATCTCAATTTGATAATGTCTTAACAACTTTAGACATCCCTTCTTCCTGGCTAGGTTCAATAATTGTACCGATTTCACAAAAAGGGTCAAGGGACAACCCAGCAAACTATCGGCCCATCGCCCTCATAGACGCTGCGGCCAAAGTGTTTGCAGTTTTACTACTCCGTAAACTCCATGCCCACCTGAAAAAACCCAATATCCTCTCGCGCTTCCAAATCGGCTTCCGGGCCCAGATTGGGACAGCACTAAATGCAACGCTAATGGCACACTTGCTTGCTAAAACAAAGATTCCTGATTCTGGGCCCTTGTATATGGCTTCTATAGATTTGACAGCTGCTTTTGACTGTGTGGTACGGAGACTGCTCTGGCAAAAAATGTTAACGATGGGTATTCCATCGCATATCCTCTTTCTAATAGCAAAACTGCATGCAAATACTGTATATTATGTCCGAGTAAACCAGGCAGTTGCAATCACCAATCCCATCCCTATTGGGGTGGGGGTCAAGCAGGGCTGCAATCTGGTGGCCACACTGTTCAATTTGTACCTATGTGGCATTAATGACACCTGGGTGCAACAAATCGGCTACCCTGCAAGATTAGGCCATCTAAAAATTAATTGGCTTGCTTTCGCCGATGATATTGTGATTTTTCAATCGCACACCTTCCGGCTTGCAGACAAAGTTGTCCCTGTTTGCTGAATATTGCTCCTCCCATAATCTATCATTCAACGCAGGAAAATCTTATATATTCATATTTAAGAATCTTAAGAGACGTCTTTGCTCCTGGAAGTGGACCATTGGGAGCACCCTCATTCCTAGGGCAACCACAATTAGATACTTGGGTTATATAATATCTGACTCTAATGCAAGCACAATGTGTAAGAATGTCCTAAATGAAAAGGCCAAAATTCTTGCCACCCAAATGCGTATGGTATTTAACAAATACTTTAAGTTCTCTTTACTTCCTCTCTTTGAATTTTACACCCTCAAAGTTGAGTCGATTATACTTTACATACTTGACATGTGTTTGGCAGATATAGATCAATTTCTCGATCAATTACAAGGACGCCTATGGAAGGGGGTGCTGCGCTTGGTTAATTCTCTGCCTAATGTGGTATTAAGGCAGGAGCTGGGCTTGACGTCCTTGTCTGCCCGTTACAACTGGCAGCAATTATCCAATTTGGGGAAAAATGGAATTTGCCCCGAAAAATTCTGTGTATGAAGATTTGGGGTTAATGTTAAATGCTGCCAATTCTCCATCTATTGGAAACTTTTACAGGAAAATGGTCGCATTATTGGCTGATCTATTCCTAACATCTGCTGACCTAGAATTTCGGCAAGCGCATGTCAAACTCCGCTTATTTGCATATGACTGGTGTAAAACTTTAAACACTATCGATAAATTTAAAACCTACAAAGAAGCCGCCAAATTTTCCACAGGTCGCTTACCGCATAAGCCTTTTCTGGTGCAATTCCCATGCTTTAAAGCAAGAGACTTAAACTTGAGGTTTAAATTAAACCAACTGCCAACACTAGACAGAATAAAAAACTGGTCAACGCACACTGCAGTTTTGTCTGGCGATGGTTGTAGATTCTGTAAAGAGTTTAGTATGCAGGAGTTCCTAAAGCATGTCACCATCGACTGTGTATACTTTGAAATAGAACGTAACAAAATATTTGGAATCGAGATGATGGGAGCACTAGCTGCTACAAGAGAATGGCTTTGGCTCGCATGCAAGTGGGGTAATACCACTAAAGCCATTTTACGGTTTACCAGATTTCTGTCCATCTAAAATATTGAATTGGAAAAGAAAAACAAAACTGAAACAAGTTGCATTCCTTCCAAAAATGCTGCCTGAAGCTACTTTCCTAACTTTGTGGGTATTTGCCTTTTGGGCTTAACATTTGTGGGCTCAATCACATGCAAGCGACATAAAAGACCAACAGCAAATAAGATATATTAGAGGCAATAATTTAACATCTTAAATATCTGACTGGTAACTGGAGAAATTATGGAATATTAACACTCAATCACGGTCTATGGAGAAGTTATTCTAATGTACCTATTACATATGTATACTCAGTACACCATATACTTTCAACAACACTTACTAGGGGGCCATCGCTCAAATGAGGGATATGGCACCTCTAGTGCAGAGGAAGGAATGACGGTGACTAATTCCAATTCTTACAAAAACAAAACAAAATGATTAAAAATCGGGCTTAGTGTTTTAATAACAACAATTAGAAAAAGCAATTAGAAAAAATGGGGCATTTTACATTAGATAATGCCCGGTTCTAGATTTTTTTTAGGGCTTTCTATGCATAACGTTGTATACTGTTTTATTTAATTAAACAGCGTGATGCTAGCGCCTAGAAAAATCTCACACCTATTACTGATGTAACACACTTAAGGATCCTTAACAATAAGGTCCTTACGTACATATAAACTTGATAAAACAGACCTACAACTCAGGTCACTTTAAATTCTTTTAGACTATGTCAGATTGCTTTATAACATAGATCATAAAAAAGCATGAGACCAGCTCATACTATAATAAGGTCGACCGGTTTCATAACCACACTTGTTTAGGTCATCTTCTTCAGGACGTATGTTTCAAGAGGGGGTGACTCCCTGATGGAAAAACTTTTTCCAAATATGTGTGTTCTTACTCCTACAAGGAAGGGAGACAAAAAGGGATATATCACTCCTATAGTCCCTTAATTGCATTTATGTGCTAATTTCCTCTCAATACAGTGCTTGAAAAAAGTATCTCTCAAAATATTAGCTAAAAGATCAACTTATATAGCAAAGCTGCTGTTTAGAATTCAAAACGGCACCTTAAAAGGCACTTGACAAGGAAAGGGGTAGGAGAGGGGCGTGCTCAGGGGTGCTCCTTATGGTCCGATTCATACATGCATAGTGGGCTCTTGTTGGTACACCTTATAGCCCTATTGTGCAGCGGGTGTGTGGAAAAGTAATTTAAAAATATTTTTGTCTTACCGCCATGTTCAGACTTATGGCGCTGACTTATGTTGCCAGTCCTAATGCGCGTTGCGCAATTTGTCTTTATCCCTGCAGCCAACAAGGAGAAACAATGGAAGAATCAACTTCCATATATCACTTTAGCTGACTCACAAGACGTGTACTTGTCATCGGCACAGACAAATTTAATGGATATGTTAAGGGTGCTTACCAGTTCTTTATTATGCTTCTAATGCACGTTTCTCATCATGCGAAAATAGAAGGGCTGAAGGCGCCGTGGGATCGACTAGGGAAGCGGCTGTGTTGCTGCTTTCCTAAAAGGAAGAAAGCCGCAAGTACGTCAGCGTTATATATATATATATAGCTCTCTGTTACAGAAAAGTAGTTCTGTATTAATGCCGATGTGCTGTCTCAATAGGGCAGCAACAAGAGAAAGGTGCAAAGGCTGCTAATTCATACCTTAGATCCTAACGTGTGTGAACACTGTCGGGTCCGCTGCTCTGGTCGCTCTGCAGCTGCTGTTTGTAACGGGCTGCCTAGGAGCGATATCCTATTTTAGTTACTCTTAAATCTAGAACCGGGCATTATCTACTGTAAAATGCCCCATTTTTTCTAATTGCTTTTTCTAATTGTTGTTATTAAAACACTAAGCCTGATTATTAATAATTTTGTTTTGTTTTTGTAAGAATTGGAATTAGTCACTGTCATTCCTTCCTCTGCACTAGAGGTGCCATATCCCTCATTTGAGCGATGGCCCCCTAGTAAGTGTTGTTAAAAGTATATGGTGTACTGAGTATACATATGTAATAGGTACATTAGAATAACTTCTCCATAGACCGTGATTGAGTGTTAATATGTATTTTGAATACACGGTAGGAATGTAAGTCTGACCTTCTATAGGTCTAAAAAAGAGAAAACACCCATTGTGTTACAGAAATTATGGTATAACCAGAACCTTGTGCTGTGACTATGTTGCTGTTAAAATGCAAAACCTATTCGTTGTGATTACGTTGTTGTTAAAAGGTAGCCTTCATTAAGTGTAAATATGTTATGTAAATGGAGGAAGTCCATATGGGAAAACTTTCTTAGTTTTATATATTTTTTTACTGTTGTAAATTGTATGTAAGAAATTGTATGTACAAATGATATGTGGAACATGAAATGAAAATGAAAGTTGTAAAAGTTTGTTAAACTACAAACAACGTTTTGAATAAAAAAATAATAATAAAAAAAAGAAAATAAGCGTTCTTTAAAAAGGGCAAGATATGTAACAATCAAATATACTTTACAATACGTTTCCAGAATCGGCATACGTTTAGTAGATACTCTTTAGAGATGCTTTTCACACACTTCCTACACCAAGGACAGTAATGGCATTTTTATATCACTAGTACACTTTGCAAATTCTGAGGTTGCAGAAACGAAAAAAGTTAAACAGGTTCTCAGGGCATGTGAGTATACTTAAATATTCCAATGAAATCTAGACAAAACCTTTCCCAGCAATAACAGTTTAAACACAAGTTATCACCTCTGAGGGACAGAAAATATAAAAGTCAATGGACTAGAAGAGTTTGCAGGGAGCCAGGATAGCCAAAGTCAATTGGAGCACAGTCTATGGAGCTGAGGCACTTCCTAGTTGTCTTGCACAAAGTTAGAGTTTTATAGAAAATCACTGTAGGGTAACAAGCTGTTACACTTGTGGGAAGCAGACTTGAAATCAGCTCCAACAAAAGTAGCCACTGCAAGTCTCAACTGAGAAGAGCACAGCTAAAGACACTGAGGTAAGTTCCCCAAGTCTAAACAGTACCCCTGGTTTGAAGAAGAGTGGTCCAGCTGGATTCTGTCTTATTGCAGCGATGCAGAACCTCGGTTCCTGAGCTTCAGTTGTAGGGACAAGAGGGAGGGCGTCTGGAGGACTCCTGCAGCAGCAATTTGTAGGTTGGTGGCAGATACAGGCTCTTTTCGGATCAGCAGCGCTTTGCGGTTTCAGCGTGCAGTAAACAGCACCACCAGGGATCTTGGATACCGGTTGTGCCTCCTTTACTCCTGCACTCTGGTGAGGGGACTCAAGCTCTGGTCGTCCTGCTTCCGGAGGGCCCTTAGACCCCTGGAGCGTCTGGCTGGATTGCAGACATTGCACTCGACTACGGATTTCTCGACCCTTGGCACTCGGTTCCTGCAGCAGCAAAGTACAGCCAGTCAGGAAAGATGGTCCAGTGGAGTTCGTCTCGCGGTTAGTTGGTCCCACTAACCCAAGGGAAGAAGTCGTCCCTTCTGGAGCTTCTCTTGTCGATCAGAAAAAGGAGTTTCAGCACAGCAGGGCTTCACAGGGCAATTCAAAGGTCCAGGAGGATGCAGCAGGCTTTGTTCATGGTTTCTTCGGGTGTCCTTCCCAGTGGTTGACTCTGCCTCTAGTGCCAAAACCCTCGCCTTTTTAAGCAGGTTTCTCCCATTCATGCACTGCCTAGGCTGTCAATCACACAGCAGGGGTGGCTGTCCTGAGAAGACAGCCAGCCAATCAGGACTGGTTGCATTCAGACACCCCAGAGACAAAGGACAGGGGAGTTTCGGGAACCTACCTCACTTCCTGCCCTAACAGACACCCGGGAGCCAGAGGCGGGTTTCAGGACTGAAACCTGCCAAAGGCAAAATTAACAAAGGTCTCAAACCTGGCTTAGCGCGCACTGTAAAAGCCAAGAAAGACATCACAACTTGAAAATGGCGAAAAAAGAAGACCAGGGTCATTTTAACAAAATTGTCACCCATGGTTGAGGATTCATTCTGCGGTAGAAAAGCACAATGGTAGGAGCATTAAACCACTGCCACCAGCCATTTAAAGTATTGAGGGTAACATAAAAATGTTACATGAGTAGGTAGGATAAGGGGCTACTAGGTAACCCCCCCAGAACTCCACATAAGATGGTGTGTGCTGGATCTACAAAGAGAAAAGGGTAAGTAAAGTCAATTTCACTTTACTATTCTTGGGAACAGTAGTTTACACAAGAAAAGGTATTTAAACGTTGGGAGCAGTCCAAAGGATTTCTCTGTGACACTGCACTAAAGGTGCTGTGTGTCAACATACAAAAGGTAGAGCCTTATGGAGTTTGTCAGACTCCAAAAACAAAAGAAACACATACTCCAAATCAGGTTAAAATACGTGAGGGAATGAGGAAAAGGTCCCACTCACTCTAGGGTTAAAATTAAAAGCCCTAGAGTCCAGCAAAAGAGCTGGGGGTCTCTAAGGTTGAAGTAAATTAGCACAGAAATGAGCGTTCTCCCTAACACCCCCTCTTTGCATCTTATTTTCAGGTTCACCCTTCCAGGGTGTTTCTATCTTTTGGCCGTGCATGGGCCCTCTGGCTCTTTAGCCTGTCTGTTTCTCTCTATTCTTGTGCCTCCATAGGCTACTGTATTGTGCAGCCCGTTGTGGGCTGGTCGGCCTCACTGTCTGTGTGCGGTCCTCATGGCCTCATGGCACCCCCATGAGATCCTGCTTGCCCTGTCCCGTAGCGAGTATATTGCGTAGCGGGCTCGCCTCTGTAGTCCCAAAGAGGGTGGCTCCCCTTTGAGAAGAAGGGACAGGTTTCTGAATTTGTCACACAACTCTGGAGTTTTCTCAGTGCGCCTCTACACCATGGGCCTCTTTAGTGTTGGTACCCTTGGTTTATTAATTGATGGGAGCTATTTAGCTCCTGCTTCTACTCTAGGAGAGCCTGGTTAGAGCGCAAACAGCTGCCAGGAGCTACTTTTGACTTCCCAGGCCAACTGGTGCTTTACAAACATGCATATGTGACATTAACCAAAGTCTTTTAGAATGTTAATAAATGGGGATAAGGACACATCTAGGACACATTAATGATTCAGACATAATGGCCAGGATTTCATCTCATGTGGAAGTTTGATTTGTAGTGTGCTGTGTACTCGCTCCTGGTTCCCCAGTGGGAGCTTCTGCCCACTGTCTGGTGCCTGGCAACCAGGAGCTGCTTTTAGCTCCAGCTCATCGAAACTTAATTTCGAACCCTGTAGCATGCCTAGTTTTCTGTTCCTCTTAAACTCACTCCCATCCACTTGCTATTGGGATATTTATATTTTTGGATATTACCTCACACCAATGTGACATGCCAATCTAATGTTCTCATTTATACAATGCCACCCCGCTATTCTGGGCAAGGAACGGACTGTAGCCATGAATATACATTTATCTAAAGAATGAAGCAACTTTAACCAAATTGGTCTCCAGCTTTACCATGGATGCCAATATAAAACACTAGGATAATCTAGTCCATGATCAACAACATTACAAGTTAGTACCTGCCTGTATGAATCTAGCTCCTCTTGATAGTCATTCAAGTATTCACTCTATATTCAGTGCAATACTGGATCTTCTATACGTTTCTATTGCTATTTTGTCAGTCTATTAATACAGACTACTTTTATAGGTAGTGTTTTAAAAGATCCAAGGGTATGCATTTTTCTATTTGAACATTATCTTGTCACTTACTTTTCTCCAGTATCAAGACAAGTATGGTACCAGAGAAGAGCTGCCTAACAGACGTTTATCAATGACTTCTGACAAAAATTATTTTTCTCTATTATTTTTGTCTAGAATCAAGACCAGTATAGTGTCAAAGAGAAACTACTATAAACATTTCCCCTTTTTCACTTCACTCTTCTGTAGTAGTGCGATGTGTGTGGAGTATGTGTATTACATGTGTATTAAACAAAGGGTTGCATGCATAGGCTCTGATAAATAGGAATTAAAAATTGCTTTTCAGTAACTTATGTAACCTGTTCTGAACCTTCATGTATGTGTGTGTGTGTGTGTGTGTGTGTGTGTGTGTATTTAATACAACTGTAGTTGCAGCTTTCAATTCCCTTGTAAGTGTACACTTTATTCAATCTGTTTGTATGTGTAACTTTCAATCTAAATGTGCCTGCACAACCTTAAAGCAAGGTGTGAGAAACCGAAGGGTAATCTCCCACGCAGGCCCGTAGAATCCTCTATTCAGGTGGCCTGGGGAGGGCCATTGCTTTTGGATCCCAACCCTGAGGGTGGACAAGCGAGGGAGGATCACCTGGGTAGGGGAGACCGGGCTGTTTTTGCGGGAGTGCCCTAACAGAGCTGCAGTATTCCCACCAGACAAAGGAGAATGAGGATGTCCCATATGGCTTCTTGGGATACCTTGGTTCCCATGACCCGAATCCAAATTCCAAGATTTATAGGTCTCGTTCGATTTATCCTGGCCCGGCTGTAGAATAAGAAGGGAAGGAGTTGAATACCCAAGAGGGAATGGAAGAAGGGCCCCAGTAACACAGAGACAGAGCTTTGGAAACCAGGCTCAATTATTAAATTCCAACTATAAAGAAACCCATCTGGAACCTTGCAGATATGAACCATCCATAGATGTAAAGGAGAGGCTAACCGCCTTGTCGGACGGGCTTCGTGGGAGGTTGTCTTATTATCCTTATCCCAATAAATGCTCAAGACACCTTCTAAATCTTGTTTCCCACTTAAACCTTTTTCCTTAAACTCAGGGGGTGTTTAGTATCACACCTCATCTCCTCCTCCGCAATCTTGAGAAATACTGACACGACGAGGAGGCCACTGAGATCCATGAAGATTACCCCTATGAATAACCTGGGAAAAGCAAGGGCAACTGACTGTGGAAAACACTTGCACTTTCCCGTTTATAGTCGGGCAGAGTCAGGCACTCGATACTGACTCTTTCCACCTGACTCCACTTAACAAGCTGGTTCCCTATATAGGGTCAGGGTAATGATCAGGTGAATGAGCGAGCTGTGGAAGCAGACAGGACCCGAGAAGCTGGGAGCTGCAGGAAGAAGGATCCAGAGGAGCGCAACGTGCTATAACGCTAATCTGGTGTGCAGAGCGGGTTGCAGCTTGTTGAGGGAGCTGGGAGTGTGCAGAGCGGGTTGCAGCGTGTTGAGGGAGCTGGGACCCTGCTGGCAGTCTGTACGAGTACTCATTCCTTTGGGACGCTTATCAGTCCCAACGTGTTAGAAGGGCAGGTTGTGAGACCTTGACCTCCGCCCCATCACCGAGGACGAACCTGTCGGCACCGAGCTACATGGGTAAGAAGCAGAGAGCCAGTGGCCTGCGTGTGTCTGAAGCGGGATAGCGGTATTGCGAGAGTGCCAGACGGCACAGAGAGAAAGACAAGTAAAGCAAGATAAAAGGATGTAGCAAAAATCTGGCAAGCTCCCGAAACAAGAGGAAAGCAAACGGAACTGAAAGCGGGCAAGCAGCCCGAAACAAAAGTTTGGAAGCAAGTTAAAAGTAAAATCGGACAAGTGGCTCAAGAGGAGCAAATGAAATAAAAGGTGTAGGGGCACAAGTGAAGCAGGAAGGTACAAAGATATAGTGAGAGATCCAAAAGAGGCATAACGGGGTCAGAGTGGTCACGCCTAGGAAAAGCCAAAATCCTGGCGTTCTCAAAAGCCTCCGGTCCTACCCCAAGAGGAAACACTGTATGAAAGAACCGTTGAGTAAAACCTATTCCAACAGTAATGTGTGTTTAACATTTAGAATTTTAAGAAATCTGAGTGCAATCCTGATAAAGAGTGACTGTGTTTGAGAATTGAAAGGAGCCTGAGCTTGGGGGAAAGGAACCCTGAGAGGCCCATGCAGAGTATTTGTGTTCTTGAAAGAGGCCTGAGCTAGGGGAAGAGAATCCTGAGAGGCCCTGAAAGTATACTTGTGTTTGAATTGGAAAGAGACCTAAGCTTGGTTAAGGGGGAACCCTGAGAGGCCTATCAAAGAGGAATTTTGACTGTTTTGTGTTACTGAAGGAACTGAAGCTTGGGGAAGGGAACCCAGATACATTAAAGACATTGACATTGTTTAGTCTATGGAGAAGGTCCTATGGACAGTCTCTTTTGATTGAACTCGTCTTGTAGAAGCCGTCCAACCTACTGCTGGTGAGAAGACCATTTGAAACCAATCCTGGTTTCCTATTTTTGTTGAACCACCACCTTTTGTTGTAGAATGAGGGCAAGCATAGGTTTAGACACAGACTGATTTTTATTTTGGACGACTTTGACAGCCCTTAGAAACATCAGTTAATAGAACTATCCCTTTAGATTTAGGGCCAGTTATGTATTACACAAACCCCATCAGCTTGATAAATAATTGGTTTTGAAACTGTACCACTTGAGTCTTTTTATCTCTCTTGAAACCTTGCCTGTCTCAGTAGAGATACATTAGTTTTGCAAAATTGATTAGGCAAGATTGCTAAATGAAAATCTTTTAGCAAACCAACGTATATCATTAGCACTTTTTTTAGGTCTTTATTTTCGATTGAATGGGGAGGTAATAGCAATCAATACAGACTGTAAAACAGTTGGTTTGTTTCACATAAGCACCAGTCTCCATATCATGCTCGGTAAAAGGCAAGACATTCCGAAGTTCATTTTGATTTCTGTTATGAACTAGTGTTATTTTTCCTTTTTAAATATAGGACTACAAATACCAGAATGTAAATGAGGTGATCTTAAAAGCCAGGGCTTGCTGTACAAGTGATAATTGACAATAGACAGCTTAGATCTCCAAACTCGCCTTCTCGTTTAGAGACCGAAGACCCTCTCAAAGATTTGTCAAAGTCAAATACTTTTAGTCCTACTACACTGGGAGTCAGCTTGCAGTTCTGCATTAATAGTACAATTCAACAAAAAATGCCTACGTGATCTGCAAGGAGGGACAATTGAGGAAACATGCACGTGGCCGGTGATTGCCCCGTGTGTTTTGAAAGAATACATTTTTTTTAAATACTTTTCTGTCCACATTTGAAGTAATCTGTCACATCGAGGATTTAAACCCATGTTGCACGAACATGAGGTCACTTAGCCACATTACCACATATGTTCATTTGTTCTGTGCACTTTGCTCCGTTGGGAAGGCCATTTGTATGTTTCACTTTAGGATATGTTCCCCTACTGTCCAGGAACTTAGCATTGCCCACATCAGACTCTTTCCGCTTATTTATTTAAGTACTTGAGCTCGGTGTACAAGCAGTCAGAATGGAAATGGAATAGACAGGTTAATATTTCATTCAGTTTGGAGTTTTTTTAAATGGAGGTAGACATTAGGCAACCAACTAAGCTCTGTGAGCTTTGTCCTTGGCATCTATGCAGATAAACGTGCTTTAAAAATCGTACGGACTGCAGGTCCAGCATGTTAACCAAACACCCTTGCCCCTATTCCACCTACCCATTCAGTTGAGTGCATTGCCCTTAAAACTAATACACCAATGGAGCAGGTGCTCTCACCACAGCAAGGGGGCCAGCAACACAGTATGCCATCCAACAGCATTCCCCCATTATTGTACCTTCACAACCTTCAAAGTGCAACCTTGCAAACGTTTTTTCATATATTTTTATGAAGGGATGATAAAATGTCACTTATCTATCACACACTTGAGCATGTATAGTGTGGTCTTGGAAAGAAAAACAGTCTAATGAAAAAAACAGAAGCATTTCTGGTCGTTTTCTGTTGAGCTCACAGATCGAAATCTGTGATTACATCAGCATATAAACCGCCACCACCCACCCAACAAAACTGAGAGTTTACCTGTAAGATTATGCATGTTTTCAGGAAGCTCTGATGAAA
This sequence comes from Ambystoma mexicanum, assembly GCF_040938575.1. NCBI lineage: Eukaryota > Metazoa > Chordata > Amphibia > Caudata > Ambystomatidae > Ambystoma > Ambystoma mexicanum. The sequence continues at coordinate 1,107,198,234 of NC_090941.1, forward strand.
TGTCAGTGTTGCCTACCCAATGTTTTGAAATCGCACACAAAAAATGCAAGCCTGCCTCTCCTCCTTTCGTTTGCTGCAATGTAACCCCTTATCACACCAGTGATGAAAAACAGAGCAGCCACCTCTCCCTGTGAGTCTCTTTCAACACACATCTGCTAAAATCTCATTAACGGTGACATTTATGTTGCAGTTGCAGCGACACTTCAATACAATGAAAAGCATTTGAATGATTTTCCATCGCAAATTGCGATGTAATGCCACTTATTTCATTCCTTTTTAAAGCGTCCTGCCGTTGCTACTTTCAGTCTCCTTGTATTTTGGGGGTGGGGGGAGATGTACTATTCTCCAGTAACAGATGCTTCGTTGAGGACGCCCTTCTCTCCCGCACTTCACCTGCCTGTGCATTCAAACACAAGGCAATGCAGACGATTTGCACTTCACACATGTTTTTATAGAATAGAATTATTTCAGCATGCATTTCATTGTTCAAACATCTAGTCTTTAACCAGGGCTTTCCCCAGCTTCGTAAAATACATGATCTCTGTCTAGGAAAATCGTGTTTTGTAACAATATCATGGCCCAAAGGACTTGACATCAGGTAAACCACTACTTCTGAATCTACTTTAAAATAGACTATTCTGCATTAAAGTGGCACTTAAAATGCATTACATTTCAAATTTCGTTTTTCAATACAAAGTAGGCTGGGCCTTAAACCACCTTTCACTTTGTCAATGTAATGAAATGATCACAGGATGTAGGAATAACCACTGGGCTCTTTTTAAAATTTGTATTTTACATTTCTCCACAATTTCCTTGTCTTTTTGTCCTCCCAGATTTTAACCCCTGATCATTTGGGCTTGATTTACCCTTCCAGATGTAAATTCTGGTTTTAGAGAGCCAACAGGAACCCAGTCAAGCTGGACATCACTCCTACAGCAAACCCTCAGTTCAGGTGGCGTATTTGGAAATAAACCCCAAAGCACAAACTGGTCTTCCGTTCGTCACTGGACTGGTCTCATGGATTGGTCTACCATCTGCCCGTGGTCAGTACTCTTGCTCTGCAATCTTCAGTTCGTCCCCTTTCTTAATTGTCATATCCCAGTTTCCTTAATTCCCTTCTGTCCAATGTGTATCCCATTATATCTCACTCTAACCCCACCCCTGCCTTGTCAGTAGTGTGGTTTTCCAGCACACACGATCAACAAAAATGGGAGGGAATGAAATGCTCATGTTGAAAAGATTCAGTTTTTGGGCATAACTATTTATTACCATGTGGCAGAATGATGAAACTTCTCTTTTCAGATTCTGAAATTTGGGTTGAACGTTTAGAGCAGGGTTGTCCAACTCCTGGCCTCGAGGGTCTGAATGCTGATGGGTTTTCAGGATACTTCTCGTTAATATTCATGAGGACAAATGTGCGTAAATTTAGCATCATTGTATGCAAACGTATTTTATGAATAATAATGAGGGGTAGCCTGGCAATCCCAACATGTTTCCATCCTTCGATCGCTGGGGTTGGGCAACCCTGGTTTAGAGACTTTGAATGATTAACTTCTGATAATCTTTGGCGGTTTTATATTTTTTCAACATTCCTGAACAATTCATAACTTGGCAACATGTAATTAAAGAAGAATGATTGTGATAGAGGTTACTCTCATCTACAAACTGTCCAAATTTGGTGTCACTCATGTCTTGCACTTCATTTGTGTTTAAGCGCTTTACAAATACACAATTACAATTAGTGATTGCACATTTAATGTGAGATTCTCTACATGATAAATGAAAGGTTTTCTGGTGTGAAATTTCTGCTGTTTTCCACCAGAGGGCAGTGATGTCCATTAGGGAATGTCTTAAGTAAGTTCATAGGGTTATCTCCTAAGAAACCACTTTTAAAACAATGGAGGAGCATTTTGGGCTGGCCTGAAGCCACCTGGTCTTTTTATTACTATAATCTTCAAAAGCCGGCTCCAACCAGACTGGAGACGTTTGGACCCTTCAGCATGCCTTGCAAGTGAGAACTGAAAACTTTAAATACAATTTTGATTCTGTCTTTTTATTTCACCCTGTCTAGGTTAAAACAAAATCTTTATAACTTTAATAAGCAAAATTACACATTAATAAGAGTTAAATATTTTTATCAATTCGTGTTTCACTCCAAACAAAGACAGTAACTTAAAACATGTGCAGTTTATTATACTGAAACAATTGTAATTACAATTTCCTGTGCGTTATATTTTGTGCTCAGGAACTCGCACAAGACTGAGCTATGCTTCACCAATGTTAATCTATGTGCCCCAAAACACACATTAATTGGCATTGATGGGAAATACATTTCGGATACACTTTCTATGGGTTGCTGTATTGCATTGGAAATAAATGCACTCTAAAAAAAAAGAAAAGTGTCAATGCTCTTGTTGAACTCCCAGGTTCATCCTTTGTGAGGTTCTTACAATGGGTGAAGGAAAACACGCGACTGTACGTTTGTATCCTGACGTCCTGCTTCAAAAATAAAAGCAGTTCACAAGTTATTTTCCAACTTTTCGACGCGAACAGATTTTGTAGTATCGTTTAATGGGATCTAAGCATGATAACAAGCAAAATGCACAGTCCGAAAAGTGTCCTTTTAATTGTGACCGCAAACAAGAGGCAGACATCTCTAATAAATGACAGAATCCATGCATATCCGTTCTATTGCTCTGCCAAGATGGCCTTCGACAATGATGGAGATCATGTTTTTGTACTGTGATGTATTGAATTCCTGGTCCATGTAATCCCCAGCATATATTCAGCTTCAGACGAGCCAGTGTTTATTAATCTTAAAACTCTATAATTATGTGCATGCCTTGTTCAGTATTGCATTTGTTGTAAAATCCTTACACTGCTCACTTCCTCATTCATATCCATTTGAAGTAAAGAATTTGTTATAAAGCTGTGTTATTCCTCCCTCTTTTTTTAACTTTGTTTATTTTAAATCAAGGCAGAATGATAAGTACAGACATTATATGCAGTAGTTATATAGGCATGTTGAACCCCAGTCCTTTATTCCCCCTGCGTCTTCTACCTCCTCCCTCCCCCTGGTCCATCCGTCCCATAGGCCCTGTAGGCGGACTCCTCCCTCCCGGGCAATCCGGATTGAGTCTCAGCGACTATGTGTCTTCCTCCGGGCTCTCCTGGTTTTTTAAGATCCAGTGGGCCCTGGTGGGTTTGTAGGTCAGGGTGGGAAAGCGCTGGTCGAATTCCAGCACTGGGTTGTGCTGCCGTCACCTTCTCCGCTATCAGAATGTCCCAAAGTTTGGTCCACCATTGGGCTATGTGGGGGCCTTCTGGGGATTTCCAGTTTCGGGCCACCACCGTTTTCCCTGCTAGTAGGCAGTGAGTTAGTAGTTTTGCTCGGCGTCCGGAGCGCGGGTAGGTCTCGGGGATTGGAGCACCCAGCAAAATCGGTTCTGGTTCCAAGGGAATCATTGTTCCGGTAATTTGTTAGATGGACCCTAGGCAAGCTTTCCAGAATGGTTGGATCTTCGGGCAGTCCCACCACATGTGGAAGAAGGAGCCTGGGTGGCCGCATCCTCTCCAGCAAGAGTGGTCCACCTGGGGGTTCATATGGTGAAGTCTGAGGGGCGAATAGTACCACCGCAGCGTGATCTTATACGCACATTCCCTATTGGTGATGCAGGTGGACGAGGTATGTGTCCTGGTCCATATGTCAACCCAAGTTTGGTCTTCTATCGGGTGACCCAGGTCTGCTTCCCATTGGGCCATGCAGCGGGTTCTTGTGGTCAGGAAGTCGCTTAGAAAGCGTCTGTACAGGGTGGATACTCTGCCACGGGTTGGAAGGTCTCCCAGGGTGAGTTCTAAGGCAGTAGGAGGGCGTGTTGCTGCTTGCGAAGTTTGGGGATGCGAGCACCAGTGGCGTAGTTGGATATATGTGAATCTATCCCGTTCCTGGAGTTTGAACTTCTCCTTGCATTGGGCGAATGTGAGAGGTCTCTCCCCCGTATACAGCTGGTCTATGGTCTCCAGCCCACCTTTGATCCAGTTGCGAAAATTGCGGGGATTCGTACCCGGTGTGAACATTGGGTTGTGAAAGACTGGGGAACGTGGGCTCAGTCCTCTTGCCACTCCCTTTCGTTTTAGCGCCCAGTCCCAAGTGCTAAGGGTGTGTTTAGTCGATAGCAGGAGCTCTCCCCAATGGGTCCTGAGGGGGGGCGGGATGTGTGGTAGAAATCGCAGGGGTAGGGGTGCCCGTGATTGGTCCAGCTCCACCCATCTGGGGCGGTTTGTCGTATTTTGCCAGGCCTGGACCTGGGCCAGTTGGGCTGCCACTCTGTAGGCCTGTAGGTCTGGGACCCCCAGCCCTCCCAATTTGGAACTCCCCAGCATAGTTCTGAGAGGGATTCTCGCTTTCTTACGTCTCCAGATAAAGTTCAGCATTTTCCTCTGGATCCCTCGGAGAGTTGGCGTGGGGATTGCCACTGGAAGTGAGGCGCATGTGTATAGGAATCTCGGAAGGAGGTTCATCTTGCATGCAGTGATGCGCCCGAGCAGTGAGATCTCTTGGGTCTCCCAGCGCTTCAAGTCGCCTTCCAGTTCTTTGAAGAGTTGGGGAAAGTTGGCTTTGTATGTCTCCCTTGGGTCAGCCGGGATGTAGACCCCTAAATAGGGGATGGCGCTCTTTTCCCATGTTATTGGGCACATCTTAGTCAATGGTTCTCGTTCTGCTGGGGTGAGGCCAATACCCAAGGCGGATGATTTATCGAAGTTTATGGTGAGGCATGAGACTTCGCCGTAGCTGGTGATTTCGCGTGTTCGAGGGATGAATGGGCCTCCGTTATCGTGAGCAAAATGTCGTCCGCGTATAGGGCAAGTTTATGGTGCGTGGGGCCACTTTGTATGCCCTTGATTTGGTCATTCCGCCTAATTTTTTGTGCGAAGGGCTCCATGGTGAGTGCGAAGAGCAAGGGCGATAGTGGACAGCCTTGCCGGGTTCCGCATGATAAGGGGATTGGGGCCGAGTTGTGGCCATTGATCCTCAGGCTTGTTTTAGGGCAATCATAGTTAGCTAGAAACATCGTCTGGAAAGCTGGTCCGAAGCCGAAGGCTCCTAGGGTGTGTCTCAGAAACGTCCAGTCCACCCTATCAAACGCCTTAGCTGCGACGAGAGCCACCAAGATTAGTTTTTGAGCGTTCCGGGAGGCGAGGTCCACCAGGTTCAGGGTTCTCCGGATGTTGTCACCTGCTGTCCGGTGTAGGATAAAACCTGCCTGGTCGGGGTGGATGATCTTCGGCAAGATGCGATTCAAGCGGGTTGCTAGAATTTTTGAGTATATGTTCGCATCGATATTTAAGAGTGCGATTGGTCTGTAGGATGTTATGCTTCTTGGGTCTTTTCCAGGTTTGGGCAGGAGGATGGTGGTTGATTCCTGCATCGATGGTGTCACCGCCCCTGTTTCCCTGAAGGAGTTGAATAGAGTAGCTAGATGGGGGTCAGTTGTGCTCTGAATAGTTTATAGAACCTGGTTGAGAAGCCATCCGAGCCGGGGGCCCGTGTTTTAAGTGATTTGATGGCCTCCTCAATTTCCTCCCCTGTGATGGGCTCCTCCAGTTCATCTCTCGCTGCGTCGGAGAGCCGGGGCACTGCTGCCTGCTGCAGGTATTCCTTCTGTTGTGATAGGTTTCGTGGGGTTGCCTTCATGATTTGGGCCATGTAATCTATTGCGAGGCGTTGCTTCTCGGGCTCTGAGTATAGTGTGACCCCGTTGGCATCACGCAGGCCCATAATTGCGTTGATACGTCTCTGCTTGGCCAGTTTGGCCACCAGGAACTTGTTCTCCTTGTTGCCCTTCGCGGAGTATGACTGTTTGGCCTTCGCCATTAGTTGGGCGGTTTGTTTTTTCCGTGCCGTACGGATGATCCGTTGTGTTTTGGGGGACCAGCCTTTCTCCTTATGGAGTGCCTCGGCCTCTCTTAGTTCGGTCTCTAGGGCCGTCCGGGTCTGACATCTGTCTCGATGGTAGGCCGCACCTTGGGCTATCAGGGAGCTCCTGATTACTGCCTTCATGGCATCCCAGTTGTTCGCTAATGAGGTGTCTGAGGCTGGGTTTTCGTTAAAGAAGTTTCTTATTCCTGTTGCGATCTTGTCTCTGGTGGCCATGTCATTGAGGATCGGGTCGTACAGCATCCATTTATGCGGGATGTTGGGGTTAGGGTTATGAACCCGGAGTTCCAGGAGCACTGGGGCATGATCGGATATCGCTCTTGTGCCGATGGTGACCTCTTTGACTGAGGGGAACGTATGCGGGGAGATCAGGAACAGGTCGATCCTTGAGAAGGTGCTATGGACAAAAGAGTAAAAGGAGAAATCTTTTTCGTCAGGGTGAAACACCCGCCATGAGTCTATTATCTCCAGAGTCCTGAAGAATCGAAGGAGGCTGAGTGCTTGGGCGAAGTCACCTGGAGCCGGGGGATGTGATCGGTCTTTGGTGGGGTCGGGAACCCCATTGAAATCCCCGCCGACAATTGTTTGGCCCTCCACAAAGCTAGCGAGAGATGTGCCCAAGGAGTGATAGAAGTGTGACTGTCCAGTGTTGGGAACATATACTGAGATAAGGGTATATAGGTCTCCCATTAGGAGGCATTTAATTGCTGTAAATCGGCCTTCTGGGCATATTTTCGTTTCCAGAATCTGTGGGTTCAGGTCTTTCCTGAAGAGAATCGCCGTACCTCCTTTTTTGTTTGTGCCAGAGGCGAAGAATTGGAGCGGGAATAACCGGAATCGAAGGCGGGATACATCTGCCGGCAGCAGGTGGGTCTCTTGAAGCATAGCTATCGCTGCATCTTCGTCGCAAAGTTTCAGTAGAATTGCCTTTCGCTTGTTGGGGGAGTTCAGGCCATTAACATTCAGGGAGAGGATCCGAAGCGACTGAAGGTCCACTGAAGGCTCACTCTCTGTTCCTTGGGATAGGGGGGGGTCATGGGGTGGTGGTTCAACTGCCATGTCTGTGAGGGAAACTCTTGGTATCATCCTGCACTTGAGGTTTTAACGCGGCGCCCCAACGGGGGGCCGCAACCTTAACAGGGAGGTAGACCGACATTGTCAGTACGGTCGTACCTAAGGCCAACAGGGCCAACTGTCCCATCACGTAACGAGTACTGTGGGTTTCCAAGGAACAAGAGATGGAAAGTATCCTTGGAGTGGGTATGAACCATGGGTGTGGCCCGCCGCCACCGTGTTCAAGGTTGGTGAGCTCGAAATCTAGGTGGCGGGCCTACTTCAAGCAGGGGCATCTGTGTCCCGGCTTACTTGTTGACGGAGCCTGGGCCGTGGAAGCGTCCCCGTTCATCTCTTTCTGTTGTTCCGCTGGGCCAACGACCAAAGTGTGCGTTTGGGTTTTGGAGAGAGAAGCGGTCCAGAGTCTTCGGTCCCCTCTGGGATTGGCGTGGAAGGATCTCGGGGTGAGGTCGGGTGTAAGATTTTCTCAGCGTCTTCCAAGTGGCTGATTCGGCGTAGGGTGCCATTATATGTGAACTGGAGAGCTGTTGGAAACAGCCATCTGTAACGGATCTGTTGCTCCTGGAGGAATAATGTCAGAGGCCGAAGTGTTCTTCTTTTTTGGAGAGTGAGTGGTGAGAAGTCCTGGTAAATTTGAAGTGGAGTGCTCTGAAAAGAGATCTCATCTCCTTGGCGACTGATCGCTGATATTGCCTCTTTCGTCGTAAAGAAGTGGACCCTGGTAATCACATCTGGGGGGGGTCCAAATCTGTCCCACGGCGGGGGCGGAGTCTGTGGGTCTGGTCCAGCAGGAGCTGGGATTTGTCCAGATCCGGGAGTAAAGCCTCGAAGAAGCTTCCCACGTAGTCCGCTAGCTTGTTGTCGGGGATAGAGGACGGGATGCCCCGAATGCGGAGGTTATTGCGACGTGCCCTATTTTCAAGGTCTTCTTGTTTGAACTCCAGGATCTCGTGTTTGTGATGCAGGGAATCGATACATTTTTGCATTTCCCCCAGTGTGGTGGCGTGATCCTGGGAATGATCCTCGATCTCTCCGAGTCTCTGTTCGCGTTCTGTGACCCTCTGATCCGTTTGGTCAACTTTAGCGATGAGTTCCGAGAGGCAGGCGCGGAACTCCGATTTGATGTCCGCCATGAAGGCTATCAGGTCTCCTTTGGTGGCGAGAGCACCCCTATCCTCTTGTGGCTTCTGTGGGGGTCAGTTTAGGAGGATCCTGTTTCTTGGGTTTCTCCGGAGCCGTGAACATGGCGGAGATATCTGTGCCCTTGCTCACCTTCGTCTGCCTCGACATGCTGCTCGTGTCAGGCGGTTTTTATTGAGAGAGTAGCAGCAAGGCCTAGGGCGGCGGGATACTGCATTTGGGGGTTTCTCCCCCTCGACCCCCGCTCTGGACTCGATCTGGGTGAGTGGGCAGGGGCGCCCCAGGAAACGTTGGTATGGGGAGAGGGTCTCCGTCGAGGATGATGCAAGATGGCCGCGAGGGTCCCGAATCGTTCTGCGTAGCGGGGGGAGGGGTGAAAGCCTGCTCTCTTGGTCCCTCAGAATGTGTTCCGGGTCGCCTTGGTAAGAATCGGATGATTCTGTTTTAAATACCGCTCCCCCTCTCCATCTCCTCGGTGTTCTAGGGTCCCGCTACCGCTGGGTGCGGCGTGTGCTGCTGGGTTCTGGCTTAGCGGCCATCTTGGTTTCTTCGGTCGAAGACGGGGGGGGGGGGAGTTCATCCGCTAAATTCTGGTAGAACGCCTCCTCGGTCGAAGGCTATGTTTAGCCAGGTTGTGCCATGTCGGTTCCGGTCGCTTTAGATGGCATTGGCGACGCGGAACCCCGCTTAGAACCGCTGGAATTCGACGGCGGGCATCCCACGGGCGGCCTCAGAGGAGCGACCACATCAATGGCGCTCCAAGCCACGCCCCTCTTATTCCTCCCTCTTAAAACATCTTCACTGCCAGTTAATTTTGGTTATGTTTAGCCACTTTTCAATCTTCCTATAGCAACACATATTCTTTAAAATTCCACATTTGAATAATTTTCTTTGAAATGTTCTCCCCAAACCCTACTTGGAGTGTTATATAGGGCCAATTCAAAAAACATTTCCAGGGTCACTTTTGGTTCTCAGCCAACCTCTGGCTGGGGGACAGTTTTAAAAACAGTCTCAAGTGGGGCACTGGGTAATCCTCCATTGCCCCTCCAACTGCCTGCATGTCCACAGTCCATTGTACCTTTCCTTTGTGCACTCTTGCCTAGGTAATGCTCACACTTAAGCTGTCTGTCCGCTCCTAACTGTTCTGAAAAAATGGATGAAAGAAAGTGTAGCATAGGTGTCAGTTTTGATAAGTCACTTGAGCTGGGAATCAAACCGGGCAACTTATCAAGGTGAGGAGTTGATAACACGCCCAGTATTGCAAGCAAACCTGTATAAACATCTCACCAGGAACTGTAGATAACTACAGTTCCATACACAAAAAATGTCATCAATAAACCTGACCCAGAATTTCAGATAATGACACCATACCGGGTCGTCTAAGACATTGTCTCGTTCGAATTAAGGCATAAAACAGTTGGCATAAGTAGGTGCTATAGTTCCGCCCATAGAGGTGCCCAATGTCTGTAAATTGAAACTATCTTTAAACTGAAAGTAAGAATTCTCAGAAGTAGATTGCAACAGCTAAAGTATAAATTCATGTGAAGCTCTAATCTGCTCCTCGTTCAGGAGAAACCTCTCTACAGCCCCCATTCGTAGATTGTGGAGACGTGTAGCATAGAGGCTTTTAATATCTATGGTGAACATGATGCAGTCCGGAGTGTATTTTATCTAAGTAAACATGCAAAAAATGGGTGGTGTCGCGGATGTATGTAGTGGTTTTTTGGATTATAGGCTGTAGGAAAAAATCAATATATTTCCCTAATGGCTGTAGCACACTCTCCGTTACGGCCACAATTGGCCTCCCTGCGGGGCTCAGTGGAATGCTTGTGACGAGTGTATAAATTGGGTACTCTCGTGCGAGTGGTTTGGAGAAATTTGTTAGTATTATGATTAATCCGTTCCATCTCTTCCGCTGTGTTGAGAATATCAGTCTGCACTGACCTGATAACAGTGGTGTCTGTGTCGAGTGGAGCATACACTGTGGTGTCACTAAGCCGTCACATACACTCACTATCATAATCCTGCGTGTTCATAATGACCAGAGCCCCTACATTGTCCGCTGGTTTTATCTTGATACTATTGTCCCCATAGAGATCCCTAAGTAGTGCCAATTCGTGGGGTTTTAGATTATGTTTAGGGCGTTTATAACTCACTTTAGTCAAATCTTGCAACACTTGCTTGTGAAAGATTTCTACTGATGGGACATTAATGGGTGGCATAAGGAACTTTTGCTCTTAAAACGCTTGCATAGCTTCATCTTTTTCTCTTTCATTGCTATCCTGCATATTCTCTATCTCGTCAATAACACCTTCAGTTTGAGTTTGCTCACAAATTTAAAGAGTTCCACCTTAGTGTCAAATAAACTGGCGCTATAGGTGGGTACAAAACTTAAACCCTTCTGTAGGGTTTCTATTTCAGTGGCAGAGAGAACTCTGTTGGATACGTTTATTACTTAGTAATGCCTTCTCTTTGATTTCCTCTTTCCTCGCCTCGTTCTCTTACTTGTCTGGTCCTGTCTAAAGAAGATGATGACGCTGAGGTGGTGGCTACTGCTGTGCTGTCAATCCCTGTACCTTCTGAGCTCACTGGTCCCCTTACTCCTGTTTCGATTAATTCCCTTACCTGCTTGGTCTAGGTGTTTGGTTATATTTATCCATCCATGTATAAACCTTCTTGTTTAGATAGTCTTATGTGTCTCGTTTAAATGTTCTTACTTTTGTAGGGAACCAGAAAATGTATTGATGTTGGCAAGGATGGGGGAATAGTGAGGGCAGCAGTGCAGACAAACAAGGAACAGCAGTTCGAATTTTCATTATGTATGGGCTGCCTCAACAATCAATTTTCTCTCCTACTTTACAGCCCCCTTTTCCATCTACTGCTTATTCACAATGATTCTAAATGGATGCAATATTTAACTCATGAATATTAATGAGGGATATCCTGAAGACCCATCAGGATTCCATCCCTCGAGGCCTGGAGCTGGACAACACTGGTACGGGCAAGTGCCAGTTGCGTTGCTCCCTCCGGGGAGCTCTTTGGGAGTTTGCAGCTCTACTGGCATGGTATGGTGCCAGTTAGGCTGGGTACCCTCTTTGGAGGGTAGTGTTAGTTGCTAGTATTTTCCACAAGCTCCTTGTTAGTTGGCTTGGTCAGACTGTAGATTACGTTCATCATCTCTACAAGAATCTGCCAGCTTGCTTCACTGCTTTAAAGTTTAAAACATTGGGCTTTAATCCTTTGCTTACTTTGCTCTTCAAGAAACAGAAAATGTTTTACACGCGGTTGTGTTCACTACAACTACCCATGGTGATTAGATGGGGACGAAAGAAGAGGCTAGCCTGAGAGTGGAGGCAGCGGCTTCCAGTGTACCAGAAGAACTGGATCCTCTGGTATTTGCGATCTATGAGGAAGAGGGAAGTAAGTCACTCTTCTGGATGCTATCAGCTAATGGAGGTTAAAAATATGCAAAGAAAAATGTTTGAGGTTGTGGATCCGATACCAGATTGAAGCAAGAACAGGATGGCGTCATTGCAGCGTTTTGTCATCGCTCAGTTAGTGTAGGGACTGACCTTTCTGGATGGAAAGCGGTTTGTTTTTTAGAAGTGGATTATGCAAAACTGCTTGTTTCAGTTTACTGGAGACACTCGATTAAGGGGAAGCAAAGTATCAAGGAATGCTGCTATTATGTTCCAAGGGACCTTGCAATGACTTCCCTGCACTAGCTCCTGGGCTTCTTCATTCTTACTTGTGCACAGTTGCACAAGAGGCTATTTTGATGCCGAAATCCCTTCCGCATGGATGTTGGCGGGCTGTCCCTACTCTATTTAGGTCATATCTGTCAATCTTCTATTTTTTCTTATTCCATTTTTATATTCGACCTACAACACCCTGTGGTTTCTTGGTGCTCTGCTCACAAAGGAAGGCAGAAAAATAGATAAGTTTTGTTTTCAGTATTTACTGAGCAAACATCTAGCCTTTAGAGGCAATGTTACTCTACACATTGAAAGGGGTTACCGGCATGCATTAAGATTAGATGGTTACTTGAATAATGTTCCGTTCAGTATTGCAGTCATTACTTACATTCCATTGAGGCTAGCAGGGAATAGTTAACATGTACAGTTAGTGGGGAACATGTAACCATGCTGCAAGGAGTGGGCTATAAAGTGTGGAGAGTCTGAAGTTCATGGTTATGAGATTCCATATTCTTGGGGCATAGGCCGGGAAGGCTTGTTTCCTGGTTCTTTTTTCCATTTGTTGTCTAGTCTGGCTCGGCCCAGACTTCTAGTGATATGCCGATCACCAGAGATGGCATCTTTGTCTTTGGGTCATGTGAGGAGTCTGGAATGAAGCTCAGACACAAGTGAGCCATGGTTTTGGTTAAATGTTCTCTGATCCTGCTCTAAGAGGAATTCCCCTATCTAAACCACAAAATAAAGTTCTGTCTGTGTCAGAATGTGCAAAACAAAACAGTTCAATTCTGACCCTCACACTATGTTCCTGATCTGCTTCGTCTCAGTACTTTTCAGGACCTTGAAGTAGTCTACCTTACAACAACCCATAGGCCTAGTCTCTACAAGGAGATTAGCAGAAGAAGAAGCTAGAGTGTGTGTGGATGTGTTGTTCCTATAAGGGCTACACCTTAGAGGGGTTGTCCTTCTTCCTGAACTTCGGCACTTTACTTGGGGGTGGAGTTTGTGCGAGAGTCCCTCCCAATGTGATCCTCCCTCATTATACTACCACCAGGGCTCTATCGGGTAGAAGCCTCACCTCCCTGGCCTTGTGGGAAGGGGTTTCCCCCCTGGGGCGAAGTGACAACCTGTAATGGTTAGTCATGGGATGCACATCTTTACATTTGCCCATTAAAATAACATCTAGTGAGTTTCATCTTCATAACAAGGACCCAAATAAGTGTCGTCTGACTGAGCTACACTAATCCATATTCGTTTTCTTCCTCATACCATCATAAAAGGATAGGGAGATTGGTGAGAGACTCTGGAGTGACCCTTGATTGTGAGGAAGAGAATTTGCCCTAGCCATTGGCTAATGATACTTTATTTTCGACAATCACGTAATGGTGTGCTGTCTGTATGTATAGGTGGCAAGCTACTTTTTATGGCTGGCTAGTAGCTTGCAAATTTTTGCTCTCTAGATAGATGTTCATAACCTACTGGAAGGTCACTGTTAATTTAAGTAGTTTTATTAAATGATGATACCCTGAAGAAAATACTATTAGAAACCGCAGGACCGAAACATGTAGGTAGAAACAGTGGTCGAAGGACGGGATACCTATAAAGGATTGAGTTTGATAGTCTGACATAAGGATAAAAAAGAGACCAAGGAGTCCCATCAGTAGTTACTAGATTTTGAAAGTTTTGTAACCATTTTTCTTTCTTTAAATGTTTTGTAGATGACTATTATTAATGGCAAAGGTAAGTATATATTTTTAGCACAAATAATTGATCAATATTCAAATAAATGTAAGGTTTTTAAAAGAAAAAGCACATAATAGATATGAGAGTCTTGGATAGTGATTGGGGTATATGTGTATGAAATATAATCTAGTACTTAGAAGGCTGGTGCCTTTCCTCCTTACATTTTTCTTGGTTTTCTGCAGCAGCTGATTTGTGTACCTAGGCAGGCTTAAGGGTCTCGCCTGCTTTGGCTATCTGGGCATACTTCTATCCAGAATTGTTGGCCAGTTAGCCAATCCCTGGTCTTCTCTGAATCCTTAATTACTTGGATCAGTCAATAGCCTCCTGATTGGTCCCTTGGCTTCCTCATGCCTCGATGCAGGGCCTGGCCCTGCTGCTTTTCCTTCCAGATGGTTCTCGTATCTACCTTGTGTTACCCACATGTTGTCCCTCATTCCCCCTTCTTGGATTGGGCAGTTCAATTTCTTTCCTAATGCAGACTGAGTATTTCGAATCTCGGTTTGGCATCTTGGTCGGGTGGATGTTTTTTGACATTGTGTGGCTCTGTGTAATGTTATCAGACCCGGCTGCTATCTCCTGTGGTCATGGTAAGAAGTCAGGAATGGGTTGCGTGTGGGCTCCGGGAACACCCTGGTGTTTGATACTGTCTGTCAATACTCCTCCTTCTATGTGGCAGCAACCTTCCACTGGTCTGCAAAGTTCTCGCCTCACTCTGATACTACGGTAGGGAGCAGGAACCCTGCAAACTCAGTGTTTTCTGACTGTGCTGGTGTGGCTATATCAATGTGAGCTTGCCTCGTGTGGTTGTCTGAAAGAATGTGATGGCAGGCCTCCAACTCCAACTCTCTTCCATGATTTCTGGAAGGAATAAAGGAATGGACTCTGGAAGTTTCCCCTCCCCCATATACCTTGTCAGGGTAGTACATCACTTATAGACAACTCTGGCCAGCAGAGTCTCGCCACCCCTTTAACTTCTGCAGGTGTTGTTCTCATCTAATGTGACTTCGCCACAAGCTGCTGCCACTATCATACCTTTGCCATGGATCTTGGAGCTGCTCTCCTTGTTATGTTGCTTGTGTTGCCCTCTGTGTATTTGTTTCCATTGCTATCCATTAGTTTGGACCTGCTGGGCCTGGAGCTGCCCCCCTTGTTACAATGCTTGTATTGCTCTACGTGTATTTCTTAGCGCTATCACCCCTTGTCATGGATCCTGGAGCTGCTCTCCTTGTTACGATGCTTGTATTGCTCTTCCTTTATTTGTTGCCATCGTTCTCCATTAGTCTGGGTCTGGAGCTGGGCTTGGAACTGCCCTACTTGTTAGGATGCTTGTATTGCTCTTTGTGTATTTCTTGCCACTATCACCCCGTGGTCACGGATCCTGGAGCTGGGCTTGGAGCTGCACTCGTTGTTGTGATGCTTGTATTGCTCTTTGTGTATTTCTTTCCACCATCATCCCTTGGTCATGGATCCTGGAGCTGGGCTTTGAGCTGCACTCCTTGTTATGATGCTTGTATTGCTCTTCATGTATTTGTTTCCACTGTTTACCATTAGTCTGGGCCATGGATCTTGCAGCTGGGCTTCGAGCTGTTCTCCTTGTTATAATGCGTGTGTTTCTCTTCATGTATTTCTTGCCACCATCATCGTTTGATCATGGATCTTGGAGCTGCTCTTCTTATCACGATGCTTGTTTCACCACGTGTATTTGTTTCCACTGTTCTCCATTAGTCTTGATCTGGAGCTGGGCTTGGAGCTGCACTCCTTTTTACGATGCTTGTATTGCTCTTCGACTATTCCTTGCCACTATCACTCATTGGTCATGGATGTTGGGGCTGCACTGCTCTTTGTGTATTTCTTGCCACCATCACCCCTTGTTAGGATGCTTGTATTGCTCTTTGTGTATTTATTGCCACCATCACCCCTTGTTAGGATGCTTGTATTGCTCTTTGTGTATTCCTTGCCACCATCACCCCTTGGACATGGATCCTGGAGCTGGGCTTGGAGCTGCACCCCTTGTTAGGATGCTTGTATTGCTCTTTGTGTATTCCTTGCCACCATCACCCCTTGGACATGGATCCTGGAGCTGGGCTTGGAGCGCACCACTTGTTAGGATGCTTGTATTGCTCTGTGTATTCCTTGCCACTATCGTCCATTGGTCATGGAAGTTGGAGCTGCTCTCCTTGTTATGATGCTTTTATTGCTCTTTGTGTATTTCTTACACCATCACCCATTGGTCATGCATCTGGGAGATGGGCTTGGAGCTGTGCTCTTTTAATGGGTGTGTTGCAAGCGTAGGGCATTTGTTGCTGCGATTATCCCTTCTGAATGGATATCGATGCTGCTTTCTCTCTTATGGTATTTGTGTTACGCTGCTGGTGTGTATCGCTTCACAGACCTAGTGTTTGTTTTGCTTCCTGTCTCATTATGGCATTGTGCCTAAATCTATGCTTCACTTTGTTGAGGCAACAAAGCACAGCTATTGTTTTCTCTCTTCCATTACAATGCCACTGGTGATAGTTTAAGTTGGCACAGACTGAATGGTCGTTCTTGATGTTCTATGGGTAGGGTTGCATTGCAGAAACCCAATCACATGCGAGGCACAATGAGCTCTACTGTGCCGTTATTTAAAGTTGTTTTGTATAGGCAGTGCTTTAGCGGTTGTATTCTCTCATTTAAGTGCACACGTGATCCCGGGCGCGACTGCTGAGGTGGTATCTCCATCATGGCTATGGTAGAAATTTGGTTTTAGTCCTCGACTGGCTGGCTTTAGGGATATCGTCTCCATGGAGCAGGGATATTTTGAGGATGCTGTAGGAGCACAGTGAGGGGACTGGAGAAGGAATGTGTTCAGCCATATGGATATTGCACAGGTGCAGGTAGCAGGCTAAGTTGCCTGGAGGGGGAATGCGTATGCCCAGTAGCTTCGAAGAGACTGAAGCAAATGGAAGGTATTGGGCTCTGTAGCTGCTCAAGCAGTGGGAGAACAAAGGACCCAAGATACAAAGCCGCCCAGTGAGGGGACTAGAGGAGGACGGCTATATGGATGGTTTTAGGACACCACTGTATGTTGGTAGAGGGCTGCCGGAACTTTTAGGCAGCCCTTTGTCTTAGAGGACAGGAGCCACCACAGGTCCAAGCTCTCTCATACTCTGGTGCGATAATAGATGGCTGCCAAAGGTCACATGCTGCTTTACCTCTGAGACTGGCCGATTAATGTATGCCGGTGTCTCCCAAGCCCCACTTTATTTTAAGATAGGACCATTGAGGGCATGCCTTTTTTTCTTAGATAGCGAGACAGGCTCAGCTGAAGATCTGTTGCAGGCCTTAGTTCTTCTACTCAGCTGAGCCTGCTGGAGGTCTGCCACTGCTCCTCAAATGTGTATTCAGTGACGAGCAGGTGTGTGTATTTGCCCTGTACCTGTTTGGTTAATTCTAGTAGCAGCGATCACTCGGCATGAGCTATTAGATTTTTGCACACCTTGGAATAGTGCCCCATTATGATTAACTACGCCCTATATTCTGTAGCCTGCCAATCCTGTCCATTTCAGTCTGTGATGCAGCAGGCTTGAGCTGTTGGTGCCAATGACCTCCTTCAGCCATCCTGGTGTCGGCTGACCTCTTTAAAATAGTCTTAGTCACTGTTATTAGGTTGTGCCCTGGTTTTTGCAAATACTAGTAATCATTTTGTCGGTGACAATGTTTGAAATTAGATATTTTATCATTATATCACTTATGCCATCGCAACCGTCCCTATATGAAGATTTACACAAGATTTTGGAGGCTGATCAATCATTAGCACTTGCTGGTTTTAAAGGTTTTGCTGCTGAAATCCTGAACGAAATGCATTGTACAAGCGCTGACAACTGATCTGGTGATAAACTTAGCGCTGACTAAAAGGACCTTATTCGAGTGGGACTGGGTACTCATAAGTCAGGAAATGCGTGCCTATAAATTTTCCCCTAGCTTTTCCAGCCTAGATAAGCCAATTGGGATAGTACCAAATTACTTAAATTCCCAACTAGGTATTGGTGAAATGTATTCCATTGCTTCAGACTGAATATTAAACTAATACCAAGAGATTCAGTCAGAACGATCTAAGAATGCTGAGACGGTGGGAGAATGCAATTGTTTTGCAAATCCAATGGAAAATTGCAAATATTATTGTCTCCTTCCACGTATTCCTCATATTTTGATATTATCTTTTCCAGCTACAGCTGCTTCGGTAGGATTTTTCGGCAGAGGGCGCTGGGCGTTGATTATTGTCGACTCAATGTCCTTCGAGGGCCTCCGCCTCGAGGTCAACATCATCAATAGTATATATAGCATGGGCAGCACCCGTTGGCTTCCATTCTGTTTTTCCGACGAGCTATTGCTTTGAGAGAATTACGGTGCATTTTGTTTTTTTAATAGAAACTACGAAATTTAAGAACAATGTCTTCATCATCGGCTCCATCGACACAGAAGACAGGTTTAAGTAATGACATGATTGCGGTGCCAAAATGTCGATCACTGACCATCGAGTGTGTCTGTGGTGTTTGGGCACAAACCATTGAACAGCTGATTGCGACCGCGAAGGCTCTAAAAAAGCATAAAGGGAAACTAGCGGCATGTAGGACCCCCTCGAAATCGCCTTCATCCAATCTGAAATCCGATCTTCTGATGAGTCAAGAGGAGACTCTCCTCAGAGAAAATCATCTAAAACACGATCTCGCTCCAGAAGTGGGTCTCACCATTCTTCGACTAAGAAGTTGAAAAAGAGGCATCGCAGATCTCCATTGTCCTCTAGTGATTCCTCTCCTGAGATAATTTCATGTCCGACCAAATCCTCTACTCTTGCCCAGTGGGAAGAGTTTGAGAGAGAGATGATGAAAATATTATAGAAGGAGGCCCTGGCCCCCTCGAAGTACAAGGAGAGAAGCTATGGTCCGGTCGTACTGCATAAAAGCGACAAAGTGAAGGTAAAGGCTAAATCCTGCCACACTGGAGCCCGGGACGTAAGCCATCGACCCATCGAGAGCCGCTGAGGCCTCGACCCGATGAAATTTTGGCTCACTCCTTCAAGTTGAGGTTCTAGTCCTTCGCGGACGTGTCTGCAAAAAAAACGTTGTTGTTGGCGTCGAGGTTGTTGATGTCTGCAGTGTCGAAAACGTCGACGCTATTGATATCGAAGAAACCGTCGACAGACTCTAAGCAGTCAACACCTTTAGCAAAGCAGGTGGAGAAAACATACAAACCTGCACAGAGAAAAGATTTCTTCAAATCTTATCATCAATTTATGAAGAGCATGAGCCTTCTGATACAGACATTCGTGCCTTTGCCTAGAGTTCGGTACCACTAACGTGCCAGAGGCCCTGTTGTCGGAAGAGTCCAGGATGAAGCACTTATATGAGAGCCTCCAGACAGCCAATGGTGTGGATAAATCGCCTGAATTGGAATTTGCAAAACCAGACTCTTCAGACCATGAAGATGCTTCCTATAGGCAAATCATGACCAGGGTGGTTGACTTTCTAGGTTGGAGAAGGCCTGTTCCCCCCCCCCTTTTGAGCAGGGCGATTTAACAGATATCTTGGCCCTAGGTCTACAAAAGGATCCAATCCTTCCCTTTCACATTGCCCTTCAGAAAAAGGTTAACACTAATTGGGAGGCACCCGAGACAATTTCTTCAGTGAACAAGAACTTCACCAAAAAGTATAGACCATCTAGCAGTGACCCTGAATATTTGGCAAAGCACCCCATGCCAGATAGCCGTGTGGTTTAGGTGGCGACGTCCTCATCTAAACAGGCTGCATGTCCCACTATCCCTCCTGATATAGACGATAAGAGAGTGGACGCTTAGGCAAGAAAGGTTTTTTTCTGCGGGATGCATGATATTGAAATCTGCCAACGTCACTTGCGCTTTAGCAACATTCTCGCTCACCCTGTGGGATTATATAGCAATGGCGGTTGATAATATTCCTGAGGGGGAAGAAAGACAGCTTCCTGTCCATCATAAGTGACGGAAAAGAGGCTATGTGCGAGTCTCTACAGTCAGGACTGGATACTGCTGACTGCATCAGTAGATCCATGGTGACAAGTGTCGTACTACGCTGATTTACGTGGTTGCGAAAATCTGGTTTTGCACCAGACGTCTAGTCCAGACATCTCAATATGCCTTTTGACGGCTCTCAACTGTTTGGCAGCAAGGCTGGTGAAAACCTGAAGAAGCTGCAGACCTCTAAAGCAGCAGCAAAATCACTTAGCGTCCCAATCAGACAGCCACAACACTCTTACCCCAGTGGATCTTCTTGGAGGGGAGGTCCTTTTGCTTCTATTCCTCAGTTAGCAGAGCAAGGAAACAGGCTAGTCATAGAGGCCAAGGAAGATTCCCTCGTCGTGGATGACGGGAGGTACTAAGTCTGCCCAAACAGTGTTTACTTTTCCATCCGCCACTGTTCCAGCCGCCTCAAAACTTCTCGGAGGTCTTAATCCACAAGGCCCCAGTGGGAGGCAGACTGTCTCAGCATCTGCAAGAATGGCCTGGCATTAGAAACTGTAGCCCAGGGTTAATATCTCCCATTTTATAAAAAGACCTCTGAATCATTCACGGGGAACCACTCGCTCAGAACTCCAGATCCGTTCCTTGTGCAGGATATTTTGAGCCTGCCAGAGAAAGGTGCTATAGAACCAGTACCTGTAGTGGAATGAAACACAGGGTGGTATATTCCCCATACTTTCTAATCCCCTAGACCGGGGATTGAAACCCATCTTGGACTTGAGATACTTGAACAAGTTCCTCAGGAAGGACAAGTTCAAGATGGTTACCTTTTCTAAGATCCTTTAGGCCCTCTAGCTTCGGGATTGGATGGTGTCATTGGACCTTCAAGATGCTTACTTTCATGTACCTATCCATTACAAGCACAGAAGGTACCTGAGGTTCGTGGTTGGCAGTTCTCATTATCAGTTTTGAGTTCTGCCATTTGGGCTGAACTCCGCCGCAAGCGTTTTCACTAGGTTAATGGTGGTTGTGGCAGCGAGTCTCAGGAGAGTGGGTGAGTCACGTCTATCCCCTACCTGGACAATTGGCTGATCCGGGCCCGTTCTCCCAAACAAGCCCTGGAACAACTCAGGAAGTCCCACATGATACCATCATAAAGACTCCAGTTCATTGGAGCAGTCCTGGATGTATCCTCTGGGAAAGCCTCGCCGCCTGAGGTGAGGGCTCAACACATTCTGCAGATTGTCACCAAATTCCAGAGTGCCTAGCGTCTTCCAGCCTTAGACTTTCCAAGGTTGCTTGGCCTCATGGCATCCTGCATTTTCCTGGCTCGCCTGAGAATGAGATCCCTCCAATGGGCTCTCGGGACTCAGTGGTTTAAATTCTCGGGCAAGATGCCACACCTTGTTCAGATTCTGAGCAGAGTTGCGCAGGATCTCCCTTGGTGGGCCTGCTAGGACAACATTCTGAAGGGAGAACCTTTTTGTCAACCATGGTTGGAGATGGCAGTAGTGACAGACGCTTCACTCATGGGGTAGGGAGCCCAGGCCAACAATCTGACAATCGGCGGTCGTTGGTCTCCATCAGGGTCCAAACTACACATCAACCTTTTGGAGCTGAGGGCGATCAGACTAGCTCTGGTGGCATTTCTGCCCTCTGTACAAGGAAAGAATGTCTTGATAATGACCGACAACACAGTGGCCATCTTTTACTTCAACAAAAGAGGAAGTGTAGGGTCACTACCACTGTGCAGAGAGGCAATGCAGCTCTGGTTCTGGGCAATTCAAGAAGGTAAAGAAGGTATCTTCCTATCAGCGGTTCACCTAGCCAGAGAGGAGCACAGCAGCGGACAATCTAAGCAGGCAGAGCACAGTCTCCCACGAGGGTGAACAAGCTGAGGAAGTTCTTCAAGAGATCTTCACCCTTTGGGGAACCTCTCAAGTAGACCTGTTTGTGACGGTGTCAACCGGAAGTGCGAACTGTTCTGCTCCAGGAACTTTCCCCCAAGAGGAGCTCTAGGGGACGCGTTTGTAGTGGACTAGGAGTTTCCATTTGTGTATGCGTTTCCTCATGGCCCCGTCATTGCTCACGTGATCAGTAGGTTAAGCAAGTTCGGGAAATCCATTATCCTAATTGCTCTGGAATGAGCCAGGAGGACGTGGTACCCGGACTATCTGGACATGTCCATCTGCCCTCCAATGTGTCTTCCACAAAGAGAGGACCTTCTCTCACGAGAGGAGGGTTGGATTCTCCTTCTAGAAGTCATGACACTCAACCTTCATGCATGGTTTCTGAGAGGCTGAGATACAAGGATTGGGACCTCCTTGATGACGTAATGGAGATTTTGCTTTCGGCCAGAAGGCCAGAAAATAAATCTTTGTACCATTGCTATTGGAACAAGTTCTGCGACTGGTGCAGAGATAACAATGTACACCCATTTCAATGTAATACACTTATGTGTTGTCTTTCGTGATATATTTGGCAAATCTGGGGCTCCGGATTGGAACCATTAAAGGTTATTTGGCAGCGCTTTCAATTTTTAAGCGCTCTTCTGAGGAAGTGTCATACTTTAAAATTCCTTAATCATACAATTTATGGGCTCACCAGCGTGTTTCCCCCAGCTCCTTTTCAAGTCCCAGTCTGGGATTTGAATCTTGTTCTAAAATTGCATGTGTGCCCCTTTTGAGCCGCTTCATTCGTGTCCATTAAAACCTCTGACATCCAAGACCAGTTTGCTAGTAGCTCCAACATCAGCCCGCAGGGTGAGCGAGTTGCAGGCGTTATCTTGTAAACCGCCAATTACTACTTTTTATAGAGACAAGGTTGTTCTTAGGTAAGACCTTAATTTCTACCTAAAATAGTCTCTGAATTTCATGTATCTCAAACAAAAAAAAAGAACCAACTATTTACCCGCCCCCTCATCCTGGAAAGGAAGAGGAGAGGCTACATAGACTTGACCCAACAAGAGCTCTGAGCTTCTATATTTCGCGAATGGCTAAGATTTGACAAGATTATGCGCATGCTATATATCCATGTGATGACGTCGACCTCGAGGCGGAGGCCTTCGAGGGACATCGAGTCAATGGACTCGACGCATAGCGCCCTCTGCCGAAAACAGTTTCTGAAGCTGGAAAAGATGATATCAAAAGAT
This sequence comes from Ambystoma mexicanum, assembly GCF_040938575.1. Lineage (NCBI taxonomy): Eukaryota > Metazoa > Chordata > Amphibia > Caudata > Ambystomatidae > Ambystoma > Ambystoma mexicanum. The sequence continues at coordinate 1,107,220,943 of NC_090941.1, forward strand.
GAGGAACCTGAACCTTCTGGACATGTCCATCTGCCCATCCAGTCAAAAGAATGTTACCTGGTTAAGTAACTTGTTATTTTTTTTTTTTTTTAATTTTTTATTTTGAGAATAAACAATACAAACCAAACTTGCAGCATTAAGTACAATAGACTCGTAAACATCAATTAACACTCATTACTGCACCCCAATTCCCCCCCCCCGCTCAAGAGCTTATCAACAGTTCGGTTCTGTATCCACTGCGTGTGGCTGGGTATCGCTTCCATCCGAAGCTGCAGGGTCCACTACTGTGCCAAACAGTCCTGTAATTAGCATCCTCCAAGCCGTCAGGCTACCTACATCTTCCTCCCCGCAATTGCTACATGCCTCCTGCCATACCACCGTTTCAGCCTCCGCCCATTTTTGCAAGTCCCGCCACCATACCTCTATCGGTGGCTTGTGGCATTGCTTCCAGCTCATGGCTATCCTTCTTTTAGCAAGCACGTATGCCAGGTCCCTCAGTTTCCCAAGGTGTTTAGTGTTCCGTGGTCTGGGAAACCCTCCCAGCAGGCAGGCCCAGGCCGTATCTATGTGTAGCGGGACCCCTTTGTCTGCTAGTTTCCATGCCACTTCCCCCCAAAAAGCTTCGATCACTGGGCAAGACCAGAACATGTGTGTCATATCTGCGTCTTCCTCATCGCATTTCGGACATGCTTGTCTTCCTGCGTTCACAAACTTAGATATTCTTTTCGGGGTTATATAGGCTCTATGCGTTATGTATAGCTGTATTTGCTGCAATCTAGCATTTCTGGACACTTTCTTATGGTATCCCATGGCCCGTTCCCACATCCCATCGGTCAACTGCGCCCCCACCTCAGCTTCCCAGTCCAGCCTCAATTCCATCAAGTCCTTCCCCACCCGGGTCATCACCACCTCGTATAATCTAGAGATCTCGTGCCCTCCCTCCGATATGTCGTATATCGTTCCAATTAGAGCGTCTGGTTCTTCCACCAGCACAGTCTCCGGCCAGGTTTTACGGATAGTCTGCACCAGCCTAAGATACGTAACATATTGGCCCCCATGCAACCCTGTCTCTTCTCCCAGGTCTTCGAATTCTTTAATAGCCCCTTCTTGCCATATATCTCCCAATGTGGCCAGCCCAACTGATTCCCAATAGGTCCTGATTATCATCCTAAGCTGGCTGTCTCCCTTAGTTAAGGCAACTAGCGGCACCTGTGGGGAACACTGGCACGGGCTCTCCATCAATTGGCATGCTCTGTGCCACATCTTCCACCCAAGCAACAGCATACTCGGGCTTTCATTCAGTTCAAGTCTAGGAACCCAGATGATCTCTTTTAGGTAAAACGGAGCGCAGTCCTGCCCAAACAGCCTAGATTCAGGAGTTTCTTCATCAGAAAGCCATTTGGTTACATATTGCAATTGGCTGGCTACATAATAGGCCTCAAAGTTCGGCAGCTTGATGCCCCCTCTATCATGGAAGTTCTGTAGCTTCCATAGCGCCACTCTATTGCGGGTGCCGTGCCACAGGAAGTCCCTACACATGCTGTTTAGTTTGGCAAAGAACTTCTTGGGTATCAGGTGTGGTATATTACTGAAGAAATGCAACAGCCTAGGCAGGACCACCATCTTGAGAATCGCCCCCCGCCCCATCATCGCCAGCGGCAGCTTCTCCCAAAACTTCATATTCGTGTGGATTTTCTTCACAGCCACCTCGGTATTGTGCAAGTGTTCCCCCTCCACAGTATGATATACATCTATTCCGAGGTAGCGGAAAGAATCAGCTGCCCAAGGTACGGACAACACTGGCAATCGTTCCAGAGGGACTCCTGTGTAGCTCCCCAATGGAAACATGCTCGATTTTTGGGGGTTTACCGCTATGCCGGACAGTTCCGCATACTTTTCCATGACCTCTAAAATGTACTGGAGATTTTCCTCCGGATATTTCAAATACAGTAACAAATCGTCAGCATATAAGGATATTAGGTGTTTCTCTCCCCCCACTTCAATGCCAACCAAGTCATATTCTTGTCTGAGGTACACTGCTAAGGGCTCCAGGGCTAAAATATATAACATCGGGGACCAGGGGCACCCTTGTCTAGTGCCTCTACTGAGTTGCCACCTCTTAGATATCACTGATCCCGTGCGTACTCTGGCCAGTGGTTCGTTGTACAACAATTCCGCCCACCTAACATAACCCGGCCCCATCCCGTATTCTTCCAGGGCCGCCAGCAACCATGGCCACCTCACCGAATCAAAAGCCTTGACTGCATCTAGGGACACCACCACCATCTCTTCATCGCTTCTGTTCCCCTCGTCAATCACCCGGTGGAGTCGCCTGTGGTTGTGAGTTATATTTCTATTGGGGACATAGCCTGTCTGATCCGGGTGTATCAATTTACTGATGACCCTTCGTAGCCTATTAGCTAGGACCGCCGTCAGGATCTTGCTGTCCTGATTCAACATTGACAGCGGCCTATACGAGCCGCAGCAATGCCCCGGCTTGTTGGGCTTGGGGAGCGGTACGATTAGTGCTTCTCTAAGCGTATCCGGTAGCCGACCCTTCTCAAAAGACTCATTAAACATCTCTAGCATGGGGGGGGGGGGGAGTACCTCTGCCCTATATACTTTATAAAACTCGCCCGGGAATCCGTCCGTGCCCGGGGTCTTGCATGTGGGCAGCTGTTTCACCACCTCCTCTAGTTCCTCCAGGGTAATAGGTGCCTCTAGTTCCTCCCTTTCTTCATCACTAATCTTAGGTAGTTCCATGTCTTTCAATGTTTCTCTGATCTCCTCCTGGTTTTCCCCTCCTCTGTCCTCATATAGTATTCTATAATAGTCAAAAAATGCCCCATTGACTCCTTCCTGGGTGTCAACCACCTCCCCGTCCTCTCTAGTTATTATCCTAATCGGGGCCCTGGGGGTTTCGCTCTTACATAACCACGCCAACAAGCGGCCAGTTTTGTCCCCACCTGCATGTTGCCTCTCGACATATTTTTTGTAGTTAAGGTTGCAGAGCCTTTCCCAAAGCTCCGCACACCTCTGCTGCAGCTCGAGTACAAGTTCCCCGTCTCCTCCTGCCCTGTCGCTTTCGCGCTCCAGTTGCTTCTCTGCCTTCTCTAGTTCCATTAGGACCCCACCCTGCAGGCCTTTTGACTTAGAAATGGCAGTACCCCGCAACACAACCTTAAAAGCCTCCCAGAGTGTACTCGCTGAATCCACACTGCCCGTGTTCACCTCAAAGTACTGCAAGATCGCATCCCTGATGTCTTCCCTGAAGACTGAGTCTCTAAGCACCCCCGCACGGAGGCGCCACGTCGGTATCCGCGCCCTAGGGCGACAGTACTGCCAGGTCAGCACCAGGGGCGAGTGGTCCGACAGGACCCTTGCTCTATATTCTATTTGGGTGGTCTCTATCACCACATCTGGCGTGGCAAAAAAATAATCCAACCTCGTATGTAAGTGCTGCGGGGCAGAGTAGTGAGAGTACTGCGTGTCATTAGGGTGTTTCAGTCTCCAAACATCCGCCAGCCCAAAGTCCTCTAGTAATGCCTGTAATACCCTGGCCGCCAGGGTGGGCCGATCAATCTTCTCATCAGACCTGTCTGCCTTTGGGTCGAGCACGCAGTTAAAGTCCCCTCCCCACATAACCGCTCCCCCCACACACGCGCCCAAGTGAGTGCATAGGGTTCTGAAATACGTGGCAGTGTTTTGGTTGGGGGCATATGTATTTATAATGCACACTTCCCTATTCTCTACCAAGGCCCTCAGCATGACCAGCCTGCCCTCCGTGTCCACCACCTCCTGTATGAGTCGGAGCGGAACATGCGGTGCCACCCAGATCAGCACTCCCCTAGCATAGGCAGAGTACGGAGAGCCCACTACTGTGCCTCTCCACTTTTTCCCCACCAGTTCCAATTTTTGTTGGGTCAGGTGTGTTTCCTGCAGCAGCGCAATGTCAATCCTCTGTCTTTTAAGGTACATCATGACCTTGTTCCTTTTTAAATAGTTGTTAAGTCCCCTGACATTCCATGTTACGATCTTAAGGTCTCCCATGGCTCACGAGTATCTTCTTGCTTCCCATGTAGCGACTCCCCTTTGCCCACGTGATACAGATAGCATCTCGTTCTAGTAGCTTCTCGTACCAGCTCAAACCCCCTTTAACTATGTACACAGCAAAACCCCAACTTCCCTCCCCTCCCCCCGTCCCTTCCCCAACATCACACACCCCAACTGCTGCCCAGCTCCAGCCTCGGAGCTCAGGCACCCCCACATCTAGCCCTGCAAGCACCGACCGATGCACAGAGCTCAGTAGGGTGAGGTCGCCCTAATGGCCACCCAACTAAAACTATCGTGGGGTAACGAGAATCGTTCTGTAAGGCTCCCGTTAAGTCAACATTAACCACAGTGCTTATGACAAATAGTGCAATCATCTGACCTTCTCTACCGAATGCTGCGCAAACAACTATATTCAAGTCCCACGTGCCACGCCATCTTGCGACGCCATCTTCATGCCTCCCGTATCTCTTCCGAGCTCTTTCTCGTCCGAACTTCTGACTCCTGGGGGCATCCTTGTGCATCCAGCCATCCCATGGCATCCTCCGGGGTCTCAAAAAACAGAGTTTTATGTTCATGAATGACTTTCAATTTTGCGGGATAAAGTAACATATATTTGTGGCCCGCCTCCCTCAATCTCCGCTTTACTGACCCAAAATTCATGCGGCTACGCTGTACAGTCAGGGTATAATCCGGGTAAGCCGTGATGTTTGCCGCTCCTCGTGTGATTGTTCCTCCCTTACGAAAGTGTTCCAGTATCCCCTCCCGGTCGCGGTAGTTGAGAATTTTGGCGATCATAGGCCTAGGCGGGTTCCCCGGCGGCGGCCTCCTCGTTAGGGCTCTGTGTGCCCTTTCTACTGCAAATCCTTGGGATAGGGCTCCTCCGGGTATCTCTTGTAATAACATGGATTAATGAATTCTGTAGGATCACGGCCCTCCATCCCCTCCGGCAGGCCCACGATGCGGATGTTATTGCGACGGGCTCGTCCTTCCGCCTCCTCCGCTCTGCTCTCCAGGTTGCCCACTCTTTGTATCAGGGCGTGCAATTCGGCTTTATGGGAGGCGCAATCCGCAGTATTCGGGCCGACTTCCTTCTCAAGGGACTCCGTGCGCTCCGCCAGGCCCTGACATCCTGTCGGAGTAGGTTAACGTCCTCTTGAACCTCTCCGACCTTGCGGTCCAGTGCCGTTTTTAGTTCGGTGACGGCCAGTTCGAGCTTAGATTCCCAGGCCGCCCTTAGGTCCGCAATCGCCGCCAGGATTTCTTGGTTGGCGCCCGAAGTCATCGTGCCGCTCGCAGCCAGCTTGTCCCTGCTCTTGGTGATGTCCTGACCCGGGGACGTCTTAGTGAAGTCGTCCAGGGTGGGCTGTTTCGCCTTCGGCCTCACCGTCCTATTCGACATGACCCAGGGAACCTGTAGTTTGCTCTAGTAAAAAATGTGCACGCAGTGCGCCGCCTCCGCTGGGTCACCGTGCGGCTCACTTCTTCCTTTGTTCCGGGCCCTGGTCGGCCATTTTGTGTCGTCCTTCGTCTCCGGTGTTCTTTATCTCATCCGCACCGATCTCCGTCGCCGTCACTCCTGCACCATCCAGAAGTTCACCATGCGTAGCCCAATCATTCACACACCGGCATGTGTTTTGTCAGTGGTCGGCGGTCCGTCTTAACGCACTTATTTGCCTGGATCGTTGCAGGATCTCGGGAGCTCCTCCAGAACGCGTCCTCTTACATGGCTCTCGTAGCCACGCCCCTCGGTTAAGTAACTTGTTCATCTCAGCGTTACGTGACAGAGCAGAGATTTTCAGCCTCTTTGTAGCGAATGTTAGCTGGTTGTGCAGACTACTTTTGGAAAGGGCAGGCAGTGGGCATGCGACTGCCTTTACCATAGCAGTTTTAAAATGTTAGGCAAGAATTAACTTGGTGGCCACTGTTTGATAATTGTAATAGTTTATTGGTCAAGAAGCAAACCTAGAACATGAAATGATTGACTTTTTATACTGATTTCACTGTTACTGGTTTATATGTGGGGTTTTGACCATGTTTTATAATACGAATTGTATAATTGTAAATGGTTTTTAATGCTATTTGTAGCATATTTTTTGTTGTGTCTAAAGTTGTAACCAATAGATTCCAGAAAACGTTTAAATGAAACTGCACCTGCAGCATGTATGTAATGCAGGGAAGGCATGGTATCACAAGTATTGACACTGACGCAATGGGTACAATTTGTAAAACCTTTATTGAAAATGTTGGGGCTGCAGAAACTTCTATTCTGCCCTATAACTAAGATGGGAGTTGTCTCGACCATCAATTGATAAATAAAACCGTCTTAGTGCGGTCTGTCAAATCAAAATGACCTATGCTAACAAAAACCTAATCGCTGCCCTAGCTCTTATACAAAAAGTGTAAAAAAGAGAAAATATATGCAAAAGGAAAGTAAGTGTTCAAATGATAATGTGGCTGAACCAGCTCTCCTCCCCAAGCTAGGGCTCATGGGATAAGGCATTCCTTGTAGGCAGGATGACACACTCTGGCTCGGCTTCCAACATAGTACACAGTTCAAAACCGTGGACCAACTTCCACGTTTAAAGTTCCTTTCTTTGACTTCCAAAATAATTTTTCAACCAAAGCTTTCACAAAGGTCCCCCTCTGCCGGGCTCATACCTTGCACCACACAGTTCTCGTAGGTTCCCCTCTGCAGGGCTCAGACCTCTCACGATACAGTTCACACAAAGTTGCAATGGAGGCTCCCTTCGTCAAGCATAATAGACCTCGGGTCCCTTCCCTAAGCGTAATACACTTTGGGTCTCACTCATTCTTTCTCCAACCACTTTCAACTGTCAAAGTTTTTCGAATGTGCGTCGGTTTTGTTGCAGACCACCGCAGGACCACTTTGACTCAACATTCACTATTTACTTTCACTCTTGCTGTTTGTTTGCTCTTTTGCTTCAAACAATGCACCTTTCACTGAGACGTTCAAATGGGCTACTTGCTTTCACCGGACCACTCCGTTACTTAGTAGTGCTGATCTTGCAGCTGTATTTTACTTTAAAGTTCATTCACGGGTCTGCCTTTCTTCACGTCTCATCCACACGTGTGCAGCCTTCACTTGTGATATGATATTGCTACTTCATTTACTTTGACACACACCGGTCTCTCTGGTCGCTTTCCAACTCGCCGGCAGTGTGCACTTCTTATTTTGCGGTTTTCCAATTTTCAAGTCAAGGTTATTACCACAGGCTTGGCCTCTCCCCCCAACTCTGCCGTTCACCCGGGAGAGTTGCTGGCATCCTTGGAGCACAATGCAATCTTTACTTGTGGGATCTGACCTTCTCCATGTGTCTTTTGCGGTCTGTCGGAGGCAACGACCTCCAGTAGGGAAGCCTTGGGGTTTTCAGCCCACTGCTCTCGTCCATTGGTCCGTCCCTCTGCTCCAGTAGGTGCGCCTTCGTCCCGGAAGTCCTGCTTGTTCTTGTGTTCCATCTTGCTGTCTTTAGGTGTGTCTTTAGGTGTTGCCTTTTATTTGGGTGAGGAGAGCTAATTGGTATTGGGTGTATGCACTTAGGGTAAAGTGCCTGCCTTTGCCTGACCCGATTAACGGGACATGTCCAGTATGATGTGAGAGAGCTAGTCTGGTCACTCTGTCACCCTCTTCCTCGGCCCAGTGTTTATGCAAAAAGGGGGTGGGGGGAGTTGGGACTTCGGTAAAGGTAAATCCTAAAAAATAGGATGGGGTATATGAACAAAAGAGGGGGGAATACCGCATCTCACCAGCGGCGATCTCACCCCCACTACCCGAAGACCCCTCGCCCTCCCACACTGGTCCACCCCCAGGGTCTGGATCCAAAGATGATGGCTGTGTCCTGATGGCGACCTGAGAGAGGGAGAGATCCCCTGGAACTAGCTGGCGAGAGACACCCTCTGGTTTCTCACAGAGTATGTAGGGAATTTGGAAAGCAACAGGGCGATGTACACAAGGGATGCAGCACATTGTTTACTTTTAGAGTGTGGCTTGTATGAACCACTCCGGATTCCCCTTCTTCACGAATTACAGGAGAGCAGGGACCCTCAACTTTCTGTCCCTCGAGGTCTTCTGTCCTTTGGGATCTCCAGACAGCTCTGCCTCCTTCAGGATCTGCCTTAACAGATCCTCGTTCTTCTCCCATCGGTTATGCCATTGTTGTCAAAATCGGGACCTCCATTGGTTATTCCTCCTCATTCGCCCCTTAGGAATCTGTGCTTGGTATTGGCTAGTGAATGAGTCATGATCGCCCTTGTAAAGTGTGGTGCTATACAGGGGTACAACGAAATCTAGATTTCGGGCGAGGGGCGCGAACCCTTGAAATGTTGGGTGAGGCGCTAACTTCAGAGACTGTGGTAGAGTGGCAACTGTATTTGTCCGGGGGCATCTAACTTCTTTTACAAGTTCTAATTAGACTATTCTAGTGCAGCTTTAATGTTACAAGCAGTTAACTCTCTCCTTAAAATCTGAAAGCACCCACTTTAGGACTTGTGTGAATGAGCGGTCTCCTATCCCCCCTACCCTTCCAATCACTCATCTGGCATGCAAGTATTGACATCACATCCAGGGCTGGCCTTGGGGCAGGGTGGCCTGCGGCACCATTAACCCCCTGCCACACCAGCTTGGGGGAGTCTTTCAAGGGCTCACCCGAGCTGGCGTGGTGGGAGAGGGCACGGCAGGCACCCTATTGAAATTAAATGTGCTGCGCTCTTGTGCTGGTGCAGTGCTTTACAGTACGGGAGCAGAGTGCATTTAATAACAATAGTGTGCTGATGCTTTCGCATTGGCGCTTATTGCAGTGATAACCTCGCCGCTCCAGCGCGGGAGCAGACGATTTTCATTAGAATAGGGTGCTGATGATTTCGAATTTAAAATGCAATGCCTATCCGAGCAAGAGACATGCTGTTGTATGGCTCTGCACCCTGCCTGCTTCGGCATTTTGCCCAAGGGGGCAGCTTGCAGCACTCTGGATTCTTCAACTTGCGTGGGTAACTCTGGTTTGAGGGAGTGAGGCCGTGAATGCCTTGAAGTCTTTTTTCCACTGTGAGGAGTTAGGAATGATACTCGGACACAAGTTACTCATGATTTTGGCTAAAGACTTTTATTAGAACATACAAGGGGTTGGCAAAAGGCCTTGCTGTCCCTGCACTAACAGAGTTTCCCGACCTAAACTCAAAACTAACAATGTGTTAGTGGCAGAATGTCCAAAACAAACCCGTCTTGCGTCCAAAGTACTATTTTGACCCTCATGTTCTAAACCAAGGAATTATAAAGTGAAAAGGTTAGTATCTTTGGCCTCAAGTGTTTTGTAAATGTTCAAAAAAAATTAAATGTATATAAATTCCACAAAACATAGTCTCTCAAGAATAGGTATCCTTGCTCCCGAGGGTTCCTCCCTTTCCCTGGAAATTGTCATCACTTCTGACAGTTCTTGACTTTCCCTTGGGTTAACAATAAAAGTTATCTTCAAATCGCATCGTCCTTTCTTTCATGTGTGGTCAGAATACCTGGTGTACTTTCCTGACGGTATTCCTGGTTTCCAAGTCACTTAAACCAACACAGCCTGTATTTCTTGTCTCCAATCCACTTCCAACTTGCCTTGTGTATTTCCCTACCAGGACTTCCTTTACACTTTTGTAACTGCCTAGTATACTCTCTTGCCAGGCTTTCTGGATTCACACCTTTACAATTGGCTGGTATGCTCTGCAGGGATTCTCTCAAATGCACAAATGTATAGCTTCCTTGTCTACTCTCCTGCAAGGGCATTTGATGTGTGTGCTCCTGCTCACTCTACCACCTTTGATGGGTCTGCCTCTTAGTGAAAATACTTGGTTTATTATTCATGGGTTCTTTAGTGTCTCTCTTTGCAGCATACATTGACAAACTTGAAAGTGTTTCCCTTTAGAAAACTGCTCTTTCAGTCTTTCTCTCTGCAGTTTCATAAACGGTTTCTTTTCTCTCTTGGTTTCACTATTTGCAATTATTTCAATTTGGCTTAGCTGCCGATACGCCACAGTGTTCCCTCTGTCCCTTTGTGGACTCACCAGTTCTTGATGGCATTTGTAGTTGCTTCCGCGGTCTGCTGGTGACGGTGGCCTTCTGCTTTCTGCTTCATGACCATTTCTCCACTGGTTTCCTGATTCCTGAAGCTTCTGCTGCGCTCGTCTGCTTCCCATGGGTTTCTGGTGAGCAGAGCACTGTTCTCCAACGCCGGCGAATGCCCAGGAGCCCTCTGCTGGCTTCTGGCATTCTCGCTGCGTGTCACCTGCTTCCAGCAGACTTCTCCTTTCAGTATCCTGAGCCGGTTGGCTCCACAGAGTTACATGTGATTTTAACAAATACAAAATAATGAATAACATTTATATTTAAACATTTTTAATGGAAAAAAATACATTTGTTTTGGTTTATAATCCCACCACAAACCCCTCCTCACACATTTTAATCACTCGCCGCACCCCATGTATATTTTAAAATCGATATTTTTTTGTTAAAAATGTTTAGTTAAGATTGTTAGTTATTATCCATTTGGCAAAATCACTGCATACCGCTCCAGACTTCCTTTTGCACGGAGAGGAGCAACCCGCTCCTGCCAGCAACCTCCCCGCGTTTCTTGCTTTCCTGAAGGTCCCGGGCAAAGGTATGCGCCTGCTGCCACTGGAGCGCTGCCTGTTCTCGTGGAATCCTGTGCTCTGCATTACTCCACTCCTCTTCTTCGTCTGTGTTGTGGGGATTGTGGGAATAGTAGTCCCTTCTTGAAAACGGTGTATGAATGTTTGCAAAGGGTTTTAAAGGCAAACCAGGTTTGGTAGAAGAGTATGTGGGATTGGGAAAAGTATTTCAACATGTTTTAAGGCTGGTTAGATTCTGAGAGTTGCCCTTTGAAATCTAACAGATTCTTACTGTTCTCCATGGGTGGAACAGGGGAGGTATTACAATAGGCTATTAGGGTATGGGGAGTCGGAGATGCATTTTCAGAAAGGAATGGGGGATACCATGTCTCACCCGATGATACCACCACCCTCTCCCGGAGGTTGTCTTTCCCCCAACAACCCCCCCCCCCCAATGTGATCCTCGCTCGTATAGCCACCCCAGGGTCAGGATCAGGTAATGGCTGCTGTCCCCTGAGCACATGGGTGGAAGTTACTGCCGGGAAAGGGGTGATGATGCCATTGGATTCATCACACCACTCACGCACTCGGTTTATGGCTCCTGTAATGGCTGGGAAACCTTGTGCTTTTCAATGTCCGTGGCTCTGATATTGCAAGGTTGCCAACAGTGCTGGATGTATTTCGGACTTGGACCTTTTCTCATGTTTACCACTGTTAGACAGTATGTATAATCCATAGCCTCTGGGCGGGCAGTCTGGGAAACACAGTCCCTACAGACTTCTTTGCCTTGTTTGGGGCCCCCAAATAGTCTGCTCCGCTACCGGTGGCAAATTCCACTTCAAACACCCTTGAAGACGCACATCGGGTAGTGACCGGACCAAACCCGTCCTAGGCGGCCTGCTACCCCCATATGAGGACATGGGAAATTAACCACACTTGTCAGTGTGCATCTCATTTTTTACCTTTTTGCCCTTGTGGCTTATAATCAGCAGTCAACTCAGGGGGGCATATGCAGTTTGTTTCTAGGTTTAGGTATTTTTCTAGCTACCCTGCTTTGGGCACCTTGTCTCCTTCCCATATTCCGCACTGACTTTCCAGTGTGCAGGGAGCATGCCACCTTTCTAGGCCAAGGCTCCTTCCTGTCCATTTTCGCCTTCCATGAAGTGGGAGGAACTTAAAGGAGAGAAGAAAGGCAGGTGCTGTTGGAATGAGGTAGAGCATCAAGAACACAAAAGGTTGTTGCGGTGTTAATGCTTAGTAGGAACAGTTTGCAGTGCACTATATAGCCGAACTTGCTTGCTCGCTACTCCCTGCTTTCAGAGAACTCCATCTCCATCTCCATCATTCATGCTTGCTTTATCTCTTTTTTCTGTCTCACGTTCTAGTGACTCTTTGATTGTTAGTAATGTTAACAGCTGTCTCTCTAGGCTAGGGTCATATAAGGCTCCTTAGTGGATAGCTCTGGTCCTGAATTCTCCAGGTCAGCATTGTTAGGAGCACGGCCAGGTCCTCAGACTCTGCCAGGAGCTCCCTGTGTTTAGCTTGGGCTCTTGGTACATATTGTAAAGGAGCTCTCTGGGGTATCCCCAAGCTGTTGGTCAGTAATATCAGATCTTCAGTAATAGAAGGTCTTCAGATTCTTGCTCAGTATTCTGAGAAGACGTGTGGTGCCTCAGTCAGTCATTACCTCGGTCCCCTTAATTATTCAGTACTCAATGGGCTGATGTGTCTCTTGTCATTACATAATCTGAAATGATGAAACTTGTTTTACAATGGTTCAAATAAGACTCCTCGCTAACAAAGTAAGTAATAGAAGCAACCAATAGAAAATTGCAAGAGAAAAGTCTAGACCCTGTATAAAAATGAGTAAAGTCAACTTGGTGGTCTGTAAGAGAGTTTTTGAAAACGTGGTGCTAATACTATATTGAAGGACTTCCAGAATGCATAAAGGTGAAAGCAGAATACATTGTTGGCTACGAAGATAATCAAATAAATGGCATGCTATTTATAGAATCCTTGAGAGAGCCCTGGAGGGCTTGAAATAGGCGTTGGCTGTAAAGAATTGAATTTACCATGTCTGCTTAGAACAGAACTTTTAATCACTTGTTTACAGAGTACTTGGACGATGTCACTTCCACAGGTAATATTGTCATTGGCACCCGTGTAAGTCGCATGCTGATGCTAAGGGCGCTTTATACTAAAAAAACTATTTAAAAGCTGACTTTTTGCAGCAGTTCCTCAAACCGCTCATGTTGTGATGTCCCTTTTCTTTGTTGATAACGATGAAATCCTCAATGAAGAAAAGGAACTTTCGAGGTATTGCGCGGCTTGCAGCAACAGCTCTTTTTACATTTTTTTTTTTATTCTAACGACCCCTTGACACCCGCATGTGAGCTTCACAGTTGCTAAGGGGGCGAGGAGAGCTGTAAACAGGCTGTTTGGAACACAGACGTATACCAGGGAATACAGCCCGTGCCCTGAGCTTCCTGATTGGCTAGCGGTTCTGACTGTTTGCTAATGGCCCACCAGCTCTAAAACTATACTTTGAAGGGATTGTGTCCTCCGACGTATTCCTTATCTTGATAGATCATCTCCAGCTTGTTGGCCTCGGAATTCTTTTTTCAGTAGATGGCGCAGCGCGTCGACGTCCCTCGAGCCGATGTCCCTCGACAGCCTCCGTATCGGCGCTGACGTCATCATGCGTATAAATAGACTCGCGCAGCGTCCGTTGCTCAGTTCCGTTTTTCCGCGCTTCGTGGGCCTCGGAATCGCGTTGCTCAGTTCGTTAGTCAGATATATTCTTCATTATTCCCCGAGAATACCAACTCTTACTCAATGGCTTCCTCATCCGAACAGACGACTCCACGGTCTGGCTTCAAAAAATGTTGAGACTGTGGAAAGAAAATGTCATTGACAGATCCTCACAGGATCTGTTTGTGGTGCCTGGGATCGGAGCACCAATGTTCGGCGTGCGAGGACTGCATGTCCATGACGGCGAAAGCCTTGAAGGAGCGTAAGGGGAAGCTTGAGAGAGGTAAGCCAGTTAAAACTCCTTCGAAAGTTTCCTCGGCAGAGTCGAGACATTCGTCTCCTCGCCGACACAGGAAACATTCTCGTTCTAGGTCTCGAAGCAGTTCCCACCACTCTTCGAGATCCAAGCATTCAAGTAAGAGACGTCGAAGATCCCCTTCCTCGTCTTCTTCTTCTGTTTCTCCGGAAAGAGTCACCTGCCCCACAAAACATAGCTCTCAGGCTGAGTGGGAGGAATTCCGTAAAAGGATGCTTAGCGTCTTCGAGAAAGCGGCCTCGACCCCCTCGAAGACAGCTGAGGGTGATACCCTGGGTGAAAGACCCGAAAAATCGAAACGCCGCGAGTCATTGCACCCGGTGAAAGAAACTACTCGAGAGTGTCATGAACCCTCGAGCAAAGGCACTGTGCCATCGACGCCATCGACGAAAGTCCCTTCGACGCCTAAATCTTCATCATCGACGCCATTATCGAAGGGCTTATCGACGCATAGGTTGATCGAATCGACGCCGTCTTCGACGCCAGAAAAGAACAAACCCACGGCCGTCACTACCTCACAGCCAGTGGTCATACCCAGGGCCTCTAACACGACTTTGAGAATCTCATCGACAACCTCGAGTAGGATTCCGAACCTCTCGAGTTCTTCGAGGCCTCTTCCAATCTTCTCGACGCCTTTTTCGGTGTTTTCGAACCCTTTAACGTCTGCATCGACGACGTTGACATTTTCTCAACCAATTATGACAAATTTAGCCTCTTCTGCTCTGGAAATGGGATTTAAGCCATTTCCAAGGTCTGATCATTTCAGACCTTTGTCTTCAATTTATGAGGAAGGGCAGGATTCGGATCAAGAAAGACCTTTGGGTTGCAGAGATCTGCAACACCCGAACCAGAGGAATTTACCTCTGAGGAAAATAGGTTAAAGGATCTTCGAGAATCCTTACATTAGGCAAGTGGGTTAGATACTAACCCAGAAATAGAATTTGCCAAATCAGATCCAGGGGAACATGCCGAGACCCCTTACAGAATTTTAATGGCAAGAATTATAGAATTCATGGGTTGGTCTACACCTTCACCTGCATTCCAACAGGATGACCTTACAGACATTTTAGTTAAAGGCCCACAGGAGGATCCTGTGGTTCCATTTCATGCTGCATTACAAAGAAAAATATTAGCTAACTGGGAAACTCCTGATGTTATCCCGGCGGTTAACAAGAAGTTATCAGCCAAATATAGGGTATCTACTACTGACCCTGAATTTTTGTCTAAACATCCAACTCCAGAGCGTCTGGTTGTTCAAGCAGCAACTGCATCAGGCAGTAGATCGGCATACCCTTCTGTTCCACAGGACAGGGATGACAAATGATACGACTCTATGGCTAAGAAAGTCTTTTTTGCATGTAGCATGGCGTTGAAATCTATTAACGCTACTTGTATGCTCGCAAGGTTCAGCCATACACTTTGGGAGTGTGCTTCATCAGCGGCTGACTGCCTCTCAGAGGGAGAAGAAAGGGAAGCGTTTCTAAACATCATTAAGGATGGTAAAGACGCAATGTGTGAATCCCTTCAAACTGGCATTGATTCTGCTGACAGTATCAGTAGGGCCATGGCGGCAAGTACTACAACCCGCAGATTTGTGTGGTTGCGAAAGTCTGGGTTTGCTTCAGATGTACAAGCCAGACTTTTAAATATGCCCTTTGACGGCTCTTCTTTGTTTGGTAAGAAGGCGGATGACAGCCTAGAAAAGTTACAGACATCGTAAGCAGCAGCAAAATCCCTGAGAGCTGCAATCCGTCAAACGCCATATCGCCCCACAGGAACCTCTTTGATTCCGCTTTCGGAAAAGGCAGAGGACAGTCGGTTCAAAGAGGTCAAAAAAGATTCACCCGAGGTGGACGGGCTAAAAATACAAAAGCCGCAGCACCAGCAGCAGGTGCTCTTTACCCTCAGTATCTGCATCAGCCGCCTCTAAATCACTCTGAGGACTCTCCTCACAAGACACCAGTAGGGGGCAGGCTAACTCAACATCTGACGGAATGGCAGGCTATTACGTCAGATGCTTGGGCATTGGAGACAGTTGCCCAAGGTTACTGCCTGCCTTTTCTACGCATTCCTCAGTCATCCACCGGGGGACAGCTCTCGGAAAGTTCCAGATCTGCTCCTCTTGCAGGAAATTGTAGACCTGCTGGAGAAAGGTGCCATAGAACCGGTACCTGTAGCGGAGAGGAACAAGGGCTGGTACTAGTCCCCCCCCCCCACCCCCCTACTTCCTAATACCGAAGAAGGACGGAGGACTGAGACCTATCTTGGACTTAGGAGAATTGAACAAGTTCCTCAGGAAAGACAAGTTCAAGATGGTAACTCTCTCTCAGATTCTTCAGGCCCTCCAGCTCCAGGACTGGCTGGTATCTTTGGACCTTTAGGTCTCCCTTTAGGATGCTTATTTCCATGTGCCAATCCATCTCAAACACAGGAAATACCTGAGGTTCGCAATTGGTGGCTCTCATTATCAATTTCGAGTTCTGCCATTTGGGCTGACCTCCGCCCCGAGGGTCCTTCACCAAGCTAATGTCGGTAGTGGCTGCAAGTCTAAGGAGGGAAGGGATTCACGTCTACCCCTACCTGGACGATTGGCTGATCAGAGCTGTATCTCTGGAACAAGCTCAGATCCAGCTAGATTATGTCTGCCACTTCCTTCACAAACTGGGATTCTCCCTCAATTTAAAGAAGTCACAGATGATACCATCACAGAGACTCCAGTTCATTGGAGTGGTCCTGGACACTTCCCTGGGAAAAGCCTCGCCACCAGAGGTGAGGGCTCAAGATATTCTGCAGATGGTCACCAAACTTCAAAATGCCCAACATCTCCCAGCCTTCGACTTTTTGAGGTTTCTAGGCCTCATGGCATCCTGCATCTTCCTTGTGCCAGAGGCTCACCTGAGAATGAGATCTCTTCAGTGGGCACTAAGAACTCAGTGGTCGCAATTCTCAGGCTGAATGACGGATCTCCTTCAGGTTCCGGACAAGGTGGCTCGAGACCTTCAGTGGTGGGCCTGTCAGGAGAACATTTTGAAAGGAGAACTGTTTTGGCAACCATGGACAGAGATAACGGTAGTCACAGATGCCTCACTCACGGGGTGGGGAGCCCATGCCAACGACTTGACCATCAGCGGTCGTTGGTCTCCATCGGAGTCCAGACTACATATCAACCTGTTAGAGCTGAGAGCAATCAGACTAGCGCTGAAGGCTTTTCTGCCATCTGTACAGGGAAAAATGTCCTGATAATGACGGACAACACAGTGGCCATGCACTACCTCAACAAAGGGGAGGTGTAGGATCACTGCCTCTGTGCAGAGGGGCGATGCAGCTCTGGTTTTGGGCAATCCAAGAAGGAATCTCTCTATCGGCAGTTCACTTAGCCGGAGAGAAAAATCTGACGGCGGACGCTCTGAGCAGGCAGAGTACAGTCTCCCATGAGTGGGAACTAGCTCAGGAAGTCCTTCAACAGATCTTCACCCTTTGGGGAACCCCTCAAGTGGATCTGTTCACCACCAGCATCAACAGGAAGTGCGATCAGTTTTGTTCAAGGGAATTTCCCCCGAGAGGAGCTCTAGGGGACGTGTTCGTAGTGGACTGGGAGTTTCCACTTCTGTACGCGTTTCCTCCAGTCACTGTCATTCCTCAAATGATCAGGAAGTTGAGAAGGTTCCGGAAAGCCATGATCCTAATTGCCCCGGACTGGGCCAGGAGAACGTGGTACCCGGACCTTCTGGACATGTCCATCTGCCCTCCAATTCGTCTTCCACTCAAGGAGAATCTTCTCTCGCAGAAGTGAGGTCAGGTTCTCCATCCAGACATCAGAACCCTCAACCTTCACGCTTGGTATCTGAAAGGTTGAGATACATGGATTGGGACCTCCCAGATGACGTCATGGAGGTGTTGCTTTCGGCAAGAAGGACAGCAACAAAGACTTTATACCACTGCCGTTGGAACCCATTTTGCAGCTGGTGTAGAGGAAAGAATATCAACCCCTTTGCATGTGGTACACCATCAGTGTTATCTTTTCTACCCTATTTGGCAAATTCGGGCCTTCAGGTTGGCACTATCAAGGGCTATCTCACAGTGCTATCGATCTTCAAGCGCACTGCAGAGGAAGCATCGCATTTCAAGTTACCCTTAGTAATACAATTTCTGAAGGGATTAACCAATGTCTATCCTCAAAGACCATTCCAAGTTCCCTTATTGGACATAAATTTAGTCTTAAATTTCCTGATGGGTACTCCTTTTGAACCACTCCACTCTTGTTCGCTAAGGTTTCTCGCCCTTAAAACTGTCTTATTAGTGGCATTGACATCTGCTAGGAGGGTGAGCGAATTACAAGCTCTATCTTGTAAACCCCCTCATTCAATTTTTTATAAAGACAAAGTTGTCCTACAAGTGAAGCCTAATTTCCTCCCAAAGGTGCTGTTTGAATTCCACATCACTCAGAAGATTACCTTACCTTGATTTTATCCCTCTCCCCATCCGGGGAAAGAGGAAGAAAGGCTACATAGGCTGGACCCAAGGTGGGCTTTGAGCTTTTACATCAGCAGATTTAGGATTAGGCAAGCAGACCAACTGTTCGTAGGTTACTCAGGGCACAAATTGGGATTACCGATAACAGAACCGACCATTTCCAGATGGATTATTTTGGCCATTCTGGAATGTTACAAACTGGCAGGGAAAGAGCCTCCTCAAAATCTTAGGGCTCATTCAACCAGGGGTATCGCAGCCTCTTCGGCCCTCCAAAGAGGGGTACTGATTCGAGACATATGTGCGACTGCCACATGGTCGTCTGCACATACCTTCACAAGATTTTACAACCTGGATTCCTCCTCTAGCCAAGAGACTAGATTTGGCAAAGCTGTGTTGCACTCTGTTCATTCTTGAAGGGGAAACATGGCAATTTTACTCCCACCCCCAGTTACACACCACTGCTATGGGAGTCTATCAAGATAAGGAATATGTCGGAGGACACAATCCCTTCGAAGAACAAGTTACTTCTTACCTGGTAACGTTCTTTCGATGGGATGTTCCTCCGATGTATTCCTTATCGCCCCTCCCATCCATCACCTCAGTAAAACTTCCCTTGTGGTTATAGCTTACGCTCCTTCAGGGTCAATAACCAATTCATGTAAAGCAACTGTTAACGTCAAAACGGAACTGAGCAACGACGCTGCGCGAGTCTATTTATACGCATGATGACGTCGGCGCCGATACGGAGGCTGTCGAGGAACATCGGCTCGAGGGACGTCGACGCGCAGCTCTCTCTACTGAAATAAAATTTCCAAGGCCAGCAAGCTGGAGATGGATCTATCAAGATAAGGAATATGTCGGAGGAACATCCCATCGAAAGAACGTTACCAGGTAAGAAGTAACTTGTTGTTTTCTCCACAATCCATTCCTGCCTCTTGCTGGTTACTTTGTCGCTCCCCACTTCTTCCCCTGACCTCGAGCGATGCACCCACAGTTCCTGTTTTCTGCCCCTTGCTTATATATATCTCCCCATGTAAGGGTTGGCCAGTTGTCCCTATCCAATCTCCTTTCTACCTTTCTGTCTTTCGGCATGTATTTGTGGCAAAATGCTTGAAAGCAGGTCTTAGCCCTGCCCACTTTCTCTGCACAGGCTTTGCACCCGGGAGATCTGGCGGTTGTTGTGAAGTAAAGGGCTCCTGCCCCTTTAAACAAAAGTGAAACCAGGAAGGGAAGGGCGGGAGGAAGGGAGGGGGAAGGAGAGAAGAGTTCAGTTAATGTTTAAATAAAGAGGTGTGCAGACGTATCCAGTGTCCGTAGTTTTGTTACGCAGAGGGGCCTAGACCGCCCACAACAACTGGCGACGAGCAGTTACACCCAACTGATGGAGGCGGTTTGCGGTGTGAACCCCTGCCACAGCAAGGTAAGGGGGTTGACGGAGGCGACGCGGCACTGGCCGTGGACGAAGGTAGGAGAACGAGTGAGGAGGGTAGCCAGCAGCAGAGGACGGTGGACCAGCACCATCCGGAGTCCAGAGGAGCAGACCGGCGCGCTGAAGAAGTCCTGCAGCGCTGCCCAGGAGTTCCCAGAAGGAAGAGGAGGAGCAACGAGCCGGAGGGAGAAGAGGACCCTCGGAAGGAAGCGTAGGTCGTCCAGATCAAAGCGGAGATGTTCCAAGTCATCCGGAGCCGAGAGAAGCGGTCCGGAAAGCAGGAAGAGCCACACGGAGGAGCAGCACGCCCAGGAGAGGTACAGAGACAACAGGAGAGGCGGGGAAGAGTGGGAGAACACGCTCCAACAGATGATACGCGCCCACACCATAACCCCCTAGAAAGCGAGGATCAAACATATAAGGAAAGGACAAGCCAGTGGCACATAAGTCCACTAGAAAACGAGGATTACAAGAGTGCCCACAAGAGAAGGGCAGCTCAGTGGCAGACAAACCCCATAGAAAGCGAGGATCAAAAGATATGAGACTCGAGGAAAGGCCAATCCAGTGGCCCACAAATCCACTAGAAAGTGAGGATTATCAGACGGAGTACAAGGGAAGAGCACCTTGTAAACAGTAGCCAATAAACCACCAAAAAGCGATGATCACCAGGCAGACATAAGGAAAGGCGAGCCACAAAACTAAGACGGACCGCCACGCTCTCAGCCAACCCAGAGGCACATGCCTGAAACCAGAGATCAAGAAAGAGTGAACCAAAGCAAAAATGTCTCAATCAGGGGGGGCAGCAGCATGTGGAGCCATACCAGCCGCCGCATGGATAACACCCACCAACCCAATATCATTTCTACGCAGACAAATCCCTTTGCACTTGAGCCTCAGGAAAACCAAGGCAAGAGGTAGCAAGAGTGGATGGATGAATTTGAAGAATTCACGAGAGCCGTTGGAAATCAAGATGCACCTAACAAACTAGACATCTTCACCAACTTAGTAGGCAAAGACATCAAAAGCGTCATCAAAACCACCCTGGCCCAAGAAAGGACAGCATACCCACTGCTAATCACCACAATAAATGGACACCTAGTAGTGGTACCAAACAGAATACGAGCGGTACACTTTTAACCAGTGCACCCAGGCACCCCATGAAACGATAGGCCAATTTATCCTACGCCTTCAAAGGAAAATAACATACTGTGATTTTGCGAACTTCAGCGATGATGAAGTCATCTGACTGAGGGTAATAGAAGGGTGTCTATCATCCCAATTTAGAAAACACCTGTTGAAGAAACCCCTCCCCCTACAAGAGATAGCGGAACTAGCAAGGGTGTATGAACGGGTCGACGTCCAAGCGGCCAACATCGAAAACCCAAAGAAACTGGACACAGTAGCGGCCGTCACCACCAACCCACAAGGGCAATTCCGCCAATTCGGCACATCATCCCGACAAGACTCTTGGAACACGTCGAGCCCAATCAGAAAGACTGTGTTATTGCTGCGGGTTCGAATTTCCCCACAAAGGTCAGTGCCCGGCAATCGGCCAGATGTGCATGAGATGCGACCAAGAGAACCACTTTCAGAGCATGTGTTGCGAAAGAACGCCACTAATAGTGGCATACAGGCCACCGACACAGATGACAACGAACAGACGATATGAACCAGCCAGGACATTCAACCCAAGACCATACCCCGAAAGGGCCAACTCCAGAAGCAACGCCTCCAGGAACATCACACACCCCGGTTTCATCTGAGCGGTGGAGAACCTACAAATGGAGCCAACAAATTAAACGTACAACGACCTAGAACAGATCTACCAGGCACAACCCATCCCTGATGAAGATCCAAGAAAGGAATTCGACACCCGAGACCCGTATGAGAACCCCCCAGTAGAAGAACACCTGCTAGGGGCAGACCAATACCCAGAGTATGACCGGTACAGCAGGGAGTACGTCCGGCTCATATCTGACTCTCCGATGACAGCACAGCACCTCGAGTAACAGTACAACTAGGAGGGCTAGACACTCCGTTTCTCATTGACACTGGTGCAACGGTCAATGTATTGAATCAAAAGACATACCAGGCGATAGCCGTAGCATACCGCCTACAGCCATCTCAGGCACACATTTTCCAATGGGGTGCAACCCTCCCCCTGACCTCCAAGGGCCAATTCCTATGTGACCTAGCACACAAAGGCAAAAGAGTATCTGTGACAATACACGTCATCCACAGCCCAGTTACAGGGAGATGCCTTCTAAGCTACAAGACAGCCATCGCGCTACATCTGATAGACATCTGCTACAACCAGTCGGAGACGATTCAAGGATTCCCCCGAACTGCTCAAGCCATATGGCCAATCTCCCAGAAAGAGTTAGATCTTGAGACACTGAGAACCGTCTTCCCCAACCTGTTCAAAGGTGTCAGCATGTTGAAGGACACTGTTCTCAAACTACACATTGACCCCTCTGTGCGACCCATACCACAGCACCCCAGAAGAATTGGATTCCACCTACAAGCCAAAGTGACACAGGAGCTACAGCTACTACTCGACAACAACATTGAGAGGGCAGAAGGACCCACCCCATGGGTTTCCTCACTAGTGGTTGTCCCCAAGGCAGAAGGATGCCTCCGCCTTTGCGTAGACATGACCCAAGAAGTAGACCCAACATGGCCATCCAACGGGAGAGGCAACCAGGCCCAAACATCGAAGACATGCTGGTGAGACTCAATCAAGCCGCCAGGTTCTCGAAGGTGGTAGACCTCAACCAAGGCTACCACCAGCTAGTGACCGACCCCCGAATCCAGATCCATAACAACGTTCACGACACATGAAGGCCTTTTTCGCTACAAGAGGCTACATTTCGGAAACTAATCAGCAGCCGAAATATTCCAAGAGACCATTCTAAGACTGATCAGTACAGTGACCAATGCGTTTAATTACAGCGACGACATATTGGTCTTTGGAGTTATGCAAGAACAACATGAAGCACTGCAGCAGGTCTGCCACATCCTCCAGGAAGCCGACCTCACACTCAATAGCCTCAAATGCGAGGTCAACAAACATAGTTTGCGCTTCTTCTGCCACATTTTCTCAGACCAGGGCATAAAGGCAGACCCCGACAAAATGAGTGCCATCGTCAACCTCACGAGCCCAAGAGACGTGTCCGAACTGCGCTCATTCCTAGGCATGGCAGGATACTG
This sequence comes from Ambystoma mexicanum, assembly GCF_040938575.1. Taxonomy (NCBI): domain Eukaryota; kingdom Metazoa; phylum Chordata; class Amphibia; order Caudata; family Ambystomatidae; genus Ambystoma; species Ambystoma mexicanum. The sequence continues at coordinate 1,107,243,799 of NC_090941.1, forward strand.
CACACGGTATCTCCCCCATTATGCGACCCTCACCAGCCCCTTAAGACTACATCTACAGAAGGACCAGCCATTCACCTGGGGTAGGCAATGCCAACAAGCTTTCTCCACGATCAAGAAAAAGTTAGCAACTAACTGGCATACTTCAACCCACAATGGGACACGTAAATAATGGTGGACGCCAGCCCTGTAGGCCTAGGAGCCATATTGGCCCAGACGCATCCCCAACAAAACTCTGAGATGCACGTGGTTGCTTACGCCAGACGAGCGTTGAACCCCATAGAGCAAGTCTACTCCCTGGCGGCAGTCTGGGCGTGTGAAGAATTCCATCATTTCATCATCGGCAGGACCTTTGTGCTGATCACTGACCACCAAGCCCTGTTGGCCCTATTCGGAAGCCCCAAAATAAAGATGCCGCCACGCATCGAACGCTGGGGCATCCGCTTCCAGGAATATGACTACACCATCATCCACAAACCCGGAGGCGAAGCAAATCTGGCCGATTGCTTATCAACACATCCCGACAAAGACCCAGACAGCGAGATACAAGGTGAAGCAGAGGAATACATCGCGTACCTGTCCCTGAACGCTCTTCCGCCGGCGATCACGACGAAACAATTTGTGGAACACAGCCGAGCTGACCGCACGATACGGGCTGCAGTACAACTAACAAACACCAACAGGTGGTGACAAGTGGCCACGGAACACTTCGAGCCGGGGGAGAGGGGGCAGAAACAGGCTGAGAGACATATCACGAATGGCAAAGATACACGGGGAGCTGGCCACGACTAGCCAAGGAATGCTGCTCAGAGGAAATCGTCTAGTCGCCCCCAAGAGCCTCCGGAAACCCCTAGTCATGATTGTGCACGAGGGGCACTGCGGCATAGCCAACACAAAGAAAGTACTACGCAATCAGGTCTGGTTCCCGCACATGGACACCATAGTGGAAGACACACTGAGGCAATGTGACCCATGCCAGATAAATGCAGAAAGCTCACCCCCGTGCTCACTCCAGACAGTCCCTCTCCCCGAGGGACTGTGGCAACGAGTAGTCCTTGACTTTTAGATCCCGGTGGAAGAAGGCTATCTCCTAGTCGCAATAGATGAGTACACGAGATTCCCCCTAGTGAAACATGTACAGTCTACGGCATTCCACCAAGTCGTAGCCGTGATAGACTAACTGTTTAGTGAATGGGGCGTCCCCAATGTCGTGAAGACGGACAATGGCCCACCTTTCCACGGCCAGGAATTCGGGAAGTTTGCAGCCCACCTTGGGTTCCTCCACCAAAAGATCACGCCACTGTGGCCACAAGCCAATGGCATGGTGGAGCGCTTTATGGCAACCATCAAGCGGATATGCCAAAAGGCCGCGACAGACCAAACGCCCATGCCCCAAGCGATCTCCCAAATGCTGAGGAGCTACAGACATACACCCCATGAAGCGACCGGCCGGACACTAGCAGAACTGATGATCAGATGCAAGCCGCGGACCAGACTACCCCAGCTGGAAGACTATACCCCGGCAGAGGCGAAATAAGAAAGCGAGAGGCCGAGAAACGTAAGAAGGCGAAAGAGTGGGCCGATCAGAAACAGAGAGCCAGGGAACCCCAAATCCCAGTCGGTGAAATCGTACTGGTCAAGCAACCCCAAAATAGGAAAACGGACTCTCGATACCGACCGGAACCTTTAGTGGTAACGGACATCAAAGGACCAATGATCACAGCCATGGGAGACCAAGGGGAGATGACGAGGAACGCGTCGTTCTTCTGAAAGATGGTCCAGGAAGAACCGGAAGAAGAGGAAACCCTCGAAGAGGCCAGGCCGTGGTCCCCCACCCGCCTGAAAACCCTCCGCCGTAGACACCAGGCAACGACCCAGGCAACCCACCCGGGTGCCCCCAGCGACTCCTAAGGATGCCCACCCGCCTCATTGAAAAAATGTAGGCCACGAACTTTCATGATACGTAAGTGGGGGTGTTGTGAAGTAGAGGGCGCCTGCCCCTTTTAAATGAAAGTGAAACCAGGACCAGGAAGGGAGGGGCGGGAGGAAGGGAGGCGGAAGGAGAGAAGAGTTCAGTTAATATTTAGATAAAGAATTGTGCAGACGTATCCAGTGTCCGTAATTTTGTTACGCAGAGGGGCCTAGACCGCCCACAACAGCGGTGATGAGAAAACAATATTGCAGTTCATTTCTGGGGCCTTACTGGCAGGGTCCCCTTCTGTAAGGTGGGGTAAGCTTCCCCTTTCAGGTCCATGGTGGTGCAGTGCGTCATCCTTCGTTATGGGACTACAAGCTGGCTTTGCTAGCCCTGTTCACTGTGCAGCTTCTCTGTACTGCTGTGCCGCTGCAGTCGGCGTCTCGCAGTGGTGACCGGGTCGCTGAGGCGCTGGAGCTGCGATCGGGCAGGCAGTGCTGGCCTTAGCAGCAGCAGTACCCTGGGCGGTTTAAGAAAAATGTGCCCTCCTCCCCACGTGCCTCTGGTCAATGCGGGGGGGCGCCAATTTTCTTTTTAACTCCCTGCTCTGGCGCCTGGGCATTGAGCTAATCATTGGAATAGGACGCTCATGGTAATGCATGAGCACCCTATTCTACCGACTCGCTCCTGCGTTGGAGCAGTCCGGTAATCATCTCAATAGGGTGCTGATGCTTTCCCATAAGCACCCTAGTGTTAAATGCGCCCCACCGGCGTGGGCGCATTTACTAACAATAGGGCGCCTGTCGTGCCGTCCCCCACCATGCCAGCTCGGGGGAGCCCTTGAAAGACCCCCCCCCCCCCCCCCAGAGCTGGAGTGACGGGGGTGGTACTGGCGCTCCAGATGGTCGCCTGGCCCGCCTTGCCCTAAGGCTGGCCCTGCGGGCAGGTAACTGCTTATGTTTTTCCTGCTTTTTCGCCCTGCTGCTCGGCGATTGCCGGCTTCCTTCTCTTTGGGGCCGGCACCAACACTGGCATGCATAGCCACTGAGAGGCGAGGCGGGCACACGTGGGAAAGCTAGGACTTGGACCCTAGTTTGTTGGGATGCCCCTTAGGGGTAGGACTTCTCCTTTGCCGCCCAGCTCCCATAGACCTGGAGAGGGGTGCTTGACCCATTTGACAAGGTTGACGTGCACTTGTCGCAAGTGTGTGAGCTTGGTGCCTGTAGGTTGTGGAAGCATTTCACCGTTCCTGCAAGTGCATAGCACAACAGCTGAGGCGGGGGTGAAATGGTAACTTTGTGTTCAGGGTGGGGGGGGACTTAAACGACCTTTGGTTGGACTGAAAAGGAATTAAGTAGAGCAAAGGTACAATGTTGCTAATTCGCCAGTAGTGACTGCCGCTTGTGTCGCAGGAGCAGTGCAACAGAAGAGGGTGCCGGGCAGACAGGGCGACCCGCCGGCTCGAACTCTGTCATGATGTGCTTTATCCGCCTTTACTGAAGACAGGCGGTCCGGGTTCCTTCAAGCTCAGTGGGTTCATGTCTTTGGAACCGCGCTGAGGATAGGCTTGGATCACAGAACAGCAGGCTCATCCGCTCGCCCTCAACGTGGCGGAAAGGCTGCTGTGGTAATACGCATGCATTTCCTCCCCTCCCCCGGGGAGATGGGTGCAGGCGGGTAGGCTCCGTGAGATCGATCGGAAACGCCGGGCAGACACGCCTTGGCAGAATCTTGTGGGAAGCCCACGTTCGTTAGGTTCTCAAACACTGGAGAGCCAGGCCTGGTGTGCAGGAGTTCTGCATGGACGAGCAGCAGATCGTACATCATCAGCAGGGAGCTGCATGCACTCGCCTGTGCCTGCCTAGATGTACCCTTAAATTATGTGACGCTTTAGATTCGGCTGACTCGCCCCCCCACATACCTTTCATTCTTATTCTTTGCACACACCTGCCGACTTCCGCTCTCGCCTTCCGCCGCCCCCCCCCCCCAGATTGCTTGTATTTGTATTTTGTTTATTTATAGTGCGCACCCTGCCCAAGGGCATCAGGGCACATGTTTATAATGCGTTACAAGTTGCAATAATAGGTACATTACATTTATACATATCTACAGCTGAGCGTATACAATATGTACAGTGTGCAGGCAGTTTACTGCTAACAATTGCCTAGCTTACAGTGTGGTGGCCAGGGCCTCCTGTCCCACTGGACCAACTGCTCGTTAGCTGCGGCGGATTGGCGGCCCTCGGCATTGCTTGGAGCAAGGCTTGCAGTAGTTATTTGCGGAATGGGCCCCTCTGAAGGCCTGGGTCCAGGTTTCGTTGGGGAGGAAGTGGGCGGGGCTCACGTGCTTATTGTGTTGCTCTGTTACTGACAGACCAACAATGTACAGGAAATTGCACGAAGTGTTGGTGTGTTATCCTTTGTAAAGTGGTTCTTAAACTCGTCTTAATGTACTGTCTACGTATGTAATAGTGATTTTATATTGTAACTGTCGGACCTATGTGACTTGTGCAAATGGTTTGTTTGAAACCATATTGCAATACATAAATAAAGGAAGCAGTGGTGGGGGCGCTACAGGTGGGCTCGTCTAAGAGTTCCCTTTTCAGGCATCAGCAGAGAGCCCTGGGGGTGATGATCACACCTGTACCTGGCACCATTGCAGGGCAGTGTGTGTGTGTGTGTGTGCCACGAGGCCTCAGTAGGAGTCTCTGCAGTATGGGCTCACAGAGGGGTGGCTGCTGTATTAGGGTATCATGGCAGCCTCCATGCAGGGGATTAGCTCATAGAACTCACTGTGCTGGAGATCCCAGCCACGGTAATCCCTCTGCTAGGGGACACTAGGGGTGCGGGGGCGGATCCAATTCCGCAGTGGCGCAATCGGGGGTACCCCGCAATGTGTCTTTTGCATGGGAGATTAAGATGTGGGTATTGATAGGTGTCTTGTTTGTTGCTCCAGTGTAAGGGCCCTGGACCGAGCTTTCCTTGTGCCAGAGGATCATAGCAGGGAAATTCCTCTGTTGGAGAGGGGCCACCGAGAGAGAGCAGGTGTCGGGGAATCTGCACTTTGGGGTCCGAGCAAGGCGGCTCCTGTATGAGGGAGTCGAGGATCACAGCAGGGAAATCCCTCTGCTAGAGGGGCCACCGAGGGAGAGCAGGTGTCGGGGAATCTGCACTTTGGGGTCCCAGCAAGGCGGCTCCTGTATTAGGGAGTCGAGGATCACAGCAGGGAAATCCCTCTGCTAGAGGGGCCACCGAGGGAGAGCAGGTGTCGGGGAATCTGCACTTTGGGGTCCCAGCAAGGCGGCTCCTTTATGAGGGAGTCGAGGATCACAGCAGGGGAATCCCTCTGCTAGAGGGGCCACCGAGGGAGAGCAGGTGTCGGGGAATCTGCACTTTGGGGTCCCAGCAAGGCAGCTCCTGTATAAGGGAGTCGAGGATCACAGCAGGGAAATCCCACTGCTGGATGGGCCACCAAGGGAGAGCAGGTGTCGGAGAATCTGCACTTTGGGGTCCCAGCAAGGCGGCTCCTGTATGAGGGAGTCGAGGATCACAGCAGGGAAATCTCTCTGCTGGAGGGGCCACCGAGGGAGAGCAGGTGTCAGGGAATCTGCACTTTGGGGTCCCAGCAAGGCGGCTCCTGTATAAGGGAGTCGAGGATCACAGCAGGGAAATCCCTCTGTTGGAGAGGGGCCACCGAGGGAGAGCAGGTGTCGGGGAATCTGCACTTTGGGGTCCAAGCAAGGCGGCTCCTGTATGAGGGAGTCGAGGATCACAGCAGGGAAATCCCTCTGTTGGAGAGGGGCCACCGAGGGAGAGCAGGTGTCGGGGAATCTGTACTTTGGGGTCCCAGCAAGGCGGCTCCTGTATAAGGGAGTCGAGGATCACAGCAGGAAATTCCCGTGGTTGGAGGGGCCACCGAGGTAGAGCAGGTGTCGGGGAATCTGCACTTTGGGGTCCAAGCAAGGCGGCTCCTGTATGAGGGAGTCGAGGATCACAGCAGGGAAATCCCTCTGTTGGAGGAGCCACAGAGGGAGAGCAGGTGTCGGGGAATCTGCACTTTGGGGTCCCACTAAGGATACTGCTGTATAAAGGAGGGCTCAGCATGGTATACTGGCGTGATGGTTCAAATGCAGTGCATCATGGGATCACGGTGGGGTAATCCTCGTGCTAGGGGACCACAGCGGGAGAGCCGGCCTGGGTCCCAGATGCCAAAATCCTGTAGCGCCCTCTTTGGTGGGACAGAGCAGGCCGACTCCTGTGTGGGAATTCCAAAGGTGCCCCGCTTGACGCTTTATCGATGTTAGTTCCCAGCTGCCTCTCCCATGCCTCCAGGCACTCTGCTGGATCCGCTGGGTTACTTCATTTTCCATGTAATCCCGTAGACTCCGTCGCAGGAGATTTTGTCAAACTATTTCAACGAGGTTTTTTTTAACGAATTGCGTAGCAAACAAATGCAGCGTTGGTTGGGTTAGGGTAATACTGAAGGTGGTGTGCCCCTCCAAACTGCCTGGACCCTCTGGAACACCAGTTCTATGAGAAAGGGATTGTCCTACTGTGATCCCTGGCCTGGGGAGAACCGTGTGCTGATCCCCTGGATGTCCAATGTCTTTTTTATTTATTTATTTGTAATGATATTCCACTGCGCATTCGCATACCCCCCACTCCCCCACCGCCATCATTATTACCCAAACCCAACCCCCCTGCATATGTTTGCTACGAAATTCGTTAAAAACACTTCGTTGAACTAGTTTTCGATAAGATACCCTGCGATGGAAACTACGAACACCGTCTCTGGCTGTGAGAGTTCCTTTTAGGTTCTACTTATTCCCGAAAACATGGCAAAAGGGCCAGAGGTCATCATTGGTGGTTCTCAGCAGGGCAGCGTCTGCATGGGTAGCCCTGATATGGGGGGGGTCTGCGCCTTTCGGTAGCTCTCGTGTAAGGGGTGGCGTCAGCACAGGGTTCCCCTTGTGTTGGAGGGGGGGGGGGTCATCCCTCTGCTGGCCCCCAGAGATCCCCGGGGAGGGAGCAGCCTGGGGGCGCCTCGGATGCCGGCACATACCTCCGGGTTAAAGAGTAACCGAGCAAGAGGCTGAGCAGGAGATGAGGCCTGGGAGCGCCGCCGGCTGTGGGGGTGATTAATCGCTCGCCGCCCGTAGGAGCTGGACGGACCGGTTCCTGGCAGGCGATGGAGGGGACGCGGAAAGCAGGTAGATGGCGTCAGGTGCACCCCTCCGACCCGGGGTCACACAGTCGCAAGCAACGGGGAGGGGGGCAGGCAGCGAGGGTAGATGCACGCCTCTCCCTCTAAGGTCACTTCGTGGAGTCCTTTTATCCGCACTGGCCCAGCCCTAGAATAGCACACCAAGGTCCTTCGCTTAAAGCGTGGCTTCGGAAACTCCCTAGAGATTGGGGCTAATGGGGGACACGGCCACCGAGGCCCTCTGCGGCGCTCCAGAGGGTCCCATGATCCCTGACCATTGACTCTGGTTCCTGGGGCTTAGTCCAAAGGTTGCAGGCCCCCGCATCGGTGTCCATTGGGTGTGCCACCCGACCAGTCATGCAGGCACACAGAGGGGCATTTCCGGGAATGTGTACGGTAGGGAAAGCAGGTCGAGAAGAGAAGACCTCCGCAGCAGCTTCTCAAACCCTGCGCAGGAGATGCTTCCGTTCCAGTGTCCTGGGTGGCTAAGGAGTGGCATATGCAAGAGCTAAAGAAGACCTGGGTGAAATGGGACGCCAAGGCAAGGGTATTTAACCAACATCAGTCTGGGAACGGAGGCTCGCCTGCGATTGGGAAGAGGATGGCCAAAAGCTATGGCTAAGGATGTGCAACGGCTGGGATGGGGCCGGGGCATTAGGTAGGTAGTTGGAGAAGGGACAGTGGAGGCGTGAGTCAGTTCGGGGAGGGTTCAGGGAAAGTGTTAACCAGTGGGCACAGTTGGTCGGGGTTGCAGTACACTTATTATTGATGGTGGCCTCGGATTCGATGCCGGGACCCTGCCCACGGTGTTCATGCATTTCTGGTCATTATCTCTCCTCTCTTTCCCATCCTCTTATCTTCGCGCTTCTGCTTTTCCTCCTTGATGCCCTTGGTGGTGGGGGGCACAGTGCCCCAGCTCCCAGGCCAGACTAGGCTCTGAAGCCGCTACAGCGGTGATTGGTGCAGTGCACACATATATTAATATAACTGGCTGCCATTGACTTGTGTGCCGCCTCTGACGCGGTGGACAGGGGATTGCTGTGGGCAACACTTGCCGCATGGGGTATACCAGAAGACTGTTGTGCACGTTAGTAGGGCTGCACGAAGCGTCTACTAGACCACAGGGGACATTTATCCCGAAATGTCCCCACTTTTAGAGGGATCAGGCAGGGCTATCTGATTTTGGCAGCAGTCTAGTAGCTGCTGCAATATGGCTGGCTTATGCGGGGGACTTCCTCCTTTTCGACTGTACCCCAATATGCCTGCAACACCTGTACTGCATTAACTGCATATGCTCAGGTGCACTGTTCTAAGAGGACAAACAAATGGTTCATTTCATTGGACCGTGGGAGGTGAGGGCGAGGGCAGGGAGAAAGCGGCACAGAAACGAGTGCCGCCAAATACAGACGAATATGAAAAGTAGGCGTCGCGAGAACGAATCTAAGGGCACCCGTGAAGCGCCGAGGTAGTGAGTGGGCAATGCCACTCCTCGTCGGGTGCCGAGTTGCTGTACCCGCACCACAGTGAACGCTGCATTCGTCCAACGAGACGAAAGAGGAGCAAAGCGTCTTTTAGATGAATACCGCTTTTCAGGTGAATACCGGCTTGAATACAAATGTTGAAAAATTGTGTGATGACGTTCTAATATACCACGGGTTAGGAGTCAGAGCAGAGACAGTTGCAGTCTCTGCAGGTCGGACTTTTCATTTGCTCCTCTACTTTCCGAGTCTGTTCTCACTGTCTACTACAGGAAGAAGAATACAAATACCCAGATACACCGCGGAGCGGCCGCGGAGTCAGAGCAGAGTCAGTTGCAGTCTCTGCAGGTCGGACTTTTCATTTGCTCCTCTACTTTCCGAGTCTGTTCTCACTGTCTACTACAGGAAGAAGAATACAAATACCCAGATACACCACGGAGCGGCCGCAGAGTCAGAGCAGAGTCAGTTGCAGTCTCTGCAGGTCGGACTTTTCATTTGCTCCTCTACTTTCCGAGTCTGTTCTCACTGTCTACTACAGGAAGAAGAATACAAATACCCAGATACACCGCGGAGCGGCCGCGGAGTCAGAGCAGAGTCAGTTGCAGTCTCTGCAGTCCCTGCCAGGACTGGCAGAGACATGGCGACAACCTCTGACTTCCACCAACCAGGCACTTTAAATATTTCCAGCGAGGGCATAGAAGAAGAAGAAAACATGCGCCTTAGAAGCTCACGGAAACTCCAACTGTCCTCAAGTCCTCAGTTTTCCTCAAAACAGCCGGTCAAACTCAGAACTCAGGCTTTATTGCCTATAAACACCACCTTGATGGGCACCTGCCCAACCATCACATCAGCCGGGTCTCAGTGTCAGAAAAAAGCGGCAGTGATCACTCAGAAATCACCTAAAAAGGCCAATCATGTGTGGCTAAAACTCACATCCCCCTCACGGAAGTCACGAATCAACAAAAATCTAAAACCCGAGAAGTGAGTCATGAGGTCGAAGCTCTAGCCACTACGCAGCACATAACCGCCTCTCTGACCAAAGAGAACAACGTGGGAAGTGCTGAAAATGCGGGAAAGGTTCCGAATACTCAGCCCGAATACCTAGCCCAGCCCTTGCCAAGTGTCGTAGGCATCCCAGTGCGGCCAGTCGGAGGACCGACCGCGAGGGAAAAGTCTCCACAGGTGCATAGGCTCAACCAGGAAGAGGCCGTAGAGCAACAGGCAAAACCCACTAAACAACCCAAACAAACAAATTGCTGCATAACACAAGACCTCCTACTTACCGTGGAAGCTTGCACTGAGCAGGCGGCTCTTCGGGGTTTGACGGGTTCCTCTTCCCACGACGCAGCTCAGGCGGGAAGGTCGGCGCCAGAGACGGAGGACCCGCCTCGATGCCGTGGTGGGGTGGCGGCACCCCAGGGCGCGTTCGGCGCCAGCCCGGACAGACTAGCTCCCCCGGAGGAGACTAGCGGCACTGCAGCCCAATCCGAGGACAAAACGCCGGACTCAGCTGAGGAATGGGAATTCATCCAAGACCCTAAACTCGGGCTTCTGACAAAGAAAAAGATAAGTTCCCAGAGACCCAATGGAGAGTCAAGTAACATCAAAAAACTACAAAAAAAAAAAAACATAGGACAAATAAATGCTAAAAAAACTGGCCAAATGAATAAAACACAACAAAGAGCGCTTGAGGATGTTACCCCCAAAACCAGGATCTGCAACTCCATAAAATAACTTTTCGCTAGACAAGGGAAAAGAAAGCACGATGTGCTTACGGAACTCAATGATGATGAGATACTTGATGCCCTGATCGATGTACAACCCGTAGTGAAAACAAGAAAGACTGCACCAATCCTAAAACCCAGCAGGACTCCGAAAATCACAGAAGAAAACTCAGCTGAAATATGCGCAAATGAGTCCGCGCCAAGCGAGATGAATGCTGAGAAGGGGTTGGTTGTACCCCCCCTTTTTTGGGGTCTCCAACTATGACCCACCCACTCCAATCGCCCTTAAACAAGGACCGGGGAGCTGAAGTCACTGTCCCGCCACGGCCCAACGAATCAAAAAAAGTTGGTGAAAGCTTAGATTCCGCCTCCCTCAGCAATCAAATAACTTTTACGCCAGACCACTCGGAAGTCTTTTATTAAATCTAAAGCCTCATTGTCCCACCATCCTAGAATATCCGCAGACGCAGATTGGCTGCTTTACGGCGCACATAGACCGGCAAGAAGATCTTCTCTTCCTCATTTCGTACGAGAGCCTCGAGAAACGAACCACCAGCAGGAACAGAGGGTTCCTCAAGACTCCTCCTTTGAGGCATCAAACAGAAACCAACCTGATTATTCTGGAAGGCAGAATGAATCCTTTACAAAAAAACCAGACCTAACGACGATAATGTCGGCTATAACAATTGGTTTATCACCATTTGGTAAACTTTACGAGTCTCTCAATGAGACAATGAGAGACCACACTACGTTATTAGCTATGTTGCACACAAAGCTGATTTTCATCGAGGGCTTCATCACTGCAAAAGAAAAGAGTCCCCAAACACCTAAAAATTGTTTCAACTTAGCAACTTCAAGTCCTAAAACGAACAATACAGCAAGGGCGGCTCCCAAACTAAAGAGCGCTTGCGTTCATACACAAACTGATTCTCAACAGGACCAGTTCAATTTGTATTTTCTGGCATTCAAGAAATCTCAGCCAACGAAGAAAACAGAAAACCACAGGCAGGTCCAAAAACCTCTGCTGTCGAACGAAGCCACAATGATCAAACATGCATCATCATTGACCACTTAAATTCTCCTGATAACAGTATAAAAAGAGCTTCCAATGAAAAACAAAATTACCTGGCATTCGATCACCAGAAAAGTTCATCTAACTTTGGTGAAAAGTCTGCAAATAAAATAAAAAAATCTCCAAGAACTGCTGAAGATTTTTTAGCGGATCAAAGCACAATGAATATTACCCTCCATCTTTCGCCAGAAACACGAGATAAAATTCCCCCAAGAGCATGCAAACCAACATCGATATTCTCTTTTGAAAAAGATAAACAATCAAAAAAACGCAGAAGAAAGAGTTCAACTAATACTACTCAAACTCTCTCGTGCTCAGACCTTCTCCAGAAAGAAGCTCCGCAAAAAAGTAAACTAGAACAATCATCCTTCAGGTATAGAACTTCTAAAGACAAACCGGAACCACAAGGGCCGGCAGAAATGAAAAAGCAAAGACATCAATCTCATCAAGCCAAGATCAAAGACAACAGACCATGGGACAGAAATAGATTAGATCACAGTTCTCCCCGTAAGAGCAATAATGGAATAATTCTAAAACTGGAACAATCCGAAACAAACAGGGAATCGCTAACCTTGAATAGAAGCACTATTATGAAGATTCTGAAAAACACCAAAGACCTCAAACGTTTAACCCCGAAGGAAATCACGCTCGTGGAACCATACCACATTGCTAGAAAAGCTAAAGCTTTTATTCATATAAAGGAGTGCTCTAACTCGTTTATATCCAACAGAGACTCTGAAATCCTCTCAAAATTAGGACTAATCATCACTGAATACACAAAGTCAAAGCGAGCTCCAGCAAAAAACCAACGAGAAAGGTTGCCAGAGAACCTTTGGGATAACATCAGGCAGCAAGACCATATTCGCCACCATCAATCAACGAAAAACGAAGCCTTCCCGATAAAACATCCACGACTAAACTCTGCGGAGATATTGCGGCCAGAAGAACGAAGGTGCACTAATCCATCGCAAACGGAGGCTAATCTAATAAGTTCCAAAATAGACCTGGGAAAAAAGCTTCCCACAATTCATCACGCAAAGCTTCCTCTGTCCTTAACTAAAACAAATAGCAAAACCCCTGTTGGACCAATTAAACAACTTTGGGCATGGCTGCCAAAACCTTCATTTTCAAATTCTAGCAAATAGCAGTCAGAAGTGAGGCATACAACATCTGAAACTCCAACTCAAACAAAAGATGTAGCCTCACTGAAATTTGGATCATGGAACACCAGGGGATTTAAACACCTAACAACGAACGGAGATACAAACCTTGGGCAATTTGATATCGTGGCTCTCCAAGAAACTTGGCTAGCAGAAGCTCCAGCGATAGATGGATACTCACTCGAAAAATTGCACCAGCCAAAAAAGCTGTCATAGGCCGACCGTCCGCAGGTTTGCTAATAGCCGTAAAAAGCTGCTCTGGCCTCGAGATAACCAAAAAACGCTCATTTTCCCAAAGTCATCTATCAATTCAAGTGGAATGGTCAAGAAAAGACCCGACAAGTAAAAAGTCTTTAAAGTCAACATTGGCTGTAATAACGGTATATTGGAACCCTAAAGCAATCTCGGACGAGAGATTCCTGAGGATGATCGAAGCTGAGATCGATGACATTCAAGCAAACACAGAAATCACGATGATTGCATTTGTGGTGATCTAAACGCGTCTTGTCCCGTTCCGAAAAAAACATCGACCAACCTAAAAGAGCCACATCGGGGAGACTCAAGAGGACAAAAATGGGTGAAATTGATGGACTCGAGGCACATATACAACGCAGCCCAAAAGTCAACAAACGCGCAACAAATACCAACATGGGAAAGAGCTCATCAAAATGCCACAATTTCAGCGTGATACGAGCAAAAGCAAGTGACCATAATATCGTGGAAACAACTTGGCTGTCTGACAACTCCTCAAAAACAACTATGGAAACAAGAGTCGAAATAAACAACCAAGGAAACCGGCTATGGATGACAAAAGACCGGATTGTGGAACTTGCTGAATTTTACAGGCAAAACCTTGCTGGTGAAGAAAAACACAAAAGCCAGCACACAATAGACTATCAACCCCTCTTGGTCCCATATCAAAGTGACTATTCAAAAACAACCAGTAAAGCCCCACAAGGCTCACACTAATACAACAAACTCCTGGTTACAAAAAGAAGAGCACTTAGAAAACTCAAACGACAAGCCCAAAAGACAAACTCACAATCGCTGAAGAGGCAATTTAAAGAGGAGACCAAGAAATATAATGGATGGTTAAAATTCCACAGAGCTGACCTCTATCAGCAAGACGCCGAACTAATGTTAAAAAAGGTTAATGGAAAAAATTCTCGTGAGTTTTGGACCCTTGTAAAGGGGGCAGGAAATCCTCCAATCGCAGCAACAACAAATGCAGTAAGCGAAGAACGCTGGATACAACATTTTACTACGCTTTTTAAGAAACCTCTGACTCACTCGATTCAAACTTGTACCTACACCTGGAGTAGTACACTGTGGGAAGACTACTCGGACAAAGAGGACATCGAAAAAGCAATACAGACTTTAACCACTTCAAGAGCGCCTGGTCCTGATGGGATATCAAATTTCGATCTAAAAACAAACCAAGAACCATGGGCATCTTTTATCAGCATACTCTTCAAAGAAATCTGTCGTTCAAAATCGTTTCCTAGCTCATGGTCATCAGCAATGGTGGTAACAATTTTCAAGAAGGGAGAAAGATCCGATCCATCAAATTATCGACCGATCGCCCTATTAGATACAATAGGGAAAATCTACGGCTCATACCTGCTCACAAGTTTCCAAAAGTGGGCAAAAAATTCGTCATGTTATGACCCGTTGCAAGCAGGTTTCACAAAAAACGTTGGAACAACAATAAACATCATGCTCATAAGCATTTTAAAAAATCTGGCAAGGAAAAAAGATAAAAAGATCTATCTGGCATTTGTGGACCCGACTCAGGCCTTTGACATGATCGATCGAGACCTATTATGGGCGAAGCTAAAAAGATGGAAGTGCCCCGACAAGATTCTTGAACCTATTATTGCACTACATGCAAAAACATTTATCAGAGTAAAGTTAAATCAGACCGGTACCCTGTCGGAAGAAATTACAACTAAAAGAGGCGTAAAGCAGGGTTGCCCTCTGGCTCCGGCCCTCTTCACGGCCTTCCTCGGCGACCTAAAAGACTCCGAAGACCAGCCCAGAACTTTTCCACCAAAACTAGGGGGCACAGAAATTCCGAGGCTGCTTTATGCTGATGACATTATCCTGATAGATCAGACCTCGATCGGTCTCCAACGGCAGTTGGATACTTTGAACACTTATGTAACTAAGAACAATTTGCTGATCAATAAAGAGAAAACCAAAATCCTGGTTCTTGAAAGAACAACTAAACCAAACCAAAAACCTAACCACTGGTCGATAGACTCCATAAAAGTGGACCAGGTAAAGGACTTTAAATACTTGGGGGTTATGATTGACTCCTCCGAAAGAGAGACAAGTATGCAATCGAACCTATGGGAAAAGACACGGAAATTATCCTCCCAGGCAAAGGCCCTAGACAGAAAATTTGGCCGATTTTCTTTGTTGCCTGTAATAAAATATTACAAAGGAAAATTCGTTCCATCAATAACATATGGAGGAGAAGGTATGCCAACTATTCCGCCAAACATCTGGCCACAATTGGAAGCCTATTTCTGGCGAGAACTGCTACACCTTCCGAAATCGACATCCCTACCAGCAATTCGAAGGGAACTGGGACTGCTGTCACTGAAGGCAACTGTCGATTGGAATGAGATGGCCCTTTTTAGAAAAATCATTATGCCAGACTCCGCTCCACAATATAATATGCTTAAAGATGAAACAACTACAGGGAGAAGCGAAATCCTTGCAAAATGGGTGCTCAAACAGAAAGCCTCTCTGTTAAAGATCGGATGCGATGAGAACGATCTAACCCGAAATCCAATGCGGGTGAAGAAGCTCCAAGAGCTTGACTGGATTGATACATTGGAAAAAGCAGCTGCCAATAAGCTCCTTGGCCATTTACCCATCCAACCCAAAAAACTAAATGAAATCTACCAAGTCTTCACATGCTTTCCGGACAAACGAAGAAGAAACATCTTCCTAAGGGCCAGGCTAAACCTCTTGCATACAAACGAGATAAGAGCTTTAAGAGGGCTATCAAACACGAACAAGTGCCGTCTTTGCAAGAATACTGCTGAAATCGAAACAATAAGACATCTTTTGATGACATGCCCGAAAACCGTCTATCTCAGGAAACCATACTTAACCCCGCTCCTGGAATCCTTCGTCCTCCGAGAGGAGGATACTTGGTGGTGCCGCCTCCTAAGTGGGAAAAAAACCCGCTGGACGATAGCAACAACTAAAATCCTAGAAGCTGCTTTGGAAAAATGCTTGAAAAACACAAATCCAACATCTTAAGGACAGAAGCAGACACAGCGACCGGAATACAGGAAAAAATAAAGAAGAAAAGTAACAAAGAAATAAAGAAAGAAATTATCAAATGAAAGTAATAAAGTATAAAGAACCAAGGAAATTAGAAACGGAACCACACACAACCACAAACAATAATGGACACAATTACGAATTAACAACCTTTGTAAAATCAATATAATTTTGATAGCACACAAAGTAAAAAAAAAAAATATATATATACCACGGGTTACATGTGGGCAACGTTACGCTTCGGGGGAATTCTTGTTACCTTTTGGGATTATTTCAGATTACACACCATCCGTGGGGGGTAATGTGCCTGCAGGAATTAAAGACAAACGAAAGACTAGAAAGAAAACTAGTATGGAAGCCTGATTTTCCAGTATGTTTGAGTGGCCAAACACGTTACTGGTAAGAAGTAACATGAGGACTTTATTTTATTTATTTCTCGCTTAAGCGTTTCTAAGGGCGGATCTGGGATTCGAACCTCTGTTGCTCTGCGTGGTCTTGCTTCCAAGACCAGCATGTTGCCCCGTGCTATCCTCCGTTCACATATATATAACATTTTGGTGAAGACTGAGAACATCTTCCCATGTGGTCTTCTCATTACAGGGATAGTTTGGGCGAGTAAAAACCAGGTCTCCTGGAACACGACCAGAATTCTGATGGTGGGTAAGAAGACCAGGGAATAACGAAAAGTTCCCTTATTGGGCGGTAGACATAGTGATGTCCAGTCCATTTGATCTCTCCCACTACAGATACAGAAGAGCCACGACTTCTTGCCCACCCACAGAAGAAGATGGATTAACCTCCTGGGTTTGGTCCTGAAGAAAGCGGCCAGACTCTTGTATAACCCACTGAAACAGGTATACCAGAAGTCTTCAGGTTGATTCCTTGAACCCCTCAGGACACTCGGATTTGTTGAGCACCAGGAAAAGAAAATAATCTTTTATAAATTGTGCAGATAATTCTGCTATTTGAATACACTGAAGAGGGAGATATAACATTTCAGACAACTTCCCCAAGTGTTAGATTTTTTAGCAAACCAATAGTAGGAGGAAACTAGCGAGCTAGATTTGGGTCAGCCTCTTATCTATCGCCTTCCCTAGGTAGGCAGCACTTCAGCGCCAGCTGAGACTAGAATATCACTTTGGACTTCCCCACAGGGAGATTTAGTGATCTGCAGGCTGCTGTCCGAATAGAAGTTCCAAATAAAACCACTGTGTGAGAGGCCATCCAGGCCTGTTTGTGCTCGAAATTCTGGGAGTTGTAGTTTTCCTAAATTTCATAATGGAAATAAAATAAAAAATCCCGGAATGCAAAGGCTTTCTCGTGCCTAGCTGTAGGAATCTTGAGGAGAAGTCTGGCTAAGACCACCAGAGGGAGAGGGTGCTGCAGTGAGTAGTGGTGACCGGAAATACTCTGGCCTAATACCAAAGGGGGCGAATCCCAGCTCATTGCAAATGGATAGACGGAGAGTTTGGTTTAGGTATATAGAACGTGGGGGTGGGAGGGTTGGGGAGTTGTTGCACGGTCTTCCCGCATTTTGTGTTTAGAGGTAAGAAAATGGGATTCAAGCAGATTAATTCGAGCCAATATCGTGGGTCTATGGTGACCCCAACCCACCGAGGAGGAGGAGGAGTAGTGGTGGTGGTGGCCTTGTGTTATCAGGTCTGTCAGATCACTCCCCTCTCTGGCACACGTGGGAGGCGAAGGCTGGCTGCTTCCGGGATGCCCGAGTCCGCAGGGGAGGGCCGGTTAATGTGTAACGTGAGTGTGGACGATTTCTCAGGCATCGCAGCCGGACACAGTCCGGATGTGACGGGGCCGCCCCTACTGCCAGCTTTACATTCTTCCACGCTTTGTTTCCATGGTGACTCTTGCGGGGAGTGGGGGGGTCCGCGTCTCCTGCCTCTCACTCTGCATCCATCACGCCCGAAACGCGTGACACTATAATAACGGCGATGTGTTACTATCACCACCCGAGAGGTCGATACTTCAAGATACCTCCCCCGAGCCCCTTTGCAAAATGCCAGTTCTACAAGGCCCAGTAAGGGCGATAGTCGGCTACTGCCTGTGGGGGACCTCGGAAACCGGGCCCCCAGGTAGCCCCGTAATGTGGCACTTGCAGTCATAACCAAAAACCGAGGGCCGGGCAACCTCCTGCGATGACCTGTAGGAGCCATGAACCTTTGCTGGAGAGAAATCGCTCCCCCAGAAATGAAAGCCAGGCGCCACCAACAGCCAAGCTATTGCATTAGACTGCAGCGTGGAGGTTGGTGATATGTGAGGAGGGACACAGCGTTAATGTGTTTGGCCATTGACTGCCTTTAGTCATGCCAGTCCCTTTCACAGTTCCCGCCCATTATCTGCCCTTGCCTGCCGAAAACACCCCCCTCCTGGCCGGATCTCGTTAGCTTGCTCTACCAAGCAGTAACATCAAACCCTAGCCTGCCGGTGCTATTTCTAAATGGGCTATAGGGACGTACTGTCTTAATTGCAGCTGTAAATGTGCTACTAGTGCAATAAACCTTTAGACAGTTGATTCAAAACTGTTGCTTGCTCTGAAGTACTCTTAAAAACAAGCATATGCAAAGCCAACGTTTTTGGCATGTGTATATGTATTACCTACGCATTTTTCAGACCCTGCTATTAATTACACACTTTTTCAGAAGTTGCCATCTTTTGGCCAGGTGATTCCGTCATGACCGCACCTGTACAATGCGTATCTCATTTCTACACAAAAGCCAAAAACAGTTGGATGTGCCAGTGGTTTTTATAGCGTGTCTCTGTGGCTGATTCTTGTGACCCCCATCATGTGAAGCCGTACCCTGAGCCAGAGGATGACGAAGGAACCGTGCATCACAGACTGCCACTGATGGCAGCTACTTCGCCCTTCTGCTCCTCTGGCTCGGGCTCGACCTGGGGGGTGCCGACTCTTTAATAACCATCCTCGCAAAGGGTCTTGGAGTCCCCCTCCAATGGTTGGTCATTGCTGGAACCGTCATCCTGGAAACCGCAACAGCACCTGCTCTAGAATGACATCTTGGAGCGACAGTATTGCACTTCCGACTTTGATGCTGCTGGTGAGTACTTTCTTCAGCCGGGTATCTCTGGGGGGCCACCCTCTTCCACACAGGATCTTCTGTGATGTAGCCTGAACTCCACCAGAACTCCATAAACTGCTTCCTGGGTCACATTTTGCCAAAAAAGCAACTCTTTTTGCAAAAGCCTGTCCCAAACCACACACACTGGATGCGCTGGGCCTCACTATGTCCTACATAGGAAAAGCAATCTAGGATTTGTCTTCTAAGAAATACTTTTAACGGAACTCTTGCTCCAGGTTTGCATATTTGTTTACCTAGCTGTTAGACTAATGTTTTACCTTTTTGCCTTTTCTGTACAAAGAATATGCTTTGTGTGCAGAATCTCTCATTGGGCACTTGTGAAAAGTGTGTACTGTGCCCGTTGACCACCCCTCTCGCCGCCTAAGGGCCAAGCATGGGCTTCTCCAACTCTCTACTACTTGGAGAGTTTGGGGGAGACACAAGGACCTCCCTGGAACCTTGAAAAAGATGGCCTGCCTGAACACCCTGACCACAGGGCCTAGGGAAAATCTCCCTATCGCTCACAATTCGCTTTCCTGCTCGTGCCCTCAGAAATGAGCATAAGGTGAATGAACATTCTGCTCCTGTAGAAAATACTCCAAATGATTAGAATAAAGGGCAATCCGTTCGACGGGCTTGGCACCTGCCCTCGTACTATGTCCCGCGAGTAGAATAGGTTTTTTTTATTCCATTGGTATAATGTTATATCCTTCTAGTATGATGTTGCAAAATGCAATGTTTTGTTATGTTATTATGCTTTTGGACTGCACCAAATCACCACTGTAGTAGATTAAAAGCACCAGTCCTTGTCCGTTAAATGGCATATTGGGTCCCCACCACTATGGGCATATTATTCATCTGCCATGTGCTTGCTCGGATTGTGCCAAGCTCAGCAGCTGGCTTCAGACAATAGGAAAAGAGAGAGACCACGAAAGGTCAGCTAGGAGAATAAACAAACGAGAGAAGAGATCTGGGGAGGCAAAGGCCACTCTCGCACTTTTAAACCAATACATAAGCAACACAAATGAAGAAGAGCAGAAAAAGAAAGCCAACAAAGGGCAGCGAGAGGACGGAGAAGCAGGAAAGATGAATAGCAGAGTTAAAAACAGAATGAAGGGGGCAAAGAGCAGTAGTCCAGTCATAGAAAATACTTAGTGTGAATCAGAGGTTTGGTATCCGTAAAGGTAAGAACCGCATAATATGGTGCTTTATGTGGGGAGGGGGCAAACCTTTTAAAAAAAGGGAATTATGAGTTTGAGGGTTGCGATGAAAAGAGAGGGTGAGCAACCAGAGCGCTATGGTAGAAAGAGAAGAGTGAGTCTGGTCAGAAAAGGTAGATAAAGATTAGAGAACTGTTAGCATAAAAGTCAGATTAGTCCAAAAGAAAAAAGAATAGAAGAGGGAGGAATAGTATGTAGAGAGAAAGAGAATGATAAACGGTCAAGGACTGAGGCTTGTGGGACCCCAAATCACAAGGGGAGTGTCCCACCACCCTGTCACTGGCCCAAGAAAGAGTATGAGTGATTAGAGTAATAGTAAGAGGACCAAGAAAGGACAGACCCATATAGTAAGCAAACAGAGTGGCGCAGATCCACTAACAAGCCGGAGACAAAGACAAGTTTAAAAGAATAAGAAGACATAAATGTTTGGAATGATGGTAGGAAGTCAGGAAATCGGTTGCACACAGAAGAGCATGAATTGGCAAGACTAAAGCCAGGTTAGAGGCATGAGAGTTAGTCCCTATAGAGCAAGGGTGGAAGACGTTTTGGACTACAACTACCATGATCCCTCACCATTTGACTATGCTTGTTAGGGTCGATGGGAGCTACAGTCCAAACCATCTGGAGAGACAAAGGTTGTAGACCCATGATATAGAGAGAGTTTAGAATGGAAACAAAGAAGAGTGATTTGACAGTAGTTAAAGGGAAGAGAGAAATTAAGAGAGGGGTTTTAAGAATTGCAAGAATTCGGCATACTTAAAGGAAAGAGGAAAGTTGGGGGATGGAAAAGGATATACTAAGGAAATAAGGGTTGATCGAGTTGGCATGATGGAGCTACAGAGTTCGAAATTGAGGGGCATTGTGAATTATTTAGCTCTTGCTTTTATCCCAGAAGAGCCTGGTTAGCTTGACACCAACAGCTACCAGGAGCTACCTTTGGCTCCCCAGGGCAACCAATGCCGAACAAACACACCTATGTGAATTAAATGCTGTCCGTTTGGTTGCATCTATAAATAAACATTAGGAAACATCTATACAACATTTAAAGCATGAGGGGTTATAAATAATGGACAAATGCATGTTTGCATCTTAGTGGAAGTTAGATTTGTGGAATCCTATGTACTAGCTACTGGTTCCTAAGCAGCTCCTGGTCACTGGCTAATGCTGGATACCCAGGATCTGCTTTTAGCTCCTGCTTACCCAATCCTAATTAAGGACCCTGATCTATGATGATAGACTTCAGAGAACAGGAAATGAGGACCAGTTACAGGAAAAGAGAAGGGGAGAAATAAGAGTGCAGATTGCCTCACTCTTTACCTTTTAAAATTCACAATGTCGGAGGCTGAGAGTCAGGAGTTTGGAGTTGATCAGGTGAATGAGGGGCCTAAATATTAGCAACAAGGATGAGGTGTAAGAGAGGAGTGGTAAGCGATTGATAGTAAAGTGGTTTGGTAGATCATGCAACCACTCCGAGACATTACAAGGACTTACTGTGCAGGCGGTAAAGACACCAACTTGAAATTCCTAAGGAAAAGGGCAGCAATCCGGCCCCAAAGATGCAAAATTCCCCAGGCCTGAACACCTTTACCTGCAAAGAAGGCAGAAAACCAGGGAGAGGTGGGGGAACTGCCTGCCCCGCAAACAAACGCCAAGAGCACACGGCACAAGTTTAAAATGGCCACTAGCTCTTCATAGCCCTCCTAACCGAGTTCTGAACTACGTAGTCTTGCTCCCAATCAGACCACTATAGAGAACCGCCCGACCACCACTGCCAATCAGGAGGTAGACATCTGGCCCAGGCAGCATGAAGGAGGCTCTGATTCCTAGGCATAGGAGAAAGGAAGCAGGAGTGCAGACTTGAGCTGAGAGACAGAAGGCCAAGAGTACGTCGAAGACTCGGAGGGGTTATTGCCTGAAGTGACTACACAGGCCATGTGTCCTTCTCACCATGGCCCTTATATGGTGAAAAGGACACGTTATCCCTTGCAAAGTGATTGGTGCGGGCGCATGCTGAAGCCCAGGAGAGGCAGAGGGGGCAGAGCCAGAGCCGCACAGAGTAACATAAAAGATGGTGGCTATAGCCTGGACCCTGTTGCAGACCAGACCAGAATCATAACGAGAACAGAGGAGCTTGCTGGGGCCTATATCCTAGACACAGGCTGACACCAGATCTAAAAGGAGAACTGGAAGCCACAGCCTAATAGCGTCTTTGTCAGGCCCTGGCAAAAGCCAGAGTGCAAAACAAAAATCAACAACCTGACTATGGCCCAGGAGAGTGACCCAGGGCTGGTGGCTTATAAACCGCCACGACCCTATGCTACAATGAACTCATTCTTGCTGGAAAAGTGCAAGTCTCAAGCTACTAGCCAGGCAGAAGTCACTTGCCTGCATGCACACATCACACCATCTGCTACTTGCCAAGAGTCACGTGACTAGTGACAAGTGCAACGTTTGAGGCCCCGAAGCAAGCGTGTAAGATGTTAAGAAGGATAGGAAGGTGACCCATGATGAGGGGATGACAATATCTGTGCAGATCAAGGCGAAAAGCACGCAGAGAGCTATAGCCCAGAGGTGGTGGATTACATTTAGGATAGAAGATGGTTCTTTGAACCGAAACGCGTCGGCCTCATTTGTTATATCTAAATATGAGACTTCATTTGTAAATTGTTGAATGGTTGAACCTATGCATTTAGAGCTTTGTAAACTGTAAACTGCAATACCGGTGCTTGCCACTAACCGGCGCTGGTGATCTAAATTCTGACAGGAGACCTGTATTTCTGAAGCTAAACAGTAACCTGAGTTAGCTGAGACTTCAAAAGACTTGCTTGTCTATGAGAACTCTTCACACCTAGTCTTCTCAGCAACAAGGCAGGAAATTGCATGGTCCTGTTAATCAGATGGAGAGTGGCACCCTGGTATGCTAGCAGGAACACAAGACAATGGATTCTTTCAGCTGAATAGAATATGCTGATTTGGGTGTAACTGGCCACACTGCTCTGGGAGAAATAAGAAATGTGACTGAGTCGAGCCAAGCTTCTAGGGGTGGGGACAAACCAATGAGTGTACTGAAGTGAAGGCAAATATATGTTTTATAAGAATACTGATAACTAATTGTAACCAGCTGATAGAAATGTACAATTTTGAGATTCTTAAAATGACACCTTCACTCACAATTCAAGACTAAGTTGGACGCCGTGGGATGCTCTGAGACCAAACCCTGGATTTATTAATATTGTAGACACTGTGTTTATACTAGAAAAATGCAAACATACAGTAATATGCGCAGAGAGGGTGTGTACCTCTGTGTAAGGTTTGGTGCAAACCCAATATTGCGAAACCCATGAAAATCGCAAATAAGTTGTCATTTCTAAACCGAAGCTCTTAGAAAGAGCAAGGTTGAACAGAGACCTGTCTTAATTAATTTGTGATGTGTACATGTAATTTCAACAACTTGTGTATCTGGGAAGCATGTTTGGTTATGAAAAATTGTTTTCTAAGTAAATGCAAGGGGGAGTGTTCTTTCCTTCAGCCATGAAGATGATACCTGATGACTCATTCTGACTCACTACTCCCTTCTCCAGTCAGAGGACAGTAAATCCTTTAACCTAGCAGGCTCCTCAGAGGGTTAGGCATAGAAAGTCAGCCTCCACACCTCCTTTGAGAACACATAAAAAGAACCACTGAGACCCAGATAGGGACACTCATTTTTCCACTACTCATCAATTCCTGCGCAGCACGCTGCCCGACCATATCTAGACAAGAACTCCAGACTCCTGAGGCTCCAGAACTTAGACTCCAGAACCAAACTCTAGAACTAAACTTTAGAACCTTGGAGAAAAGAGGCCTAATCCACAAGCTGAATCCTTTTCAGAGGCCCCAGAATCCAGCAACCTAACCAAACTATTTAACAGCCTTGCCGTGCTGTTGGCTTCTGGCCCAGAGCCCTGTGCCAGAACCGAAATCCAGAGAGAGCAGTGCTGTATCCAGACCGACCAGACCAGACCGCTGTGCAGTGCCAATAGCAGACCAGAGAGCGCGCTGTGAGCAGAACCAGTGCCTGACCGTCCGGTGGCGATAGTGCAGTCCCAGGCCCATTCCAGTCCAAAACTAGGAGTGAGTATCCAGTCTAAGAATTGTACAGAACCAATCTCTTAGTCTAAAATAATCTCATTTAAACCATTTCAAATTGACCAGACTTGCATAGAAATCGTGTGTCCATTCTGTGATTTCAAATCTGTAAAAGCGTCATTTGTCATTCTGAAAGATTTACTTTATTTTTTAAAATATACCTCCACAAAAACGTCTGTATCTTTTGAACCGCATGTCCTAGAAGCGAGACGTAACTGTCAATTTAAAGCTAAGTTCCTAAGCTTTTCAACAAACCCCAAACCCAAAACCGACATTCCAACTCCTTATAGTTTTTCTGTAATCGCGCTTTACGCACTCGGAAAAAGTGCAGCGAATTGAAAAGCTCCTGTCAAAATTGCTGTCTTTTGCTTGCAACGTTTTCAACATGCTAATCACTCATGAATCATTGCTAGTGTTGACCTGTCCCAATTCAAAGTCACTATCACCTACCCTGAATCTCCTTTAGTGAATTAAAATTATTTGTAGCATAATTTCACTTAATTGCAATCACATTTAAAAGTATTTTTGTCTGTTTAAAAGCATACCGGTTTTCTCTAAGCTTGCTGGGGGGAACTGGAATTTGAACTGCATTTGATTGTATTCCTGAAAACTGTGTGCTCTCCTTTCCATCTCATTATATTGCCTATGGGGGGGGAGTGAGTTGTCACAAGGGGAAAAAGTGATCATATTATCTCTTGTTGAAACCATATCAATTTTATTTCTGTGCTGCATTCTTTCCCATCTTGCATTTCCTTGAAACCATACAAGTAGTCTCTGCTACCTTATTCTGTCTATACCAACTCCTCATTGATTAAAGAGAGTGTGCTCTTGTAATATTAACCATTGTTGATCACTATTATATTCATAAGTGTGTTATCAAATATTAATTTATTCATAAAAGTGCTATATATATATATATATATATATATATATATATATATATATATATATATACATTTTTCCAATAAACCTTTTAATTTGCAAAACATACCTACTTCTTGACTCAGTGAGGTCAGGGGGATTCAAAGAGGGGCGTTATATAAGGGTTCATCATCCAGATTTAAGAACTTGACATCAAAATATATAAATAAGGGCTTCCATTGGGCATCCCAGACTAGGCATTGACTTAGTTGGATTGCTGGAATGAAGTCACTTACAGTGTCCTCCCAGTCTTCTCCCACAAGCCCTCACTGTGATGAAATTACTTCTGTCTTGCAGGAATACAAGGGTGAGTAGACTAAAGCGCCGACCCAACCCTCGCACTTCTACAAGTTAGCACAATCTGTCAGTGGGGCTATTTCCAGCTGAAACTGCGTCGTCGCGACCTACTCTACATCCTGCCCCATAACCGTGCCCTGGTAGGCTCTGCTCTCATCACCTCCTCGATTGACTACTGTAACTCCCTATTTCTTTCACAACGTGCCTATGTCATACAGCGCCTTCAGGCCCTCCAAAGTTCTGCTGCACGGATGGCCACCTCAACCCCCCCATTGTTCCCATATCTCTCTGATTCTCCGGCAACTTCATTGGCTCCCTGTAGAGAAACACATCTGCTCCAAAGCGCTTTGTCTAGTACACCGTGCCTTTTATGGCCAAGGAGCAAAGTACTTACAGGCTAAATTCCAGCCGTATGTGCCTTGTCGGGCTCTGCGTTTTGCTGATGCCTGCCTCTTACCCAACACTCTGGTGAAATACAGTTGAATCTGGGGCTGGTCTTCTGTGGTGGCCACAGACCTTTGGAATCCCCCGCTGCTCCCCCTCAGAGCTACAGCCACTCATTCAGCTTTCCAAAAGGCCCTGAAAACCTACCTTTTTAAATCTTCCTTGTCCACCGTACTACTAGAAACGCCAAGATGCCTTCGGGTGAATGTCGCGTTCAGTACGTTTTGTACAATACAATACAATACAATACAATACAAAACAAGAGCCAACACAATCATAAAGGTAAAACGGGCATAACACGGGAACAAATAAGAGATATGCCTCCTTTTGTCTTTTGTGGTAATGTGGGCCAAAGGAAGGCTATACTCTCAAGAGGGGTGGGAATGTAGTTCAGTTGCAACCCAAACAGCAAAGTAGAAAGTCCAAAATAAAGTAATGTCTAACCAAGTTGCATTAAATATATATGCTTTAATTAAACACACCATGTACAATAATCAATAAATAGAAGACACTACAAAAACCCACCCTTGTAGATGGAACACGCAAGATTAACCAGATGCATTCTGGATAATGAGATTGGGGTGGGGGGGGTGATAAACCTGAAGGCATCTTCAAACCTACTCCCCTTGGATCCTCTTCTCAGGTGGCCAGGAAAAGTCCATTGCTCTTGGATCCTGACCCTGGGGGTGGAAAAGCGAGGGAGGATCACCTGGGTGGAGGGTCCTTGGGGAGAGGATTTTTTTATCGAGGCATGGTATCACCCCCTTTCCCTTGTGATAGTAAACCTTACCTTCAGAGGTTATTGCCAATCATTTACTCTTATTTCCACTCTAGTACTGGGACGAGGAAGAGGCGACTAGGAGTTGTACACACTAATATGCAGTTGCACCACTCTAGTACTGGGGCGAGGAAGAAGCCTGGAAACTTGTGACGGTCAGGCATGTCCAGAGGACACCAGTAATTGTGGTCAGGCAATTGGACTCAAGGGCATGCACCTGCAACCTGTTAATAGGTCACAGGTACATAAAAGGTGGAACCGCCAGCAAGGAAGGGAAAACCAGCAGACGAGACGGGCCTGGGAGGGGAGAATTCCTGCCCAGAAGGAGGCTGCCAAGGAGGGTCCTGCCTGGAGGCCAGGATGTCGGCTACTGCCAAGGAGAGACTGACAGCGGGGCCCTGAGCGGGCCGTGAGAGGATCAAAGCTGCCAGAGTCCCCTCTACCTGGTGCCCAAAGCCGGAGCTGTGTGGCATGGAGGACTTCCAAGTGCTGCAGGCCACAGTAATGTCTGTGAGCTAGCAGCAACCGACAGCGAGATTCGCAGAAGGCGAGCGCTGCTCACATCTCCAGAGAAGTGTGTGCAGAGGCAAGAATGAAGAGCGAAAAATGCCCGAGGGAGCTGCCGTGGACCTGTGAGTGAAGCAGTGAAGAAAACGCGTACCGGGGTGCTCCTGGGACTACCTCAGGGCATATGGTGATGCTGGAAGAACGGAAATGTGTGCAAGTGACGGTGAACCCAAAGTGAGTTTTCTTTTTTTTCTTTTCTTTTTTTTAACACTACAAGCAAATGCTGAACTATGAGTAAAGGTGCTTTGATATAAAGAAAGCGTTATTGAATACTGTGGTTCAATTTGAGGTGCTTTTTGGTGATACCCTTAGATTTGTACTCTCGCGACCAATGCTTTTGCTCCAAATCTATTTGGAAATTGGAATTTTTGAATTGGAGATTCTGTTTTGTTAACCTTCAGTTTGTCGCACATGTGTATGCAAACACAGAGAGCATGAGCTCCTCAACTCTGCTAGTAAAAATATTTTTTTGGTTTTGTTTGCACCTTCCTTTGCGCCAGTATTTCCTATCTTCACATATGACTTATGCTATTCCCAACGGATAAATGAAAGCATTCAAGTCCGTCTGCGTGTAGATTTTTTTATTTTTGTGATAATTCTAGGCCCTTTTGGATGACACTTGTTTTGACATTACATGTTGCCTTTCTCAAATCCAGGCATTTCTGTGACAAAAAATATTGAAATAATAAAAAAATTAAAAAAAATGTGAAATCATGTCATATAACAAAGATATTTGCATATTCATTTTCCTGTTCAAAAACGTGTGAGTGAATACATGAAGTAAAAAACACAACAAATTTAACCTTATACCAATATGTGCGCCATAAACCTACAGAGAAAGCATGCGTTAGAATGGGGTCTAAAATGCCCCTTCATACTGTTATAGTAACCCGTGGGATTACTTGGTGATGAGAAAGTGAAAAGAGAATTGACATATACATACAATTCCTTTTTAGCAATTTCAGCCCCGTTTATCATTCTAATGTCTGTTTAATCTTGTCCCCTACTTCGTCCTGGTAAGTATTTTCCTAAAGTTTCCTCCCACTCATTCCCTTTCACAGGCAAGAAAACCTAACTGTTGTCATCGTTTGTTGTTTTGTTTAAGAAATGCATATGCGTGAAACATTTGGTTGCAATTAATGTGCTTTCTTACCCTGAAGTATCGCGGTCCCGATAGTCTGCTTTATTGCAGTACAGTTAGTAAATGGAGTCAAATCCCATCTGCTAGAAAAACTAAACAAATTTAGGATGCAGTGCAGTGCGAGTTTGTTAATCTGCAATTTCCTTCTTATAGTATGTTACAAATCCAGATTTGAGAAAGGCAAAGTGTAATGCCGAAACATGTGTCATCCAAAAGGGCCTAGAATTATCACAAAAATAAAAAAATCTACACGTAGACGGACTTGAATGCTTTCATTTATTCGTTGGGAATAGCATAAGTCATATATGTGAAGACAGGAAATATTGGCGCAAAGAAAGGTGCAAGCAAAACCAAAAAAGTTATTGAATACTGAACTAAAGGAAAGCTGTGCCAGCATTATTGAACACCAAACTAAAAGAAAGCTTTAATAAGCCCATGCATGAAATGAAAGGATCTGTGAAACAAACATAATGAACACTGAATATAACGTTATGAACAAAGTGAAAAGCAAGTGATGAGCACTTATGAAGATTGTGAAAGCAAGGTGGTGGAAGAGAGTGAGCACCACAGAGTAAGTTGTGTGGAAGAACACACTGTGTCAAAGCCAAGAGACTGTCAAGGAGAAGCCAAAGTGAATCTTGAAGTGAACCAAAGCCCAGATGCAGTGAGACACCTGTGCGAGCATGAGGACCTAGGGTTTTCGGTTGAGTGACCTGTAATGGGTGGATCATGTGTTCCGACAACTACGCCTAGACCGAGGACACCCTGTCTGAAAAAAGCCAAGGAAAGTAAAGATAAAAAATCTCCACTTGTGAATGAGATTGCTGAAGTGAATGTGAAGTCGACCTGGAACAGGTTTTGAGAATTAAGAGACTTGAATTGATTGTGCATTGGCAGCTGGAAGAGCTGACGTTTTAGGGAAGGGAACCCCTAAGGCTCATTTTGGAACTGCTTTGAACTTGGGGAAGGGGAGCTGCAAAGTAGGCTTAGAGCTGGAAGAAGTTCAGAACTTTATTTGGAGCACTATTCCTTTTGTTGCTGACATCCCCACACATTGATTAGCCTTAGTTGTGAGGGTATGTATAGGTTTTGGATACAGACAGACTTTTAAGTTAAACTTACTGACTCAGACTATCCTTAGTTTCTAGGGAAAATCCACTTTAGCATGGGGCCAGTTAGGCCTTACACCATCCTGACATTTGAATTAATGTTGATTGAATCTTGAATCTGTTGTCTGTGTCTTGCTTCATGATGCCTTCACAGAGAGAGAAAGCTATACAAAACCAGTGTTCAAAAGGCATATGTTCTTTTTTGCAAAAGGGGAATAATGTGACCAAGACTGTCTTGATGGATCAAATTGTACCAGAGAGGTAGTCCTCAGTCAATAATTCCTTTGCGGTGTCTTGGCTGTTTGACAACAGCCATCCAAGCTTCAGGATGCTGTTCAGCAGTTGGGTAATGTTCAAAATGTGGCAGTTGCGGTTGTCTAGTGGCAAGCAGTTGACGAAGCGGCATCGAACTGAAAAAGGCTGCGGGTCAAAGCGTTATTTGAGTGATGTGGATCATGGTAGTCACCAAGTTCAGTTTGGCTGAGCATTTGACAGTGGACACGCTGATGACTGGATGCACATGCAGGTTGGTTTGATGCGAGGGCTGGAAGTATGCAGTTCTGGAAGAACACCAGAGTCACTTCATACATAGCGTGGTACAGCGGCGAACAAGGTCAAACATGCAGGATAGTGGTTCGAAGGTCAGCGAGTGCCAAAGGCCTCTCTGGAGGGACCTGGTAGTTCAGTCTGTGCCAAAGGCACTCTAATTGTAGCTCTCAGCTGTTCACGTAATTGCAAGAATCCTGGCTGTCTCTTGGGAGTTGTGAACCCCTCTCCAGTCTCAAGAACAAGATGGGCCCTTTTCTTGCTCTCCCAAACCTGGAGGTCGCTGGCACACAGCTTCAGGAACCATTCAGTGGTGTTGCTGTCCGAGATGCAAGTCTTGTTCCAGCAGCAGTTCACCCCCAATGGTCCCTGGGGATGGCTGGGGACAGAGGTTGCTTCTTTTAGCACCTGCTTTCACCTCGCAACTTTACAAAGGACTGCTCTCCCAACAGGGTCCAACAAAATCTTCGAAGTCCAGAGATGATTCAGAGAAGTGGTGGGAGACACCTTCTTTTAAAGATAAACGACCTCAGGTGATTGGCCTAACGTTAGCCTGCTTACAGGTCCAATCCCTCCTTCTTGAAATAGGTAGAATGTGCCTATTGACATCATATCAAAGTGCTTTTTGCTACAGGAAGTGGTGGGGATGGGAAGGAAAGCTAGAGGCAGCAAGAAACTAGATGATGGAACCTTCCTCCAGCTGTAAAGAGCATTCTTTCTACACTTAAACCACCCCTTCCTTTCTCAATAGAATCAAAGGCCTTTTGATATGCAGCACTTGGGTGTGAGGCTACTCCTTTTGAGGATGGCTGTGCCTTTTGATTCCAGTTCCCAGGACAGCTTCATGTGGAGTGGCTGTCTCTCTGGGGAGGGTGTTACCTGCCCTCTCAAAGAAACAAAGAGAGACAACCCCCAATACAGTCTTGCTAGCATCTGCAAGGCCGGTCTGTATGGTGAGAATACACATAACCCTGCTGTAACGACCCTCGCACAAAACCCCCTCTGGCAAACCCATTGGCCAGGTGGAGTCAGGGCTCGGGCCTCTAGAGCCTGGCATCCTCTTCAAAAGCCCTCATGGGGCCAGTCCTGGCGCCAGGCTCATGCACCATGAAAAACAATGTGCTTGGGAACTACTTTATTGTATTCTCAGCCAACATGGAGGCATCTACATAGCTTGGTTCCTAAGAACCAAGCTATGCGGTCTAGTGTTTTGGGTGTGGTAGCCTAGGGACTACTTTACCTGGACTATTTTGTTGGGGCTATTTAAACCACACCTGAGCAAGACAACACGCTTCACGTTACTTTGCAGCTTGCAACGTGACGCTCACCGTGTCCAGCTATTCCCTCGAACCTCGGAGAAGCAGAACCTGCAAGGAGACAAAAGGAACATCATTAGCAGCAGCATCTTACCTGCAGTCTTCATCTTTAGCCACTCGCAGCTCTTGAGAACAGCTTCCTTGAATCTGCAAGCCTCCCGGACAGAACGACCTGAAAGAGGAAGTTAGAGGCAACATTAAAGAAGGCAGTAGAGACATTTACAAATTACGAACTGCTCAAAAGGCTTACCT
Source organism: Ambystoma mexicanum (assembly GCF_040938575.1). Lineage (NCBI taxonomy): Eukaryota > Metazoa > Chordata > Amphibia > Caudata > Ambystomatidae > Ambystoma > Ambystoma mexicanum. The sequence goes on from NC_090941.1 coordinate 1,107,275,461, forward strand.
GGCTGGTCGCCTCTCGGCTGGCACCCCTCCGGACATTCCACTCGCGCTGAAGAACACTGCGACCTACAAGGAAGGAAAACACAGGTTAGCAAAGGCAAGACTTTGCAGCGCTGTGCATAGCGCTTACTTACCGCATCATAGCGCTCTTAATGCGCCATCATTTACCAGCGGGGCTCAACCATCCAGTTCGCCGCGCTGAAGCTCCGCATACCTAAGGGAGAAAAAAAGAGACATTTTAAACAAAGAAAGGCATGCAGGATAGCAACAAAACTAAAGAACCGCAATAAGACCTACCTGAACAATATCAAACGGGCTGGCGTCAGTGAAATAACTGGACCGCATTCGCCCATGAAAGACAACGCGCCGCTGCAAGGAGGGCAGGATGGAGAACACGCCTAATTCTACCACAAGGTGAGGAGAGGGCGCCAGAGGGACTGAAAGCATACGGGGGTGGAGGGAGGATACTTACCCCAGTCGGTCAGTCTTGAACACAGTCCTCCTGTATTTTCAGGCAGAACCTTCCCCGCAGACCACATCAGGGCAAAGCTGAGAAGCATACCAGCGAGTAACCCGGCTGGGTGGCGTCCCTGTGGATACCAGGTGAGCGTAACACCTGCCACAGCTCAATTGGGTTTACAGGGCTGGCACATGTTCAATATCAAATTATGGCTATGAGAGATGCTGGCCCCTTACCCAATACCTCACATATATTTGCAGCAAAATTTGATTTAAAAAATGTTTTGAAATTGAATTAGACAAATTCTCCTGTGCAGTAATCTACCTATCCCTCTCACATAACCTTGGCGTTGAGAGACTCAGTTTGTGCGGTATGGTTATTATTAGCATAGCTTTTAACAGTCGCAAGTATCTTTCCATAACAAACCCTCTATGAAATCAAAATCATAATTGTTTAGCTGATGATGCACTACAAAACCAATAATTATAGTTGAATTACTTTAGATTTATAGAATTTCATTACTGGCCTAAATGAAAATCTAACAAAACTATTATGACTTGCCTTCATCTGACACAGCATATATTTAGTTTTTACTATAGTATGCTCAATTAAGCGTAGCTTCGTCTGTGTACCATTAACATTACAACCCAAATATTGTATCTGCTTAACCGCTTCAATTCAATGAGTATGTAATCTCCAACTTGAGTTTGTCTTTCCACGCTCAGCCTTAAACACCAATATTTTTATTTTAGAGGTGTTGTTCGTCCATCTATTAATGGCATAACACCCAAATGCATCTAAAAGCGTAAGATACCCACCCTTGTACAGTCAAGGAGCAGGATATCGTCTGGATGAAGATTGCATTAGCTAACATATGCAAACACGCGAGGGTAGACAAATGCAGATTTAGCAGCGCCTTTCCTATGTCAGACAAGTATATATTATATAGCAATGGAGCCAGGATGCAGCCCTGGCGCAATCCACTAGATGTTATAATGGATTTAGTTGTATTTCCTCTCTGGCTCAGTCTGACTCTTAAGGACGTATTGGAATGTAGATCGACCAAAATGGTCAACCTATTATTCGGGATGGCCCACTTTTTTTTAACTTTGACCATAGTAGATTTCGCTTGACGTTTTCAAACTCTATTGATCAATGGATATGGCGTACATCTCAGGCGTATGCTTTTGCCAGGCAGACTGTTGTGTATAATCGAAAACAAGATCCTCAGCAGTAGTCAATACCCACTTTCTAAACCCAATTTGATTTGGTTTCAATATTCCTGTAGATGAGGCGCAAGTTGTCAATTTGACCAACAAAATGGAGGCAAATATTTTTTTATTGCGCTATCCGCCTATAGTTGTACGGATTATGCTTCTCCCCCGTTTAATAAATGGGTATGATTGTGGCCGTATGCCAGTAATCTGGCAACTTGTGCTGTATTAGAACTGATCTAAATAGTTTATACAACAGGTATGCCCAAAAGGGAGGGCTGAGCTTCAGAATCCCATTGCATAGGCCATTTGGGCCAGGGGCTCTTGATTGGCTAGACTTCTGTATAATATTTTCAATATCTAGGCTTGCAAACATCAATTTCGACGTGCAGCCTAGATCCCCATGGGGACCATTTTTTTCCTTGGAGGAGTATAGCTGGGAGAAATGCATAGCCCAAGAGTCCACAGTAATGGGATTTTTCTGTAACTCATCTTGAGATTCCCCTTTCTCATTGATTCGTTTTCATAAACTCCTGTCTGATTTACATAGAATACTCTGAAGCATACTCTCTCCCGCTCGCGTATGTCGCATAACTCATCTGTTTCAATGTAGTTGTGTACCGCTGTTTTAATTTACTTATAAGGGAATGACTCTCAGTAATATTGAAGGCCAATTTCTTTATGGTTTTGATCTTTCTTCTCATCTCCCTCTTTACTACCTGTACCTCTGGTACATAATCATCTCTCCTAGAAGTTATTTTCATTCCAGGAATTCTATACTGCATGGTATGTAATGTTGGTGTTCTTAAGACAGTAGTTTCAGGCCAAATCTAACTAAAACCATTCAAAAATATAGGTATTATCCCTAATTCCTAAAAAAATAAAAATGAAAACAGCTTGCCCTCCCCTCCCGGGCCATCCGCCAGCAGTTAGACCCAACCTTACCACTGCAAAAAGGAGCATGCTTGTAGCAAAGGTATCGTGCACTCACGCTTCTCGTACAGCAGACCCTCGCCTCTGGCAATGGGTTCAGTGCATGGTGGCGGCACTGAATGTTCCAGAGAACTTGGACGCAGTGCAGGCAGGTTAGAGCCTCGAGTCAGATTATTAGTCCTAATTCTCCCTGCTTCACAACTCCTACCCTACCATCGACCGCGCCGCTGCCCCTTTTATTTTTTGTATTGTCCATGTCTGAGCGCTACTTGTATATGAAGAGACGGGGCTGTTTATAGTACTGGAAATGACATGATGATGGTAATTTCTCCATTCATATGCCCTCCGTCTGACTAACAATGCAGGCTCCCCATTGGTCCCCTAGCCCTTGCGATTCAGCCCCTTCCCGGCTGTGAATAATACTTCCAAGCTGTATGCAAGCTATTTTGGAAATTGCAGCCATTCAGCCGCTGCTTGGATGCATTTGTCCATAATGATACTAACACTGCTGCTTTTTCAATTTGCTACCCTTCCCTCCCTCTTTTGGAAAAAGGTGCAGAAGGAGACATGTTTCTTTTGTTGGCATAAAAGGCTGCAGGTTTATTTTCACAACATCGCTAAACACTACATGCTTCTCATCACGGCAAACCAAACTTTGTGAATTAGTTCTCCAGGTGCAGCGACCAGCCGACTGTTCCATGTCCAAACCTTGCTTCCCCCTTTTCCAACCAAGTGCACTCTAGACCAATGCTCCCCCAACCATTCTTGTCTGCTCCCTGCCCGCACTTGCAGGTGATCCTGGGCTGGAGGAGTGCCGTTTTCCCTGGGGAAGCCGAGCCCTTATCAATACCAGCTGCGCCCTTGCTACTAGGCCTCAAGGGAGCACTGATCGCGAGAAGAGCGAAAACCCTTCCCGCTTTCCCATGGCTTGTTCGTAGTCTTTACAGTGTCACTGGTCGCTAAAACACTGCCACGCCACAGGAGGGTCCATGCCCAACGTGGACCCTCAGCCCCCGCCCTTGCTCTTAACTCCAGCAGCTTTGTGCACAAGTTCCAAAAGAACAGATCCATGCCTGCTAGCGACAAATGCACTCCGTCCCTCTCGTGGTACTCGGGTGACTTCAGGTTGATCAAACCGTGCCTGACCTGAGTGAAACCTCTGCCCCTGCACAATTTGGCCATTGCCCGATTTAACTGGGTTAATTGAAGCTGTTAAGCCGATTCTTGTGCAATAGCTCCCCAAGCCACTTGATTTATTAGCAATACATGATCTCAGCACAGGGCCCTGAATCAAAGCACTTAGCTGTCTCCATTTATTTTGTAAAGAAAAGCAAAGTCCAATAGTAACATTTTAATTAATGTTATTGGGATGGTTTGTACACAGTACAATATCTTGTAACGTGTATGATGTCTGACTGCGTTTAGTAGTTTCCCAGTGCTCGCTTGGTTACTGATCGCTGAAGCCCTCGGCATCTGAATAAAGTAAGATGGCGGCAAGCTGCCTGCCCTGTGATTGGCTGTTGCCAAATGTCTGACCGTGATCTGTTTTCCCCAGTGAAGCTGGCCCTTCTTCCTCCCCGCCCAGTCTCAAGAGACACGAGCCATTTCCTTCCATGCCCTACATTTCTGCCAGGCGTGCCTGCGTCACCCATGAAGGGACAGCAGCCAAGTGGAAACACTCCATGCCTCTTGTGTAAAGGTACGCTACAGTCTGTGCCGCCACCTGAGGGCACTGTGCCAGCCGCCCAATCACTCAATCCCAGTCCTGCTGGCTTGCGGCGGCGCAGCATTCTGGGCAGTCGCCCACTTTCCATTGGGAGATTGCAATCCAAACCAAAGCGCAAGACTTGCCAGAGATTGGGAAACCCTGCCATGGCTGTTCATATGGCGGCAGGCGCAGGATGCTGCGTTATCCGTAGGCCAGGATTTAGTGCAATCCTTATTTGGTGGCACCTTTTTTGGAAAAGCCCGCATGCCCCCCCTTCTGTACTTTCGGTGGTCCCTTTTTACTCTGAAAGCTCTGTTTTACTCAAGGATTGGGACTCTCTTGCCTTCCACTCTGGACTGTTCTTGATGTATCGCAGATTTCCGTTTTGTTTGAACCCCTGAATTGCACCTTTCATTGGGAAATCAATCTACATGTGCACCGCAGGGCAGTGTGGCGGGGGAGATCGGAGCGCTTCACAAACCTTGTTCTAGGAGTATGTTTTACTTACCCCTTAAAAAGGTAGTCGTGTTCACATACGTTACTACTTATTCATACACATTGTTGATTCACACAAAGGGCGGCTGTGCAACATGTGTGCATTTCGCATAAGGTTATGCACAACGTAAGCTGTTGCAAGTTAGTGGTGCAACCTCACAGGTGAGTGAGAGATACCAATGTACAGACAGCACAGCGCTCTGCCGCAAGTCGGCCTCTCCCTCATTTTGGTGGCGCCTTCTAGTCTTGGGCACAAAAGGGCACCTGCTTATGATGGGGCCCGCCCCTCCTTACGGTGTTGCTTTCATTTGGCTCCCTCTGCTCCCTACCCGCTGCTCCCATTCGCGCCTGGCCTAAGGGGTGGGGCGGGGGCTACTCTGGATTCCTACAGCGAACTTCGGCCTGCATGCTTCGATGGCTCGCCCTTGATAGAAACGTGTGATCTGGCGCTTGTGTACAGATCTCTCCGCCAGGTGCATCAACTAACCGAGCTGTCTTACACATATGTCTTATTAATATATCTGTTCGCATGGATTCCTTATTTGAGGACGGAGATAGGTGAAAAACATAAAGAACAGGACATGCGAGATTCTGGGGGTTCAATGGGGAGTGACTTTATAGGAATCGTTGATATATTTATAACCCGGGATCTGCAAGCAAGTGTTTCCTGGCATCACACGACAAGGGAGAGAACACAGAGGGAAGACGAGACAAACGATCCTACTAGGCCTTGTGACATTCGGATCGTGCAAGTGCGATAACGAAAAGTTCAGGATGAAAGGGGAAGTGCGATCAGGGCAACAAGGCACTGAGTAAGTGCAAGGAGGCGGGGCGTGGGGCTATAGGGGTTACAGTTACAGCCCCCAAGTGTGCGGTAGGCCAGGAGGCAGTGCAAGGAAGACTGGTCATGGAAGAGCCTGGTATCCAGTGAGACTCTGAGGGCACCAAACAACCAGTTGGCAAAGCAGACAGGCAAGTTAGCAAGGAAGGAAGAAAGAGCGAGAAGGCAGAGGAGAAAAGGATGGTCTTGAGCTGCTTCCGGAGCTTCAGGTGGTCCAGCTCAAGTCTGAGATGGGCATGGAGGCTGTTCCAGAGGGAGGCACCTTCAGAGGAGAGATCTATCCCCCACTCTCTGCTTGGAGAAGCATCTGACCCACAGAGTTCGAGGTAGCTGAGCCAAGGGCTCGAGAAGGAAGATATTTAGGCAGAGAGAGTTAGAGATGGTGCGGTCCCCAGCCCCAGAAAGCCTTGTGGATGATGCAGAGGGTCTTCAGCTTGATCCTTGCAGGCACAGGGAGCCAGCAGAGAGATTTCAGGGCTGAAGATGCAGTCCCTAAGCTTGAGGCCAAGGATACATTTTGCACTCCTGTTCTGGATTAGTTGCAGGGGGCAAAGAGTAGAGTTAGGCAGATTGAGAAAGAGGCGGTTGCAGTAGTCCAGCCTGAAGAGAACCAGAGCTCTGGAAACAGTGAGCTTCTGAGTGAAGGTGAGAAAAGGTAGAATACCTCTGAGGAGGTGCAGCTGGAAGTGGGCCTTCTTGGCAAGGTCTGAGATGTCGGGAGAGAAAGAGAGTGGAGTCAAAGATGACACCAAGGTTTTTTGAATCACAGGAAGGCGAGGTCAGAGGGCACAAGGAGGGCGGCCAGAGAGAGAGAGAAAGCGGGAGCAGGGGTCCCAATGAGAAGGATCTCAGTCTTACTGGCATTAAGGCAGAGATAATTGGATGCACACCAAACCTGAATCGCAGATACAGTCGGGAATGAGCAAGGCAGTAGAGGAGGCTGAGGGAAGCCTGAAAGAGAACAGAGTGTCATCCGCATAACACTGAAAGTTAGAATAGAAGGTGGAGATCAGGTGGGCCGAAGGGCCAGATAGACATCGATGAGCCAGGAACAGAGGATGGAGTCTTGAGGGACACCACATGTGGAGAGAGAGGTGGTGGAGAGGAAGGACCCAAGTTGGACCTGGGAGGGTTGGTCCTGGAGGAAGGATGTCAGCCATGCTAGGGCCTCTGATCCGTGATGTCCAGGTTCTCACAGAGACGATTGATCAGGGTGGCGTAAGTGACCAAATCAAAAGCAGAGGAAAGGTCAAGGAGGATGAGGACAGAGGGAGAACTGGAATCAAGATTAGAGAGCAGATCTTCACAGGTGCTCAGGAGAGCAGTTTCCGTTCCTCTGGCTGCTCTGAAGCCAGACTGATGGTCATGGAGGGGACCAACAAATTCAGTGTGGAGAGTAAGCTGGGAGATGGCCAGCTTTTCCAGGAGTTTGCCCTGGAAAGGAGTGATAGAAATTGGGCAATAGTTTGCCAGACAGGTAGGTTCAGCGGAGGGCTTTTTTAGGAGAGCATGCACAAGGGGGTGCTTGAGGGGAGGGGGAAAGATCCAATGGCGAAAGAGTGATTACAGAAATCTGCCAAGACTGAAGCGAGGGTGGAAATGTGGTCTTTAATAGTTCTGGAAGGGCAGGGGACCCTCTGTTTTGACAACAATGTCATAGATCGGAGAATGAGGAAAAGGAAGAGGAGAGGGAGAGGCGGCCAGAGGGAGCCTGAGAGAGGTCGAGAGGGAGTGAGAGGAGGAGGGAAGCGAAGACATGATGTCCTGAGTTTACTGGAGAAATAAGAAGCCAGAGCTCTACAGAGGGCCTGGGAGGGAACAGGAGAGGTGGAGATTGCAGTAGGATTGGCCAGCTCTTTGCAGATTTTAAAGAGTTTGGCTGTGTTGTTAGAGGCCGCAGAGACGTGGGCTTGCATATGGACCCTCTTCTTGCAGAAGACAGAATCTGTATTGCCTTTGGTGCAAGGGAGAGGGAGTCACAGAGGAGGCATTAGAAGCAGCCAGGTGGATGTTGAGGTCTCTTAGGAGGGGAAGTTGAGGTAGAGGCAAGGAGAGGAGAGGACAGCCCATTCTGAGAGGGAGAGGATAACCTGGCCAGGTGGCCTGTAGATGGTGGCCACAGTCGGAGAGAGAACAAAACAGATGTAGAGGTGCCCACTGAACAGGTACGTGCACACTGAACAGGTACGGGACATCATCAAATTGGTGCTAGATGAAGCAAAAGCTAACAATGACACCACCCAACGCACTAAAGCATTCTTGACTGTAGCCATCAATGCCTGTGATTTACTCTCTACCCAAAGGCCATAAAAATATATTGTATCCTGCAGGACGTCCTATGATCGCGACTCACAGCTTTTTTGAACCACTAGCACAATACATAGACGGAGTTATTCAACCCTTCACGCATTCATTCAAGACTTATGACACCAATGAGGTCTTTAACAAACTACATGGTATACCGTTTGAGGAAAATGAAGATATTCTGTTCACAATGGATATATTCAGTCTCTACACGAACATCACACACCATGCTGAGCTTGAAGCTGTGGAATGGCTATTACTCACCACAAATGAAATCTGTAAAGCAGAGCAACTGCTGATCCTGAAATTGCCCAAGATCGTGCTCAGCAATAGTTTCATTATGTTTGAGAATAGGTACTTTGTACAGACCCTGAGTTACGCCAATACATACATGGCCTACTTAGAAGAAATTCATATCACCAACACCGAGAGATGGAAGAAACACCTGAAATGTCTTTTCAGATACATAGATGACCTTTTCGGTATCTGGAAAGGTTCACAAGCAATATCATCAGAGTTCTTTACATTCATGAACTCATTGGCACCGAGAATTAAGTTCACCAGTAAATTCAGCGTAGCATCTATTGAGTTTCTAGACGTACTAGTATACATCAAACTAGGAAAACTCCAAACCACAATATATACCAAACCCACAGATAGGAACAGTCTGCTATATGCCACAAGCTTTCACTGAAAAAGAACATTGAAAGTATCACCTTAAGTCAATTCCTAAGGTACAGGTGCATCATCTCAGACGACCCAGACTATTCCAATAAAGCGAAGCAGTTCACAGGTAAGTTCTTTAACCCTGGTTACAATCCAGATTCTGTTCAAGAATGTGCACAGAACTCCAAGAACAGAGGCCCTAAGTCCCAAAACTCTCACACCAAAAAACGACCTGGTATATGTGACCACATACTCACAGCCAAGTCCCAAGATAAAGAAAATCATCAGATACAACTGGAAAACCTTATCACTTGATCCAATATTCGCACAACTGTGTCCAACTCCCCCCCCCCTCTTTGCACACTGCAAGAGTAAATCCATATACGACTACCTCATCAAAGCAGACTTTGCAACTAAAAAGGTTAACACTCACAACTTTAAAGGCACTCTACTATGTAACAATTGCAATAATTGTCCCAATGGTATTAAAGGAAACACCATTACACATCCTCATAAAGGCTACAATATTGCCTCTCACCACACGTCCACCCTTGACTCCAAAAATGCAATTTATGTCATCAAATGCCCCTGTGGCCTTTACTATGTTGGCATGATTTCAAGGAAAGCCAAAACACGCTGGTCTGAGCATAAATCCAACATCAGACAAATATCAGAAAGATCACCAGTGGCAGAGCATTTCAGCAGATTCCGACACACTATTGCCCAAATTCAATTTACCATCCTTGAACACTTATGCTTACCTCAAAGGGGTGGAAACATTACCAGATTGTTACAAAGAGATTTATTGGATTGATCGTCTTGACTCAATGTCCCCACGTGGGATGAATGTTGATTGGGATTTAAGTTGTAATTTCTGAGTGACATGCCATTCAAGTTACATTCTGTATTTTCTTACCTTTTAGCATCATGTTTTCCTGAATTACTCTGTTTTACCTACAACTATTTAACATTTATGATGATCTCTGAGGCTTAAAAAGATAGATGGATACAACATTGTACACATGTTTATTCAAGGTTGGTTATGTGGAAACATTTGAAGTTCTTTAACGTTTCACCTACAATTGCCCCAGCCATCTGCGGTTTGATTCATCCACCTCAATCACCAGGTCCATATCCACTCTGAATTCCCACTCCCATAAGTTCCGTTATTCAGTCACACACATGATTCTCCACACATCCATTCACACATGGCGATCTGCATCATTGCGCTCGCCAGATACTATATTTAACAGGACACACCCATGGATGCGTGTGCGTTGTCCTGACTATGTAGATCAACACTGCTTTATGCGAAAGGACCGATTGCTCCGCACCTCTCCAGCCTGTGGATGCAACATCTCCACGAAACCAAGTAAGCTCCGCCAAATGCCCTACACCATCCCCACACACCCGTTATGTCAATCCAATGCAACAGTACAATTTGGATTCTACATCTAGACTCTCACGTTAAAGCATCCAGCTTATACGCTGCCTCTCCCAAGTGAAGAGCACGCCGTACTCGGCGTCAACTTATATGCTTACTGTCACTACCTAACTTCTTCTGCTTTAGTACTTCCCCTCTTACTCAACCAGTTCTAAGGCGTCGTCCCTCTCTTACAGGGACTGCGCATGACAATATCGTTCAGAAGTACGATCTACTCCAATGAATTACGCTTCCCGATACACACGTCAGTGACACGCTCATGTATTCTTTTTATTCACCCTCAATCACAATACCTGCCTCCAGAAGTACGCAGCGCTATACTTTAGCGACTGAGCCCATGCTAGACCACACCATGCAATGAGTTTTATAATGTATCGGCTACACAGTCCATTCTTTAAAATTGTTCCCCCTTGTTGTTGCCCCCAACAGCATCAACAAGCAATATTGGAAACAACATCTGACGAGTACAGTCTTGACACTGAAACCCCTTCCTCAATTAACATTTCTCTGGGAAACCGCAGGTTAGTCATTACTCTTCACAGGTCGTGAAGTACTCTTTAGACTTAAAGTTTCATTTACACACTATTATTATCTTTTCTTAGAGTCGAGAAAAACAGATATCCCCTACCTGATGAAGGGCGAGTTGGATCGAAATGCGTCCTACCGCTCACAAGAAGACACTTCGGGACACACCACCCTGTCCCTAAGAAACAATCTTCTTGACAATGATATCTGTGTATATTAGGGAAACAATCTTGATTGTCACTATATATTTACCATGATCACGCACATTCACAAAGAATGTCTATGAAATTATGATGTATATGTTTTGTAAATCTTGTTAACCATCAAACGTATTAATTACATTTTTTCGGTAATTTGTATATTGTCGAATTGAATACCATACTATTGTTTTTTTGGAATCTACCCACGATTAAAACATCGCACTTTGTCAAAATATTTTATTTTTGATGAAACGTTATCAGACAAGTTTTGCCTTAAAGTTTTCCCTGGTCTTGTCCCTCAAATCTGGGGGGACCTTTTTTGTTCAAACCACAGTCAGAGAGAGGGCAGGAGAGATAGAGAGCCTGCCGACCAGGCATTCGAAAGAGATGACGTAGGTGCGTTTTGATATAAGTTGAGCTTAATCACTCCGATTTGCGGATGCACTTTTTATAGCCCCAAAGAATAGACACATAGTCCCATCTCCACTTCCATGGCGGTCGTTTTCTTAGTTTACTATGGCCGCCAAGGAAAAGAAAAAATGTACTACGTTTTCTGTCCGCGGCGCCCATTTTAAAAACATTTTTTGTTTTTACGGGTGCGAAACGCAACTAGTCTCGCTGCCCAACCCCTCCCCCCCCAACCATTAGTACCCCGGTCTAACGGGCCTTGGTACTAACGGCAATAAGCCCCTCGACTGAGAGCCATCACTGCATAAGGTTTATGGTAAGGCCCTTGCTACGCTCAGGCTTGTAACTATGGGCCCGTGGGCATTACCTTATGCAGTAATGGCCCGCAGTCGAGGAGCTTATTGCCTAATTATATTTTTTTGCATCTCTTAAGATGTGGGCTATGGCAATTAAGTCGGTCGGGAAGGGGTGATTTATGGCTCTGCACCCTCATTAGCGTGGTGGATGAAGCTGTTTCTGTGGCCTGGCGTTGAGCCAGCCAGCTTTTGAATAGTTTCCAGAGTGCCCCAGCACAGAGGTGCTCATTGTTCTAGTGCTGAGATCGAAGCCTCTTTTTAAACTCACATTGAGAAAACCAGTTATGTCCACTAGATGGCAATGGTTGGCAACTTGTTAGTACCCTGGAGAGCCACATCCTGGACCATACATAGCCTGTTGTAAAAAGCATTCCTTACTAAAGGTTTGGTTTCAATATGAACACACCCGGATGACCTGCTAGCAAATTTCTTGTACCTCAGCATATAAAAGCTTGGAGTCTAAACCCTCTAGCATTCAGTAGGCTCTGGCAAACCTGTTTGATGTTATTCACAGCTGCATCTTTGTTGATTGTGTACATGTTCGACCGCCACAGTTTGGAATAGACTGCACTATCTATCCTTGGGGAAGCGTAGACCTTCCCTGGAGAAAAGAGGCCCTCTGCCATGCTGGCAATATGGCTCACCCAGTTCCACTCAGACTGCAGGACACTGGTTCGGATCCGTAGCCTTTCAACCCTCAAAGATCAATACACTTGGCAATCATACCAGTCCTCATAGCTCCAGTAAAATACCTCTCGATGTATATGTTTAAATAAGTGGTCAGTCGCTATACAAAGCATCATTCATAAAATTAAAAATAAATATGATGGGTTTATTAAATCAGAAGGGAATGGTGAACAAAAATGTGGAAAAAAGAAAATACATTTTAAATGTAAATATTTTTATTTAAATATATCAGAAAAGAAAGGTAGTCTAAAAATTCAATAAAAATATAAACTGACAAAGACTGCATTTACCGTTGCAATATCAAGGTGTAATCAGCTGCTCTTTCGTTCTAAGTGATAGCCAATGCTACCCGTCACCTGTAGAGTCCTGCAGGGATCCATCCTCTCCCCAGGGATCTTCAATCTATACATGGAGCTGCTGGGAGCCCTCCTAGCCATACACAACATCCACCAATACGCCGACAACACACAGCTATACCTCAAGATCGATTCCATCAAGGACATCCACAGGCTCAAAACCTGCCTCTCACTGATCCAGCCTTGGATGTCCAGTGCATACGTGAAGCTCAACCCCTCCAAGAACTAATTCCTACTCCTCACCAACAACACCGAACACTTAGACATACAGACACGGCTATCAACCATGCACACTGAGGGATTCACACCTGAGCTCAGCTCCTGCACCATGTCCCTTGGGTGGCACATCAAAAAACACCTCTCCTTCAAGACACACATAGCTAAGAAAACTAGACAGCTTGGTATCGGCTCTCCTTCCTGCCTGCCTGCCTGCCTGCCTGCCTGCCTGCCCTGGTCCCATCCAACCTGGATGGGGCAATGCCCTTCTCAAAGGCCTTCTGTCGTCCTCCCTTGTGCCCCTGAGAAGTGTACTGCACGCACCATCAAGGATCTATGCATATACAACCTCATCAACCTTCACTGGCTACCGTGTCATGCACAAATAACCTTGTCTTGCTGCATCATCTATAAGGTAGTCACCCAGCTACCTCAGGGAGAAACACTGCATCTCCGACAGACAGCACACCACCAGGACACGTGCAAACTTGAAATCCGCTGCTTCTAAAAGGAAAGGACCACAAAACAAGTCTTTTCTGCCTACACTATGGTTCTTCCTCCATATCTGCATCATACTCGCCCCCACGCCACAGACAGTAAAAGGTGCTAGCCTAGGGGAGGAAATGTGACCTCCAGAAGATCTTGCCTGCAGTTAAAGGTGACCTGCAGAAGGAGCCACAGGCAAGAAATGTGATGTGCAGAAGATAGCCTGGGCATGAAAAGGTGACCTGTAATGGAGCTCCTACAGTTCAGAGTAAAGGGTGACCTGAAGAAGGAGCCGAGGGCAGGAAATGTGACTTGCAGAAGATTCGCTGGGCAGGAAAAGGTGACTTGCATGCAGAAGGAGCAGATGGCAGGAAACGGTGACCTGCAGAAGGAGCCACAGGCTGGAAATGTGACCTGCAGAAGAAGCCACATGCTGCAAAAGGTGACCTCTAGATGGATCCCAGGGAAGAAAAAGGTGACCTGCCAAGGGCAGGAAAAGTTGACGGATACCTCAAGGTAACCTGAAAACCTCATGGAGAGCAGGGAAACAAACTCCTATTGAACACAAATTCTCCATGATGAAACATCTATACAATCTAAGAAATCATTAAAGTTTACACCCAAGAGGTTTGTTAAAGTATGAGGCATTGCAGGCACAATTGGTATTGGGTGTTGTAGTGTATGTATAATACGCCACACATAAACCCACTGAGTACAGTGGAATAAGCATGTGCACTGTAGAACACTGGTTCGTATAGTACCCCTTGCATGCACTATATACATGTGTGGAGAATAAGAACTGTGTACAGAGTAAATGCTTTGAAGCGGTCGTGGTTGGTGCCATTTGAAGACCAATGCCGTGCACACATTATGACTGTGTAGTGAAGACCTTGGGTGTCTTTAATAGCGCGTATATGAACCATAACACAAATGGTGCCCAGTAACATGAATGCATGCTCCGTCCTATTTTTACAGCAACTCGAATATTTGTGCAATACCATATGTGGGTACACTTGTGTATAAGCGCGTTATAAATACCATATCATACATTTGTACGAGAACGGGGGCCCCTTGCTGCCCCTTAATGGGACTGATAGAGGAAAGAGCAAAGGGTACACTGAATGCACTTCCGCCTGCCCTGCTCTTACAATGTCAGGCAGGAATAACAACATGCCAGATGGAATGTTGGGAAACACCAGACTTTCTCTACCTCCAATGGCAACAAGTTTGGATTGCACAAAAATAAACAAATTAATATATCGCGCAATAGAAACAAAACAAAGTGCCAAACCCAAAAACACAAAGAAAGGAATGAAACCAATCCTAAGGCTTTTGTTTTCATTTTGTAAAGTATTAGATGGGCTTTCTGTTCCATTAGTCTGCTTCAGAGTGTGAATGGGGGATGCTGGGGACCCTATAAAGAATTGTTCCAGTTAGGTAGGACCTGAGCTCCTGCTGCTGGTTCGTAGTGTGGTTCTTTGCAGCAGACCTTGAGTCCTCATTGGTCAGTTACTGTTTTTGCTTCCACTGATAGGCTTTTCACCAATACCTAATTCTTCTCCAGCATGGGGTCTGGCATGGATTCACATGCTCATGAATATTCCCTGTCAGGCTGGGAATACTTGGTACAGAAAAAATCAATATCAGTTTCGTTTCTGATCTGTCTTTCTTAGTAGTAACCAATCACGAATCTCTGGGTCATACTGCCTCCAGCCAATGACTGCCCTCTCCCTAAGCCCTTCCCCTGGCAGCCATCCTCAGATTTTTACTGCACGTTCAAGTGTTGGGAGTCCTCATGCTATAGCTCTCGAGCTTTTACTTTCAAAGAGTTTATTCTCATTTTTTCGGTCAATCGAGCCTCAAGCTCCACTGTTTCTTCTTCCGATCAACGGGGACCCGTTTCTGAATTTTATACGCCCCTCAAGGGCGAAGTTTTCGTCGAGTATGCTGTAAAGACTGGAGGGGGGTGTCTGTACTTCTGCTCTCTATATGGTAGAGGAGAGGCACAGAGGACCCCAGCCAAGATTCTCTATTACGGTAGCAATGGACGAGCAATCAAGGCCTAGCTTCTCAGGAGGTGATGCAGGCTGGTTCTTAAGTACAGTGTGGTCCCCAAGCCCCCACAAAGGAATGTCCACACACTGCATTACTGAAAACAGTCTTTATATAATTAATATTCAAAGGTATGTACACTATCACAATAACGCACTTTGTACTCAGAAATCAACAATTGTAAATATATACAATTCTAAAGTGGTACCACCAATATTATCAGATCTCATTAAAGTGCATCAACTATACTGTTAGAATGTCACACAGATCAATAACAAGGAAACCAGCAATAGAGATAGGAAGAAAAGCAAGATGGTTGATACAATTGGCAGACTACTGGCCCAGCTACTTAGACACAGTTCTGTGTGGTGATCCCCCGAACTGGGCAACCTGTGAAATAAAGATATAGCACAAGCCCAGTCCATATATTGCTCAATAATCTTGTTCTCTCCTATAATGTTTTTACCCCCCCCCCCCCCAATGTACCTGGTGGAGTAGAGTTCTTTGAAGAAGCGTCGACGGATCCTTCTTGAGTGACCCCCTTTCAAGCAGGTGTCCCGGATCGTCGAGAGGCGTCGAAGGTGAACTTGGCATCAATGAGAAGTTCGAGGGGGACGAGACCACGGCGTTGATCCAGGCGGTGCTCGTCGGCGACGTCCTGCGAGGATGAGGTGTGCGGGGCACCTCGGCGATTGATTGTTCAGGACCGCAAAGAGTTTCAGAAGAACTGTGGCCCAGCAAGGGCGTCGAGTCGTCGAAGTCTTTGTGGTCTCTGGGTGGCGGGAAACCCACCGGCGGATTCTCCTCGGCGCGTCGACGGCCTTGACTTTCTCCGGCAGGACATAGCGGTCGACGTTGCGGACAAGGGAGTCCTTCGATTCAAATGTTCTTAGGCAAAGGAGCGGACGGCTCCGGTCGTCGGCGGCACGGCGTCAAGCAGTTCCCTCTTTTGGGGCAACACGACTTTGATGGGCCTCCAGCGGTTACACAAACCTGTGAACCCTGGGCGACGGCAATGGACTTCGACAGCGCCGAAGTCCGGGTGCTTCACCTCGTTCTCCTCAGCAGCCCCGTCTCCGGTCGGAAGCCTTTCGAGGGTCTGACTTCCAGGGAGCTTCGGCGAAGGTTAGCAGTGCTCAATGGTCCCTCGGAGCTCGGGAAGAGAGCGCCTTACCAGGTCCTCTCTCGGATCAGTCTTCGACGAATGCGGAAGCTTTCAGATCGGGTCGAAGTAAATGCAACAGCAAGTCGGCATTCTTCCAGCTGGGCTTTGAGGATCAGCAGTTCGTTACTCTTCCAGTGTAGACACAGCTTCTGAACAACTTCCAGTGGTGAGAGGTCCCCAGATATACTATCCTGTCTCTTATCCACACTGCTGGGTCACACTCAGCAGCCAATCATACAGAAGGGCATTCATGCAGTCAGTCAGCCAATCAGGCATACAGTGCATTCAGGCCATCCTCCTCCCTCTCAGACACTCACAACAAGGAATGTGGATTGGGACAAGTACCCAGCCATTCAACACTACACACTGCATTCAGGCCAGTTTCGGGCAGGGCTGTCTCAGTCTTTGTCTCTCATGCCAGAAACCAGACAGCCACAACAAAAGTGCATATTGGTCACACACCCCATTCACCCAGGTCCCACCAACAGGGCGTACCCACAACATATAATCACTGGGAAGGCTCCAGCCAGTCTGGACTGGACTTCACAACAACACCATATATGGAACTTCCACCCAACAGCCAGTCAGGGGGAAGGACAGAGTCAGGACTTCCCTGGACTTTGGGAAAACAAGGAGGCAATAGAAAGCAAGAGGCCACAGGGGCCATCCTGTTTTCCATCAGGAATCAACTGATTCCAATGGCAGGGCCTGGGTATCCCAAAATGGAGGATACTCGGCACACCTGTCAAATTCAGCATGGAGCTGCCACCAGCCCATACCCTGATCTGTGGGCCACCCACAGGTGCCCAAAAACATACACTAGGGGCACAGGGTTGTACCCCCACCCATGGGTGCCATAAGGGTATCCCATGGGTCTGTACACTAGGGATATAACGGTATAACGGTATACCGTTAAAGATACTGTGAACCACTTAATTGAACAACAATAACCGTCACATTGTTTATACCGGTATACCGTTTATACCGTTAAGTGTGCTTTTCAATCTGATTTGGAAAGGCTGCAGTAAGCAAGTGCTGCGCAATCTTGGTCTTGCACTGTTGGATGTGCCATCTTGCAAGCAATATCAGTTGGAGCAGTTTTTAATGCCATTCCATAAACCACACGTGCCCGACACAAAATCAGTATGTTAGCAATAGGAAGAATAAATACAGTGCCAAGAGGGAAAAGGGTTTACTTTGGGTTGGCAGCTGTGGGGTTTAAATATTTATAATGGATAATATTTGCTAAACATATGACAATGGGGGATTTCCGTGGTTCTATCATTGAATTTACATATAATAAGTCACACTGCAAAGTTCACTCATCTGTGGGTATTCCCTGCTGCCATACCAAAGGATAAGATGTCCGTGATTACTGAACACCTTTTGGCCCTCAGGTAAACTAAAGGCTGTATCGTAAAGAGAGCGTGCGTGTGTGCGCACAAGCGTATACTACCATCAGCCTCCATTGATCTGTGGCATGCAGGTTATAAAGATGGCAACATGTTAATCTTCACCATTAGCCAGTGGGGGAGCTAAAAGCCTAAATTACCACTTAAGAAAAGATATTCAGTTTGCTTTGCCAGCGCAGCAGGCCTCCCTTCCTCCCCCCTCCTCCTCCTCCTCCTCTCCACGTGTGTTTGTGTTTATTGGAAGCAAGGGGTGGCATTTCAGTGGAAAGTATGTTGAAAAGCCCAATTCTGGCCCTGGGTGCCTGGTATTGTTTGCGATGATAAATCTGACAATTTATGACCTTTTTAGAAAATATTTGTTAAGATTGGTTAACTCCACCTGCTATACCGCGATAACCATGATATACCATCATTTGGCAAGAATGTTATCGTACCGTCATAAAACTAATACCGTGACAACCCTACTGTACACCAAACCAAAAACAGGAAGAGCTGCACTGCCAGGAGTCCCAGATGGACTCCTGGGCAGAAAACAATACAAAACACAATGAAAAAGGACTACAGGACAAGGACAGGGAGGCCCTGTCCCTCCAATGCATTTCCAGCATCACATACGATTCTTGGAGGATTCCAGAAGACCTTGAGGTCTACCCCGTGGACATGGCACAGGACAAAGGAAGCTCGACGCCCGGATCCAAGCTGCTCAGGAACTGCCCTGGATAGGGATTGCAGAATGTGTTCAAGGAGGACGAGCATTCTAGATGCCTCTACTGCCTTCACGAAGACAAAACGCACATGGAGAAGGACTGTGCGTTTTGCAAGAACATGTCGGAGCAGACCATGAGGGATTGGCGGATCCGCCTCACCAACTGGCTGGAAGGGAAGAGCCCAGCGGTAGGTGAGAAGAAGAGGTCAGAGCTGTCTTCTAAGTCCTTTGAGGGCGCTCCGGCGATGGGGGCCCAACAGAAGGCTAAGCACCGCAAGTCCGCGGGCACCGGGAGCTCTGAACAGTCGGGCTCCTCGGTTGCCAGGCATGGCGCACTTTCACAGACGCCATCAACCACGAGCCAACGCTCTGGCTCAGGGAAGAGAAAGTCGGAGAACCCGGCTAAGCTTCTGGCGAAGCCCCGGTCGATCCCGACAGAAGCAGCCGAGGGGGAGCGAGGCAGTGACCCTCCCCCCCAAGGTGAAGGCCTCAAGCGTGCCAAAAGTCGTGAAGGCCCTGATTCACCCGGCTAAGGCCTCTATAGAGGGAGTCATGGCGGCCCTGGCAAAGCCTGTGGAGGCTACCCCAATGGAGGCAACCTCAGGGCCCAGAGTTTCCCTGCCACCGCAGAGGGAATCCTCTTTTCAGCCCATCGATAAGACCCCTGTGAAGACCCCGGTGGAAAAAGAGGCGGGGGCGGTGGCCGTTATGGACACGGATACAGCCTCTGAGGAGGAGCTGGTTGAAGTTGTGAAGGGCCTCAACAAGAGGTTTGAGGAGGTCTGGTCCCACGGGAGGAATCCCGGGGAGGCGGACGAAGAGAGCGACGGTGGCGCTGACGCAGCTCACGTGGAGGAGGAGCAACCATCACACCCGTCGCAGCCAGTGCCCGAGCCTCAGGACAACTCGGTGGCCATTTTGATGGCAATCCAAACCTTATGCACGGAGATAAGGACGAGGTTGCCGCTACCCCCAACGGACAACCCAGCAGAACCGGGCCTGTCGGGAAGCCCGCCAAACAAGTGGAGGAGAGTTCATCCCCCCGCCCTTCCAGCCCTTGCAGCCCGCTCAGCCTTCATCTCCTTCCCCTGATCCTAGGGATGACATGGGGACAGATACGGCCACGACGGGGACGAATGACGACGGTGGTGACAACGGGATGGGCCTTCCATCACCACCCTTTCGGGCCTCCCCGCCCGACAAAATTGGATCCTTCCACGCCATGATTGCCAGGGCATACAAGCTTTTCCAGCTCTGCCCCGAAGAACAGAAGAAGGAAGGCTTCCCATCAACGGCGCGAGGCCAAGAGGAAGACGGTACTCGCGGTGCCGTTGCTTGACGACATCTGGGACGAGGGACTTGCTCTCCTGAAGAACCCGTCCACGACGCCTACCAAGAGGGATCGTACGAGAAGAAGTATCGGGTCCCCGATTCCGCCCCTTTGTGCCTTAGGGCACAACCGACCCCCGGATTGGGTCGTCTCGACGGTGGCCAAGAAGAAAGCGGCAGGGGAGACGGCTGCAACATCAACCTCCCCACCTGACGACGAGGGAAAGAAACTGGACGCCATGGGACGACGAGTCATCTCGTCTGCAGCGACGACAATTAAGGCGGACAACGCCCTAGCGATTGTGGCCCACTACGACAGGGAGTTGAGATACAAGATCGCTCCCCTGCTGGACTTCCTACCAGACAAGAGGGTGGAGGCCCTGGAGATCCTACAGGAAGGTGAGGTGGCATCAGACCACGCCATAACGGTGGCCACGGACATTGTGGACACCGGGTTCCACAAGTTGGGCAACAGCGTTTGCCTTCGACGGCGGGGATGGCTCAAGGCAACAGATTTCCACCAGGACGTGCATACCAGAGTTCTGGACATGCCCTTCGACGGGAACAACCTGTTTGGGAAGACGGTAGATGAGTCACTTCAGGCCATCAAGACCGACACGGAGACGGCTCAGGCCTTGGGAGTTTTGCAGCAACGATGGCCGCCCTTTCGGAACTCCAGAGGCAAGCAAGGTGCCTCCAAAGGACTTGGCGGTGGCTCCTCTATGTACCGCCAGGCAGCCCGTTCCTCGTCGCAAGAGGCCTACAGAGGGCGGGGCAAGTCCGGAGGATCTCGTCGCCATCTCCATGGAGGCCAGGGCGGCAAGGCCGCCTCCAAGCAGGACTGAACCGGCCGTAGCATCGGGACCCCACCTGAGCACCCCGGTGGAAGGCCGGCTGGCGAAGTTCATCAGCGTGTGGGAGTCCATCTCCACCAACCATTGGGTGCTGGATGCCCTGGCCCACGGGCACACTCTCGAATTCCTAAAGAAGTGCCCCCGCATTCTTCCTGTGGCCAGGAAAGAAAATCACGTCCCTCAACTGCTGTTAGAAGTAAGGGCGATGCTCAAGAAGGGAGCCATCGAGCTCGTCCGGAAGAGGCTCCGGGGCTCCAGAGTATACTCAAGATACTTCCTCGTCAGAAAGAAGACGAGCAGTTGGCGCCCCATCCTGGACCTGCGTCCGTTAAACAAATACATCAAGGCCCAGAAGTTCCGGATGGTCACCCTCCAGCACGTGCTGGGACAGCTGGAGGAAGGCGACTTCCTATTGTCGCTGGACTTGGAGGATGCTTACTTCCACATCCCCATTCTCAAAGGACACGAAAGTTTCTCAGATTCGTAGTCCAAGGACGGCACTACCAATTCAAGGCCCGGCCATTCGGATTGAAGTCGGCACCCAGGGTAGTTACCAAGTGCCTAGCACCAGTGGCGGCGCGGCTGCGCCTGCAGGGGACCCACGTTTACCCCTACCTGGACGATTGGCTCATCTGAGCAAGGACAAGGGAACTCATCGTCGAGCACACAGCGAAGACCGTTCAACTGCTCATGGATCTGGGATTCTCCATCAACTTCCCCAAATCCCACCTGGTTCCATCGCAGGTCGCACTGTTTCTGGGAGCCAAGCTCGACACAGTGGCACGATTGGCCTCTCCGTCGGAAGAAAGGACAAAGGCCATCCTGGGCAAAGTGCAGCGCCTGCTGGCCGCGGACGTGACCAGGGTGAGGTCCATCAAGTCCCTTCTCGACATGATGTCCTCTTACATCTACCTGGTGCGCCTATGCAGGCTGCGGATGCGTCCTCTACAGGAGTTCCTTTACTCCTGTTGGATGCAAGCGGCGTGCAGTTTCGAAGACAAGATCCCGCTCAACGAGGTCTTCCGCCAAGCAATTCGGTGGTGGCATCTCGCAGCGGGCACAGACTTTCAGACCCCAGCACACCAGGAGACGGTGCCGACGGATGCTTCCCTGGTGGGATGGGGAGCGCACACCGGAGAACTTCACGCGAAAGGCCTTTGGCTCCAGGAGGAGAGGTCACTCCACATCAACATCCTGGAGCTCCGAGCAGTGTCCTGGGCTCTCGGGTCGTTTCTCCCATCCCTCAAGGGCAAGGTGGTGAGGATCTTCACCGACAACACCACCACGATGTTCTACATTCGGAAGCAGGGAGGAACCAGGTCCCCGGCCCTATCCAAGGAGGCCCAGGATCCGTGGCATTGGGCCGTTGCCCAGGGGATGTTTCTGGTGCCCTTCCATCTAGCAGGGATAAAGAACACCATCACCGACTCACTCAGCAGGGAGCTGCGCTCGTGCCACGAGTGGGAACTGCGCCAGGACCAAGTGGATCGACTTTTCCGACGATGGGGCAAACCCCAGATCGACCTGTTCGCGACGGCGGCGAACCAGAGGTTCGCCAGCAGGTTTCCCCAGCCGAGGAGCATGTGTGATGCTTTCTCGTTCCCCTGGGATGTTCCTGTATGCGTTCCCCCCATTGCCGTTGCTACTGCGACTCGTCAACCAACTCAAGAGGTCCCGGTGCAGGATGATCCTCGTCGCACCGGCGTGGCCGAGACAGATCTGGTTCCCGCACCCTCTTGGACTTGTCAGCGTCCCCCCCCTCTCACCCCCAGTCAAACTATCGATGGACGCGGATCTTCGCACCAGAGAAGGAGGCGCCATCCTCCATCACGACCCGGGTCTCTGAACTTGCAGGCCTGGCTCCTGCGGCACTAGAGTTTGGAGGGTACGATATCCCGGCAGACTGCAAGGAGGTGCTTGCAAAGGCCAGGCGTCCTCACCTCTCAAGTGCTATGGACACAAATGGAAGAGGTTCTCTGTCTGGTGCCGTGCACAGAAGATTAACCCTCTGCGAATGACGGCCCCTCTAGTGCTGCCGTACCTGCTGTCGCTGGCTCATGCCTCCATCAAAATACATCTAGCGGTGATCTCCTGCTACACCAGAACTACGGGACGATCATCTCTGTGGTCTCATCGCCTGGTGAAGGAGTTTATGAAGGGATTGTTCCATTCATTCCCGCTGGTGAAGGCTCCAGGCCCGGCGTGGGAGCTCAACGTGGTGCTGACCAGGCTCATGGGGGCACCCTTCGAGCCTCTGCATTCGGCACCGTTGAATTTCCTCTCGTGGAAAACAGCATTTCTTGTGGCGATCACTTCCGCACGATGAGTGGGAGAGATCCAGGCCCTATCCTGCAAGCCTCCATACTTGACTTTTCACAAGACGAGGGTGGTGCTGAGGACGCACCCTTCATGCCGAAGGTGCCGTCGGACTTCCATCTCAACGAGCCCTTGGTGTTACCAGTTTTCTTCCCGTCAACTTCGTCACCGGCCGAGAGGACTTTGCACTCGCTGGATGTAGCTAGAGCGCTGAAGTTCTACGTGGACCGCACAAAGAGTTTTCGGAAGATATCACACTGTTTGTGAACTTTGGACCTGTGAACCAAGGGAAGGCCCTCTCGAAGGCTTCCATTTCCAGATGGCTCTCCGGCTGCATCATGCACTGTCACCGGTTGGAAAACCGACCGTTGCCGTCCGAGAGCCCATTCGACCAGAGCGATCGCTGCTACCACAGCGTTTTTGTCTGGTGTACCCCTGCTGGACATCTGCAGGGCTGCTACGCAGAGGTCGACGCACACCTTCACGAGATTCTACTGCGTCGACCGGGATTCCAGGGAGGAGTCCAGGGTCGGCCAAGCAGTGCTGCGCAACCTGTTCGCCTGAAGGTGGGCCTGGTGAGGAGATGTAGGGGTGTCACGGTATTGGTTTTATGGCGGTATGATAACCCTCTTGCCAAATGACGGTATATCATGGTTATCGCGGTATAGCAGGTGGAGTTAACTAATCTTAACTAAAATTTTCTTAAAAGGTCATAAATTGTAGGCATTTTGAAACTTGTCTCTGCACATTTTTAACTGATCCTCCCGGAATCTAAGGCGGCTGCAGATTTGGTCTTTCATGGCGCCTACTCGTTGATCGCCTTGAATGAAAGAGTGACTAGTGGAAGAGTTAAAATGCACATTTTGAGCAATGAGCTTGCTGCTCAGTCACAGGTAATCGCTTTGAAAATCGGCCTCGACCTGCATTATTTTGGAACCACATGGCATGGGCATCATGACCCCTCGCTGCGATCAGTCATAAAAGTTTCTTTTGATACCGCTTTATCCCATTAAAGGGAGACAAGTCACTTGTGAGGTCTGAAAGCCCATGTGATTGTGTTTCTTTTGTCAAAATGTCATAGCCAACACACACTCACCGAGAGGTTGCATATTGATCAAATCACTATAGCGTGTTTGCCATCTGCCTGGTGTATTATAAAGGTCTGATGTTGGAGTCACCACTGACCATGTAATCCTAACAGGACAGCGTTCAGTGAGCGCTGTTGATTTCTTTCTTTATTCTTGCAATACATGTTCATTTACCTTCTTAAAGATAGTAGCACAAAAACTTTTTGAAAATGACACATTTAAAATACATATCGGCACAAATATGGCCTAGACCACCACATCACCACAGCCCCATCATTACGATTTTCCCCAGGTCTGAGCGCATTAGGACCCTTGTCATGTGAGTGGAGACAGAGGAATGCTTTCATGGGTGGCGTCAAATCGAGGATAGACCTGAGAAATATCTCACCCCCATTGCTCTGGATACTTCAAATTGAATGTAGAATATGCCCTGCCTGCTTGAGTCCAGTGCCATATGCAGAAGACAGGTGAAGGATCAAGCAAAGCAACAACTGTAGTGTCAATGTGTAAATCTACATGGAGGACAGTGGAGGGAGAGGGCAGTTTATATACTAGCACAAAGCACTGATAGGCCCAGTGTTCATACAGTCTACAGAGCTAACATTTTTTGTAGACATGCATCAGAAGGGCATTCAGTTCATTCCCCCCTTTGAATTCTGGAATGTGTAGTTCCCCATCTTTCAAATTGGTGGGAAAACTACAAATCAGCTGATCTTTAACCCGACTCAACTGATCACAGAGAAAGAGCGGTCACAGCATCAAAGCTGCATTTACCAATGTGGCCTCACTTTCCCTAAGCTCTTGTCAGCCAAAGGCCACATCCTACAGTGCAAGATCCAGAATGTGCAGCACTTGCTTACTGCAGCCTTTCCAAATCAGATTGAAAATCTCACTTAATAGCTGCAGGCACTACAACGGTTACCGGTATAAACAATGTGACGGTTATTATAGTTCAATTAAGCTGTTCACGGTATCTATAACGGTATACCGTTATACCGCTACACCCCTAGAGGTAAGAGATGCTTAATGTTGAGTTTATGTAATGCTTAATGTTGAGCCTTGCCACCTCCCGTGGTTGTGCATGTGTGTACTGCTATGTATTCTTATATTCATTAGCATGTGAATCCATGCCAGACCCCATGCTGGAGAAGCAACAAGTTACTTACCTGTATCTGTTGTTCTCCAGCATGGGTCTTGCATGGATTCACATGTGAACCCTCCCTCCTTCCCCTCTGCGGCTCTTCACTTGGTCCTACTGCCACTTTACGTGCTACGAAATCTGAGGATGGCTGCCAGGGGAGGGGCTTAGGGAGAGGGCAGTCATTGGCTGGGGGCAGTATGACCCAGAGACCAGTGATTGGTTACTACTAAGAAAGACAGATCAGAAACGAAACTGACACTGATTTATTTCTGTACCGAGGATTCCCAGCCTGACGACGGGGAATATTCGTGAGCATGTGAATCCATGCCAGACCCATGCTGGAGAACAACAGTTATAAGTAAGTAACTTGTTCCTTTCTAAAAAAGTGGTTTTCGCAGCGGCAGCTTTTGTGTCACCAAAGCCTGGATTTCCTGTTCACTTATTGCCTCAAGTCCTGACTGTTTCCCTCTCCCTCAATAGGATTCACCATGACGGACGGGATGATGAGCAAGGCCGCCACCATGGAAATCCCCATCAACGGCAACGGTGACACCGGGAGCTTACAGGAGGATGACAGCCTTGAACAGGTACTGTGTTAGCAAGGGGTCTAAAGAAGTACATGCACAAGCGACAGAATGAGTAAAACCCAGCAGTGTCCCATGACATCCGGTATTCGTGTGTGAGAAGTGTGCATGCAGCACCCATAATGGGCGCCACTTGTGTACTTATCTCGCAGCCCATTCTCAGGGACTGAACCTCCAAACCATTTTCAACTTGAGCTTAATAGTGATTTGTATTGATTAGCAGTACACCCTCTGTGGGTCCCTAAGGTGATGTGCAGGCAGAAATGTACAGTTCAGTACAGTTCACCAATGTGCACAGAAGACAAGTTTGCAACCATCAAGAGTCTCCACATTCTCAAAATACTATTTTTATTTTTCCTTCTAAGTAGCAGCTGATCTTGAATGTAAATTGGAGATCCCAGTCAATTAAATCTTATGGGCTCTGTGAGTGGTCAGAAATGTGATGCAAACAACATTTAGATGATAAGTTTCAATAAACGCCTCACTATCCCTACCCTGATGAGGATTAACCTGCTTATCATAAGTTAATGGAAACATTCTAACAAAGGATATCTAGCCCTCACACATGCACATCAAATACACAAGAAATTATATGGCAATTCACAACAACATCAACAATTGTATTTATAATGTTTTCAGTCTCTGTTCATAACCTGAGTGAACTCCCCTTTCCCAGGTTTCAAGTTAGATTCAGTTCCAAAGGGAATTCTGGGTTTGTAATAAAGTTCTAACACAGTTCCTGGCTCTTTCAATTTGTCAAAGAAAGTTCTCTTAAACCAAAATAAAGTTTTTTCTTCCTCCTTGAATAACAATTTTCACTTCATCAAATAGCATCAATGATATTCCTGGTCAGGATGCTGATAAATAAAATACAACTTCTTGTCAGATTCAACGAAACACAGCTCCTCCTTTAGCACTATAAATCAGTCTATATCTTTGTCAGGATGACTTCACAGCACCTCTGCTTCCACCTGTTTCGACTTTCATTCCAGGTCCACATCTACAAGGATTCACCATGCAGGTCTACTCACCTGCCAGATAGGTTACCACGCTCAACAGTGCTTGTGAAGTTTTAAATCTACTGACGGTCTAAGGTTTCACAATAGCTTCAGCAATTTACAACTTTGTGTATTTCAACAACTTTTCAGAAATGACAAGATTCACTTTAGTGCGCCTCCACATTTCCAAGTAGACAAGGCACTCTTCTTCTGAACATTCACCTTCTAGAAGGGCACCCTCTTTGCCACTCTTGTCTTTATGCAACACCAACAACCAAAATGCTCTTAGGGATGTAATTCTACCTTTCCTCCTTTTGGCTTTGGCAATATGAGTTTTTATATCAGCTTTTATGGAACAACCACAATCTACCAGCTTAACCCTTTTATGACCTTGCATTCGCCACTTCTCACCGTGCCAACCAGAGCAGCTTAATGGTATGCCTTGTTGTTAGTCTCTTTTGGCTTTGGACAATGTCTGTACAACGCTTTATGCTTTGGCAATAGTTGTACTCTTCTTGGCTTTGGCCAATAGTTGTGCCCTTTTTGGCTTTAGCAATGCTTGTGCCCCTCTTGGTTTTGGGCAATGCTTGTTTCGTGGAACTCACAATTATTAAAGCTGTCAAGTTGAGTGCTACAATGTTTTAAACTACTTCATAAATCACTCTTCAGTTAACATCCACTTCAGAATCCTTTTAAGGACCCACGACCAGCCTTTCATCTGTTTTCTACAGTTTAGTATTCAATTAGTGAGATTCATTCAAAGAGTTATACTCAAACGCGAGTGCTTTTCACATGTTTCACTCGTGTTACTGTTGTGGCATTCCATTTTCTGACAATTAACGACTGGATTAATAATGCTTTCACTGGCACCCGAGTGATCTCCTTGACTACTGTTGCCTGCCTTTGTTCTCCTAAGGGATCAGAACGCTCTGTAACATTTGCCTGCTTCTGTCTTTGCTCCTTTAGCGTGCTGCAGGACTTTAACTGCTTCTGGCTCCTTTCGAACAGACACTCTTCTTCTGTGAAGTTTGTCTTCGTTCCCGCCATGCAGTTACAGAGCTCGTCCCACTCCTGAGACCCTCAGCTGCACACCAACTTTAAGTCACGGTCTCCGGCATGCTTCTGCTGCGCAGTCTCTGCATCAGGTTCACATAGGGAAAAGCAGGTTTCCTTCACACTTTCTACTGTACAACCTCTGCACTTCAGATTCTGGGGGAGAAGGACCCGCTCAGAACCGGCAGCTGGAATCTGCTTTACAATGGTCCTGGCGCCTGCTATTTCCACCAACCTCTGTTTGAACTGCCAACAACGTGCTCTCCTCCTTCTGCTGCTACCGCTGCTACTACTCCAGCTGCACCTGAGGGGGGGCCTTTTAACCTTCTCTACCTCCCTTGGGTGTGGGTCATTGGCCTTAACAAGCTTCGTGCAACATTTTTCTTTAGCCCTCTTCCTCATCCCAGTACTTAGGGAATTATGGGACTTGAACTCCCCAACGACAGATTTGGGCTTTTTTTTTTTCCAACATTATTTTTTATTATTTTTGGCATAACAAGTTATACAGGTTCTCTGAGTGTTACATCCTTAGTAGGCTGGTTATAGCATTAATGAGAGAAAAGCGGCACTGAATGTAACAGAGTCATAGCAAGTTATGCATTAACTTTCAAAAACAAAATTGCTAATAACAACTGAGGAGGGGGAATAGGGGAGGGAGGGTATGGAGCTTTATGCACAATAGGAACAGAAGACTTCTTAGTTCAACAGTGGGGTCGTTTCAGGGGGTCAGTGTGGCTCTCAGGCTGTGTTTCGGTCCGGATTTTCGAAGTGGGCTCGGCCCAGTTAGGGGGCTAGATTAGTTGGCTGCTAGTGGCACAAGGGTGTAGAGGAGCCCTGTCGGGCCTCAAGCCTAGTTTTAGACTTGTTCTTTTCAGTCCTGAGTTTCCATCCAGCGCAGAGCTGGGCAGAATTGGGCTTTTAGATGTAGGTTTATTTCTCTTAAATGTATTTAAGGAAAGATCACAAGAGTTCATTTTGAAAAGGGGAAGGCAGTTCATTTAAATCATTATTTACAGGTTTCATTTCACTGTACCTGAGAGTTAGGATGGTGTCTAACTGTATAAGTCTCAGATGGGTTTTCCTTTCTTAGGATGTTATGTGATGTCATATAACTTGACCCATATCAGGTGGTTCAAAGTGTGGTTTACACACATAACAATCCATTACATGCCTTGCTACCTGTGAAAGGTTCTTCCCTTTTGTCTCATCCCATGGGATCTCCTCACCACCTTGAGCCTTGTCTCCTAACAGGTGATCCTCGCGCAGAGGTCAGGATCAAGAGGCATCTGCCTTTCCCTGGCTACCTGGGAGGAGACTTAAGGCAGGGTTTTTGTGAGGGATCCGCAAGATTCATCACTGTATGCATTCTGTATGTGTTTGGAGTCAAAGCCCTTCCAACTCGCAGCTCAAGGGTGTCGCAGTTGCCTTTTGGGGTAATGAAGACGATGCTTTGTTTGAGGATACAACATTTGAATTAATTTGAAAATGGGCATCAATATGCTTCAAAGAAGATTACAAATGACACACAAGGAGATCAGTCCAGCCCTGGAAAGATCATCTTCATGGGTCACAAATCACTTTCCGGCTGCCTACTTCCGAATCACGACTGCCTTCTTGGAGCGCAAGCTGTTCATTGAAGCTTGTGGGTTTTACCTGATGTCCTGTGGGCTCCTACTTTAACCTTGCTCTCCCGTGGCAAGTAGAACTATGTACTGATCACCCAATGAAGAGCCCAGATGCCAGTCTTCCTCTCCATGGTACAGTTGATTCTATAACCAGACTGATGGCTCTGATACCCCTGCCCAGGTTTAAGAGGGTTTGGAGATCCATGTTTCCTTCTTCCCTTGTGGCAGCTCTTTAGATGACCAGTGCGTGCTACAGACTCTGTAAATCTATCCAAAAGACCCAACATGGCATATTGGTGAGACGTGGCATCTGATCTTGATCAAATTGTTGAAGGGAGGAATGGACAACCTGTCGTGTCGATTCTTGCCTCTCCTCGTGTCTAAGCCAACATTTTGGTCGATTGGGTGGGTTTGTATGTGACGTTCTTGGGGACGTAGCTCCTCATGAACGGTGATGTCTTGTGTCATGACTTTTGCATGGAATATTCTGTATTCCATTGCCTAATTAATGCAACTATTTCTGGCTCGATAGGTCATACCGTTACAGAGAGAATTCATCTTTTTGTTTTTTCGGCTTTATTTTTCGGGCATTACTTTTTGTGGTGTTACACCACCATCTCCAGGTCATTTGTTTAAAGTGCTCATCATCACGCTTCGAAGCTGAACATGATCAACATTCTGAAGAAGGAAGATCTCAAGACCGTGAAGCTGATAGAATTCAACATGTTTTGAGACGGAACAATGTAAGTGCTGAAGAACCGGAAGCAAGACTTGCTAATGAGAGAATTTGTGCTGCTAAACAAAGCAACAGAACTGCTGAAGAAAGCATCCCAGTGGCTTGCTGGGATGAGAATTAGTGCTGCTGAACAACGAAGGAATGAAACTGCTGGAGTAACTGAAGTGAGACTTACCAATCAGAGATTTAAAAATCTGAGGATTGAAATCTAGGGCGAAGCCGGGTAGTTCAGTTATATGGATATATAAATGTATATCAGCTAGAATGCAGATAGTGTGGAAAGTTAGGAACAATGAATGCAGAACTACGGCGGGGGTAAGTATTGGAGAATGCTATAAAAAAATATCTGAAATGGGTGTTATTTTATACTTGTTACATTGTCTACACCATGGAACCTACCCACATGTCCGGTTGAGCATACTTCCCAACGTGCTACAAACCGGAAATGTGGCATCTCACTAGCACAAAGCTTGCATGCTTCAGCCATACACGTACGGGTACAACACTTCAAGCTTGCACGCTTCAGCCCTACACGTACGGCACTTATGTTGAGTTTGCTGCTGTCTCGGCTGTAGATCCTGTGGCTTGCTCCAGTGTTGGAAACAAAGACAATTTATTCACACTAGGTCCTACAGGAAAGACTAATAATATGGTCTACAAAGAGGCATTGCTTTAGTTCAATAAACAAACTTCAAGCTAGGACTGAAGCAGGAATTAACGTGCAAAGCACAGGTACACTTGCTAGTCTTTATATATGGATGCACTCCTCTGACTTAAAAAGGCCTTTGTTGAGGTCAATAACTAAGAAATCGGCACAGTGTAAAATATTATTTTTTTTAAAGCAGAGAAATTCTCATCTAATCAAAAACTAGAAATACATCTTTTGTTTGTGCACAGATCATCAGTTCCAGTGGTCGCCCTTGGGCCCAGTCTAAAGCTCAACTCCACAAGAAGTACTGGGTGATGCAAGGTTCGCTCTACGGTGGGAATGCTGCCACAGGCAAACTATCTGTAAGGTCTACACTAAAAAATATGGTACCATTTTTTTTTAAAAAACTTCAAAAAGGTGGACAGATAATTGATGAATGTGCAGTACTAACATTTTTTAATATTACCCAACCCGATTGAAGATTGAGGCCTGAAAAGGGATTACTCTACACTTCCCCATGTCCTCTTGGCTGGTTCGAACGTGAAGACTGCTCTGAGACGAGTAGGCTAAGTGAACCGCCAGAGAATGGAGTGTAGCCTGTGGCTAGGAAGCATATTGTGTCTTTGGAAAAGTCCCTCAAGAGTACCTTCTGGTGGTATGAGTGGCTCACAGCAAGGATGTGTTGTGCAGGCAGTGGGGTCCCGAAACGATCACTAGAACTGGAAACCAGAATCGAAACGGCCGGGTTGATACCTCTAAAGCCAGTCTTTCCAGGGCTTTCTTTTCATGTAGTGCCTCAAGCATGAAGGCAAAGGTCCCACAGCAAACCAATGAGGACTAGAGACCAGACTCCCAGTTAAGTGCAAATACGGTGCATACGTTCTAGTGGAACAAAGCGGTGCAGAATCATTTTCCACAGCCATAACTATTTTTCCTGAGAACTTGTTGCAATGCTGGTGCACACAGGGGGCTAATTAGTCTCCAGTGGATGAAGCTACAGGCAAATACTTTAGAAGGCCCTCTTTCCTCAAAAGTGTCATGGTTGTGGTTGTGCATGTTTACAATTGTTGTGCACCCCTCAAGTATCCTCTTGGGAATGCAGCTTTCGCCTGCCCCGACGTTTAACAGTTAATTAGTGACTACTTTGGGAAAACCTGCACTGAAGCGTTTTCCCTTAAGGCAAGCTTATCATAAATAGAGCGTGTTGAGCGTTGAAGGGTTCTTGCCGCCACACCTGATCAGAAATCACTAGTATACCATGGAATACACCAGAGACTGGATCTGTCACAATCTGATTTTCTAGTGGGTGTAAAAGGGCACGTCCACAGGAAACGGAGGGCCTTTTACGACGATTAACAGTCAGGGCAATACAGGGTGCCTTCGGAGTGGTTGGTAGTGGTCCTGTCCAGGCACAGAGTTCCAGAAGTCTTGTGTTAGCAAAAGCCTGCCACTAGGTGAACAAAATGGGAGATTCTGAGCTTATAGAAGTGTGAACTTGCAACTGCACTCACCGGAAGGATACTCGACCGATCAAACTGCAAGCTTTCTCCACAGTGACAGGACGAGCATAATGGGACGAATCCAGGGAACCCGTCCCTCCTCCCCAAGGGGAGCCTCCCCCTTTGAGACCAGGGAGGTGAGCCTGTAAAATACTCCCATGAGGATCGAGCAATCGGGATCTCATTGGGGGCAATCCCCTCACCCCTCAGGGGATAAGGGCTTCCCCGTGAGTGAATCTGTAATCGCTTCATTGCCACCAATGTCCAAAAGGGTTATTGCAAACGTGGAGGCTGATAACAATGGTAAAGAAAAGGGGCCTTTAACTATGCATGTATTGGCTGCTGACTCCTCCCTGATCCCACGACCAACAGAGTGAGGTCTTTCATTGCAGGGAGAGACCTATGAGGGACAAGACCTTTGCCTAGTATGGAGTAGCTGACGCAGAATGAGTTAACTGCTTGGGGCAGAAGAACCAGCGAGAGAATGCACCAGACTGAAGCCCACGCTGTAGCCCGGTGCCAACACATCTTGGAGGCAGGACCACAATGCATGCGTGGTTGGTGGAAAGCCTGTGGACTATTGGTGCGCTGGAAGCCCCAGGCTCTAAGGTCTCGAGGAGAGAGACCGAACCATGAACGAGAGGGATGATCTGTGTGCCGAAAAGTGGCGAAGGAAGCAACAGGGAACCAACAACCTAAGGAGCCCGGTTCCGCCTCAGAAGGCGTAGCCGCCTCCCACAAAGAAGGCCACCACTAAGAAGCAGGTATGTGCTTCTCTGCAAGGAGAGGGAGAAGGCCAGTTGTGCTCAGCAGTGCTCCAACTGGGAGCCAGAGAACTGAGAAAGTGGCTCATGCACCGAAGGAGGCCGAAGGAGGCCGATGAGTATTGCACTTAGTCTTTGGGGCTTAAAAAGGCCCAACGGGGGTGAAGCTGGGGAGAGATAGCCCACGAGGGGTTATCAGAGATCAGAAATCGAATGAAATAATCAAAGTATGGTGAAGCTGAGAACTATGACCCACAAGGGGTTATCAGAAATCACAAAGTGAACAAAATACCCAAAGGGGGTGAAGCTGAAGGCCACAACCCACAAGGTGCTATGAGAGGCCAGAAAGCAAGAACAATACCCAATTGGGTTGGGTTGAACTTGAACAACACAAGCCACGAGAAGTTATTAAAACCCTGGAATTGAGCCAAATACCCCAAGGGGGTGAAGTTGAAAGCCACAACCCATATGGGCTTTCGCGAGGCCAGAAAGCAAAGCCAATATTAAAATGTACAAGTCCCTCCCACATCCACGGGGAACCCCAGAGATGATCATTTACTGGCCATTATGCAGTCTAGTTTTTTTTTTTTACAAACTTTATTTTATTTTGTGTTTTCTTTTAAGAGCTCTTATAATAGACATACGCATACAATGAAGCAAGGTGTTGTTCATTACTTTTCTTACAATCTTACCCTCCTTGTATTATTATGTAGTTCATTGAGTCCTTGAGCATAGTATCTTCCAGTTAACAATTAACAATTAACTTTATTCCCTCCCCCTCCCTGCTTATTCTTATTGCGATAAGTCTAGTTTTTTTATCCGTAAACGTAAAATTGGATGACATTGTGGCAAACATCGGGTCCCTCAAGGCGAGAGTAGAAAAAGAAAGTGCCCGCATAACTGAGACCTAATCCAGGATAAGTGTGGCCGAGGATACAATTGACCAACATGACTGTGATCTCATGCAACTAAAAGAAGAGCTCTCAAAGATACGCTGCAAGTCCGAGGATCTAGAATCTAGATCCAGAAGAGAAGGAACAACATCCGAATAGTTGGTGTTTCGGAGGCCTTGTGCAGAGGCCCTATGGAGGTCGGCGTTGAGGCCCTTCTCAAGTCACTGTTTGGCACTGCATCCTTTTCTGATCACTTTCTGGTGGAAAGGGCACATCGCACACTTGCCCCGACGCCTAGCTGACTCCTAAAAGGAGAGCTCTCCAAGATGCATGGCAAATATCCAGAGAGATGGGAACACTACACTACGAGGAAACAACATCCACATTTATCCGGACTTTGCTGCAGGAGTGCAGTTCCCAAAGAGGATCCTATGAACAGGTGAAGAGGCAACTCTGCATACGCCAATTTTTTTTTTTTTTCACGGCAGTTATGGACTACATTGAAGCCTCGATCCTGTTGCCGGCCCGTGACTGTGGTGCGGACCAGAACAGGAGCCCACGACCGGACGAAGAAAGGGGTGATCAAGCAGATTGAACGCTGTAGATTGCCATAACCTTCATATGTGTTCATAAGAAATGTAAATGGGTGGCACTGAAACATAAGTGTGAGATAATGCCTGGACGGTGGCGAACGGTTGTGTCAGTCAGGAAGCTGCAACATATGCACCTCGGGAAGGTTCCAAAAGTTACGGAGGAAACATCATCTGGTTGAGGTTGATGGTGCAGACGGCGGGAGGGGGACGGGTGTTCAACGGCTAACTCATGACGAACCTGCAGGCAAGAGGCCCCAGTTTAGAGAGAATGCCAAGGTTTGGGAAGTTTAAAAGTTTGAAAACAATGGTCATGTTACTGGGTACGAGGCGTGATATGCGAGTACAGATAACGGACGAAGTGAACAGGGCAAATGTAAATGGCACATAGACTCAATGGGAAAAGGACTGACAATTAAACTGTTAACTTGGAATGTTAGGGGCCTCAACAACCCGGGCAAGGCTAAGAAGGTGGGCACATATGTAATGCAGCATAACCCGCAAATCCTAATACTACAAGAAACTCACACACTGAAGAAAGTACATGCAGACTTCCTCACTAGCTGGGGATCACTCGGGTATTACACCGAATATTCCACACAGGCCAGGGGAGGGGGTCCTCACACTTATCCATCCCTCACTAGGGTTCCGCTACACAGAAAGCAAGGTTGACCCGATGGGACGCTACGTACTGGTGCAGGGTGAAATAGCAAGTCACCCAGTTGCACTGATGAACACTTACGGCCCCAACATAGACGACCCAGACTTTTATCATTACATAATAGAAATGCTCCTCCTCCTAGATGAGAAATACTAAACACTATACTAGATCTGTCATCTGATGTTCCCCGGTTGCTTAAGAAATCTGCTAACACCCTACACCAGATGCTATTACCACTGAACGACGTATGGAGGACTCTCCACCCACAAGACAAGCAATATACATACTATTCCACAGTGCACCATTCAGAATCCCGCATAGACTACTGGCTACTGTCCACCTTACTTACCAACATGGTGCAGAGTTGTGACATCCTCCCACGCACACTCTCCGATCATTCCCCGGTCTCACTACACACTGAAATACATGACTTCCCCACACACGCTAAACGATGGAGGATGCCCTCTGCAACCCTAATGTGACCGAATCCCTGCACACAGAGATTGCAGAGTTCTTCAGTATAAATAATGGCTCCGTTAGTTCCAAAGCTACGCTCTGGGAAACCTTTACGGTCTTGGTCAGAGGTATGCTTATGGCTAAAAACACTGGGTTGCTACGAAAACAGCTATAGTAGTACACACAGGAGAGAGACCCTGGCAAACATTAATGAATTACTAAGTGAATTTCAAAAACTCGCTGACAAGGAAGTCTTATACATGGCCACCCCGGTAAGAGCTTGTAGATATGGCGAGGGAGGCAAAGCCGGCAAGTCCTTAGCCAACATGCTAAAACAGAAAATTATCATAGCTCCATCACTGGGATCCAAACAGCAAGCGGCATCATAGTTACCCAATATAAAGATATAAATGAGGAATTCACCCAGTACTACACAAGGTTGGATTCTAATCATGGCGAGATGACAGTAGATGAGACGTTTAAATACCGGTAGACTGGGTCTCCACGAAGTCCCGCCCGAAGACAAATTTACCTTGGACTTACCCATAACACAAGAAGAAATAGTGGATGCCATTAAGGCTTTGACATCGGGAAAGCTCCGGGATCCGATGGCCTGGGAGTTGAATTGTACAAAGAATACTATGGGGAACTGGCCCCTATACTATTAGAGGTGTGGGAGGAGGCTATGGAGCGAGGTATACTCTCTGAATCAATGCGAGAAGCTATCGTAACAGTACTACTGAAACCGCACTGTCCCCCACATGACATGGCCTCTTACATACCCTTATCAGACGTGAAAATATTAGCCAAAATCCTAGCAAGGAGGCTTCTCCCCAACATGCCCAAACTGGTACACCCAAACCAATCTGGATTCATCCCCATGAGATCTACTGCTCTCAACCTCTGGCGCTTATTCGGGGTAATGGCACAGGTGAGCCAAGACGCAAAGGCATTGGTGGCGGCCTTGGATGGCGAAAAGGCATTTGACTCAGTGTCCTGGGAATATCTGTTCTTGGTCCTCAACTGTTTCGGGATAGGTCCATACGTCATACGATGTGTATGACTCCTATATACCAGCCCGGGAGCGAGAGTGCTCCCAAATCATACTTTATCCACATTATTTCCCCTTGGTAGGGGACCCAGACAGGGTTGATCCTTGTCCCCAATACTTTTTGCTCTAAGAGTCGAGCCAACGGCCGCCTTTGTGCGCAAAGTACATGGACACAGGGGGATTGGGATGACAGGCCGTCCACAAATAAATCTCTATATGCGGACGAAACACTCCTCTATCCGAGACCCCGAAGTGAACCTAGAGCCCCTCATGAGAGAGATGAATGACTTTTCACGATACTCTGGTTATAAAATAAACAACTCTAAATCAGAGCTATTCCCGCTCCCATCAGCTACCAGATGCCCTCCCAGTATAAGTGGGTTCAGGTGGGCACCGGTCCGAGTTAGATATTTGGGCATCATAGTCTCGAGGGAACGACAACCGCTATATGCTGACAACCGTGAAACATATTTACAACACCTGGCTGTGAAATTACAACTGTGGGCTAAACTCCCCGTTTCCCTTTACAGGCGGGTATCACTTTTAGAAATGGTGGTCCTCCCCAAACTCTTATATTTCTTTGGTAATGTTCCCATATGGCCAGGCAGGGTATTCTTTTCCAAGCTACAACCCTTGGTCACTACATTCGTATGGGGAGCTGGTGCCGCAAGAATGAAATGGCAAAAATTGACAGAGCCATACACAAGCGGAGGTCTCGCTGCACCAGATTTCGAGCTCTATTATTTGGCAGCCCAAGCTCAATTTGCTAAACATTGGTATTACCCAGAGGACACTGCCATGCATATTCCAATGGAGAGGTAGGCAACTTCCCCCACTGACCTACGTTCTGT
The DNA here is from genome assembly GCF_040938575.1 of Ambystoma mexicanum. Taxonomy (NCBI): domain Eukaryota; kingdom Metazoa; phylum Chordata; class Amphibia; order Caudata; family Ambystomatidae; genus Ambystoma; species Ambystoma mexicanum. The sequence continues at coordinate 1,107,313,230 of NC_090941.1, forward strand.
TATATTCGACCTGCGCCATAAAAACCCTTGTAAACATTACCCAGTCACTGTCAATGCATGGCCGAAAATCTAGGAGAAAATGAATATAGAGACACCATACGATCCCAAAGCCCCATTGTGGTGCTTCTCTGGAGTTGCCCCCACCTTTGATGAGGCATTACATAAAAAAACTGGGACCCAGACAAACAGTTGAAAATGCAAGACATGAACCCGGAAGGCACATATGTGTAGCCGGGAAGACTTTGTTAATACCATTGGGGTTGTCAGCGGAAACTCTTACAGTATCATCGCATGAGGGCTGCATTTCATGGGAGATGGCCAACATTCCCAAGAGAAACAGACACCCAGGAATGTATACAGGCGGTAATGTCCTATGAGGGTATGAAAGTAGGTATATCCATATTGTAAGACCTAGTACAATCGCATACCCAATCTCAAAACACCATTAAAGCGACATGGGAGACAAATGTGGGAAATGCAATAGGTGAGGAACAATGGCGCAAATGCTGTCAATTGACAAAAAACGTGTCTTTAAATGCTGGGTTACGCCTAATCCATTTTAAAATCCTAAACCAGCTGCACTATACCCACGTTAAGATGGCTAAATTTGTTGAAAATTGTACTGGTGATTGTTTAAAGTGCGGTAGCCAGCAAGCAGATGCATTTCATATGTATTGGTCTTGTCCATTGATTGCTGTTTTTTGGGGCAGTGTCGCAGACATAATTGAAGACATTACGCAAATGCCAGCGTCTCCTGCTCCCCTTAAATACCCATTCGGAGACATTGGTAAATCTGCAGAAACCACAAGGAGACTTTTCAATGTGCCATGTGCTGTGGCTGAGAGATGTATATTGAAATGCTGGAAGGCCAAACATGCACCTGAAATCGGTGACTTCCTTCGAGATTTGACATATGTAAATGAATGTGAAGAACAGCGTGTACTGTCCATGCCTGTAACAAACCGCCCTAAAGATATCTGGGCCCCCTTCCGAGGTTATTTATGCGAGCCGCCGTTATCCGGCAATGTCGCCTTTCCAACCCATACGCCCTAATGTCTGACTGTTTCCTTCCAATAATGCAGTATACTGCAATGTTCACTGTTATGTAATGTGCTTAATGACATGACCATTTAATAAACCAAGTTTTAAAAAAAAAAGAATAGGGAAAATTCACCGTAGCACTAGGTCTAGGCAAAGGCTTTTATTTTACTTTAATAAAATCGTGAAAGTTGCAGCGTGGCTTGGGAGGCCAGTGTGCTGATGCCTTCTTGTTAGTCTCCTTACCGTGCTGTGCCCGCAGAGAGCATGTTATGTTGGAGTATTTATAAACCACTCGATCACCCAGTAGTATCCTTGTGCTGTAGCAAAAGAGAACAGCCTCCGGTAAAAAACAAAAAAGAAGATGACTCCTATTTCCAGCATAACAGAGGTAGCCGGTGCAGCTCTTATACTAATTAGGCTGGGAAGAGAAAGGTCTTCGGGGCTTTCAGAAACTTAGCTCGATGGTCGCATGAGGTCTCTGCCCCAGGCCCCGGGCCGTGCAAAGTACGGCCCGATAGAGGGCCTGGGGGGTTAGGCGCGGGGTGGGGGCGAGATGGCGCGAAGAAGCATGGGGAGGAGCAGCCAGTTGGCGCCACTGCCCCAGCGTTGCCAGGCAACAGCCCCCAGCAGCAGGCAAGGTGTGAGGGGAAACATGCAGGGGGTCTGGGGAGGGTCCGGCCCCCAGGAGAATAACAAAGGACAGAGGGGGTATAAGTAGGGCCAAAGGACAAGGGAGAAAAACAAACCAGGCAAGACGCTCACCTCGTTCGGGTAGGCGTCTTGGGACCTGGGCAAAGGAGAAGGAAAATGTTTTGCCTCTGCGGGCTTCTCTGTTTTCTCTGTCTTCAGTCGCACAGGAAGATTGCAAGGAGGAACACCAGCGATCGAGGAAGCCAGCGAGGGAAGCCGACGTGCGGCGAGGAGCGCGGAAGCAGCGGGAGCGCAGGTCTTCACGGCAGTTCGGCTTACCGTTATCCCGGAGAGAAGGTTGCCAGGAGCCGCATCGGGAGCCGGAGGTCTGCGGGCGCAGGAAGATTACAAGGAGGAACGCCAGCGATCGAGGAAGCCAGCGAGGCAAGCCGACGTGCGGCGAGGAGCGCGGAAGCAGCGGGAGAGCATGTCTTCACTGCAGCTCGGCTTACCGTCATCCCGGAGAGAAGGTTGCCAGGAGCCGCATCGGGAGCCGGAGGTCTGCGGGCGCAGGAAGATTACAAGGAGGAACGCCAGCGATCGAGGAAGTCAGCGAGGGAAGCCGACGTGCGGTGAGGAGCGCGGAAACAGCGGGAGCGCATGGTGTGAGATCCGGCAGCAGCGGGAGTATCGAAGCTGGCGTGCAGAGGAGGTTTTTCAGCGCCGCAAGAAGTCAGCACAGCCGGAACGGAAGCAGGAAGGCGGGGCCACCCGCATCGAGCAGAAACAAATGCATTTTCAAAAGGGCGCGCGGCGGCGGCAAACGAGAAGAGCGCGAAGAAAAGGGGCGTGGCAGGACGAGCACAGCTCGATCGAAAGGACAGAAATAAACAAAGGGAGCGGACGCGCTGGAATGTAAAGGGACAGCGCACAAGTGACGTCACCAACCTAAGTAGCGCAGTAGGGAAGAAAGCAAACTCTGAACCTGGCGACTACAGTTCGAAGCCCCAGGTCGCACAATAAATACAATAATAATTGTGAAGAAAGAAAAAAAAAAAAAAAAAAAAGACAGACAAGTGCTATTTCAGAGAAGGAAAGGCCCAGAGGCAAGGCACAGCTAACGATTCAAGTGCCATATGAAATCAAGAGAAAGGCCATAGAAAGAAAGCAGGAAAAATGACCCGGAGTAAAGAGGAAGCGAAGCAAATCTATCCAGTCCACACACACACAAAAAAAAAAAAAAGCGGAGAAATGGCAGAAGAAAGAGCAAGAAGAGCAAAGGAATTCAGCGCAGGAGTATCGAGCACAATGGGTGCTGGAGGTGATGAAAAAGGAGGAAAGGGCTAGGGCCATGTCGCCTTTGCTATTAGAGGATTCCAGCAGCAAGGAGAAGGGGGCGCTGCCAAAAGGCCAGAAGAGATCAAGAGAGGCGGCTAGAGACCCACAGAAAAAGGTACCGAAAAATTTGAGAATAATATTGGGAACAAAATGGCGAAAATGTTAAAAACATGTATCACGGCTCATGGAGGGAAAGAGGAGAAGCAAAGAAATGTATTGGATGAAACAGAAAGTAGTAAAGATGAGGAGAGGGACCATTTACTGGCATGGGCAAAATGGAAGGGGGTAGTAGGCGAAGATAAAAAGAAAAAAGGAACAGAGGAGGGGGCAGGTGTCGGTCAGGGAGCGGGAGGGCCAGCGCCAACAGAAGACAGGGCCTCCATGCCACAAGCAGTGCCGCAAGAGGCCCCCCCCCCCCGGGGCTCACTCCGCAGGGAGCGCCTACCAGCCCATCGGTGCCTACAGCAGGGTCAGCTACAATAACGGCAATAGACCCAGCCACAGTTATGAAAAAATACAAAGGAGAGGGCAGAATGTATCAATAGAGGATGTAAAGGAGGACGAGAAGGGCCTATTAAAAAGGGCACCAGTAGCAAGGAGTTTCGGTAATTTAGATATCTTTGTACTAGATGTATAGAAGGGAGGCCAGAATGTAGCATTAGAGGATATAAAAGAGGATGAGAAGGGCTTACTGAGGAGGGCACCAGCGGCTTTCCAAATTATGTCGACTAGCATGCTGCAAAAATACCCAGAAAACGGGTTGTCACTGGTAACGTTCCAGCAGAGGGGTTGAAGGTTTACCAAGCATTTGGGGGAGATGCATGAAAAGAATATGACCACGAATTTAGAAAAGAAATGGGTTGCTTCCCAGACATAGGTTGGGATGAAGAGAACTGCAATCTGTACATATTTAATGTGCTAAAAGAAAAATGGGACGCCAGGGAGCAGAGTAGTACGGGAGGTTATCAAAGGAGGCAATAGTGGCAGAATGAGTTTGGAAACGATTATAAATACAGTAACAGCAGATAGGAGAGCAATTATGGTACAACAAGGGATCAGAGTTTTCGGAGCGGGAAATACAGCTCACAGAGAAGTTGGCAGAACAGTATATTGCCAACACCGCAAGGGGATGGTAGAAGTACCAATGGGCCAACTAAGACAGAGGCAGCGCAATGTAGAAACTTCGAGAATGGGGTACCAAATAGCTGGGGCAAGAAATGCAATTTTCAGCCACAGATGCGAAAATTGTAAGGGCAGAAAAAGATTGGGGCTAAAGGGGTACTGGACATCCTGCAGAAGGAGGACAGGGCGAGGGAAATTGTCGCCTTTGCTGAGTGAGGAGGACAGCGGCAGGTGAGGGCACTGCCACAAGGACAGAGGAAAGATCGGAAGCACATCGTAAAGTGAAGGGGCAGCCAAGAGGGCAGGGGCAGGTCCGATTCCACAACCAAAGTAGAGAGCAGCAGGGGAAACAGTGGGATCACTGGAAGCATGGGTAAAATGGAAAGGAGTAATAGTTAAGGAGAGAGTTAAGGGCTCTGGCATAGAACGGGCAGGCAAGAGTGCAGGGGCAGGTCCATGTCCACAAGGTGACCCAGGGGATCCGGGACATAGCCCTCAATAGGCACCGACGGGGTTGCAACAATACCCAGAGGATGGGGTGGCATTGTAAATGTAGCTACAAGGGTCTTGAAGGTATACAAAACATTGGGGGGGATGCATGAAAGGAATATGAGCGGGAGTGAGAAGGAAATGAAAGGTTACCCGGACAGAGGGTGGGACGAGGTTTAATCGGTACATGTTTAACGGATTAAAAGATAAAGGGTACCACAGGGTCCACAGTTCAGGAGGGAAACAGGAGTAATGGGAAAATAATGTTAGAAGCAAAGACAGGGACAACAACAGGCAACCGTACGTTGCCCAAACCAGAGAAGGCAGGGGTTCCACGAGTAAGCACCGGAAATAATGAAGGGGTTAGCCATAAGGCTGACTAGGGGAAGGAGAATATGGCACGCATATGGCAAAGGAAAATAACGCCCATACCTGGAAAGGCATGCGTTCCACGTAGAAGCACCGGAAAGTATGAAAAGGTTAGCCATAAGGCTGACTGGGAAAAGAAAACATGGCCACCTGTTGGCAGGAAAATAACGCCCATACCGGAAAAGGCATGGGTCCAAAGAATAAGCACCGGAAAGAAGGAAAAGGTTAGCCATAAAGGCTGACTGGAAAAGGTAAAGATGGTCACATGTAAGGCAGGAAAATAACGCCCATACCGGAAAAGGCATGGGTCCCAAGAGTAAGCACCGGAAAGAAGGGAAAGGTTAGCCATAAAAGGCCGACTGAAAAACACCGGAAAGAATGAAAAGGTTAGCCTTAAAAGCTGCTGGGAAAGGAAAGCATGGCCATACGTATGGCAGAGGGAAAGAACGCCCATACCGGGAAAGGCATGGGTTCCAAGTAGAAGCACTGGAAAGAATGAAAAGGTTAGCCAGAAAGGCGGTCTGGAAAAGAAAATATGGCCACGTGTATGGCAAGAAAATAAACGCCCATACCAGGAAAATCATGGGTTCCACGAACAAGCACCGGAATTAAGGAAGAGGTTAGCCTTAAGGTTGACTGAAAAAGGAGATTATGGCCACAGATATGGCAGGAAAATGAACACCCACACCGGTAAAGGCATGGGTTCCAATGGTGGAGAAAGGAAGGTTGGCAACAAAGAGATATCCGAGAAATAAGTAAAGCTAAAGGAAACAGGGAAAGGCAAAGGAAACCTGGGCAGGAACGCCCAAGAAAATTACGAAACAGGTAAGCAACGCAGAAAGCATGTCCAGAATGAAAATTTTAGACGGGTCTAAAAATGAAGGGATAGGTTCAAACGACAAAAAATGTGAATCCTTGGAAGGGGCTTTTTTGGCCAAAGGGGAAAAAATTGGGAGGCAGCACACCTATACGCAGCTACATACACCACGAAAATAGCAGGGATAATAGACCCAACAATCAGCCCGCTAATAAAGTATGAGTTGAAGGGTTGGGGCTAAATGGAAGGGGCAGATAAAAAAGGATGAGATAGCATATCAAAGGGCCGGTAAAATAAGGGAGCCCGTAGACCGGAATACGGCAGCAGGGGATGGCCTGGAAAGAGGGAATCTAAAGGCATCTCACGCTGAGGGAAACAGAGATGTGCATGTCAATATTAGTACCACATAGAACATAGGATGGAGCATTTGGCAGACACTATTTTCAGGGCATTAGTGGAGAGGGGATGCAGACACGGGTACTTTTGGGGGGACCTGAGCGGCCGAGGCAACGCCCACTCAGGTGTGGCGGCACGTGTCCAGGAACGGATGCCCGAGGGTAACCGAGACTGACCAAGGAGAAGGCTGGCATCGCTAACCCTGGACACGGTGTGCCCAAAAGCACAGACACATGTTGATTCATGATTCTTGTTTGTGTTATTTTCTGTAGAAAATAAATGCCTACGGCCAATCATTTTTCCCACAACAAATCTGTCTGTAAGTCATTCCATAGTATAGGAGGCAGGAAACAAGAGCAAGGAGAAGCCCACACTACACAGCCTATGCTCTGGCCGGGAATTGTCTTGGCATGAGGAGGCTAAATCTCCATGCCTGTTGTCCTCGGATGGCCGAGCTCTGAGCTCCTGGATTATCAGTTCGGCGATCGCACCAATCCTCCGATGGCACCAGCGATCTCTGTGCGTCCCGAGCGGAACGACTGACCCTCATTGCCACACAGGAGACGGGTGGCCGCTTGCTCTTCTTATCATGAATCGACCCTCATGCGTGCCATACTCTGCATTCTGGATCCTTTCTTTATGCTCGTGAGTCTCTGTGCAGTGGGATGCTTTCCCTTGGGGGCTCGCTGCTTTAACATTCGGTGGTGTAGTGCATCTGTTGGGTGTGATTCCTACTACAGGTGTGCTGGCTGCACTCGCTGGTGTTCCCATACACGTGCTGTGTGGTGTCTGTTTTCTTCTGCTGCTGGAGCTTATGCGGCCAGTTCCTGCCCCTGGACCGAAGTACCAGGAACTGTGATGGCAAAGCAAGGGAAGACCCCTCTAGGCGGTGACATCTTGTCTATTGCATACTTGACAGGGGCCTAAGAAGAGTGATACCGATGTGGCGTTAGTGCACTGTTCTCCAGAGGAGTAAGGATATGGCCCTGCCTGCTACTAAAAATGATCTATCCAACTTGTCAGGGGAGCTGAAATGAGAACTCTCCCCCTAAGTCGTCGTATCGTTTGATAAGCAAGTAGAGGAGCCAGAACAGCATATGGGGGACATCAGAGAATCTCTCTGTGAGCAGACCCTGGAATCTACTGATGACTCCCAGCGCCATCAGGAGCTTGAACGGTGCAAGTCTCTGGAGCATAAGCAGGAGGACATTGAGAACTGCTTGCAACTTAACTATCGGGCTACGTGGCATTTCTGGATCTGTGTGTGGTGTCGATCTTCTGGACTACATGCCTGCTCTTTTTCAATCTTTTCTGGGACTGCCTGATCGCGTGGAGGTGGAATTGGATCGTGCTAATCGTCTCTGTGGCACTCCGCGGTATGGTTCAATGCAGCCGACTGATGTTCTCAGCAGATTCTATTTCTTTTCCAGCGAGCACCGAATCATGCAGGCGGCAAATTCTAGCCCGACTAACATTCTGGGCGGGGGCCACCTTCATATCTTCCGGAACCTAGCAGCTACCTCAATCCAAAAGTTCAGGGTGCTTCGTCCACTCTGCCTCTCAGAAAGGAGGGCATCCGTTACAGATGGGGTTTGTCCACTGCTTTATTCTTCACAAGTGAGGTTATTGACCCGTTTCCCCTCAATAAACGTGGCTGAGGACTTCCTGTCATCATGGTCGTCTGACCCTCATGCTGCTGGGCCTTCTGTCCCTCCTCCCCTACCGCAGCGTAATGTTCCTAAACCACAACGGAGACCATGGTCAAGAGTTGGTAAGGCTAGGAAGTCAGGTGGTCTGTCGGGTTAAGTGAAGGAAACTGGTCGTATGGCAACTGGGTACTCCTGTCTTCTCTTCCTTGGGTTCTCGCTGTACATTCCACCCTCTATAGCCTGGGCACCTTTGCACTTATAAACTGTTGGGCCAAGCAGCGACATGAACATTTATTTTATAAACTTGTGATTGTATATTGGCCCAGCGGCGTCCGGCATTAGCCCCGAGCTGTGACGATAATGCCTTTTGCTTTTTGTTATTCAGTTTGATTCATTGTTTTTTCTTTTTAGCTTTTCTCTCTTGGTGGGGGATTCGGGAAGGGGTTTCGTTGTTGTTGGGCTGTAATTGGATGCGGGACGACAAGGGATGTGTTGTGTTTGGTGTTTGCTGTGCGTTGGTAGCAGCTTAGATTGGGTTTAGCTCCTATTCCCACTAGGTTCTGAGGGAACAGTAGTGGACTCCCCGTCAAGGGTTAAGGTACTTACTCTTAATGTGCAGGGACTGAACTCCCTAGCAAGCATAAATAGGTTCTGCAGATACTTGGGGACAAAGGTTGCCCCATAGCCTTTCTGCAGGAAACCCATTTATGTCCCTCTGACTTTCATAGACTGCAACAGATACTTTTACTAAGCAATACCTAGTCACCAATGGCACCTAGAAAGGGGGAGGGGGACAGGGATCTTGTTTTCCCGGAATTTTCTCTTTGTTGAGTTGTAGGTTAAGGGAGACCCAGGGGGCAGGTTCATAGGGGTTCAGGGCCTGCTTGCTGGTAATCTGTTCACGGTTACATGTCTTTATGCCCCTAATGAGAAACCGGATGGGTATCTGGCAGACTTCCTGTCGGATATTATCCCATTCGCTGTGGGACAGCTGATCCTGGGGAGGGAGGGGGACCCCCATATGTCATCTGCAGATTTTAAACTGGCCCTATCCCTACTGAAGGTTTTGAGGGAGATGAACCTCGTTGATTTGTGGAGGCCATTTCATGAGGGGCAGCGTGACTATACACGTTTTTCACATGTACACAGGACCTTTTCTAGGATCGATTTGTTACTTACTTGTATCACCCTCTCTGGTTCCCTTTCTTCCAGAGGTACTGATTGCCACTCGTGTCCTCTTGGACCATGCCTCGGTAGAATGTGTACTTTTAGTGGAGGAGCTTTCTCCGCCTAGTAGTAGACACCCAAGGAAGCTGTATGTCCCAGCCCTCTCAGATATGGTATTAAAGGACTCCATAGTCAAGGCCATTACTGACTATTTTAGGGAAAACGGTAATGGTGCTGCACCGGTGATTACGCAATTGGATACCACGAAGGCAGTGATAAAGGGGGGAGGCGGACTGATTGCTCATACTGCTGCATATACCAGTAGGAACAAAATCCTAAGGGAAAGACTTGAGCGGGGGGTGCGTGCGGCTGAAAGACTTCATAAGCATTCATGTTTTTTGACCGACAGAAGGCGCTTGCAGGTGGCTCGAAACCAACTAAAAGTGCATTTACCTGGGTGGATGACTCTGGCAATCATCCGCACCAAACAATCATATTACGATAAAGGCAATAAGGCAAATACATTACTGGTTCATAAAATAAAGGCCCTGCACACAAGAAATACCATTGCGGGGTTGGCAAACTCAAGTGGAACTATCCAACATGCAGAATCGTGGAAGGTAGAACATCGAAAGATATTTTACCACAGAAATGGCATTGAGCGTCTCTTCTGCCTTCCCCTCAGTCTATACCCAACTCCCGCAGCTCCCCAAGCTCTCGCCCACTGATCGGGAAACATTAGATGCTCCTATAACCACGTAAGAGGTCGCGGCAGCAGTGGCAATTGCTTCCCTTAAACATAGGACCCTTGGCCATGATGGTTTATCTGCTTCTTTCTTATTAGATCTTTCAACCACAACTCCTTAGGCCCTTAACACACTTGGATTCTGGCAGAGTCACTGTTCTATGGAGGAGTCGACTACCGTTCTATTACTCAAGCCAGGAACATCTCTGCAGGACTGCCACTCAATCTCTCAGTTCTGCCTGGAAGCTAAACGGTATTCCATAGTGTGGGCCTCAAGACTGGCAACAGTGCTGCCCCAACTGATAAACGCCCATCAAGCAGGGTTCGATCATGAATGGAGTGAACATGATAACTTTAGGCGAGTTTTAGACTTCATTGACATAGCCAGGAGGGATGGCCTTGATTTTGTGGTCCTGGCGCAAGACGCTACCAGAGCCTTACTTACATGAGCTGTTGCAGGCTTTTAAACTTGGCCCATTTTTTCGGCGTATGAGCCTAGCTAGCTATCACTCCCCTTCTATGCAAATAAGTGCAAATAGGGACTTCATGGCCCCCATTCCTGTTACTTGGGGCACTAGGCAGTGTTGCCCACTGTCTCAGTTGATCTTTGCACTCGTCACGGAGCCGTTTGCGCAAAGGATCCTGTGTGACCTGGAGGTCATGGGGTGGCAGTGGGTGGCGTCCAACACAACATTTCTCTTTGTGCTGATGATGTTATGCTCACGTTGACTAATATGCCAACCTCCCTTGCTGCCGCCACGTCATAGTCGGGGCGATTTGAGGTGGTTTCTGGGTTCTCCTGTTAATTATCAAATATCTTTGGCCTTGAGTGTGCAATTGCCTAAGGAAATCGTTGCTGCCACAAGAGATACCTGCCCAGTCTCTTGGGGGTTTGGCTCTATGGAATACCTTGGGGTGAGAACTCCCACTTCTCCACAGGGCATTTGTCAGACTAACTTACTTATTTAGGGTCTATAAGAAAGGCATGGTATCAACAGTAGACACAGACACAAAAAGATGCAAGTTTTCAAAACCTTTATTTTTGTAATGTCAAAGGGTTGGGAGAATTCCCAGTTGGCCATAACTCTATAATGGGAGTAGTCTCTACCATTAAACAAAAGAAAACAAGTTCAATTCAGTTCAGTCAAATAGATTGTCTCTGTTATAAACCTAACCTCGCCCTCGCTCTTAAAAAACAAATGTAAAAAGGAATAGGTTTCAAAAAAGAAAGTCAGAATGGCTTATTTAAACAGGTAATCACTCACTTCCCCACGTTCAAAGCACAGGGGTTCAAGAGTTCGGGAAATGGTGGGTGGCTGGCACAGTTCTATAAATGTGGCAAACTTTGGCTTGCTGGTACGATTCAACAATTCATGCCTGGTCATCGAGCAGCTCACAGTTCAACCATTTCATAGTCTTCCTCCGCATTAAGCCAAATATACAGTTCACAGTTTCTTACAAGTCCCACAGGCCTTCCTTGCCACACTGTTAATATTTCAACAACACAATCCTGTCAGGCCTCCCTCACCTGGGTATTTCAACATTACACTTTCCGTTTAGGCTTCCCTTGTCTTGGTTCAACGTAAACTCATTATAGTTCTGGTACGACAATGGCTTCCCTCGCCGAATCGCTTTGGTCTTTAACGTTTCAACAACAATGTCACAATAGGTCCCTCAGGTTTCCCTCACCAGACTCTGGGCCTTTATATATAAAGTTTCAACGTTTACTTCAGGGGATTCTGGTTAATGTAGTTTTCTCTTACACCTGCTTTCTTTAGTGTTCTTGGCTCATATTTGCCTTTTTGGCACTTGGGAAGTTTCACTTTCACACAATTTCAATATCTGTCAACACTTTGTTGCATCAGAGACTTTCGCTACCGCTTTACATGAACTCTCCAACAATTGGGCTTCTGGCCTTTACTTTCATACAGTTCACAAGCTGCATTCATTTGAAATCTTCACTTGCCTTTGTTTTGCTTGATTTCACTGTTTCACCAGTTTGCTCACCCTTCACTAGCTCCCCTCGGAAGCGCCACTTGTTTTCTATAACGCGTCTTCATTAGCAGTCTTTTTGCTTTCTCGCGGCCCTTAATATTTCGGATGTTACATTCTTCCCCCATATCTTATTTTACACATGCCGCTTTCTTAACCCTAACTGCCCCTCTGGTACTTCGGCGTACTCCTAACACCAGGAGCTATTATGCACCTTCTTTCTGGAATGGAGTGTGGAAGGTGGATCAGCACGGCTTTGCTTCCATCTGTGTGATCTCTGCAGGAAGGGATTGAAACTCCCTTGACATCCACGAGACAAGGCTCCAGCTCCACTGGTTCTGTCTCCGCGCCACCTGCAATCTCCAGCGGTCCAGACCGCTTCCACCACGCTGTTCATCACATGTGCTTCTGCTGCTCTCCCCCTTGTGTTTCTGGCCCCTCCCTTTATACTTTGCTGAACCACTAACAGGCTTCAAGTGTTGAAATAATAGTATTGTGCCGGACCTTGAATATCTTTGTTAGCGGGACATTGCCATGGAGTAGGTAGGGCTGTTGCTGGTATTTTCCTATGGATCATCTTCATTACTCATGGTGGACTCCTCTTCTTCTTCTCAGTATTTTAGCTGTCAAAGAGAAAGCAGGAATTATGGGAATTGTAGCGTTTCAGAGGGATGTGGATGAGAGAGAGAGAGGAAAAAAAAAAAGAAAAGCACAATCAATCAATCTTTCTTGGACATTTTCTCAAATGTGCTGAAGCCATTGAGGGACAGAAACATGCCACACAAAAAACAAACATCACTTGGAAAGGCTCCATCTGATAAAAAGCGAAAATCATTATCAAGAGCTTCTGAAACCCAACAGCATCAGGACTTGTCGACCAGAGGACAAGAGCAACTTCCTCCGGGGAAAATGAGAAGCCACTCGATCAGGACACGGGCAAAGCCGGGTACCCTAGCTAGTGAGAGATTTAAAAAAATTCAGATTTAGGGATGGTTTTGTTTTCCGAAGATGTTTTCGCCTTCTTTTCCTTTAGGAAAAGTGCTAGGGTAGGATGGGGGTTTGGTGGCAGTATCCCACAAAGACTAAGGGAGTGTCTGGTAGAAGTGTGTCAGAAAAGGGGGGCATACCATGTCTCGCCCAAAGGCGTTTCTCCCGCAGACCCCAATGATCCCCTGCCCAGGTGATCCTCGCTCGCTTGTCCACGCCCAGATGATCCTCGCTCGCTTGTCCACACCCAGGGTTGGGACTAGGTGCGATTTATTTATTTTATTTTTTTTCCCCTCCCCCCGGCCACCTGAACAAAGAATACCCAGGGTCTATAAGTGAGAACACCCTCAGGTTTTTCACAGGTCCTAATCGAGGATCTCAAACTATGGTGTTAGGCAGAATCCTGTGTAGTTCCCTTAGGGAACACTGCAAAAAGATTAAGACTACAGGAGTAAGCAGTAAAGCCAATTGGTAGCAGTCTGCACCACCCAGATTTACCTGGTAGCTGTGGCTGAGCAGTCACTCTTCTCTCAAGAAGAGTAAGGCAGTATATAGAGTATACACAATCAGGCTAAAAAGACAGTAGAGCAAACAAACACTGACCAGAGCTTTGTATCAAAAGTATAGTTATTTATTTAAAACACACTTTCGGCAATACACTAGCACTCCAAATCAAAAGCAAGTTAAAACGCAGTCAGATAAAGTATACACACCTCCCTTAATAACTATTAGACAAGTCAGAGTTAAAACACCACTATTTGTTAAGACAGATGTGAGCGCTTAACTAAGATGGCACTCCAATAGTTTGGTTAGAGGGAGAGAAAAAGGCAAAGCATAAGAATAACACAGTCCCAACACTTTTTAAGAGTCAGAGCAAGGGAATAAAGGCAGAATATACTGTAGAACCAAAGTTTATAGGCCAGGCCCACTTTAAATGGAGCAAAACGAAATGTGCCCAGGATCACACAGTTTAAATTGCACTAAAAGTCTTTGAAGAGTGTTCAAAAGAGGTTGGTTTAGTTCAAGAAACAAAGTTAGAAGGTCTGGGGCCAACCCAGTATAGAAAGCCAAGGATTTAAGGGTCACCTTTAACAATCTGTAGAAAGGGAGGCCAGGTAGGACACAGTACCTTAAGAGAGAGGAAGCTCCAGCGGTGGCAGTTGTTCATGGCAGTGGTTGCAGTTCGTTTTTCCGATCAGGGGAAGAGAGGATCTCGTCGAAGAGGAAACTTGGAGTCGTTGGCACTGCCCAGGGATGAAACCAGCTGCGGAGTTCCCGATTAAAAGGTGCAGTCATTTTATTCGCGGTCAAAGTGGTGAAGCTTGGCTATCCGGCCGCCGGGGTGCTTGACACGGGCGATTCGACCAAGAGACGTCTTTGGAAGGCGAAAGAGGCGAACTGGTTGGTCCCACCAGCTCAGGGGGAGAAGACTCGTCCAGCAGAAGATCTTCTCTTGTCGTTGGGGAAAGTGGTGAGTTTGTTGCAGCAGGGCTTCACCGGTGGTGCCGTTGTTGCAGATGGCTCAGCTTCTTCCCTCTTTGGATTCTTAGGTCCTGTGGCGACTTCTGAAATTCCAGTCCCAAAGGCCCTGCTTTTATGCAGAAAAACCCCCATTCATCAGCCTAGCTGTCAATCACACGTGCTAAGTGGTGAGCCGGGCGACTCACCACTGGGCCAATCAGAGAAGAGTGCGACTTGAGTTGAGTTGAAACACTTGTGTATAGGCGCGTTACAAATGCCATATCATATCATTACAAATGCCATATCATATCATATCAACTCCGTCCAGGATGCCAAATCCCCCCTCCACCCCTCCTATGGAACCCAGACAGAGTGGCACCATTTGGAGGGCTTCTGTGGAGAAGCCCGCCAAAATAGTTGAACAAAGGGCTCGACCTTGGTCAGAGTTACAGAGACGGACACAAACTCCATTTTGGAACCGAGTTCTGGCAAAAAGACCCAACCGTGGATTTAATATTAAATAAATAAAGCGGCGGTATCTTTAACATTGCACCAAAAAGTGGTGCGTTTAAAATCAATGGGAAAATCCCATAGAGAATATTCCGAAGGAATATTTTGCGTGGTAACCACTGCCACCAGCCAGAAACTCGACAAGGGGGGACTGCACAGTGCCCCCTTGGAAACAGACCCAGGGGCAATCGAATTACCCCTACGAGTATTTTCACAATATGATGGTGTGTACTGGTTCTGTTCACAATTTAGGACTAGTAAAGTCAATGGTGACTTTACTTGCTCTGAGAGACAGTAGTCAGTCCCAGGGTATGGAGTCTATGCTGGGGAGTCACTATGACACCCCTGTGTTACTGCACTGAGGGTGCTGTGTAACACACATACAAAAACAGATGATGCCCTATGGAGTAGAAAGAGGTTACCCCATAGCCCATGAACACATACTAAGTCAAAACGCATCTCAAATCATGTCTAAGAGTGGGAGGAAAAGAGTCTCACTCTTAGCAGGAGAAAAAAACAAACCCCACAAATCCAGCAAAGCTTCTGGGGGACTCACTAGGTTTGGGAAATTAGCCTTATAAGAGAATTCTCCCTAACAGATGGACCAGGCAGGAAATATCACTGATGGGACACATTTCAGCTGTAAAAATGAACCTTCTACCAAGACTTTCCTGTCAAAATATCCCTATCTGAGTTGAGAACATTGCAACGTAGGGTTCTGTAGTTTATATGGGCAAAAAACCTAGGACCTTGAAAGCTCTGGTGTTAAGCAATGCCCGGAGGGGAGGGGTGGGTGGTCTGGATCTTCTTTGGTATTACCTGTCTTCCCATATTTCACGGATTCTGTCTTGGATAAAGTCTGCCCCTCTTCAAAGATGGGTAACTATTGAACAGGCCAATTCCTCCTGTAAGCTGTCTTCTCTGCTCTTTATTGACCCTTTTAGGCTTCCTCGATCTGACACACCCCTGAGCTCGACAAAGGTCTCATTGTTCTACTGGCGCAAGGCTCTAGGATGCAGGGGTTGCACCAGCTACTGTCACATGTGGTGGTCTTGTCCTGGGTGGCCATAATGGCTCTCATTAGGGCGTTTGCTGGAGTGGACATACCTGTGGATCCGCAGCTTGATTTACTGGGTTGCTCTGTGGAAGATGTATATCCCAAATCAGGTTGCAGGGTGCAATTGGTGACACAACTGTTATTAGCAGCCAGGATAACTATCGCACGAAGTTGGAAAAATCCTTTGGGGCCCGTGTTGGTGCGGTGGTAGATTAAGGTGTGGGACATTTTGGTATCTGAAAATGTCACGGCTTGCATGAATGATAGTTTGTCTAGGTACCTGGCTCCCATTTGTTGATTATTGCCAGAACCTTCCCTCCCTGACTTTTTAACCTTCCCTGTTATCAAACTATTCCCTGTTGTGATGCCATTGGTGAGAATGTACCATCACTGTGGGCTATGTATTATCGGGTGTAGGCCGGCGGGCTGGCGGCGGGATTGCATTTAGATTTCACTCTTGTATATCACTCTTGAAGCATTTGTCTTCACAATTAAGCGGTTCAGGAATACCACTTCTACTCGCCCATGACTGTCTACCCAGTGAGCCCCTGCACTGGCGGTTCTGCAAGGGCTCATCTGACTTCAGGTCACATTGCAGACCATCATCTTGCTGTATCTTGCATGGCTTCGGGGACGATGAGAACTTATTGAACGAGATGAAGCTTCTTGTTTTGGTTGCTCCAGCGCCCATGAAGACTCAACTGAACTCCTCTTTTACAGACTTGTTTGAGCAAGTGAAAAATAAATATGGTGCCTTCTATACCCCCAGATGGCGTAGGCGGCTTCCCACACTGGGAATCTTCTCGGGGAACCCTCTTGATGTGTGGCACACACTAGGCAGGTCTTTTCTTTCAAAGATCTGCTGTGGCTGCAAGTGGGGTATCCATCCTACCCTAAAACTGGTGCCATTTTGTAATCGCGGAGATCAAAGCCAGACAGAATCATTGGGGAGATGTAAATGCTGCTCTCCCTTCTGTGTGGTAGATTAAACACTGTGCCCCAAAAAACTGATTTCCTTTGTCCTTTGGTGGACAATAAGGTGTGGCGCTTTCTCAAGAGGGTTCCTTCACACCCTCATTCTTTGTAGGTCGCATTGTCGGAAGCCACATGGCTTGCAAGCATGCTCCGAATCCCAAAAGTCTCAGATCCTGCAAATTCGCTAGGGAGGACCTTCCGTGTAGATGTTGAAATGTGCCAAGGTGTCCTTTAATCTGTGCAGTCGTTCCTCCAGTTATTTCAAAGATACCCTTTAAGTGTTTTTGGACACTAGCACAACCGTGATGGCATCGGCTACCCTCTAATGCAGCAGATGGACAGGAACCTAGTCAGCAAGGGCCCTTTTCTCATAGGATCAACTCGACAGTCCGTCCGGATTATCAGAATAATTATTGTGGAAGGAGACAGTCTAAACTGGCTTCATGTGATGCGCAAGTGAACCCCCATACGAAGACGATGAAATAGTTTTTATTGTCTGTATTTGGTCACCCTCTTTCCCACTCGGTCAAGGTTGAATTTAACTCTGGATCTTCGATGTTGAATTTACATGAGCGATGCCCCTGTCCACAATAGGTTGGCAAATTTGAAGGGGTTTTTTGTGCCAAAATCCATGGGGTGGTTCAGAAGATCGGTTTCACTGTGGCGGCTCCTTGATCTGCACACAGCTGCCCACCCACCATGGGCCCATCAATTCTAGTGCAGTCCTCTCTCAAGCTCTATTCATAAGCCTCCTCCTTAAGAGGCCTACTCCTGACTTTGGATCAGGGCAAAGGTGTATTGGCCACTTTAACTCCCTAAAAATAGGCAAAATACTCCCAAAAAATAAAATGGGGAGAAAAAATACTCCCAACATGAAATAGACAGAGCCTTGTGCCCCTGCTTTCACCCACACAGCTGCATGAACATCTTTCTACCAGATGTGCGCATAGTACTACAGCAAGAAACTATTATCATTGCCTGATCGGAAGAAGTAAACATGTATCATTTAATGTGAGCGAATGACAAGGTACAAAGAAAGGACTATTACAACATTTCTGTTTTCCAGTTGAGACCTGTTTTTACTCCCCTATAGAATACTCACATTTGGAATTGAACTTACAGTTCTACTCACAAAAAAATAATTTTACTCCCAACTGTAAGAAATAGGGCGTAAAGTACTCCCACTTGCAAATCTTATCTGCAGCACTGAGGGCAACGTTATTTACCCTGAGCCCAATCGTGGAAGAGCACCATCCCAACCCCTTTCAGGGGAGTGAAGCGGTTTAGCAGGAGTTGGGGTTGTATTATGCTGTTTGGGGTTCTGCCGCTCTCTTAACAGCTTTGTCATTGAACGGCCCATTTGACACAACCCAGAAAATAAGTTTATTTTTTTCAAAATCCTGGTTGGCCATCCGCCTATTTGCAGAAGCACATTTTTCTTATTCCAATCCAGTAAACAAAAGGCATTTTCATTGTTTCAAGCACTTTCGAACCGGGCTCAATTTGAGCCAGTACAACTTCTGTACCCCCTCCTCAAAGGAATTTTAGAATGTACCTCAAATGATTTATAGCGGAGGTATCTCGTTTCCAGAGGTCAACCAGGATAGAAACTGACCACCAAACAAGAGAAGATGCCAGTGGAACCGAGTACCAGGGAGGAATGCATTGGGGTGGTGGTGAGCAGCCAGGGGGGGGGGAAATAAAAAGTGGATGCAGTTGAAAAGCTTCTTAATGCGTTTTAGTAACGTATGGATATTTGGTTGATTCCTCACAAGGCAGGTTCCCTTTTTGGTGGCCATCGATTGAGGGAAGGAGGTGGGAAGGGGTCCACAAGCTGCAGGCTATGCCTGCTTCTAAACCCTATACAGTGCTGCAAAGTGGAGGGTCAAATCTCTAAACTCTCCCAACCTTGGACCCCAAAGTCCTTTCAGACTTCCTTCTCAACCAAGGGATTGTATTTTATTTGAGTTTATAAAGCGCTGTATGCCAAAGCTCTGAAAATATTAAAAGCACTACAACAAATGAAAAATGAAAATAAGATATACCAGGTTAGGAGAAAAGAGATGGTCCCTCAAACGAGAGCAGGACAAAGGATAGGAGGAAAGGGAAAGCGCATTCCAATATAACCGGGCCAAAAGCGAAAAGGAACGAAGATGAGGTCCAGCTAAGAGAAACAAAGATTGAGAAAGAAGAAACCGGGTAGGGGAATAACATGGGTGAAAAGAAGACCGATCAGGTGGCGGGAAAGAGTGTGGAGGGACTTGAAAACTAGGCAAAGAAAATTGAATTTAAGACGAGAGTGAAAGGGCAGCCAACGAAGGCTTTAAAGGGTACGAGTAACCGAGACAAAGAGAGAATAGAAGACGGATCGAAGAGTTACATATGGAGTTAAGTGGACTTGGGTGTGAGGCAGGGAAGCCAAGGAGCAAAGCGCAGCAGTAGAAAAGGCGTGAGAAAATTAGAGCAGATATGAGAAGCTTGGAAGCCTGGAATGAAAGCAAAGGCCTGGCTTTATGAATACTGAACAGATGAGCTCGGCAGGAGCACGAAAGAGAGGAAATGAGAGTGAAGGAAAGAGAAGAATCCAAGTAGAGGCAGGAAAGAAAAGTACCTTTCTTTTAGAGGAGTTTTAAGACCGGATGGTGATCGGCCATCCAAGAATGAATGGCCCAAAGACAGGAGGATAAGGTGGCATGGATTGCAGCGGAGAAGGAAGAAAAGGACAGAAAAAGCTGGGTGTCGTCAGTGTAAAAGTGGTGGGGCAAACCAAAGGAGGAGATGATAGACGCAAGAGAACAGGCAGAGAGGGAGAAAAGGAGGGGATCCAGGACCCAGACTCTGGGAGCACAGTGAGTGACGTGTTGCCTGCCTAAGAGATGGGGTAGGTCTGGCAGGATAAGTAAGATTTAAAGCAACCGAGCACAGAACCCGAAAGAGGGGAGTGAAGTGAGCGTGTCGAAAGCTGCCGACCAGGCAAGAAGGATTATAAGTGAAGAATGCTTAGCATAGCGAGCAGACAGGAGACAGTCGCAGACTGCAAGGTGGGCAGTCTAAATGGAGCAATGAGGGTGAAAACCAGACTGAAAACGAGGAAGTAGAGAATTAGATGTGATGAATAAAGAAACTTGAGAATAGGCTACATGTTCCAAACGCAGGGAAGGAGAGAGGGAAGAGGAGACTCCAAAGAGGGATTGTAAGACTGTTCTTTTTCTTTCCAGGGTCTTCTGTATGCTGTTGAATTGACTGTTCCAGATTGATCAGAATTTGAGATCTTCTGTTTGCCACACTAGGCAGATGAGTCGCACACGGATTGTTCCACCTCCCCGAACTGTGATTGTCCGTCCACAGTTAGGATTAGGATGGTAGAGGGGGAGAAGTGAACGGCATTGAGGGGTGAGCAGAGACTGGTACTGCCGCCTATTGTTCCTTCAGGCCCCATGGGGGTTTCTGTGAGGTTACTTTGAATCTTACATTATGGGGTGACGGATCCTGTGGATTTGTCCCTGGTCTAGTTCAGGACTAGTCTCGCCAACCATGGAGCAGAGGCAGTTTGGCACCAGCTTGGATCCTTACACCCTCTTTCATAGTATTACCTCAGCCTAGTTCTGTGGGGGAAACCTGGCCTGAGCTTGCCCGGAAGTGGATGGTACACTCTGTGCTGTGTTCGAGTTCAGAAGGGAGCTTGGGCTGAAATGGACCTCCAGTTCTTGGTTGGGAAGAAGAAAGTCCGAAATGAAGTTCCATCCAAAAGCTTCGTGGCGTCTCGCACCAGTGCTAAGTGTGTAGCATAGCCCCCATAGGCGTGCTAGGAGCACAGCAATGGAATGGCCGAAGCCCTGGGTCTAAACACAGGGGCACAGAGTTGGGGCAAAGTCAAGGACATCTCGTGTACGTTTCTGCTAGTATCACAAAAGACTTTGGAAGAGTTAATGGGTGCAGTTGCCATGTCTGTACATACCCCAGCTGCCTACCGTGGGTAACCCGCTTCACTTCTCTGGTGTGGGGTGAAGTGGGTGCTTCACCCCCTACTCTCTTGCAGCTCTTTGGTCCTCGAGTGCCTCGTGGCAGATTTGGAGCTTGGCCGCCATTCCCCTTACTCCTCCAGTGTTTCCTTGACTCCTGCCACGGTTTTATGCTACATTACCAAAAATGACCCTCGGGCACACGTGAGCAGACTTGCCCCGCCCCACTGCCCTCCTCAAATTGAAGCACCTCTAGGCGCTGTCCGGATAAACGGAGTATTACATTTTGGTATATGGCGCGTTACGGAGGTCTGCGGCCCAGCGTGTAGGCGTATGAGGAAAGTGAGGCATAGAGGAAGGGTTACTCTCAGGATTACACAGTTCAGGTCGAGTGTGGAAGCTTATAAGAACGTGAATCCACTGGCTAGGTACTCGAAAATGCAGCACTGGAGTCGCCCAACTCTCACGGTCGCTCCCAGCTCAGCTGCAAGTCTTTTTCTCTCTCTATCCCAACTCGGGCTGCCATAGAAAGCCAGAAATAAAGCTAGGACATCCGAATAGTCAGTGCCGTGTTCTCCTCTGCCACTGGGTGTCGCTATTGTGCCTCCGTTTCAACGCCCGTATTTTAAAACTGAGCTGAATCAGGGGTTTGTCCACAAAGTGCTGCGTGTTCAGGTGAGAGAAACATGCAGAATATGCATTTCTGAACGCCAAATGTGCAGCCCCCCCCCCCATGCAGCTGTAGGTGTCAAACATTTCAGCACATGTTTTCTTAATGAGCGGAATCATTTTATTTACGCGTGTGCAGAAGTTGTGTCTAAAAATGAATTCAATTCCCACGGAACCTCTTGCCGCGGTAGAAAGACAGACTGTGCATTTTTCCTCAAGTTCCAGTCTGCTTGCTGCCCTTGCAAGGGCCCCCGGCATCGGATTGGCCCCTGGGCCTGGGGGCCGCTTTGGGAAAACATGGGGGAAAATAAAATATTTCTTTTCCACATTTTTTTTTCTTTTTCCAAAAAGCCTTTCATCCTTCTTAGGTGGATAAATGAGCACCAACACAGGTTGGGTGATATTGTATGCATATTTGTTCTATAAAAAAGAGCTTAATCCTAAGTGCTATGCAGTAACATTATTATTTGGCATTGGGCGTCTGCTTGGATTCACAGTAATTTAGTGTACTTAGGAACAATGCTGTTTGATGCCACTTTCTATTTTGTCAAGGGGTGAAAGGTTTTTTTTCATCGCTTCCCGGGATGTCACTTTGGGGTGGGGTCAAATGACAACACTTCCGGCGATGTCATCTGAGGTCAAGGGTCGTCAGGCGAGGGGGGTGGGCCACTTTTTTGTGGGTGACCGGGCCTATTTCTTGTCCCAGTCTAACCCTCTGGTTTCAGGCGGCTTTGCTCTCAGGAAGGGTCCTCTGCTGGATTCCAGGCCACTGGGTGCCCTCGGCAGGGCCCTCCCAAGTTCCAGGCGGCATTGCACCTAGGAAGCGCGCACTACTGTTTTCCAGTTCTCCAGCTGACCTAGCAAGCGCGCTCTCCTGGGTTCCAGGAAGCTTTGCACCTAGGAAACACGCTCTACTGTGTCCCAGATCTCTGGTTGGCCTTGGGAGCGTCCTCTCCCGGGTTCCAGGCACCGTTGCGTGGCATAGGAAGCACGCTCTCCTTTAGGTGCACTAGGAAGTGTGCTTTCCTGCTTTCCAGTCCGATATGTGCCCTAGAAAGGGCACTATCCCGGGTTCCAGGCGGCATTGCACCTAGGAAGCGCGCACTACTGTTCTCCAGTTCTCCAGCTGACCTAGCAAGCGCGCTCTCCTGGGTTCCAGGAAGCTTTGCACCTAGGAAACACGCTCTACTGTGTCCCAGATGTCTGGTTGGCTTTGGGAGCGTCCTCTCCCGGGTTCCAGGCACCGCTGCGTGGCATAGGAAGCACGCTCTCCTTTAGGTGCACTAGGAAATGTGCTCTCCTGCTTTCCAGTCCGATACGTGCCCTAGAAAGGGCACTATCCCGGGTTCCAGGCGGCATTGCACCTAGGAAGCGCGCACTACTGTTTTCCAGTTCTCCAGCTGACCTAGCAAGCGCGCTCTCCTGGGTTCCAGGAAGCTTTGCACCTAGGAAACACGCTCTACTGTGTCCCAGATCTCTGGTTGGCTTTGGGAGCGTCCTCTCCTGGGTTCCAGGCACCGTTGCGTGGCATAGGAAGCACGCTCTCCTTTAGGTGCACTAGGAAGTGTGCTCTCCTGCTTTCCAGTCCGATATGTGCCCTAGAAAGGGCACTATCCCGGGTTCCAGGCGGCATTGCACCTAGGAAGCGCGCACTACTGTTCTCCAGTTCTCCGGCTGACCTAGCAAGCGTGCTCTCCTGGGTTCCAGGAAGCTTTGCACCTAGGAAACACGCTCTACTGTGTCCCAGATCTCTGGTTGGCTTTGGGAGCGTCCTCTCCTGGGTTCCAGGCACCGTTGCGTGGCATAGGAAGCACGCTCTCCTTTAGGTGCACTAGGAAATGTGCTCTCCTGCTTTCCAGTCGGATATGTGCCCTAGAAAGGGCCGTATCCCGGGTTCCAGGCCACTTTGCACCTAGGAAGTGTGCTCTCCCGGGTTCCAGGAATCGTTGCACTTAGGAAGCACGCTCTGCTCTGTTCCAGTCCTCTGGTTTGCCTAGGAACGGCCCTCTCCCTGGTTTCAGACCACTTTGCACCTAGGAAGCCTGCTCTCCTTTGTTGCATCCCTTTGGGTGCACTGGGAAGCGCCGTCCCAGGCGGCTTTGCATTTTGGAAGTGTTCTCAGGCCTCTGAGTGCATTAGGAAGGGCCCTCTCCTGGGTTCCATGTTATGTTATCAGATTTTATAAAGTGCACGGTCGCCCAGAGGCATCATGGCGCTGAGGGAGAAGAGATCAGAAGCAGAGGAATCGGAACAAATATGTTTTTACCTTTTTTCGAAACTCCAAATAGTTGGAGGTTTTTTTGATAGCAAGCGGGAGGCCATTCCACAGGACAGCCACAGCAATGGAAAACGCCTGGCCACCCACCCGATCACGGGAGTACTTGGGCACAATGAGCTGCTCTATCGTGGCCGAGCGACGAGTCCGGGCAGGGAAATAGCAGGAACATTCTCAAGAAAACCACTTTGAGAGATACGAGGGGGTCGGTAAATAAGCAGAAACTGGCAAGTCATGGTGGATTTGCTCACACAGCGAAACAAAAGGGCCTCCATTTAGTGAGGGCAGTCCAATTGGGATACCGTGAGTTCATCTTTGAATACAACCGCAACCCCACCCCCATGATGGGGTGGATCGCGGTCTACATGTAACACACAGTAGCCAGGAGGAATAGCTTGGAGAAGCTGCGGGCCAGAACTGGCCTGAAGCCACGTCTCAGTGAGACATAGTATGGTAGGTTGCCGATCCTGCAGTAGAACGCGAAGCTCCTCTGCATGAGCCGGGAGCGAGTGAGTATTTAAGAGTAGAACCGAGAAGTCACTCAATGTGCTTCTATGGGCAGGCAAGTCAGTAGTGTCAGGATCAGAAGGAATGTGCTTCCAGCCTGGAGGAAATGTGGTATCCTCGGGGGCCAGGTTGGTGAAATGAGCTCTAGTGAGCATTATAGCATGCTGGTCCTCCCCGGCCGAGGACCGGATGGGCACAGACGGGCTTGCCTTAAGCGCGCCTTTGGCGCGCTGCATGCGTGCCCGCTGCGCCTGTCTGCTGCGCTTCCGGTGGATGAGGCACATAAATGTCGGCGGCCGGAAGGGGAGGCTAAACCGCCCCTTCTGAAACAGGCTTGTAGGTGCAATACAAATTAAGTAGTAAAAACAGCGTTAAAAAATACAATAAGCATCCCTGAGAGCGGCTTTATATTGACTGGCTCCTAAGAGCTCGTCTCGCCTCTCTCAGCGAGAGCAGAGTTCCACGGCACTAAATGCTGTCTAGGTGCTCTAGAAAGTGCCCTCACCCTGGTTCCAAGTTGCTTTGTGACTAGGAGGGTGCTCTCCTGTGCTCCATGCTTCTGGATGCCCTAGGACGCACCATCTCCTAGATTCCAGGTCCCTGGGTGCCATAGGAAGCATCCTCTCCCGGATACCAGGAAGGTGGGTGCCATAGGAAGCATCCCTTCCTGGATTCCAGGCAGGTTGGTGCCATAGGAAACATCCTGTCCTGGATTCCAGGTCTTTGGGTGCCATAGGAAGCATCCTGTCCTGGATTCCAGGTCTCCGGGTGCCATAGGAAGCGCCCCCACCCGATTACAGGTCTCTGGGTGCCATAGGAAGCATCCTCTCCTGGATTCCAGGCAAGCTGGTGCCATAGGAAGCATCCTGTCCTGGATTCCAGGTCTCCGGGTGCCATAGGAAGCATCCTCTCCTGGATTCCAGGCAAGCTGGTGCCATAGGAAGCATCCTGTCCTGGATTCCAGGTCTCTGGGTGCTATAGGAAGCATCCTCTCCTGGATTCCAGGTCTCTGGGTGGCATAGGAAGCATCCTCTCCTGGATTCCAGGTCTCTGGGTGCTATAGGAAGCATCCTTTCCTGTGCTCCAGGTCTCTGGGTGCCATAGGAAGCATCCTCTCCTGGATTCCAGGTCTCTGGGTGCTATAGGAAGGATCCTCTCCTGGATTCCAGGTCTCTGGGTGCCATAGGAAGCATCCTCTCCTGGATTCCAGGTCTCTGGGTGCCATAGGAAGCATCCTCTCCTGGATTCCAGGTCTCTGGGTGCTATAGGAAGCATCCTCTCCTGGATTCCAGGTCTCTGGGTGCCATAGGAAGCATCCTGTCCTGGATTCCAGGTCTCTGGGTGCTAAAGGAAGCATCCTCTCCTGGATTCCAGGTCTCTGGGTGGCATAGGAAGCATCCTCTCCTGGATTCCAGGTCTCTGGGTGCTATAGGAAGCATCCTCTCCTGTGCTCCAGGTCTCTGGGTGCCATAGGAAGCATCCTCTCCTGGATTCCAGGTCTCTGGGTGCTATAGGAAGCATCCTGTCCTGGATTCCAGGTCTCTGGGTGGCATAGGAAGCATCCTGTCCTGGATTCCAGGTCTCTGGGTGCTAAAGGAAGCATCGTGTCCTGGATTCCAGGACTCTGGGTGCTAAAGGAAGCATCCTGTCCTGGATTCCAGGTCTCTGGGTGGCATAGGAAGCATCCTCTCCTGGATTCCAGGTCTCTGGGTGCTATAGGAAGCATCCTGTCCTGGATTCCAGGTCTCTGGGTGGCATAGGAAGCATCCTCTCCTGGATTCCAGGTCTCTGGGTGCTATAGGAAGCATGCATCCTCCCCTGGATCCCAGGTCTCTGGGTGGCATAGGAAGCAACCTCTCCTGGATTCCAGGTCTCTGGGTGCTATAGGAAGCATCCTGTCCTGGATTCCAGGTCTCTGGGTGGCATAGGAAGCATCCTGTCCTGGATTCCAGGCAAGCTGGTGCCATAGGAAGCATCCTGTCCTGGATTCCAGGCAAGCTGGTGCCATAGGAAGCATCCTCTCCTGGATTCCAGGCAAGCTGGCGCCATAGGAAGCATCCTCTCCTGGATTCCAGGCAAGCTGGTGCCATAGGAAGCATCCTCTCCTGGATTCCAGGTCTCTGGGTGCTCTAGGAAGCATCCTGTCCTGGATTCCAGGCAAGCTGGCACCATAGGAAGCATCCTCTCCTGGATTCCAGGCAATCTGGTGCCATAGGAAGCATTCTCTCCTGGATTCCAGGTCTCTGGGTGCTATAGAAAGGATCCTCTCCTGGATTCCAGGTCTCTGGGTGCTATAGTAAGCATCCTCTCCTAGATTCCAGGCTACTTTTTGTCTAGGAGTGTGCTCTCCTGTGCTCCAGGTCTCTGGGTGCCATAAGAAGCATCCTCTCCCGGATTCCAGGTCTCTGGGTGGCATAGGAAGCATCCCCTCCTGGATTCCAGGTCTCTGGATGCTATAGGAAGCATCCTCCTGGATTCCAGGTCTCTGGGTGGCATAGGAAGCACCCCCCCCCGGATTCCAGGTCTCTGGATGCTTTAGGACGCATCCCCTCCTGGATTCCAGGTCGCTGGGTGGCATAGGAAGCATCCCCTCCTGGATTCCAGGTCTCTGGGTGGCATAGGAAGCATCCCCTCCTGGATTCCAGGTCTCTGGATGCTTTAGGAAGCATCCTCTCTTGGATTCCAGGTCTCTGGATGCTATAGAAAGCAACCTCTCCTGAATTCAAGGTCTCTGGGTGCCATAAGAAGCACCCTCACCCGGATTTCAGGTCTCTGGGTGGCATAGGAAGCAACCTCTCCTGGATTCCAGGTCTCTGGGTGCTATAGGAAGCATCCTGTCCTGGATTCCAGGTCTCTGGGTGCTATAGGAAGCATCCTCTCCTGGATTCCAGGTCTCTGGGTGCTAAAGGAAGCATCCTCTCCTGGATTCCAGGTCTCTGGCTGGCATAGGAAGCAACCTCTCCTGGATTCCAGGTCTCTGGGTGCTATAGGAAGCATCCTCTCCTTTGCTCCAGGTCTCTGGGTGCCATAAGAAGCACCCTCTCCTGGATTCCAGGTCTCTGGGTGGCATAGGAAGCAACCTCTCCTGGATTCCAGGTCTCTGGGTGCTATAGGAAGCATCCTGTCCTGGATTCCAGGTCTCTGGGTGGCATAGGAAGGATCCTCTCCTGGATTCCAGGTCTCTGGGTGCTATAGTAAGCATCCTCTCCTAGATTCCAGGCTACTTTTTGTCTAGGAGTGTGCTCTCCTGTGCTCCAGGTCTCTGGGTGTCATAAGAAGCACCCTCTCCCGGATTCCAGGTCTCTTGGTGGCATAGGAAGCATCCCCTCCTGGATTCCAGGTCTCTGGATGCTATAGGAAGCATCCTCTCCTGGATTCCAGGTCTCTGGGTGGAATAGGAAGCATCCCCTCCTGGATTCCAGGTCTCTGGGTGCTATAGGAAGCATCCTCTCCTGGATTCCAGGTCTCTGGGTGGCATAGGAAGCAACCTCTCCTGGATTCCAGGTCTCTGGGTGCTATAGGAAGCATCCTGTCCTGGATCCCAGGTCTCTGGGTGGCATAGGAAGCATCCTGTCCTGGATTCCAGGCAAGCTGGTGCCATAGGAAGCATCCTGTCCTGGATTCCAGGCAAGCTGGTGCCATAGGAAGCATCCTCTCCTGGATTCCAGGCAAGCTGGCGCCATAGGAAGCATCCTCTCCTGGATTCCAGGCAAGCTGGTGCCATAGAAAGCATCCTCTCCTGGATTCCAGGTCTCTGGGTGCTCTAGGAAGCATCCTGTCCTGGATTCCAGGCAAGCTGGCGCCATAGGAAGCATCCTCTCCTGGATTCCAGGCAAGCTGGTGCCATAGGAAGCATTCTCTCCTGGATTCCAGGTCTCTGGGTGCTATAGAAAGGATCCTCTCCTGGATTCCAGGTCTCTGGGTGCTATAGTAAGCATCCTCTCTTAGATTCCAGGTACTTTTTGTCTAGGAGTGTGCTCTCCTGTGCTCCAGGTCTCTGGGTGCCATAAGAAGCATCCTCTCCCGGATTCCAGGTCTCTGGGTGGCATAGGAAGCATCCCCTCCTGGATTCCAGGTCTCTGGATGCTATAGGAAGCATCCTCCTGGATTCCAGGTCGCTGGGTGGCATAGGAAGCATCCCCTCCTGGATTCCAGGTCTCTGGGTGGCATAGGAAGCATCCCCTCCTGGATTCCAGGTCTCTGGATGCTTTAGGAAGCATCCTCTCCTGGATTCCAGGTCTCTGGATGCTATAGAAAGCAACCTCTCCTGAATTCAAGGTCTCTGGGTGCCATAAGAAGCACCCTCTCCCGGATTCCAGGTCTCTGGGTGGCATAGGAAGCAACCTCTCCTGGATTCCAGGTCTCTGGGTGCTATAGGAAGCATCCTGTCCTGGATTCCAGGTCTCTGGGTGCTATAGGAAGCATCCTCTCCTGGATTCCAGGTCTCTGGGTGCTAAAGGAAGCATCCTCTCCTGGATTCCAGGTCTCTGGCTGGGAGAGGAAGCAACCTCTCCTGGATTCCAGGTCTCTGGGTGCTATAGGAAGCATCCTCTCCTGTGCTCCAGGTCTCTGGGGGCCATAGGAAGCAACCTCTCCTTTGCTCCAGGTCTTTGGGTGCCATAAGAAGCACCCTCTCCTGGATTCCAGGTCTCTGGGTGGCATAGGAAGCAACCTCTCCTGGATTCCAGGTCTCTGGGTGCTATAGGAAGCATCCTGTCCTGGATTCCAGGTCTCTGGGTGGCATAGGAAGGATCCTCTCCTGGATTCCAGGTCTCTGGGTGCTATAGTAAGCATCCTCTCCTAGATTCCAGGCTACTTTTTGTCTAGGAGTGTGCTCTCCTGTGCTCCAGGTCTCTGGGTGCCATAAGAAGCATACTCTCCCGGATTCCAGGTCTCTTGGTGGCATAGGAAGCATCCCCTCCTGGATTCCAGGTCTCTGGATGCTATAGGAAGCATCCTCTCCTGGATTCCAGGTCTCTGGGTGGCATAGGAAGCATCCTGTCCTGGATTCCAGGTCTCCGGATGCTTTAGGACGCATCCCCTCCTGGATTCCAGGTCTCTGGGTGGCATAGGAAGCATCCCCTCCTGGATTCCAGGTCTCTGGATGCTTTAAGACGCATCCCCTCCTGGATTCCAGGTCTCTGGGTGGCATAGGAAGCATCCCCTCCTGGATTCCAGGTCTCTGGATGCTTTAGGAAGCATCCTCTCCTGGATTCCAGGTCTCTGGATGCTATAGAAAGCAACCTCTCCCGAATTCAAGGTCTCTGGGTGCCATAAGAAGCACCCTCTCCCGGATTCCAGGTCTCTGGGTGGCATAGGAAGCAACCTCTCCTGGATTCCAGGTCTCTGGGTGCTATAGGAAGCATCCTGTCCTGGATTCCAGGTCTCTGGGTGCTATAGGAAGCATCCTCTCCTGGATTCCAGGTCTCTGGGTGCTAAAGGAAGCATCCTCTCCTTGATTCCAGGTCTCTGGGTGCTAAAGGAAGCATCCTCTCCTGGATTCCAGGTCTCTGGCTGGCATAGGAAGCAACCTCTCCTGGATTCCAGGGCTCTGGGTGCTATAGCAAGCATCCTCTCCTATGCTCCAGGTCTCTGGGTGCCATAGGAAGCATCCTCTCCTTTGCTCCAGGTCTCTGGGTGCCATAAGAAGCACCCTCTCCTGGATTCCAGGTCTCTGGGTGGCATAGGAAGCAACCTCTCCTGGATTCCAGGTCTCTGGGTGGCATAGGAAGCAACCTCTCCTGGATTCCAGGTCTCTGGGTGCTATAGGAAGCATCCTGTCCTGGATTCCAGGTCTCTGTGTGCTATAGGAAGCATCCTCTCCTGGATTCCAGGTCTCTGGGTGCTATAGGAAGCATCCTCTCCTGGATTCCAGGTCTCACGATGGCATAGGAAGCAACCTCTCCTGGATTCCAGGTCTCTGGGTGGCATAGGAAGCATCCCCTCCTGGATTCCAGGTCTCTGGATGCTTTAGGAAGTATCCTCTCCTGGATTCCAGGTCTCTGGGTGCTATAGGAAGCAACCTCTCCTGAATTCAAGGTCTCTGGGTGCCATAAGAAGCACCCTCTCCTGGATTCCAGGTCTCTGGGTGGCATAGGAAGCAACCTCTCCTGGATTCCAGGTCTCTGGGTGCTATAGGAAGCATCCTGTCCTGGATTCCAGGTCTCTGTGTGCTATAGGAAGCATCCTCTCCTGGATTCCAGGTCTCTGGGTGCTATAGGAAGCATCCTCTCCTGGATTCCAGGTCTCACGATGGCATAGGAAGCATCCTGTCCTGGATTCCAGGTCTCTGGGTGCTAAAGGAAGCATCCTCTCCTGGATTCCAGGTCTCTGGGTGCTATAGGAAGCATCCTGTCCTGGATTCCAGGTCTCTGGGTGCTATAGGAAGCATCCTCTCCTGGATTCCAGGTCTCTGGGTGGCATAGGAAGCAACCTCTCCTGGATTCCAGGTCGCTGGGTGCTATAGGAAGCATCCTGTCCTGGATTCCAGGTCTTTGGGTGCTATAGGAAGCATCCTCTCCTGTGCTCCAGGTCTCTGGGTGCCATAGGAAGCATCCTCTCCTTTGCTCCAGGTCTCTGGGTGCCATAAGAAGCACCCTCTCCTGAATTCCAGGTCTCTGGCTGGCATAGGAAGCAACCTCTCCTGGATTCCAGGTCTCTGGGTGCTATAGGAAGCATCCTCTCCTATGCTCCAGGTCTCTGGGTGCCATAGGAAGCATCCTCTCCTTTGCTCCAGGTCTCTGGGTGCCATAAGAAGCACCCTCTCCTGGATTCCAGGTCTCTGGGTGGCATAGTAAGCAACCTCTCCTGGATTCCAGGTCGCTGGGTGCTATAGGAAGCATCCTGTCCTGGATTCCAGGTCTCTGGGTGCTATAGGAAGCATCCTCTCCTGTGCTCCAGGTCTCTGGGTGCCATAGGAAGCATCCTCTCCTTTGCTCCAGGTCTCTGGGTGCCATAAGAAGCACCCTCTCCTGAATTCCAGGTCTCTGGGTGGCATAGGAAGCAACCTCTCCTGGATTCCAGGTCTCTGGGTGCTATAGGAAGCATCCTGTCCTGGATTCCAGGCAAGCTGGTGCCATAGGAAGCATCCTCTCCTGGATTCCAGGCAAGCTGGTGCCATAGGAAGCATCCTCTCCTGGATTCCAGGTCTCTGGGTGCTATAGGAAGCATCCTCTCCTGGATTCCAGGTCTCTGGTGCTATAGGAAGGATCCTCTCCTGGATTCCAGGTCTCTGGGTGCTATAGGAAGCATCCTCTCCTGGATTCCAGGTCTCTGGGTGCTATAGGAAGCATCCTCTCCTGGATTCCAGGTCTCTGGGTGCTATAGGAAGGATCCTCTCCTGGATTCCAGGTCTCTGGGTGCTATAGTAAGCATCCTCTCCTAGATTCCAGGCTACTTTTTGTCTAGGAGTGTGCTCTCCTGTGCTCCAGGTCTCTGGGTGCCATAAGAAGCATCCTCTCCCGGATTCCAGGTCTCTGGGTGGCATAGGAAGCATCCCCTCCTGGATTCCAGGTCTCTGGATGCTTTAGGACGCATCCCCTCCTGGATTCCAGGTCTCTGGGTGGCATAGGAAGCATCCCCTCCTGGATTCCTGGTCTCTGGATGCTTTAGGAAGCATCCTCTCCTGGATTCCAGGTCTCTGGGTGCTATAGGAAGCATGCATCCTCCCCTGGATCCCAGGTCTCTGGGTGGCATAGGAAGCAACCTCTCCTGGATTCCAGGTCTCTGGGTGCTATAGGAAGCATCCTGTCCTGGATTCCAGGTCTCTGGGTGGCATAGGAAGCATCCTGTCCTGGATTCCAGGCAAGCTGGTGCCATAGGAAGCATCCTGTCCTGGATTCCAGGCAAGCTGGTGCCATAGGAAGCATCCTCTCCTGGATTCCAGGCAAGCTGGCGCCATAGGAAGCATCCTCTCCTGGATTCCAGGCAAGCTGGTGCCATAGGAAGCATCCTCTCCTGGATTCCAGGTCTCTGGGTGCTCTAGGAAGCATCCTGTCCTGGATTCCAGGCAAGCTGGCACCATAGGAAGCATCCTCTCCTGGATTCCAGGCAAGCTGGTGCCATAGGAAGCATTCTCTCCTGGATTCCAGGTCTCTGGGTGCTATAGAAAGGATCCTCTCCTGGATTCCAGGTCTCTGGGTGCTATAGTAAGCATCCTCTCCTAGATTCCAGGCTACTTTTTGTCTAGGAGTGTGCTCTCCTGTGCTCCAGGTCTCTGGGTGCCATAAGAAGCATCCTCTCCCGGATTCCAGATCTCTGGGTGGCATAGGAAGCATCCCCTCCTGGATTCCAGGTCTCTGGATGCTATAGGAAGCATCCTCCTGGATTCCAGGTCTCTGGGTGGCATAGGAAGCACCCCCCCCCCCCGGATTCCAGGTCTCTGGATGCTTTAGGACGCATCCCCTCCTGGATTCCAGGTCGCTGGGTGGCATAGGAAGCATCCCCTCCTGGATTCCAGGTCTCTGGGTGGCATAGGAAGCATCCCCTCCTGGATTCCAGGTCTCTGGATGCTTTAGGAAGCATCCTCTCTTGGATTCCAGGTCTCTGGATGCTATAGAAAGCAACCTCTCCTGAATTCAAGGTCTCTGGGTGCCATAAGAAGCACCCTCACCCGGATTTCAGGTCTCTGGGTGGCATAGGAAGCAACCTCTCCTGGATTCCAGGTCTCTGGGTGCTATAGGAAGCATCCTGTCCTGGATTCCAGGTCTCTGGGTGCTATAGGAAGCATCCTCTCCTGGATTCCAGGTCTCTGGGTGCTAAAGGAAGCATCCTCTCCTGGATTCCAGGTCTCTGGCTGGCATAGGAAGCAACCTCTCCTGGATTCCAGGTCTCTGGGTGCTATAGGAAGCATCCTCTCCTTTGCTCCAGGTCTCTGGGTGCCATAAGAAGCACCCTCTCCTGGATTCCAGGTCTCTGGGTGGCATAGGAAGCAACCTCTCCTGGATTCCAGGTCTCTGGGTGCTATAGGAAGCATCCTGTCCTGGATTCCAGGTCTCTGGGTGGCATAGGAAGGATCCTCTCCTGGATTCCAGGTCTCTGGGTGCTATAGTAAGCATCCTCTCCTAGATTCCAGGCTACTTTTTGTCTAGGAGTGTGCTCTCCTGTGCTCCAGGTCTCTGGGTGTCATAAGAAGCACCCTCTCCCGGATTCCAGGTCTCTTGGTGGCATAGGAAGCATCCCCTCCTGGATTCCAGGTCTCTGGATGCTATAGGAAGCATCCTCTCCTGGATTCCAGGTCTCTGGGTGGAATAGGAAGCATCCCCTCCTGGATTCCAGGTCTCTGGGTGCTATAGGAAGCATCCTCTCCTGGATTCCAGGTCTCTGGGTGGCATAGGAAGCAACCTCTCCTGGATTCCAGGTCTCTGGGTGCTATAGGAAGCATCCTGTCCTGGATCCCAGGTCTCTGGGTGGCATAGGAAGCATCCTGTCCTGGATTCCAGGCAAGCTGGTGCCATAGGAAGCATCCTGTCCTGGATTCCAGGCAAGCTGGTGCCATAGGAAGCATCCTCTCCTGGATTCCAGGCAAGCTGGCGCCATAGGAAGCATCCTCTCCTGGATTCCAGGCAAGCTGGTGCCATAGAAAGCATCCTCTCCTGGATTCCAGGTCTCTGGGTGCTCTAGGAAGCATCCTGTCCTGGATTCCAGGCAAGCTGGCGCCATAGGAAGCATCCTCTCCTGGATTCCAGGCAAGCTGGTGCCATAGGAAGCATTCTCTCCTGGATTCCAGGTCTCTGGGTGCTATAGAAAGGATCCTCTCCTGGATTCCAGGTCTCTGGGTGCTATAGTAAGCATCCTCTTAGATTCCAGGTACTTTTTGTCTAGGAGTGTGCTCTCCTGTGCTCCAGGTCTCTGGGTGCCATAAGAAGCATCCTCTCCCGGATTCCAGGTCTCTGGGTGGCATAGGAAGCATCCCCTCCTGGATTCCAGGTCTCTGGATGCTATAGGAAGCATCCTCCTGGATTCCAGGTCGCTGGGTGGCATAGGAAGCATCCCCTCCTGGATTCCAGGTCTCTGGGTGGCATAGGAAGCATCCCCTCCTGGATTCCAGGTCTCTGGATGCTTTAGGAAGCATCCTCTCCTGGATTCCAGGTCTCTGGATGCTATAGAAAGCAACCTCTCCTGAATTCAAGGTCTCTGGGTGCCATAAGAAGCACCCTCTCCCGGATTCCAGGTCTCTGGGTGGCATAGGAAGCAACCTCTCCTGGATTCCAGGTCTCTGGGTGCTATAGGAAGCATCCTGTCCTGGATTCCAGGTCTCTGGGTGCTATAGGAAGCATCCTCTCCTGGATTCCAGGTCTCTGGGTGCTAAAGGAAGCATCCTCTCCTGGATTCCAGGTCTCTGGCTGGGAGAGGAAGCAACCTCTCCTGGATTCCAGGTCTCTGGGTGCTATAGGAAGCATCCTCTCCTGTGCTCCAGGTCTCTGGGGGCCATAGGAAGCAACCTCTCCTTTGCTCCAGGTCTTTGGGTGCCATAAGAAGCACCCTCTCCTGGATTCCAGGTCTCTGGGTGGCATAGGAAGCAACCTCTCCTGGATTCCAGGTCTCTGGGTGCTATAGGAAGCATCCTGTCCTGGATTCCAGGTCTCTGGGTGGCATAGGAAGGATCCTCTCCTGGATTCCAGGTCTCTGGGTGCTATAGTAAGCATCCTCTCCTAGATTCCAGGCTACTTTTTGTCTAGGAGTGTGCTCTCCTGTGCTCCAGGTCTCTGGGTGCCATAAGAAGCATACTCTCCCGGATTCCAGGTCTCTTGGTGGCATAGGAAGCATCCCCTCCTGGATTCCAGGTCTCTGGATGCTATAGGAAGCATCCCCTCCTGGATTCCAGGTCTCTGGATGCTATAGGAAGCATCCTCTCCTGGATTCCAGGTCTCTGGGTGGCATAGGAAGCATCCTGTCCTGGATTCCAGGTCTCCGGATGCTTTAGGACGCATCCCCTCCTGGATTCCAGGTCTCTGGGTGGCATAGGAAGCATCCCCTCCTGGATTCCAGGTCTCTGGATGCTTTAAGACGCATCCCCTCCTGGATTCCAGGTCTCTGGGTGGCATAGGAAGCATCCCCTCCTGGATTCCAGGTCTCTGGATGCTTTAGGAAGCATCCTCTCCTGGATTCCAGGTCTCTGGATGCTATAGAAAGCAACCTCTCCCGAATTCAAGGTCTCTGGGTGCCATAAGAAGCACCCTCTCCCGGATTCCAGGTCTCTGGGTGGCATAGGAAGCAACCTCTCCTGGATTCCAGGTCTCTGGGTGCTATAGGAAGCATCCTGTCCTGGATTCCAGGTCTCTGGGTGCTATAGGAAGCATCCTCTCCTGGATTCCAGGTCTCTGGGTGCTAAAGGAAGCATCCTCTCCTTGATTCCAGGTCTCTGGGTGCTAAAGGAAGCATCCTCTCCTGGATTCCAGGTCTCTGGCTGGCATAGGAAGCAACCTCTCCTGGATTCCAGGGCTCTGGGTGCTATAGCAAGCATCCTCTCCTATGCTCCAGGTCTCTGGGTGCCATAGGAAGCATCCTCTCCTTTGCTCCAGGTCTCTGGGTGCCATAAGAAGCACCCTCTCCTGGATTCCAGGTCTCTGGGTGGCATAGGAAGCAACCTCTCCTGGATTCCAGGTCTCTGGGTGGCATAGGAAGCAACCTCTCCTGGATTCCAGGTCTCTGGGTGCTATAGGAAGCATCCTGTCCTGGATTCCAGGTCTCTGTGTGCTATAGGAAGCATCCTCTCCTGGATTCCAGGTCTCTGGGTGCTATAGGAAGCATCCTCTCCTGGATTCCAGGTCTCACGATGGCATAGGAAGCAACCTCTCCTGGATTCCAGGTCTCTGGGTGGCATAGGAAGCATCCCCTCCTGGATTCCAGGTCTCTGGATGCTTTAGGAAGTATCCTCTCCTGGATTCCAGGTCTCTGGGTGCTATAGGAAGCAACCTCTCCTGAATTCAAGGTCTCTGGGTGCCATAAGAAGCACCCTCTCCTGGATTCCAGGTCTCTGGGTGGCATAGGAAGCAACCTCTCCTGGATTCCAGGTCTCTGGGTGCTATAGGAAGCATCCTGTCCTGGATTCCAGGTCTCTGTGTGCTATAGGAAGCATCCTCTCCTGGATTCCAGGTCTCTGGGTGCTATAGGAAGCATCCTCTCCTGGATTCCAGGTCTCACGATGGCATAGGAAGCATCCTGTCCTGGATTCCAGGTCTCTGGGTGCTAAAGGAAGCATCCTCTCCTGGATTCCAGGTCTCTGGGTGCTATAGGAAGCATCCTGTCCTGGATTCCAGGTCTCTGGGTGCTATAGGAAGCATCCTCTCCTGGATTCCAGGTCTCTGGGTGGCATAGGAAGCAACCTCTCCTGGATTCCAGGTCGCTGGGTGCTATAGGAAGCATCCTGTCCTGGATTCCAGGTCTTTGGGTGCTATAGGAAGCATCCTCTCCTGTGCTCCAGGTCTCTGGGTGCCATAGGAAGCATCCTCTCCTTTGCTCCAGGTCTCTGGGTGCCATAAGAAGCACCCTCTCCTGAATTCCAGGTCTCTGGCTGGCATAGGAAGCAACCTCTCCTGGATTCCAGGTCTCTGGGTGCTATAGGAAGCATCCTCTCCTATGCTCCAGGTCTCTGGGTGCCATAGGAAGCATCCTCTCCTTTGCTCCAGGTCTCTGGGTGCCATAAGAAGCACCCTCTCCTGGATTCCAGGTCTCTGGGTGGCATAGTAAGCAACCTCTCCTGGATTCCAGGTCGCTGGGTGCTATAGGAAGCATCCTGTCCTGGATTCCAGGTCTCTGGGTGCTATAGGAAGCATCCTCTCCTGTGCTCCAGGTCTCTGGGTGCCATAGGAAGCATCCTCTCCTTTGCTCCAGGTCTCTGGGTGCCATAAGAAGCACCCTCTCCTGAATTCCAGGTCTCTGGGTGGCATAGGAAGCAACCTCTCCTGGATTCCAGGTCTCTGGGTGCTATAGGAAGCATCCTGTCCTGGATTCCAGGCAAGCTGGTGCCATAGGAAGCATCCTCTCCTGGATTCCAGGCAAGCTGGTGCCATAGGAAGCATCCTCTCCTGGATTCCAGGTCTCTGGGTGCTATAGGAAGCATCCTCTCCTGGATTCCAGGTCTCTGGTGCTATAGGAAGGATCCTCTCCTGGATTCCAGGTCTCTGGGTGCTATAGGAAGCATCCTCTCCTGGATTCCAGGTCTCTGGGTGCTATAGGAAGCATCCTCTCCTGGATTCCAGGTCTCTGGGTGCTATAGGAAGGATCCTCTCCTGGATTCCAGGTCTCTGGGTGCTATAGTAAGCATCCTCTCCTAGATTCCAGGCTACTTTTTGTCTAGGAGTGTGCTCTCCTGTGCTCCAGGTCTCTGGGTGCCATAAGAAGCATCCTCTCCCGGATTCCAGGTCTCTGGGTGGCATAGGAAGCATCCCCTCCTGGATTCCAGGTCTCTGGATGCTTTAGGACGCATCCCCTCCTGGATTCCAGGTCTCTGGGTGGCATAGGAAGCATCCCCTCCTGGATTCCTGGTCTCTGGATGCTTTAGGAAGCATCCTCTCCCGGATTCCAGGTCTCTGGGTGGCATAGGAAGCATCCTCTCCCGGATTCCAGGTCTCTGGATGCTTTAGGAAGCATCCCCTCCTGGATTCCAGGTCTCTAGATGCTTTAGGACGCATCCCCTCCTGGATTCCAGGTCTCTAGATGCTTTAGGACGCATCCCCTCCTGGATTCCAGGTCTCTGGGTGGCATAGGAAGCATCCCTCCTGGATTCCAGGTCTCTGGATGCTTTAGGAAGTATCCTCTCCTGGATTCCAGGTCTCTGGGTGCTATAGGAAGCAACCTCTCCTGAATTCAAGGTCTCTGGGTGCCATAAGAAGCACCCTCTCCTGGATTCCAGGTCTCTGGGTGGCATAGGAAGCATCCTCTCCTGGATTCCAGGTCTCTGGGTGCTATAGGAAGCATCCTCTCCTGGATTCCAGGTCTCTGGGTGCTATAGGAAGCAACCTCTCCTGGATTCCAGGTCTCTGGGTGCTATAGGAAGCATCCTGTCCTGGATTCCAGGTCTCTGGGTGCTATAGGAAGCATCCTCTCCTGGATTCCAGGTCTCTGGATGCTATCAGAAGCATCCTCTCCTGGATTCCAGGTCTCTGGATGGCATAGGAAGCAACCTCTCCTGGATTCCAGGTCTCTGGGTGCTATAGGAAGCATCCTGTCCTGGATTCCAGGTCTCTGGGTGCTAAAGGAAGCATCCTCTCCTGGATTCCAGGTCTCTGGGTGGCATAGGAAGCATCCTCTCCTGGATTCCAGGTCTCTGGGTGCTATAGGAAGCATCCTGTCCTGGATTCCAGGTCTCTGGGTGCTAAAGGAAGCATCCTCTCCTGGATTCCAGGTCTCTGGGTGCTAAAGGAAGCATCCTCTCCTGGATTCCAGGTCTCTGGCTGGCATAAGAAGCACCCTCTCCTGGATTCCAGGTCTCTGGGTGGCATAGGAAGCAACCTCTCCTGGATTCCAGGTCTCTGGATGCTATAGGAAGCATCCTCTCCTGGATTCCAGCTCTCTGGGTGCTATAGGAAGCATCCTGTCTTGGATTCCAGGTCTCTGGGTGCTAAAGGAAGCATCCTCTCCTTGATGCCAGGTCTCTGGGTGCTAAAGGAAGCATCCTCTCCTGGATTCCAGGTCTCTGGCTGGCATAGGAAGCAACCTCTCCTGGATTCCAGGTCTCTGGGTGCCATAGGAAGCATCCCCTCCTAGATTCCAGGCTACTTTGTGTCTAGGAGTGTGCTCTCCTGTGCTACAGGTCTCTGCGTGCCATAGGAAGCATCCTCTTCTGGATTCCAGGTCTCTGGGTGGCATAGGAAGCATCATCCCCTGAATTCCAGGTCTCTGGGTGCTATAGGAAGCATCCTCTCCTGGATTCCAGGTCTCTGGGTGGCATAGGAAGCATCCTCCCCTGAATTCCAGGTCTCTGGGTGCTATAGGAAGCAACCTCTCCTGGATTCCAGGTCTCTGGGTGGCATAGGAAGCAACCTCCCCTGAGTTCAAGGTCTCTGGGTGGCATAGGAAGCAACCTCTCCTGAATTCAAGGTCTCTGGGTGGCATAGGACGCATCCCATCCTGGATTCCAGGTCTCTGGGTGGCATAGGACGCATCCCCTCTGGGATTACAGGTGTCTGGATGCTATAGGAAGCATTCTCTCCTGGATTCCAGGTCTTTGTGTGCCATAGGAACCATACTCTGCAGGGTTGATATTTGACCTAGGATTCCTGCCCTAGGAAGCACCATCTCCCAGGTTCCAGGCCGTTTTGCACCTTTGAAGCATGTTCTCCTGTGCTCCCGGCCCCTGGGTGCCCTAGGAAGTGTCCTCACCCATGGTCCAGGTCGATGGGAAGCGTTCTCTCCTGTATTCAATGCCTCTCGGTACCCTAGGAAGCATCCTTTCCCAGGTTCAAGGGCACTAGAAAGTGTCATTTATAGGATTC
The DNA here is from genome assembly GCF_040938575.1 of Ambystoma mexicanum. Classification (NCBI taxonomy): domain Eukaryota; kingdom Metazoa; phylum Chordata; class Amphibia; order Caudata; family Ambystomatidae; genus Ambystoma; species Ambystoma mexicanum. The sequence continues at coordinate 1,107,352,825 of NC_090941.1, forward strand.
ATGGTCAATAGGTGCCCTAGTCGGGGTCCTCTCCCAGGCTGCTAAGTGCCTTAAGTCCTCTCCCGGGATCCTGGCCGCTTGATGCCCTGGGTGCCCTCTCCCTGGTTTCAGGCTGCCCTAGTAAGGGTCTTTGCCCAGGTACCAAGCCACTGATTTTCCTAGGAAGTGTCCCCTCCCTGGTTTCAGGCTACTTGGTGCCCTTGTAAGGGGCTCTCTCCTGGGTTCCGGGATGCTTAGTGCACTTCGAAGTGTCCCCTCCTGGGTCTCATGACTTTGATGCCCTAATAAGAGTCCTCTCTCATGTTCCAAGCCACTGGTTATCCTTGGAAGTGTCTGCAACTGGTTACCCTATACTGCTTCCTCTTCCTGGTTCATACAATTGTATGATTCATTTCTTATATAAAATAAGAAACCGGAATACAACGTTTTTTAATAAATATGACCTAGAATTTTCTTTCAGTGCCTCTTATATTTCCCCGCTTCCAGCTTTTGTTTTGGGGGTCCAGGCAGATGTGATGCCTTAGGCAGCATCCCCTCCTATGCCCCTGGTTGCTTGGTGTCCTAGGAGGCTTAATTTCCTTGGTTCCAGGGAACTTGGTGCCGTGGGAAGCTTGCTCTTCCAGGTTCAAGACTGCTTGGCAAGAAGGGAGTGCTCTGTTCTTCATACTACTTCAAGGGCCCCTTTCTCTTTGTCACCTGTAAACATCTGCTCTGTCACCTGTCTGTAATATAGTGCGCAGTACATCTGACACGTATACACAATGAGTGTATACCACTCGGGCTATGGGTCCGGCGGCATTACCCGACCGGTAATGACCCTCCCTCCTCGGGTCATATTGCCCAAGAATTGCATGGAATAGCTGTCTGCAATCTGGAGTGGAGTAGAGCCATCATGGGCATCTACAAAGACGCAGTATTTGTATTTATTTAAAGGACTGGGATGTCACTTTCTAAGAGAAATTACTTACAAATTTAGAGGTGTCAAAGGCGTTCCGTATCAGAAAGTTGGAAACAAATGGCGAGCTAGTTTGAGCGTATGAACAAATCGGAACATAGCAACAGAATAGCAGGGACCCCCAAAACAAAAGCTGGAAGCGGGGAAATATAAGAGGCACTGAAAGAAAATTCTAGGTCATATTTATTAAAAAACGTTGTATTCCGGTTTCTTATTTTATATAAGAAATGAATCATACAATTGTTCCAGAAAGCACAATCAATAAAATGAACCGCCCACTATCAAACATCAGTACTCAAAACCATGCCTAATGCAGCAATTGTGCACAGCCAAACTCAATCAACCAATTCCATCCAAAATTAAGAAAAAAAGGATTCCACAGAAAAAACACATAATGAAATATAAGACTCATCATTAAATCTCCAGTCCAAATCCTGGGTCCTCAAAACATTCAAACACCCTGGCGAAAACAAGTCCCATCCGGTTTCAAAGTTTAGTTGTTCAAAACGTCTTCATCAGGGAAAAAAAGGATCACTAAAAACATGAAAATACATAAACTTTCTTGAGGGCACATGTTCATCACAATGTTTTACAATAATTTATTAAAAATCCTATCAAACCCAATGCAGTATATATTTCTAAAAAGCCAAAAGGTAGGTACAGATTTGTTTTCCAAGGCCCATAGTGTACCACAAGAAAGAATGAGGGTAGATCCATTTCAACATACATATCGCCATGTGACTCGGGCCCAAGACCTTACCATAGCCAATAGGCAAGCCAGATATCCAAATCACATCCACCTAGTTTAGAGCCATTTTTCAGACAAACGCTCAAAAAAGGGGGTGGGGGAGTTCTGTCGTTCTTTTTTCTGCTGTGTTGAAAAGGAGGGGTGTAGGGTACTCTCTCGATTCACAATCTAGCCCTAAACTTTACACTCCAAGGGGGATACAAAAAGACAATTTAAGTGTCCCTAGCGCGGTCTACATTGATCTTCTCAGGCTGCAGGTTAAGCAAGAAATGTAAATTCAAGAAAAAGCAATTTCTTCTGAGCACTCTATGAAAAACCAGAGGGTGTTTAACAACCTAGTCCCTGGGGATCCTGTGCTCAGGTGGCCAGGGAAAAGGCCATTCCTTTTGGATCCCGGCCCTGTGCGTGGACAAGCGAGGGAGGATCATCTGGTTAGGGCATCCTCTGGGAGTGAGAGAGAATCATCACCTGATGAGACATGGTATTCCCCCTCCCCCTTTTTCCACAACCCATCTAACCCCTATCCCTGCTTATTGTATGGTAAACTACAGCTCCCATAATTCCTCCCCAATTCACATTGACGACACTACTAAGCTGAGGAAGATGAGGCATGAGGCCAGGAAGATTACCTCTACTGAATGTCTCTCTCCCCTTCATGAGACCAGGCTGAGTCAGGCACATAATCCTAACTATACGCACCTGGCACTTGTTAACACTCCCTGTCAGGATAAAATGTGGCATGCACAGTCGCACTCTCAGCGAGGCTGGCTACGAGAAGGAGCAGCTCTTTCGGGGCTGATGCGAACCAGGCTTTGGAAGTTGGAAGGCCAAGGGGCTGATTGGCAGTTGCGAAGAACGAGAGAGAGCCAGCTGAAAATTTCACACTTTTGCAAAGCCATCAGCGTTCCAAAACTGAAACCAAGTGAGCGGAAAGGAGAAACCTTCAAGGTGCGTCGAAGCAGCCCGCTACCCTCCCGGGTGAATGAGCTGGGGATGAGCAGAGGAGGCGTTGGCAACGGCCTTGACTGCTACATGGAAGGCATTGAAGAAAGGAGCCCAGGTAACATGACCAGTGTGTTATCGAAGGAAATGCAAAAAAACAAAGGGTGTTTCACAACCTAGTCCCCGGGATCCCTTAGTCAGGTGGCCAGGGAAAGGCCATTGCTTTTGGTACCCGACTCTGGGGGTGGACATGCACGGGAGGATCACCTGGGTAGGGGGTCCTCGGGGACTTGGGAAGAAGCACCCAATGGTGAGACATGGTATCCCCCTTTTTCCACAACCCATCTAACTTCTATCCCTGTTCATTTTATGGGAAACTATAACTCCCGTAATTCCTTCCCACCTTGTCTTGACAAATGTACTGCACCAAGGAAGATGAGGAAAGAGGACGGAAGGATTACCTCCCCTGACGTGCATTGGGCCTGTCCCTGTAATGAGGCCAGGCAGCGTCGGGCATGTAGTTCTAATAATGTACACCTGCCACTTATTCTCCCTGTGAAAATAAAAAGTGGCGCACACAGACACTTTCAGCAAGGCTGGGTATGAGAAGGAACAGCTCTTCCGAGGCTGAGTCCAACCAAGCTGTGTTAGTTGTAAAGCCAACAGGCTGATGAGCAAGTGAGAAGATCGAGAGAAAGTCAGGCAAGATTTCCAAGCTTTCGGGAAGCCGCGAGTGTTTGAAAGGCAGAGCCGAGCAAGCAGAGGAAAGGAACCTTCAAGGTGCCAGGAAATGGCCTGCGACCCTCCCGGGTGAACGACAGAGTTGGGGAGGAGCAGAGGAGGCATTAGTAACCGCTGTGAGTGGCGAGGAAAATATGAAAGACTTTCATTTAACACAACCGGTGAGTTATCGAGCACAAGAAGTGTCTGGTTGATGTTAAAGGGAAAGTGACAGTGATTTGAAGGTTGCGCGTGTGCCGATAAAACGTGAATGAAGAGAGCAATTGTTAAAAGAAAAGGATACAGAGTAGCAGAGTGGTCCTGTGGTTGCACATTCAAAAGTCTCTGTGAAATGTTAGGAACTTCTGAAAGATATTACAAGCAGAGATCAAAGGAAAGAAAGTTAAGTAAGAGGAAAATGTATGTGAAGTACGTCAAGAGGGTAAAAGTAAAACCACGCCAAGGGGGCAAAAGTTAAATATAAAGAACTTTGGAAAAAGGACCAAGAAGGCAAGTGAAAAAATATAAGAGCTAAAAGTACCAAGAGGCATTGGTGCTGCAAAAGAATTGAAGGAAGATTGAAAGAGAGGTTGAAGTGGTCATGCAGCGGTCTATGTAAATTCTTTGCAGTTTCAAAAGTCTCTGACAGTGAAAGAGATCTAGGCTAAAACGTGAGGAACCCCTCCCCGACCCCCCACGAAGAACAAGACATGCTTGAACACGACAGAAGGAAGCCTGTGCAGAACTATGAGAACATGAGGGCATATGAACTGAGAATTGATGACCAGGCACGTGAAGCCTACGGGAGGGATTGAACTACCAGAAAGTGAAAGCCTAAAGATTGAACTGTACCAGTAAGCCACAATGTGCAAGATTGATAGTACTGTGCCATCCACCCATCCTTTGTTTATTAAAAGGTTTTCTAGACCCCATGGGGTTGCACCTGGGCAAGGGAGTTGGTGCTAAAGCCATTCTGACATTTCTTTTAGACATACTATTTTCCTTTTTGTATTCCCTTAACACATCTGTTCTCTAGAGAAGGAGGGCAAGGTTAGGTTTTCTTAGTATAGGCCTTTTTATTTTGACCAGACTGACTTGGATGTAATGGCCGAGATTAGTCCCATTTTAGAATTAAGGCCAATTAGGAATTCTACCATCCCAAGCAAATTCGTAAATAAAGGTTTTTGAAACTTGTATCCATTGTGTCTGTGTCTACTGCTCGACCATGCCTTCCTCACAACAACAAAAGCCCGGTTTGTGTTAAAAGCAAAGGTAACTGTAACTAAAAGTTGAAGGTTGCGCGTGTGCCAATAAAAACACGTAATGGAGAGGACAATTGCTGAATTGTGAAGAAAGTATACAAAGTAAGTGATCCTGCGGGCCGGAATTGCACATTCGAAAGTCTCTATGAAATGTTCGAGTTCTAGTGTATTAAACTGGAACCGAAGGCAAGAAAGTAACCATGATCCCGAACGAAAGTTGAATAAGTAAAAAGCGAAGTATGTGAACACTGAATATGCCAAGAGGGCCAAGTATATAAACTTTGAAAGAGGCCAAGAGGACAAAGTGAAGAATATAAGAAACTACAAGTACCAAGAGCATTGGTGTTGCACAATGAGGAAGATTGTTATTGTTTGTTTGTTTAAAGAGAGGTCGAAGTGGTCATGCAGAGGTCTACATAAAATCCTTGCATTTTCGAAAGTCTTCGACAATAAAGATATAAAGACAAAACGTGGGGAAGGGAAACCCCTACAAAGAGAAAGACAGGCTCGAGCCTGGCCGAGGGAAGCATGTGCTGAACTGTGGCAAAGTAAAAGTCAAGAGAAGAACTGTGTATTTATGACAAGGCAGACGAAGCCTAAGGAACTGATTCAACTACTAAAAGCTTGAAGCCCAAACCTCAACTGTTTGTTTGTACCAGTAAGCCAAAGTGTGCAAGACTGATAGAACTGTGGCGTCAATTTATCCTTTTAAAGAAACTCTTGAGAACCTGTGCTGCTGAACGTGGGGAGGGGAGTTGTGTCAGAATTCCTCTTCACTGGTTGACCCCGTAGTGTAGAAGAAGAATTCTTCCCACCAATGTACCCCTCTGAATGGTACAAACGCACATACAGAGGGATCAATTAATTGAAAGATGTTTGTATTTCCCTCCGAGACCAACGTAGCTGTAGAAGGAAAGAAGCACAATTAGTATCCAAATATAACTTCTGGCTCCAAACATTTACAAACGCTCCTCCCACACTAACCTGATCAGGGAAAGAACTGATCCTAAGATTTACCACGATCTGAGTACGGGCCGTATATAGTAGAAATATTCTGCAAAACAAACAACCCTTCTGGTTTTACAATCACTTAAGTACAAGAAACAAGACTGCCAACAAATACGTAAGTGCAGAGAAATTCTTACCAGAGGGATTCCAAAATGGTGGAACACACAGTATAACTGGCAAATGTTATTGATGAAACGAGGAAACCAAACTTCCGTCTGATTTACAAGGAATCCGTAAGCAAGAATATCCGCGGTATAACAATGGTGGTTACAACTCCCGCGATGCAGCAGATGCTGTCCCACGGTGCAGCGGAGGCTGTCTCGTGGCGCAGCTGATGCTATCCCACGGTGCAGCGGACGCTGTCCCACGGTGCAGCAGAGGCTGTGTCGCTGAGTGGCGGATACTTTCCCACATTGCAGCGGAGGCTGTCCCACGGTGCAGCTGAGGCTGTTAACCAGTACAAGAAAGTACGAACAGAAGAGCAAGAGTTACGTGAAGTCAACATTATCCAAAGAAATCCTTTAAGCAAAGCCCGGTCGGAAATCACATGGGCAAGACAAGACTAAGGAGTAGGCAAAACCGAATCAAGGGGCGGAAAGAAATGGTCGGATACCAGAAAAGCACAGAGTTACCTAAAGAGACTAGAAAGATCCAGAAATCAAAGTCGGGTCCAAAATCAGGGGGGGTCAAAGTTACCAGGTAATCAAATAACAAGGCCAAGAAACGAGTGGCGCCACAAAATGCTTGATCAGAAGCACTGAGCAAGCAGGGAGGCGGGGTTAAATATCCGGGATCACATGATCACCGCCGTGACCCAGCACGAACGTTGCATCTCCTTAGCAACGTATTGCCTAACTTCCATGGCAACCTCCAGCTGCCTCGGAAAGCCGAGTTTTGAAGTAATCTCCCCTGCCATCCACTGCCTGACGTTTGGTTGGTTCTCCTGTGTTTTTTGGTTACATGAAACGTACGTAGACAATTATGAAAACCTGTATGCATAACAGTACCCTCCCCTAAAGACGGGTCCCGTCCCCTCGAGGCCCAAAACTCAGATATTAATCGAGGAGCATGTATATGACTGACGGGTTCCCATGTTCTCTCTTCCAGACCATATCCCTTCCAATCCACATAATACATCCTGACACCCCTGGAAACCTTGGTATCCAGAATCTTGTGGACTTCATACTCCTCTTCACCTTTCACAGACAAAGGAGACGGACGTGAAGGGAGAGAGGTACCAGGATGAAAGGCTTTAACGAGGGATACATGGAAAACAGGGTGTACTCTCCACTTGGCAGGAAGAGGCAGCCGTATGACGACAGGATTTATTACTGCCGTGATAACAAACGGACCGGTGTAGCGTGGGAGAAGCGCCCTTCTACCAGGAATATGCAAATTCTTCGTGGATAGCCAAACCTTTCCCCCCACTACATACGTTGGGGCTGGAGAACGATGGCCGTCAGCGAAGTGTCTGGCACTAGACTGAGCATTTTCAAGGTATAGTTTAACCTGCGTCTGTATCGAAACAAGTTGCTGAATGCAAGAGGAAGCATGCGGGGTGACGAGCAGGTAGAACAGGAGAGAGAGGCATAGACCTAGGATGCCTACCATATAAGGCAACAAATGGTGAAGATCGTGAAGATGAATGGAGAGAATTATTATAAGCAAATTCTGCCATCGAAAGCAATGAAAGCCAGGTGTCCTGATACTGATGAGTAAGACACCTAACATATTGTTCCATAGTTGAATTGAGACGTTCCGTCTGTCCGTCTGTTTGGGGATGGTACGAGCTGGAATACCTCTCATCAATTCCAAAAGAAGCGGTAAGGGATTTCCAGAAACGAGAAGTAAACTGTGAGCCCCTATCCGTAATGATAATATAAGGGAGACCAAAAAAACGAAAAACATTTTCCAGAAACAAATCCGCCAATGTTGGGGCGGTAGGGAGACCTTGACAAGGTACGAACAACGGCAGTTTGGTAAAATAATCAATGATCACCCAAATGGTGTTGAAACCAGAAACCGGAGGCAAATCCACCACAAAGTCCATGGAAATCATGTACCATGGATAGTCAGGGACAGGCATAGACTGAAGCAAGCCTACAGGTTCAGAATGAGAGCTTTTACATTGTGCACATACATAACAACAAGCAATGTGTTCGGCAACATCTTTAGCCATAGAAGGCCACCAGCACCACCGCTGTAGGAGATCTATGGTCTTCTTAGTACCCGGATGTGCTGCTAACATTGAATCATGGCACCACTTGATGGCCTTCTTTCGAGTATCATCATCTGGAAGCAATAGCAATCCCTTGATATGAGGCAAACCATGTATGACTTCAATATTAAGTCTGGCCGCTTCCGCAGGATTTTGTTTCACCCATTCCTGTAATTCATCACGCAAGGTAGGTTGTAAAATACAAGCACAGATCACTTGATGTGGCAATAGAGGATGACCGTCTGCACTTGGAGGAGACGACTCACCATGTATGCGTGAGAGGGCATCGGCCTTCGTGTGTAATGAACCGGGCCGGTACGTAATGGTGAAATTAAACATCGAAAAGAACTCATACCACCTAGCATGCCGGGCAGTAGAACACTTAACTAACTGACTGTAGAGCTACTAGATTCTTGTGGTCAGTGAAAACCTGAAAACCTGAACAGGGAATGCTGTACCCAATAAATGATGTCGCCAGGTCAGGAAAGAATCCCATACTGCTAACACCTCTCTTTCAGTGATATTATAGTTTCGTTCATAGGAAGTCAATTTCCTTGAATGAAATGCCACCGGATGCAACCCTTTGGTTTCTGGACATTCTTGAGAGAAAATGGCACCAAGAGCAATGTCCGAAGCATCAGCTTCTACCACAATTGATAGATTAGGATTAGGGTGTTGGAGCACAGGAGCGCTGGTGAATGCAGATTTGAGACTCTGGAAGGCTTGATCACAAACACTGTCCCAAAGAAAAACTGTTTTACTGCTTGTCAAAGCTGTCAATGGGGTGACCAAAGTAGAAAAATCTCTAATAAACCTCCTATAAAATTTTGCAAACCCCAAAAAGGATTGCAGGGCTTTCAAAGAGGTGGGTGTAGGCCACTCCAAAACCACCTTAACCTTAGACTGGCTCATTTGAATTCCTTTACAGGTTATCTCAGACCCCAGGAATTCCACTTCCGAAGCATGGAAAATACATTTCTCTAATTTAGCAAACAAATTATTTTCACGCAGTCTTTGTAAGACGCGAGAAACGTGTGTCACATGTAACTCATAGGATGTGGAATATATCAGTATGTCGTCCAAGTAACCTATTAGAAACTGGTCCATCATGTCGTGAAAAACATCATTGATGAAATATTGAAACGTAGCGGGAGCATTACAGAGCCCAAACGGCATGACTCTGTATTCAAACAACCCATACCTGGTCTTAAAGGCCGTTTTCCACTCATCTCCACTACAGATTCTTACTAAATTGTAAGCACCGCGTAGGTCCAATTTGATAAAGATAACAGATGAACCCAGTTGATCTAAGAGCACAGAGATGAGAGGAATGGAATATTGATTCCGAACAGTGATGGAATTGAGAGCCCTATAGTCAATACACGGACGGAGGTCCCCCTCTTTTTTGGGCACAAAAAATAAGATAGAAAGCCGCAGGTGAACGTGAGGGGAATATGAACCCTGATTTCAGAGACTGATCAATGTATTCCTTCAGAATGAGATCTTCCTTGTGGGTTAAGGAATAGATCCTACCTGATGGTAATTTTCCCCCAGGGATCAAATCAATAGGACAGTCGTAAGGTCTGTGCGGGGGCAAAACCGAACCACCTCCTTCATCAAACACATCCTTAAATTCAGAATATTCTGTAGGCAAAACACTGGTTATAACTGCTCCAATAGTAGAAGCAATATCCAATAGAGGATGGCAAGGACTATTCGCTGGGACCTTGTTCTTCCAACACCGGTTCTCACAATATTCTGACATAAATTCAATACTGCCTGTGTGCCAATCAATGGAAGGGTTATGTAACCGTAGCCACGGAATTCCTAATATGAGCCTGAACTGTGGTGCAGCTATAAGATCAAAGAAAATATTTTCTGAAGGTCCAATTATAGTCTCCATTGCCAAATCCTCTGTCTGCTGGCACCATTCCAGAAACCAGGGTGGATCCATCCACAGCGTTCACAATAACAGGATTCACTTTATCAATGATAGGAATGCCCAGATCCTTGGCATACATGGTATCAATATAGTTTCCTGTAGCTCCAGAATCTATGATTGCTGTGGCTTGAACACTCTTGTCTTGTGATAACTTGAAATTTACCTCCATTTTAACAGGTTGGACTAATATGGAGTCCTTGAAAACATAAGTGCTCGGCAATTGGACTCCTCTTATTGCCGAGCTCTCGCGTTTCCCTGCTTTTTGAAGGGTTTCTTGGTGCAAGCTTTCAATAGGTGTTCTGAAGACCCACAATAGAAACACAAATTATTTTTCTTACGATGCTCTCTTTCTTCTTGTGAAAGAGGACCTCGTGTAGCTGCCCCAATCTGCATGGGTTCTGGTGCAACAGTAGACGATACAGGGTTGATGTGGACGTCAGGAGCCACACCACGTTTCTCCCCTTTTCTAGCAGCTTTACGGGCGTCTATCTGAAGAACTAGTTCCAGTAATTCTGGAAAGGAGGCTGGAACTACTGGCACCATAGCAAGGGTATCTTTTAAAGCTTCGGATAGTCCTTTATAGAACAATGAGGCCTTCTTATTATTAGGCCAACCCGTCTCAGCAGCTAATTGATTAAACTTCGCTAAATAGGCCAAGAGTGTCGTATCCCCTTGCTGCAAACTTAACAATTCCAACTCCATGACTTGGGCTTTGTATCGAGTATCGAACACCTTGCCCATTGCTTCAATCAATGCGTCACAATCGAACAATAACGGACTGCCCTCTTCCAAAAGAGGGTTAGCCCAGGCAGCTGCAGTACCCCCAAGATGGGACAACAAGAAGGCTGCCTTGGTTGCAGAATCAGGAAAAGAACCTGGGCGGCATAAAAAGTGCAAGCGACATTGATTTAGAAATGTCCTGAAATGTTTTGGGTCCCCATGGAACCTCTCCCGTGGAGCCAAAGGAAATTATGACGTAATATACACTGGCCCGGCCTCCGCCTGTGCGGGTTCAACGACCGCGGCATTCGGTAATGCCGGTGCTGCTTGAGGCATTGGCCTTATGGCTGTTTGGAGTTCCAAAATTTGTTGTTGAGTGGTGGAATGAGCATTAGCCATATCTGTTCTCAAATCTGCCACTAATTGGAGGAGGTTAGCTAGGGTCTTGTTGGGGTCCATGTTTAGGAGGCTTCTGATTATGTCAAAATTCCTCTTCACTGGTTGACCCCGTAGTGTAGAAGAAGAATTCTTCCCACCAATGTACCCCTCGGAATGGTATAAACACACATACAGAGGGATCAATTAATTGAAAGATGTTTGGATTTCCCTCCGAGACCAACGTAGCTGTAGAAGGAAAGAAGCACAATTAGTATCCAAATATACCTTCTGGCTCCAAGCATTTACTAACACTCCTCCCAAACTAACCTGATCAGTGAAAGAACTGATCCTAAGAAGATTTACCACGATCTGAGTACGGGCCGTATATAGTAGGAATATTCTGCAAAACAAACAACCCTTCTGGTTTTACAATCACTTAAGTACAAGAAACAAGACTGCCAACAAATACGTAAGTGCACAGAAATTCTTACCAGAGGGATTCCAAAATGGTGGAACACGAAGTATAACTGGCAAATGTTATTGATGAAACGAGGAAACCAAACTTCCGTCTGATTTACAAGGAATCCGTAAGCAAGAATATCCACGGTATAACAATGGTGGTTACAACTCCTGCGATGCAGCAGATGCTGTCCCACGGTGCAGCGGACGCTGTGTCACTGAGCGGCAGATACTTTCCCACGTTGCAGCGGAGGCTGTCCCATGGTGCAGCTGAGGCTGTTAACCAGTACAAGAAAGTACGAACAGAAGAGCAAGAGTTACGTGAAGTCAACGTTATCCAAAGAAATCCTTTAAGCAGAGCCGGGTCGAAAATCACATGGGCAAAACAAGACTAAGGAGTAGGGAAAACCGAATACAGGGGCAGAAAGAGAAGGTCGGATACCAGAAAAGCACAGAGTTACCTAAACAGACTAGGAAGATCCAGAAATCAACGTCGGATCCAAAATCAGGGGGGTCAAAGTTACCAGGTAATCAAAGAACAAGGTCAAGAAACGAGTAGCGCCACAAAATGCTTGATCAGAAGCACTGAGCAAGCAGGGAGGCGGGGTTAAATATCCGGGAACACATGATCACCTCCGTGACCCAGCACAAACGTTGCGTCTCCTTAGCAACGTATTGCCTAACTTCCATGGCAACCTCCAGCCGCCTCGGAAAGCCGAGTTTTGAAGTAATCTCCCCCGCCATCCACTGCCTGACGTTTGGTTGGTTCGCCTGTGTTTTTTGGTTGCATGAAACATACGTAGACCATTACGAAAACCTGTTGTTACCTAAGCCATTGTGACATTTCTTTTAAGACACTATTTTTCCTTTGGTATTACCTTAACACATTTGTCATTTGAGAAGTAAGGCAGGGTTTGTTTTATTTAGTATAGACCTTTTTATTTTGACTAGACTGATTTGGACGTCTTTCTTTTTTGTTTAATGGTTGAGACTGCTCCCATTCTAGAATTGGGGCCAACCCAATCAAAATAACAAAATCACGTTTTTCGAATTTGTGGCTACTATTAATACCATGCCTTCAAGTGGAATATATCAAGTGAAGGAAAAAGACTCATCTGTTTGAAGGCAAAACACTATCAGTCACAATACGAAGGCGAAAAGGTCAATCCAGAAAGCGACTTGCACGCCGTTGCCTAAAAATAAAGGCAACATGTCAGTGTGGATTACCAGCACTGGACACATGAAGTAAGTTGCAGAAGAGGAGCTCAAAAAACCCTTTAAGGGGTGGCTAATTAGCTTAGGAGGGACACAGACATCACGGCAAGTCAGACTTACTTGGAGAGAGTTCACATACTTGATTCGTTAGTCCGTGATGTATGGAAGGAGGTACCCTAGAGAAAACTTAGCCGGCGTCCTCACTGTGCCGTCAAAAAGGTATCTGAAAAACGTGGGTCATGTGATAAATAAGTAAATGTGGTGATTACATGACTGGTTTGGGCCTGAACTTAGTTTCTATCCCATCACCAATATTGGAAAGGGAAAAGACAAGTCCCTCTAGTAAAACTAAAAAAGGACTTGGAAAGAAGAGTTTATTTGTGCCCGGTGGGTCCGTTCGTGGTGAATGAAAGGCGTCACCTAAATAAAGTCCTGAATATCCCCTTCACTACGTTATCAAGGTGTACCAAAAAAGGACTAAGTGTACCCCTGGTTGTGTCGTATAGTAATTAAAAATTAATTTGACCAATCTAATCATGAGACTGAAAATTTGACCATGAGGATTTTTTTGTCTGGGCCATTATTTGTTGGGCAGGAAGGGAAAGTAAGTGTAAATTACACCAGTTCCTGCAAATATGAAAACAATTACATGACTGCAGAGCACCATTACAGTATCACATTATCTGTGGATGTATCTAACCCTCAGGTATATTTAATACAAGGTCAATCATTTTTAAAATGAACATAAAAAATTGCTCTTTAGACGGAAGTTGATGAGCAATATCTGCATTTGTTGGTTCCTAATACATTATCAATGTGAAACCAAATCAAATCAGCAGCAAGGTGTCCATGTTCATTATAATGGACTGCTAGAGGGGTGTTAGGAAAGAAATGAACCTCTTCCAACCCCCTAGGCATTTTAAGGCGAATCCCATGAATACACTTGCAATGTGCTGGGGGGGAGGAGGGTGTGCTAAGAGACTTTGTACGGACACAATATTATGCAAAATATAGATGCTTATTCTTAGTGCGCGCATATAAATTGGCGCCATTTTCATAACTATGGTAGAAACATTCAACCCTGCATGGCTGCGCGATAACTACAGACCCAATGAAGAAACCTGAATAGTATCAAGTGCTGACGATAGAGACCCACGCTGTTAGCTCTCTTAGAAACTCTCCATTGTTCTACACCTGTTGCCAATACGGGTTATCCCGATGAAGAATGTGCCCTGCAAGGCCACGTGACAGTACCAGACGCCTCACAGTGTACATTTATCGCAGCCAGGCCAAAGCAGGCCTCTGGCCCCCACCCAGCCAACCATGAGTTATGACATCCACAACTGTCCCAGTCCAAGACCCTTGAATTCCACGATAGTAAGTGGCCCCACACCACCAACCATAAACCCACTGGCCATAAAAGATCTGTAAGAACACAACCACTCCCCTTTATTTCATAATGACAGGATTTGTAATGTGAGTTACAGGGTGGAATAAATTATAGTCCAAAGCGAGGGTGGAAGCCTTGGGTGGAGATAGTGCGATACTGAATGAGTGGGTCAGCGTGATCTTAAGCCTCCCTCTGTGCCAGTCCCGAGCCTCCAGGTGCACGCCATAATGATAGGGTAGCATTGATCTGCATAGTAACTAATTGCAAACTCGTCCTTGGTTCCCTAGAGATGTGCCCAGCAGACCCCACATAATGGAAGACCGACAGGGCTGGGGCCAATGGCTTGGAATCTCCTAGGGAGCGGGCTGACCATGTGTAGGGTCTCACCAACCAGTCACGCAGGATTTTACTTTACATGTTTACGTCGCTGATGACAATGTTTTTCCTTATAACAGTCTGCTTGTACCATTTTTTGGCAGAATGTTCTTTAGCAGCAGAATTCTTTGCTGGCATACCTTTCTTTTTTAATGATTTTTTTTCTTTTTTTTGCGTGATTAAAACTTGTTCTCCTTGCAAGAATCTCTTGGCTTTTTGACCCTAGCGGGTTGTATTTTTTTTCTGGCGTGCTGTCAGGGGCAGAACCATTTCTTTTTTTTTTACATATCTTCAAGCGATGCTCAATGATTTGTAAGTGAAACTGGTGGCTGGTCTTGCCTATGTAGATTTTATCACACGAGCGTATGATTGCATATATTACATTCAAGCTTTTACATGCAGTAAAAGACCTCAAATGGCATGTGCGTTTGCCAGCATCAGATTGTTGTACCTTCATTGAAAATGTGCATGCAGTACACAAATTGCATGGAAAGTGTCCAATCACTGATCTATTTATCACATTTAGAGTAGGAGTCTGTAGAGGCAAAGTCCTGGATGCTCCCACTAGCTGTTGTTTAAAACATCTAGCTTTCTTATAAGCAAACAGATTTTTCCAAGCGGTGTTCAGCAGTCTCTAGTACGTTCCAAAATGGAACCCCTAATTGCTTGTGCTTGTTTGCAAAAAGTCAAAGCACATACCTACACATTTTCAGCACACAGCGGAATAAAGAAGCGCCCCCCTTTGTCGTTTTTCTGAACGTGTGGTGGAATGGGTTTATTCTTTCTTGTGGGCCTTGGGAAACAAATCTTTTTTCTTCCCTTTTGGCTTTTTAAAAATCTATACCGCATTGGGTTCGGTATGATTTTGAATACATTATTGTAAAACATTGTGATGAACATGTGCCCTCACGAATGTTTACGTATTTTTGTTTTTCGTGATCCTTTTTTCCCCCTTATGAAGACTTTTTGAACAACTATATGTCGAAATCGTTTGGGACTTGTTTTCGCCAGAGTTCTTTAAATGTTTTGAGGATCCATGATTTGGACTGGAGATTCAATGGCAATCTTTTATTTCATGTATGTGTTTTTATTTTCTGTGTAATACTTTTATTCTTAATTTTGGATGAATTTGGATCTGGTTGATTGAGTTTGGCTGTGTACAATTGATACATTAGTTGTGGTTTTGAGTACTGATGTTTGATAGTAGTGGGCGGTTGATTTGATTGTGCTTTTTGGAATCATTTTATGATTAATTTCTTATATAAAATAAGAAACCTGAATAAAATGTTTCTTTTATAAATATGACCTAGAATTTTCTTTGAGTGCCTCTTCAGATTGGGTCATAGACCAGGGACAAGACAAAACAGAAAATATAGAATCATGTCACTCACAAAGGTAATATTGAGCTGGGGGTGGAGGTAGGTGCTTCAAATTAAAGATGAGTACTATACAAATGTGCAATATTACATTGTGGGGCGCTGGAGGGAGTTGGTGGGGAGAGGTAGGAAGGATGGGGGAGCCGGAGCTCCTTCTTTGGCAAGCTTGTCAAGTTTAAGCTTTGAAGAGATCTGCAGTTGGGCTGGCCTTAACTCTGATGGGCATTGGGTTAATTTAGAGTGGGGTGAGTATGTCGAAAGTGCGTAAGTGAGATGAGATGCAGGGAGCACAGGGCAATGAAGTTGAGTGCTGAGCAGGAGCGTAGGGTACGAGAGGGGGAGTTGATATACAGTGTTTGACTTAAGACCATTCATAGCTTTGTAAACTAGGAGAAAGAAATTGATAGGGGAACAGTTGTGCATGGAAAGCCAACCAGCATGGTGTCTGTTGGTAGAAGTGGGGGAGGATTTGGGTAGGTTGTAGAGTGCGGGTAGCAAATTTGAAGACTTTGTCTAGAGGGAGTACGGAGTAGAGAGGAAGGCCAGGGTGTGGGCATGAGTGGTACTCTAGTTTGCTGAGAACGAGGGTGGAGATTCGAATTTTCATAGTGATGAGTACGATATGGGATATTTTCCAAATGTTGAAGGCTAACCCGAGCCGTAGAGACAGTGGTAGCGTTGAATTGTTGCAGTCTGAAGTCTGTCGGAGCACTCCAAGGTTGCAGGTCTTGGGCAAGAAGGTGGGTCGTGACTGGGATAGGAGAGGGGAGAGTGGGGATGGAATTGGAAGCCGGGAGAAAGATGACCTTGGTTTTCCAAGAGCTCACAATGAGGCAGTGGAAAGCCATCCAGTGACAGATTTCAGTGCGACAGTTGGTAATCTGGTCTGAGATGGGTGCAGTGAATAGGGGAGAGGAGAACACTGTAAGTGACCTATACATTCAAATTACAATTGTTAGAAAGAGACTTGAACCAAAAGTACATATGTCACTCCAGTTTGAACGCCTTTATGAATTTCTATATCAATTTACATAAAATCATGCATACAATTTATAAAAGCACACACCTTACAAAAAATACAAAATAATTATTTTTTTAAAACCTACAAATTCCCATTGCAATATTACAATTACTTGTGTTCCAGACCTTGGCTGTGTCAAATAATTATCAACTTTAAATACAGTTGTACTGAACAGTCTGGATGTTTACATGAGATGGCTAGAACTCATTGATTCTGTTAACATGTTTACAATACCCTACATGTTTGTGCCCTTGTATAATATGATTATTGGATATTCTTCCCGGGTATGCTTTTGATTAATGGTTTTTTAGGGGAGTGGATCTCAGTCTTTATAGTCGTCTTCTTTGTAAATGGCTACTTCTTCTTGGCATTACATTGATATGAATGACATGTTTCTCCTCGAGGTGCACCACTACCTCTGTTCCTTTCACTGGACGTTTTCCAAACAAACCCAAGAATCAAGAATGGCTTAGCAGGAAATCCTCCTATAGAAATAGAGAGAAACTCTTTTTATAAATTAAAGATGAGCAGTATTGTATTGGTATTATGCAAGATTTGTGTGACCAAAATGTTTACCTTGCTCACATGTCTTGCACAGATGTTTGCCCCGATTACCAAAGCTTATTTCATAAAAGTTAAGGTCCTAGTTTTACCGGGCCACAGTAGATTTCTGGGGTAAAATTACGTTTTTGTTAGATGTTTGTCCTAATCGAGCGAAATACTTTTTAGGAACTATGGATCTTTTGTTTTATAACAAACTTTGAATGTATAAATGATAGTTTGTTATCCTTTCTACTTGCTATATGTACCTTGGTTTTTCTTCCCTACTTATCTATGTGATCATACTGCGTGTCCGTCACCGTTAAACACGTGGGCGGCTGCCTTATTTTATGCACGTGGAAGTTGTTTTTGTCGCTACACGAGGTCATATTTGGCGTTGCTGTGTGATACGGGTGACCCAATTTTATTATTGGTTTTGTTAATGTATTGACTGCTCTATAGCACTGGGTTATATTGTCGCAGGCAAGCTTTCTCCGCCTCGGTTTCTGCGTCCACAGTGTTAGTGTATGGTAGCATTGCAGACTTATGTTGCGGATGTTGGAGGGGGGCGGTAGAAAAGGATAGAATAGAGAGGGATCAGGGTGTCCCCAGTGAGTTAATTTAAAAAGAAAAGAGGGGCGTGGCAGCAGGAGTGTCCTCTGTCTAAGGGCACCTAGTGGAATAGCACTCTGCCCAATGAAAGAGGGCAAATGGACCCGCACTGACCATCTGTGGAGAGCGGTGCTAGACGCTTAGTAAAATTTAAAAAAAAGAGTAAAGCGAGGTGAGACTAGACCATTAGAGTCACATTTCCCTACCTTTCCCCCCCCCCATAAGGGTTCCCTTTTATTAAAGGCTCTTTTAACTGCTGTGACGAATCCCCAGATGTCGTCACTTCTTTCCTAGGTGGAGCCCCTTCCCATGCAGCCAGGGAGGTGAGGATGCTACCATATAGTGCCTCTGGGGGTGGTACTTCGCAGGTGGACGTCATGAGGAGGCGAAACCCCATGGGACTAGTGACGACCTAGGGAGAATATGGTATTTTTATATATATATATATATATATATATATATATATATATATACACATATATACACACACACACACCACACCCCCCCCCCCCCGAATCCAGTATCCTCGCCTATGTGTGATTGTCAGATCCGTGAAAACACAATTCCTGTGAGGAGGAACAGTAGGGCTGACTCCAGTGCATGCACAATGCAATATACTGAGACGAGGAGGAGGCGTGTAGCCAGCATGGGAGGCAGACTGAAGAACCAGAGAGGAAGCCCCTAGGAAGACTGAAACCGACGAAGAGGACCAGGAGCTCCTGTTGAAGGTACAGGGACTGCCCAGGTCCACAGAGCGAATACAAGAAACCATTTTAAGAGGGTCTTGGGACCCATAACTAAAACATAAGAAAGTTTGGTCAAAGTCATATAACTCGTGGCTAGTGAACTGGGTATAGTAGAAGTTGAACAGACTGGGTCAGGGACCTGCATGTGAACGAGGAGGAATTCCTCAACTGTGCATCTTCTTCGTGGCAGTACCTGGCAGGGAAGTGTACCGGGTCTGCCTACCCAATCCACTGGAGAGGCTCACAACAAATAGCTTGAGAAAGGCCAGGGGAAGGGAGACATCCCCTACCTCCCCCTGGCCCCCCAAACCTTCTTGAACCGTGATTAAATGCTTGACAAGGGCCTTAAAAGGGAGTCGTCCCCCCAATGTCTGTGAAGTGTGACAAAAGACAGAGAGATCAGGGGAAGAAAGCCATACCCCATTGAGTTGTGTACCGTAACACCAAGTAGCAGAAAGCCCGGGATAGGAGTCATTGCCCTGGCATGGCATGACTTGGGCATTCTGACAGATTCCTTAGTTGAGGCAGGGAAACTCCTCTTAGTGTTTGGGAGAGAGAGGCTTCTACTTTATTCTTGAACAAAGAAAGTCTGTGTCAACAATCGTGCCACCTGTGTGTCAGTCCCCGCCTTCTGCACCCTTATACTACTTGTTGAATTCTTTTCATTCGTTGATATGAGAGCGTATTAGCCTCTGATGCATAGGCTCCATCAGTTTTGCAGATTCTTTTTTTTAACATCTCCTGGAAGTGTTTGGCATGGTTACTTTGATCGAGCTTGTGGCAGCTTGCAGTCTTTAAGCCTGGCGGGCCTTCTGCGGCACTGGCTTGACCTCCTGAGTACTTTCTTCTACTCAACCGACATCCTCACTTGACCACACAGCCACCTGTTTTTCCCTGCAGCCCCCTCAATTTTAGGTTCTCCGTTCCTTTCTTCATGTTCACACCCGTTTATTCCGTTTTCAATACTCCTCTTCTTCACTCCCTTTGAAATCTTCTGTTGCATGCTTGTCTGCCCCACTGCCTTTCATACAGTCTACTCTCATGTTCTACACACTGCTGTCTTCTGAGAGCACACATTTCCTTCCGGTCTGTATCACATTGGCAGGACTGCGATACTTGGTCATAAAGTGTTGTATAAAACTGTTATTTTAAATAATACCAGTAATATGCCAATGGCATGATAGGTAACTGAGTGAGATGCAAGAGGTATCTGCAACAGATTCAGTAACACTAGAAAGCCTTCCTGCAGAGATCTGCACAAGCTGAGCATTCAATTCATACATAATGTGCAGCACAATATGTTGGTTCGTTATAAAGAATGCACTCATATGCAGGGGATACGTTTTATGTGTTGCTGCATATAACAGGAGTGATTATACACAAGGGCTGCAATGATATCGGAAGGCTGCATAATAAGCATGGGCTCCAAAATGCCCATGGGATGCAGCGATACAGAAGGGATGCAATGACATGCAGTGGATTTGATGATACCCGAGGGAAATCCTCTTCTTTGATATAATGCAAGGAAAATTATGTCCCCAGAGAGAATAAATAACACACAAGGGATGTAATGATATGCAAGGTAAATGGTGGCACCAGCAGGATGCAGAAATGACGCAAGCGATACAATGATCTACAAGGCAAGCAATGCAGGTGGTACATGAGGGATGCAATGGTTATGTTAAAGGTTCTTATACCGCACGTGGTTCCTTGGCGCTCTGGCTGCTCTGTAAAGCAAGAGGGCAGTGGGGGTAAGTTTGCAGGACTCAGCGTGAAAAGGGAGCAAGAGAGCAGTGATGTGCTGTTGGCAGCTTCAGTTCAGTTGACACCATTGTGCAAAAGATGCAACAGTTTTGGTAGATGCGAGTGCCTCCTCAAATAATAGCATGACGTACACTTTTCTGGCTAGTGTGATGCATCCAGTGAGATAGTCACCTCTCCCCAAGTGAGAGCACCCTTCTTTGGGTTTAGGGAGGTGAGCATGCTACACTTACCCCCTAGGGGACAGAGCAAGCGGGATCTGTCTGGACATCTATCCCCGACACTAGCACCTTTATGGAGTATACAGGGGCTAGGTAGTATGATTAATCCCTACACTCTTTTATCATGGCTGATTCAGCTTCTGTTCCTCCCTTTACCCTATCTCCATGAAATATGGTGGAGAGATGAGTGACCCAACCCCTTGGAGCAGCGTCCAGGGAAGAACCAATCGGAAGAGAGAATCTGGAACCACAGGTGGTGTGGCCAGTGAGAGAGAGAACGTCCGTTTTGGTGTGCCGCTTCACAATGTGCACAGGCAGGGTGCGACAAGGCACGGAGTAAGAGCGGCCAGAGCAGCCCTTATCCGGCAGAGAGACTGGAGAATGAAGCACCTCAGAAAGCCGAACCGAGGTACTGCGAAGAAGATGCCTAACCACCCCCGCACACAATGAGCAGTAGAAGGAACTTGGCAAAGGCTAGTGTTAGGCAGAATCCTGTGCAGTGCCCTTAGGGACCACTACACACAATTAAGACTACAGGTGGCAATATAAGCTTTACCTTTGGTACAAGCCTGTACTACTATGTCAGAGTGGTAGCAGTGGCGGAGCAGCCAGGCTTATCTCAAGAGTATATGAGCAGTAGCAGAGATTACACAAAGGGACCACAATTACTGTGACTCAAGCAAACACTGACTCAAGGTTTCAGGTAAAAAAATACAAGTACATTTTTTTTTTAAACCATTAGTTATAAACGCAACACTTCTATTAAACTCAAATAAAAACCACACGTTAAATATACTACAACTAACCAATTCACTTTGTACAGTACGTCTCAAGGTAAGTACCCTGTGTTTGAATGAACCGGTGTTACGAACAAAACACGTTACCGCGAATACGATTGCGATCACTTTTTGACAGTTCGGTCTACTAAATAAACGCATATCCGTGACATGAAATGCTACTGGGGCAAAAACACACTTAGCACCTGAGATACCCAGAGGGAGTTGGAGGCAAAAATCACAGGCAATATTTTGATTAGGCAGGCAGAATCAAAAAACACTCGGACAGGAGTTCAAAAGTCAAAGGGCCGGAGTCAGGGTCGAAAGACACCGGGGCCTGTTGCCGAAGATCACACAGCCAGACAGTTCACGATTCCACGTAGCCAAAAGTACTTCGCTATTGTCAATGTTCAGAAGCAAAAGTTATAAGAAGGAGGGAAGACAAGGGCAAGCCTTGGAAATGAAGAAAAGGGATTCACCCCGTTTCCTCAAGTAGAACACAGTACCTTGTTCCAATGGTGCAGCTGGTGCCTTGGCAGTTGTTCCTGTTGGTTTCCCGCAGACCCACGATTCCTGGAGCTTCGTCGTGAAGGAGGACGTCTGAAGGGGGTTTGCACCACACAGTGATGAAGCCGGCAGCAGCGATAAGGAATAAAACGTGCGCTCCTTAAAAACAGGAGAGGCTCTTCAGGTGGCTATCCGGATCACTACAGCAGTGTGCAGCGATTTCGACCATGGAAGAGGATCCTCTGACTGTGGAAGATGAGCTGGTTATCCCCACCAAGCTCAAGGGAAGAAGACTCCGATCTGGATCTTCTCTGAGTCGTTGAAGGGAAGATAGCTCAGGACCGCAGCAGGACTTCTCCGAGACGGGGTAGTTGCAGCAGCCATCGTTTTCTCTGCTTCTCTTCGGTTCCTTGTACTTGCAGTGGCGACTCTCTGACTTCTTGCCCAAGAGACCTGCCTTTTATGCGAAAAACCCCCATCCACACAGCCTGGCTGTCAATCACCCAGCAGGGGGGCTGTCCAGCCCGGACAACTACCCTGGCCAATCATGACAAAGTGCGACTTGGGTTTCCTAGGATACCCTGTGCAGGGGGTGACTATACCCCTCCTCACATTCAGCCCACCTAGACACCCAGGTGCCTTGAGGAGGGCTTCTGAGCAGAAGCCTGCCAAAAGACAGTGAACAAAGAAGACGAACCTAGTTTGCCGCGCAAAGTAAGACACAAGAAGGACTTTAACAAAAAGAAATGGCAAATAAACCCAACCAGAGCCAAAAGAAAGACGATTTGGTCAAGTGGGTTTATGTTCGAGGCTAATATAATAGCCAAGAACAGTACCACGTTTATCTAATATAATTGCAGTAGAAAAGTTAGGGTAGATACCACTGCCACCAGCCAAGTCTAAATGTTAAGAGCGAAACAATGCTCTAGGAGGTACAGATAAAAAGGGATACGAATTAACCCTTTCCAGTACTCCATGAAAGATGGGGTATACTGGATCTGTGGTAGATTGACTAAGTAAAGTTAATTTGTATTTGTATTTGTATTTATTTATTTATATTGCGCAGCCTGCCCAAAGGCATCAGGGCGCATGTTTAGAAGGGTTACATAAGTTTACAGAAAGACAGATTACAAATTGCATAGTAAATAAGCATACATAGAAAGTCGTCACAATAAATACAACAGTGGGTGGGGTTGTAGAGCATGCAATGGATGATTACCACATGGTGGTCAACTCTTCCTCTTGCTCATAGAGCCATTGTTTTGTTCTATGTTTGAAGGATTGGAGGGAGGGGACGTTCCTGAGGTCATTGGGTAGTGAGTTCCAGAGCTTAGCTGCCAATACCGGGAAGCTTGAGCCTCTGGCAGTCTGTAGTTTAAAGCTGGGAATAATGAGTGTATGTGCTTGCGCAGCTCTTAGTGGTCTGTGGGCTGTGTGTTGTGTAAAGCGCTATGACAAGTAGGCTGGTGCTGCGTTGTTCTGTGCTTTGTAACTTAAGATAAGAGTTTTGAAGGCAATACGCTGTGGGATAGAGAGCCATCGCACGTTCCGTCTCGTGGATGAGATGTGGGTGCGCCTAGGAATGTTGAGAGCAGCCCTAATGGCGTTATTCTGGGTTACCTGAAGTTTGTCGATGTTTCTTTGATTAGTTCCGAGGTACAGGGCATTACAGTAATCAATTTTGGATAAAATAAGGGTTCTGGCAAGGATCAGGCAGTTGTCCAGAGTTAGGAAAGGACGGCAGGCAGTGATTAGTTTGCACGTGTAAGCCGATGCTGAAGCTACTGAGTTAGTTTGTCTGGTGAGCGAGAGGGTGGAGTCTAAGTAGATTCCAAGTGTTTTAGTAACGTTGGAGACCTTAATAATGTTGCCATCAATGTTGAATGCGTCATATTTGCTGTCAAGTTTTGCAAGTTTAGATTGGGAGCCTAAGATGAGTAGCTCAGTCTTCTCGTCGTTGAGGCAGAGACCGTGGTGGGCCATCCACGCCTGGATGACGGTGTAAACTCCATTGAGAGCTTTGACGTCAGTTGCGTAGTCACCGGTGATAGGGATGAGTATCTGGGTGTCATCCGCATAATTTGTATAGGTGACACCCAGATGGTCAAGAATATCAAAGAGTGGTTTCGTAAAGACGTTATAGAGCGTGGGTGATACGCATGAGCCTTGTGGGACACCGCAAGGAACATGTGCTGGGTCAGCTGCGGCATGAGATGAGAAGACTCTCATGGATCTGTTTGCAAGGAATGAACTGATCCAGGAGGTAGCTGCATCAGAGAAATGGGCAGCCGTTTTAAGATGCTGGCAAAGGATTTGGTGATCTACCAGATCAAAAGCGGCTGATAAATCTAGGAGGAGTAGGAGCGCTTGTTTGCCCTTGTCTTTCAGGTCCTCAATTTGTGTTTTTAGGTCTATTAGAGCGGTCTCTGTGCCGTGTCTCGGCCGGAAAGCGGATTGCCTAAGTCCAAGTAGGTTGTTCTTGTCAAGATAGCTTTGAATTTGGATGTATGCCGCCCGGTCCAAGATTTTTAGAAGGTATGGTACCGTGGTGATGGGCCTATAGTTGGTAGGGATGTTAGGGTCTAGGTTAGGTTTTTTGATTAGGGGGATTACCCAAGCATCCTTGAGGTTATCTGGTACTATGCCAGATTTAAAGGAGGAATTGATAAGGGTGGTGATAAAGGGGGCGAGCTCAAGCGCTGCTTCCTGTACGATAGGAGCTGGGCAGGCATCGCCTTGACAATTAGATGGCTTTAACTTCTTGATGATAATTTCCACTTCCTTAATGGTTAGGGGAGAGAAACTGAAAGGTTTGAGGTGGTGATTGTGGGAGGAGAGATTGGCGGGTTGGGAGTTACCTACTGAGTCAAGGAGATCGTTTTTTTGTGTTGATTTTGGTTTGGAGAGTGGTGATTTTGTTGAGTAAAGCTTTTTGAATGTTGGCGCACCATTCGGTGTCCGGGGTGCAAGTGTCAAGGGGAGCAACTGGGGACTCTAATTCCTTGAGAATTTTAAAGAGTTCCTTGGTATTGGAATGAGCTTGCATGATTCTGTTATTGTAAACTTCTTTTTTTGCTGCTAGTATGGCTTCTTTATACGAGAGGGTGATGGTTAGAAGGTTGATTTTATTTGCTGGTGTGGGTGAATTTCTCCAGAGGGTCTCAGCTTTACGCTTGTCTTTCCTAAGTTCACGTAGGTGTGGGGTGAACCAGGAGTTGAGGTGGTTGCGTGGTTTTTCTTTGCGCTGTTTAAGAGGTGCAATGGTGTCCAGTGCTTTTAACATAGGTCGATTGTAGGTGTCCACAAGGACGGTAGGGTCCGCACAGGTTGTGGAGACAGAGTTTAATAGTGGGAGGATGAGTGGGAGTAGTTTCTCAGTTGTAATATCCTTCTTGTTGCGAGTAAGTGTGGGTGGCACAGTACAAGGTTTGTGCACAGGTGGGCAAGAATTGAGGGAGAATGTTATTTTGTGATGGTCAGACCATGCACATGGTAGCACTGAGGTTATGTTTAGTGCGCAATTCATGTCTGAGACCCAATCTAATGTGCGGCCTTTGATATGGGTGGGTACATTGACATGCTGGGTTAGGCCAAAGTCGGATAGAACGTTGGCAAGGTCACAAGCTTTAGTGTCGTTTGTGTCCAGATATCCTAGGTTAAGGTCTCCAAGTAGGATAATTTGGGATTTAGGCTTGGTGCTAGAGGCTAGGATGGAAGAGATGTCTTCTATGAATGTGGACGTGGGACCAGGTGGCCGATAGATGAGGTACACAAGGGCGGTATGATTGGGTGAGATTGGGAGTTTAATTGAGAGTAGTTCAGCAGATGGCAGCTGGTGATTGTTAGCAACACTTAGATTGAGAGAGCTCTTAAATATAAATGCTAAACCACCTCCTTTGGTTTGATTGTTGTCCCTATCGCATCTAATGATAGAGTAGCTATCTAGTATGGCAAGGGATAGGGCGGGGCCAGACGCTGCATGTAACCAGGTTTCCGTGATAGCCAGAAAGTCCAGGTTTTCAGTCACAATTAAGTCAGCGATGTCTAGCGCATGAGCAGGGACCGAGCGGGCGCTAATGACCGTCCCGTTGAGATTAGCTAGGGGCTTGGGAATGTTGGCTGGTGGGGCCTCTGCCTCTGATGGGACATCTATGGTCTGGGTAGAGTTGATCGGGTTGAACCTAATGACTGTGTTCCGGTGGTAGGACCAATGGTGACATCTGGTTGCAAGTCTTAGATTCCTGACTGTGGTGGGACAAGGTTTGCTCTGTTGGCTTGGGGATAGGACACTAGGTGAGCATAGTGGCGAGGGATCGTTGGTGTTGATGTTGTCTGCGTGATCATCGGTGGTACGGTTAGGTGGAGTGTAACCTGAGGTGGCACTAGCTTTAGTGCTATGGTCCGATGATGCACTGAGTGAGAAAGGAGGTAGGGAGGGTAGGAAGGAAGTGGGGCAGGGAATGGGGTGGTGTCTAGGGCAGGCAAGCTTTGCTAAACCATTATTGAATGGGACAAAGCCATTTCTGCTGCAGGGTGTGCAGTCGGGCATGATACAGAAAGGGAACATGATGAGAGCTAGCCAGGGTGGCATAGTTCAGATGGTGGTTCGGGAAGTAGCTGGCAAGTAGCTATGAGCCACAGCACAATCAATGTGGATTGTTGGTGACCAGCTCAGATCAGTGAGGTTTATAGTGACCAGGGGTGCAGGCTCAAATCAGCATAAACAATGTGGACTATAGCGAGCATAAGGCACAACGCAGTTAAAAGTGGTCTATTAGTGACCTTAGGTACAAGACAATTAAAGTGGTCAGATATCGACCATAAGGCACAACACAATTAGAGTGGTCCGAAGGTGACCATAAGGCACAATACAGTTAAGGTGGTCTGATGGCGACCATAAGGCACAATACAGTTAATGAGGTCAGATGGCGACCATAAGGCCCAATACAGTTAAAGTGGTCTGATGGTGACCATGGGCACAGCACAATAGAGTGGCGATCATAAGGCACAACAAAGTTAAAGTGATCAGATAGCGTCCAAAGGGCCCAGCGCACTTAGGTGGTCTATTAATGATCCTAGGCACACACAATTAAAGAGGTCCGATATCGACCAAAAGGCACAACACAGTTAAAGCAGACTATGTCTGATTGTCTGATGTATTGAGGGCAGTGTCCCAGCGGCCTAGCAGTGCCCAGTATGGACTATTGGATCTGGTTAGTTAATGGGGGTAAAAAGCCTAAGTGGTTGGACAGTGGTGGGTATGGTAGGAGCCACTTGGTGTCAAATGATGCTAATTTTCTGAAGTTGCTGATATCAACATCCGGAAGCAGCGAATGCAGGGATATTCTAGCAGTGTCAACAACGAATGATGCGTCTGGTAGTGAGGGGGGCACATGCTTTGCTCATGCAACAGCCGTTCTTACCAGTTGAAGAAGGGTGCGCAGGACCTCGGCTGCTCTTGAGGGCACCGATGCGATTTGGCCGCACTTCAGAACCGCATGCAAAGTGGAAAAATCACGCAGATGACAAGGGTCGATACACGGCAAAGGAGTGAAAGCTATGAGTGTTGTCGGGCAGAGTTTGTGGGCGAAGGCGACTGGAAGAGCTGGACAGGCTGGGACAGGCGAAGTGCCTTCCTTCTCGTGCCTTAGTTGCTCGAGCCGGCTTTGCCTTCCGGCGATTCACGATAGGCTATTCAAGCCTCGGTTGCCCAATCAGCTGATGGGGCGGGCTGCAAGCCTGCAAGAGGCAGGATTCCCGGGTGGATGATGGCGATGGCCATCTTTGATGAGATAGACTCCTCGTGGATTCCAATGGCGGCGGTCCCAAATGAAGTGCTTTTCCTTCTTGTGGCAGCTTGCTCCATAAGGAGCGTGGATGGCGATATTTCAGTCCAATAATTTGCAGGAAAAGGCTGAATTTATATTCATGTGCACTCGATGCACGGGATGGGCACAGAATAATAGTGCAGCTGCAGGGTGGTGCTCCGCCGGCCTAGCCTGCAGTGAGAGCAAGGTGGAGGTGGTGCTGCTCCTGCAGCACGGTGTGAGCTCCAGCTCACTAGATGGTATGTGAAGAGCGACAGGCTGGGACAGGCGAAGTGCCTTCCTTCTCGTGCCTTAGTTGCTCAAGCCGGCTTCGCCTTCCGGCGATTCACGATAGGCTATTCAAGCCTCGGTGGCCCAATCAGCTCATGGGGCGGGCTGCAAGCCTGCAAGAGGCAGGATTCCCGGGTGGATGATGGCGACGGCCATCTTTGACGAGATAGACTCCTCGTGGATTCCAATGGCGGCGGTCCCAAATGAAGTGCTTTTCCTTCTTGTGGCAGCCTGCTCCATAAGGAGCGTGGATGGCGATATTTCAGTCCAATAATTTGCAGGAAAAGGCTGAATTTATATTCATGTGCACTCGATGCACGGGATGGGCACAGAATAATAGTGCAGCTGCAGGGTGGTGCTCCGCCAGCCTAGCCTGCAGTGAGAGCAAGGTGGAGGTGGTGCTGCTCCTGCAGCACGGTGTGAGCTCCAGCTCACTAGATGGTAACTTTACCCTTTTCTGGGGGACAGTAGTCTCCTCAGAAATGGAGTCAAGGGAAGTCTCAAAGACAACCCTGTGCCACGGCACTGAAGGTGCTGTGTGACACACAAAAAAGAAGGGGGCTACTGAAGTGGTGTACTTCAGAGTCCACAATCACAAGGTAGAAACACATAGCAAAACACAGGTAAGAGTGGGGAAAATGCTCTCACTCTTACCAAGTGGAAAAAAATAAACTCCAGACGTCCAGCAAAGCTGCTGGGGGACTCACTAGGTGAGGGAAATTAGCCATAGATGAGAATTCTCCGTAACAGCTAGCACGGTGTCCAGTAGACGATTTGCGCAAGTGGCTCCGTGATGAGGGAAGAGGCGACCCAGTCCAACACCCCTCCCGTGGAGCCCAGTCGATCTGGTACGCTGCAGCTCCAGCAGAGGGAGGCAGGCAGACAAGCGAGACAGAAGAGCCCCAGAGTGAGGAGAATTTTAAAGAACCCCAGAAGCAGGAGAGAAAGACCAAACCTCAGGGTGGGGAGAGGTGGAAGAAAACCCAGAGAAGGCAGACCGACATAAGAGAACCCCAGGATGGGGAGTGAGGAAGAGACGAACCCCAGAGTGGGGAACCAGAAGTAAGAGAGACCAGAGTGGGAGGAGAAAGAAGGAACCCCGGAGTGGGGAGAAAGAAAAGAGAACCCCAGTGTGGCAAGTGTGAAGGAGGAAAAAAACCTGAGTGGGGAAAGTGGGCGCTAAGGAGGAAAGCCCCAGACCTTGACCCATGGTAGGAGGGTGGCATAATATTGACTGCCTGCCAAGGACCCTGAATGTGGGCGGAATACCCATTAGCCTGGTGAGAAAGCCAAGCTCAAGGGAGGACATGTTGTTAAACCTGAGAAAGCCAAGCTCCAGGGAGGACATGTTGTGAAACCCACGAAAGCCAAGCTCCAGGGAGGACATGTGAAACCCGAGAAAGCCAAGCTCCAGGGAGGGCATGTTGTGAAACCCGAGAAAGCCAAGCTCCAGGGAGGGCATGTTGTGAAACCTGAGAAAGCCAAGCACCAGGGAGGACATGTTGTGAAACCCGAGAAAGCCAAGCTCCAGGGAGGGCATGTTGTGAAACCTGAGAAAGCCAAGCTCCAGGGAGGGCATGTTGTGAAACCCGAGAAAGCCAAGCACCAGGGAGGACATGTTGTGAAACCCGAGAAAGCCAAGCTCCAGGGAGGGCATGTTGTGAAACCTGAGAAAGCCAAGCTCCAGGGAGGGCATGTGTCAAACCTGAGAAAGCCAAGCTCCAGGGATGGCATGTTGTGAAACCTGAGAAAGCCAAGCTCCAGGGAGGGCATGTTGTGAAACCTGAGAAAGCCGAGCTCCAGGGAGAGCATGTTGTGAAACCTGAGAAAGCCAAGCTCCAGGGAGGACCTTTTGCGAATCCTGGGAAAGCCAAGCTCCAGGGAGGACCTTTTGCGAATCCTGAGAAAGCCAAGCTCCAGGCAGGACCTTTTGCGAATCCTGAGAAAGCCAAGCTCCAGGGAGGACATTTTGTGAATGCTGGGTAATCCCACTGCCTGAAAGGGTTTATTGCGATTTCTCGAGGTCCAAGATGAGATATCTAGTGAATGGGGACAGAGCGAAGACATAGAAGCGGCCTTCTGTGAGTCCAAACCAGGTCATGGGCTACAAGAGGTCTGTTGTGAATCAGGACACAGTTTAGGGCTGGGAAAGACGTGCTGTACATCTTCAGAAACTAAGTCTAGCAGAGAGATGTTGAAAAATCAGAGAAACTTAGGTGCAGAGGGACCTGTTGAATATCCCGACCTACCCCATGTCTGGGCGAGGCCTCTGCGTGAAGTCTGAAAACATGTAGGTGGGGAGAAGCCTGCAAGTGAATGGTTCAAGACCCTTGTGAAGAGGAAGCCGTGCAGCGGCCTACCTGGGAGAGGTCCTACAGACCACAGGTGAAAGAGAGGCCTGTGAGTAGCCCCTGGCCGAGCCTTTCCAGGAAAAGGCGTGTGTTTTGATGCTTTTGACTAGTTGAGGGATGGACATACGAGAGAAGGTTTTGAGAACTCTTAGTTGGTCACCACCAGACACGTTTGTGTTTAATAGCATAGCTGGCCCTGGGGCTGGTTTGGAACGTTTATGTTCGCCCCCCAGGACGGCCAAGGACGCATGAGATTAGGATTTGAACTTTCAAATTTAAAACATTATTGTGGGCGATACACATGGAGAGAGCTCACTTTACGTCGTTGACTCATTCTTGACGCTTGTATTAGTGAGCCCGAGTACCTGAAGGCTTGTCAGCCAATCCTTTCTTACTAGAACTGTGATACACCCCTTATCTATTAACACTTTAACGTCTTGTTTCCAGTGTGGCATTGTTGGGCCTACAATAAGCTGCATTGGAAAGTGGAGGTCCATTGGCAGAGCTCGGCTGGTCCCTATGCTGGAAAAACAGGGGGTGCTTCTGGGTTGATTAAGGTGCCTTGGCATCGGTGTAACAGCACTACTTGAGTAGAAGACTGCGCCCGTGTGGTGTCTCTGAAGAGCTCTCTGCTACTGCAGTACTTGCACAGCGGTTGGCGAAACACATTTATTTTTTTGCATGTATTTGGAGAGATGCGAGGTGCATTAGGGGAAGCTGGCGGGGTCCCCATTACATGAGTAGAAGAATGTGTGGTGCCTCTGAAGAGCTCTTTGCTACTGCAGTGCTTGCTCAGTAGATGGTGAAAGACATTGGGACCAGCGTACTTGGAGAGATGCGAGGTGCCTTGGGAGAGCTCCCCGGGCCCTCCCCGTCGCTCGCACAGAAGACGGGGTGGCAGGCTCTTTGGGAGCCCAGCTCTCCCACAGAAGACTGAGCGAGAGGTGCCTTGGAGCTTCGCGGGCCCTGGTGCTGGTGTGGAATTCTTGGAGGTGCCTCCGGAGAGCTGAGTCCCAGTACTAAAGCAGAAGGCGGTGGTGACAGAGGCGCTGTTGTTCGTCACGGACTTGTGCGTGTTTCCTCTGACCTCTGTTTGCTGGCTGGGGGCATGGCTAAGTGCTGTGCCTCTGCCCTGTCTTGGGATGCACTAGTGCCACTTTGATGCCCGCCCTTGAAAGCGTCCTCTTGGCAGTGGCCTGGAAGCCGAGGCCGCCCACGTCGCAGGGGATCTGAGGGGTGGCGGCTGAGAGAAAGCCTTGTTCCCACTTCCTCTTGTCTAACGAGTCCCCTCCCTTACCTCACCCCCGCCCATGAGAACCCGCACAGGGCCCAGTCACTGGGGCTTACGCCCACCTCTGATTTTAGTGTCCTCCGCCTCCCTGCCTACAGAACCCCCATTGTCTAAACAAGGAGCCTGTATCCCGGGAGAGGCCCTCAGCTCAGGGGGTACCCCAGAGCCCCCCACCCTCCCGGAGCCCCACCGATCCTGGGCCTCATGCGGACCGAGAAGGGGCTACTAATGCGATTCATTGAACGGAGATCTTTGCATTCTCGGCCATTTCACTGCAATCGGCTGGTTTTACTGCGTCTGGGATGTATTTATTTCTAACGCAATGGGAGATTGCCTTAAGTTCCGGGAGACTGGTTCTCTTGGCGAGGTGAATGTACGTGTGGTGGAGTGGAGGCCCCTGCTGTGAGCAAGCACAGAGGCCCCCTTTTGGGACCGTAGGCAATTCTTTTTCCCAAGCCCCTCACTTGCACTGTCTGACACTTCTGTGGGGCTCTGCAGTTCGAGCGACACAAGCAGGGTTTCTCTGTGTGGCGCGGAATCGCCTTGATGTCTGGGGCTAATTTGGGAGTTGTGGGTGCTGCCTACGGGACTCCTGCAAACTGGGAGCTTCCTGGCAATGCTTGCTTACAGGCTTGGCGAGGCCCTCCCTGACAATAAGAAGTAGTTGCAGCCAGTGTTCCTTAACTCGCTTCCTCCGCACTGACCGTGTTGGGGGGCACTTTGAGACTCATGAGCGATAGAATTGGGCTATAGTTGGCACATTGCAAGTCCTGAGCCAGGGGCACCAAAGGTCCACCCCAGACTCTCAGCCCAGCTTAGGCGTAGCTCTGTGCGCTGATGTGTTTCATTGCAGGCCATGAGTCATTGTCACTGTCTGGCTGCATAATGTTGTGTCATACTTGGAAATATTCTGTCCATCAAGGGCACTGATGTATGAAAATGCACTACGACCGACTGTGGTGTTTCTCCTGTAAATATGCTAAAAAAAAGCGATCCATTTTTTTAAAATACAAAAAAGAATGTCGAACTGACTGAGCGCTTTGCGAAAATTGCACCATTTCAGGCTTACAAGGCATGTCAGACTGGGAGCGTTCAGGGAATGACTCAATATCAAGCTTGCCAGACATGTCAAACTGGTAGCTTTCTAGGAATGACTCAATATCAAGCTTGCCGGACATGTCAAACTGGTAGCTTTCTGGGAATGACTTAATATCAAGCTTGCCAGACATGTCAAACTGGTAGCTTTCTGGGAATGACTTAATATCAAGCTTGCCAGGCATGTCAAACTGGTAGATTTCTGGGAATGCCTCTCATGTCAAGCTTATTAGACATGTCAAATAGGGAGCTTATCGTGAATGATTTGATGGCAATCTTACATGGCTTGTCAAACTGGGTGTGGCGGTGAGGGCCTTGCATTCGCTGCATGCTGCTCGTACCTTGAAATTCTACGTGTTACGTACGAAGGATTTTCAGAAGACTTCCAGTTGTTTGTCAATGAATTAGAAGTGGCGTTGCTGAAGTTGGATTCCAAAGACCAGCACCATTTTTCGAACGGTACAATTTTAAGTTACGAGTACAGGATCAATGAAAAAGTGAGAAAGAATGTCACTTCCCTGCACTATTTGGCACTGTCCTACAAAGTTGGAGAGAAATTTGATGAATACATTGGAGACCAACTTATGATGCACAATAATAAAATCGGGGAAGAACTCTGGTTAAAAGATGAGCCAACACTAGATGAAGTTTTAGATATCGCTAAGAGGGTAGAACGCTTACTAGCATGTGTTGCAAGTTTAACTGGAGCAGAAAATGAAGATGCTGAAGTGGAAGTTCTAAACATATCAAAAAGAAAACAGAATAAGGTCAAGGAAAGACTGAACAATAAAGTGATATGGAAAATAGAGGGGGCAAAGTCCAGGATTAAAAAAGAGAAGAACGCTTACGTTTTCCTTGTGCAAGTGGGTCACACTTTGCTGCTTCTCCTATATGTCCCGGTGGCAAGTCAGTATATCCACAGGCTTGGACCGCTATACAAATAAATAAATAAACTAAACAATTTGCCAATTGTTGTAGGAACTTTAAATTCTCACAAAAGAAAGTTTTGTATGTTGCTGAAGAAGAGGGAATATCATATGCAGATTATGACAGCCCTATTGAACATTTCACAGTGAATGTAGTGCAAGGGGTAAAGGAAGAAGAGTGTGAGAGTCCATATGCCTTGGTCTGTGTGAATGGGTGATTCTGGGGCAAAGATATCCCTCATGCCCAAGGATGTGTATCTGTAAGTGGACGGATGTGAGTCCAGTAGGATATCATTTCTATAAAATAGTTATTGGGATACTTCAATGCTCAATTTGACTTTAAGGGTAGATGTGCCCAAGGAAAAATATATGTTGCATAAAAGGGTGCAACATTATTGGATTGGCATGACTAAAAGAAATTACATATTCGGCATGATCCTAATATGTCTAACAAAGTATTACAGATTGGGGATGCCGCAGTATGTGAGAAGTTTGGAAAAGGTTTTAGGAAGGATGTAGGAAAAATCAAAGGAATGAGGCATCAAATAAATTTGAAGAGAAGTACGCCAGTATCTGCAAAATTGTGATTAGTATCATTAGTCCTAAGAGTAAAGAAGGAATTGTAGAAGTTAAAACAAGGCATCATTGAAAGAGCAGGTGGTGTAAACTGGATTTTGCCACTGGTGGTGGTGAAAAAGCCCACAGGTGATCTGAGATTGTGTGGACTTACTTGAGTTAAACACATGTGTTGTTGTGGATAGACATCCATTGCCAAATATGAACTAAATGCTAACAGTTATTGGCAGGACTAAAATATTGTCGAAATTAGACATGGCCTCTGCATATCACCAAGTTGAGCTAGAAGAAGAGGGCAGAAAATTAACTGTGTTTATAACTCATGAAGGAGTTTTTCAATTTAGAAGGATGCCGTTTGGCCTGCTATCGGCATCATGAGTATTTCAGAAATTAATGGCCTGATTGTTTAGAGAAATGCAAGGGGTATTTTGCTTTCAATGCGACATCTTGGTGTGTGGTGAGAATGAAATGGAGCATGATTTAATGTTGGACCAAGTATTTTGAACAAAAGCGGGTAACGTTAGGGAAGAGAAGTGTGTGTTTAAGGAAAAGAAGTTGAATATCTAGGTCATGAAATATCGGCTTCTGGTGTTAGGCCCAAAAAGGAGATGGTGGAAGCAGTAAAGAGTTGGAAGACCAGAGAATAAAGGCGAACTTGTATCATTCCTTGGAATGATGGAGTTCTACCAGGAGTCTGTAAAAAAAAAAAAAAAAAAAACTTTGTGGATAAGGTGACAGAAATGAGGAAGTTGTTCAAAAAAAAGGAAGAGTATGTTTGGAGTGTGGCATGTGAGAAAGAATTTTGAGATGTTAAGGAAGAGGTAGATCTGGCAAAAGCATTGAAACTTGATACAAGGAGGAAGAGTGTAATCATTGTAGACACCAGTGATAATGGCTGTACTGTCCCAGATTAGAGATGATGGTGTTCATTGTGCATGCTTCACGAGTACTTAAGGGTCCTGAGAAAAGCGACTCTCCTTCTAGAGAAGGAGGCCTTAGCTTGTCATTGGGCTGTAGAGAGGTTTCACAATGTTGCGTGGGTCATGACCTTTGTGATCCGGACTCACCACAAGCCGTTAAAATGTATGTTTCAGTCAAAGGGTCTAAGCAAGGTATCTAGGCGAGTGACAGGCTGGGTGACGAGATTTTCAATGCCATACATTCAGTGTGGAAGTGATATCTGGATTTGATAACATTGTGGCCAACCACTTTTCACGTCTGGGAGGCCAAAAGGAGGAGAAAGTAAGAGAAGAGGCAATATCGGAGATTATATATGTGAACTGTGATGGCATTGTAGCTAGGCTGGAAGTGGCAACAGTGATGATACTTTAAGCAACGTGAAGAATGATGTCATGTTGGATTGGCCACCCAAATGTTTGAGCCACAGTGACAAATCATTTTGAGAGGTGCGCAATGAGTTGAGTGTAGTGAATGAATTGCTGTACCGATGGAAGTGCATCGTAGTGCCACAAATGATTCTCAAAAGAATTATTGATTTGGCATGTGAAGGACACATGGGTGCCACACGTACCAGATATTGTGGCCTGGTTTTGACTGGCAGGCAGAGAGGAATTTGAATGGTTGTGTGGAGTGCTGTGAAGCTGGTAGAGGGGAAGTAGCAAAGTCGCAACCTCTTATGGAAACTAATGTGCTGAGTAAAGTATTGGATGACTTGGCCATGGATATTTTAGGTCCAATTGAGATGGGTAGTGGGTGAGGAAAATGTATTAGTGTCCTGATTCATTTGCTGTCAAGATTGACTGAATACAAGATAGTGAGAGAAACCAATGGTGAGAGGATTCATGCAAGAAGTCTTTGCGAGTGAGGGGGTGCCAAGTAGCATACTCGCAGACAATGGTGCACAATTACCGGGAGGGTTTTTCCAGGAAGGAATATCTAAAGAGATGAGGAGTAAGACATTGAAAGTCTGTATCACCCAGAATGAGATGGGATGGTGGAGAGAACTAATGGAGGCCATTAGGATGGCCGGTGCTTGTGGCAAAGATAGGCGAGTGGTGGTGCAGGAAAGTTTACATGCCTTGCGCATGTCACTGCATGCTGTGACAGGAATGTGTCCGTTTGAATTGATGAGAGGTCGAAAAGCAAACACTAAAGCAGTGCCACAGTGGTTGAGAAGAGCAAGAAAGTCTGACTTTGGTGGACGCGTTAAGATGAAGACTCAAGGAAAAGAAAGTGAACTAGGTGTTGAAAGAGAATGCAAAGAGGAAAAATGGAATTGGAGTTTCAGTGTGGAGATTGTGGGAGGATAAGAAAGGGTGTGTGAAAAGAAAGGATGACTTGTATTTGGAACCTATTTTGGTAGAAAGAGTGATGAGGTGCGGTGAGAGTAAGAGGTCGTCTGGTATGGCAAAGAGAAGGATACGTTAAGGTGAGGAGATGTGTTCTAATGTCATCCTCTGCCTATGATGGAACATAGAAGGATGGGGAGGAATGCATACAGAGAATTGTGCCCCAGTGTTCTCAGCAGTTCAGTTGAAAAGCCAGTGGTGGAAGGAGGAGGCTTTTCTGGGGGTTGTTACCTTTGTTCTTCAATAAATAAGTCATAAAGCACTTTACCTGGCATGTCGTGTGCTTTATATTGGTGTGCTTCACAGCTTTGTCCTCTTCTCTCGTCCAAGGATTGTCAAATTTATAATATCAAAGCTGACTGGGACGAGGAAGATCAATGACCTAAGTACAACGGGTCCGGATTTAGAAGAATACACTTTTCTTCCTTTTATCTCTTGAAAGTTTCTCTTTCTCGCCACTTATTACAGAGAAATACTCATCTCCGTTTTAATGGGATTTAACCAGCCTGGGTTCACTCTCCTCCGCAGGGCTGGTTTACATTTTTGGGATGTTCTAGCTTTGCGCTACCATGGAAGGGCTTCACTGTGTCTCTCGTGGTTTCCTAACGCCCAGGCCGCTATGGTTTTTCCTGCGTGGATATATTCCCCATTACCCTGGCGTCAGACAGAACATACCTGGCGTTCTTCCTCGCTGTGGTGTCACGTACCCGGATACTTCTGGGTCACGTGACACCCGGAAATAAAGGAATCACCGGAACTGCCAGGGGAAAGGCAGTCTGGGTTTATGCATCCTCAGAAGTGGTCGTGTCTCGTCTGTTGCAGCGCCGCGCTGCGTATCAGAGCCCGCTCGGCTCAGCGTACCCAGCAGGCCCATACACCGCTTGCCTGCCTGCTACCAGACATCACACTGGCGACGAAGGCGGTGAGGATCGCCACGCATTAATTAAAAAAAAAAATATTAATAATTGTCAACTCGGCCAGCGTACCCCACGGAGCCGCGCAGTATCCACGCACCAGAAAACGCTGCCCCAGTGCACGGCAGTGAAGCCGCCCTCATCAAACGCTGTCCGGAATGTTCCACGATGCTGCGTATCATTACGCGCACCGCAAGAGCCTCGTTATCAACCCTCCAATGTTCCAAAGCCATCA
Organism: Ambystoma mexicanum; assembly: GCF_040938575.1. Lineage (NCBI taxonomy): Eukaryota > Metazoa > Chordata > Amphibia > Caudata > Ambystomatidae > Ambystoma > Ambystoma mexicanum. The sequence goes on from NC_090941.1 coordinate 1,107,390,512, forward strand.
TCAGAGGAAACGGGCTCGAACGCTCAGTATATCGAACGCATATCAACAAGTACATCCAAGCTAAAACACTCGGTTTTTGGTACCGTCATCACGTTGTAACACCCACGATCCCCACCTCCTGCACAGCCGGCAAAGACTCCAGAGCCACACGTCACTGTGATTACCATGGCAAACAGGAAGCCACCATCATTACCTCCAAACACCAACATCAAGCACTGGTGAGTGAAAGGCCGATAGGCACCCAACCTGAACAGTGCCCCCCTCACCCAGTAGACTCTTTGCAACATGTCCAGCCGTGAAACCAGCCCTGTGAGGGCCAGCACAAGCTCATCAACAAGGAGAGGAGTCACCCCAGATCACCCTGACCCAGCGCTCACCACACTCATGCCACCCTTTGATCCATTTACCACGGGAGCCGCCATTCGCTGGGAGATATGGCTACAACAATTTGAAATGCACCTTGACGCTAAGGACATCACGGTAGCAAAGAAGAAGCGCACCTTCCTCCTACTCAATGTCAGAGCTGCTGCCCTAGGCCTGTTCAACGCCAACCCGGATCGCGGAGACGAAAACAACTGTGATGCCGCAAAGAACACACTTACAAACATGTTCAAACCGGACCTCAACCCAGACTATGAAGGCTTTCATTTCTGCATGGCCGGGCAGTGTGGAAACGAAACAGTGGATACATTTAACGCACGTCTACGTGAAATGGCGGTCGGGTGTGAATTCCCCCACAAAGAGTTTGCTATCCGTCTCCAGATAATTAACGGTATTTCCTCCGAGAAAATGAGAAGAGCCATCCTCTGTGAGAAAAATTTACGACTTTCCCGCATCCTGGAAATGGCACGCATTTGCGAACAAATGGAAGACCAGATAGCAGTAATCAAAGCAGCCATCCAAAGACTTCCCCTCGACAACCCAAAGCCAACAGAAGATGTCGCGGCCATATCCAGACACCAGAGTACCCAGCGAAGAGGGAACACCCCCCAAATCACAAACACCGCAAGGGAGAGACGAGGCCTGCAAATGGTGCGGCGGCCCATGGCACAGAGGAGAGTCCTGCCCCGCATGGGGGTCAACATGCCGAAAATGGAATCGCCTCCACCATTACGCAGCAGTCTGCCTAAACCCGCCAAACCGTGATGACAGAGAGCAGACAAAGCGACAGGCGCAAGAACGCCGGAATAAATTCGCACCCAGAGAGACGCCTTATCAGTCCGACAGAAAAGGAAAAGCGAGAGCAGTGGGCCACGGCCAAAGATCCCCAGACACAAGCGAAAGTGATGACAGCGTATCCCCCGACAGGAGGGACAAAGACAAACGGAATAAAGGGAGCCAACAAAAACACTGAGTACACCTCATCTCGGCCGTTGAACCACATCGATCCCGACAACGAAAGAGACCCTCATGTACAATCATCTCCAACGGGGAACCATTGCAGGTGGTCATCGAAACCGGCGCAACAGTCAATGTAATGCCAACAGCATTCAGCAAACTCCGCCCAAAACCCGAACTTCATGAGCAGAAAGTCCGACAATACGCCTACGGATGCAAGAAACCCCTGCCCGTGCAAGGATCATTCAAATCAGATTTCTCCCACAATAACACCAGTTACCGGGCACGCGTATACGTCGTGGATGCTGGCTGTGAAACACTGCTAAGCTGCAAGACGGCAGAGAAACTGAAACTAATACAGTTTGCCGTCAGCATCCAACACAAAGAACTCGACGACCTCCTGGGACAACACAAAAAAATATTTCAAGGCATCAGATGCCTGAAAGGCCGAACCATCAAGCTCCACATAGACCCCACCATCGAGCCGAAGGCTGTACGTCACCCACGGATACCATTTCACCTGAGAGAAGCCGTGGAGAAAGAGCTAGCCAAGCTTGAGGCAGCAGGGATAATAGAGAAAACATCGGGCCCAACCTCGTGGGTGTCACCCATGGTAGTTGCTCAAAAACCTAAGCAACCCAACGCGGTATGAATTTGTATCGACATGAGACTCCCCAACGCAGCTATCGGAAGAGAACGCCACATAACCCCAACAATAGACAAACTTATTGTTGACCTAACGGGAGCAACAATATTCAGCAAGCTAGACCTCAGATCTGGCTATTACCAACTCAGACTAGCTAAGGAGTCGAGCTACATCACTACATTCTCCTCCCACCTTGGTCCGAGACGCTATAAACGGCTAAACTTTGGGATATCGTCAGCAGCGGAAGTGTTCCAACATGAAATCCGCAAAGTTCTCACGGGTCTAGAGGGAGCAACAAACATCAGCGATGACCTTCTCATGTACGCTGCCAACGAAAAGGAACACCACAAATGGCTGGCAGCAGTCCTAGGCAGACTAGAAGAAGCCGGGCTAACACTAAACGAAGAAAGGTGTGAATTTGCAAAGGAGGAACTATGCTTCTTTGGATACATATTCAACGCAAAGGCAGTGTCTCCAGACCCCTCTAAAGTAAACGACATCAAGAACACCAAAGCCCCACAATCTGCCACCGAAGTGAGGAGCTTCATGAGGGACCTCGCTAGCATCGCAAGCCCCCTCCGGGAACTAACGAAGAAGGATCAGAAGTGGGAGTGGACACCCATCCACCAACAAGCATTCCAACACATCAAGGACACCCTATCGGCCTCCACAACCATGGCATTCTTCGATACAGAAAGACACACCAAGCTCCTCGTTGATGCCAGCCCAGTCGGCCTAGGGGCAGTACTAACCCAAACAGACAGTGAAGGAAACGTGTACCCCATCGCGTTTGCCAGCCAGGCGCTCACCAAACCCGAGCAAAACTATGCCAACATAGCGAAGGAAGCCCTTGCCATTCTGTGGGGGTGCAGACACTTCAAAGTATATCTGTTGGGCAAGCAAGCCAAAGTGTTCTCGGACCTCAAGCCCCTAATCCCAATATTCCGAGGGTCAGCACCTCATCCCCCAGCACGCATTGAAAAATGGATGCTGCAGCTGCAGCCCTACAACATAGAAGTGGACTACCGCCCCGGAACGGACAACCCAGCTGATTATCTGTCCCGTCACCCACGGCCCGCCACAGACCAGGAGCAACACCATGCGACAGAGACAGATGAACACGTATGTCACGTCATCGCATGCGCCCGCCCTCGGCCCCTGACCCTGCAAGATGTGGCAAACGAGATGGAGGCGGACACCATCCTGATGCACACTACCACCGCTGTCCAGTCCGGAAATTGGAAACACTACCTCACGTCCATGGCCCAACGCACAACATCCGCCCAAGCAAAACTTCGTGCACTATTTGGGATCCGACATGAACTCTCTGTTGCCCCTGAAGGAATACTCCTTAAAGGCCACCGGATCGTGCTACCCGCATCACTAGAAGAGAGAGCCCTCAAGCTGGCCCACAGCTGACACCAAGGCATCATCAAAATGACAGCATATCTGAAATTCAGGATGTGGATGCCCAACATGCAACAACGGGTAATGGAGCTGATAGAGGCCCGTGCAGCCTGCCAAGCCTCCCGGAGGACAGAGAACCCAGAACCCATCATCAGTGCCCCAAGGAGCAACAAGCGATGGGAAGCCGTTAGCATGGACCACTGCACCATTGCCGGTGAAGGATACCTACTCGTCGTGATAGACGAGTTCAGCAGATATCCGGAAGTCGAGCACGTGATGTCCACCAACGCTGAGACGACGATCCTCACGTTGGAGAAGATCTTCGCAACACATTGTATCCCAGCAAAAGTCAAAAGTGACAACGGACCACCATTCACCAGCCAAGAACTACACACATTCTTCAAGGACATGAAAGTAAAGCACAAGCGGATCACCCCGAGATGGCCACAAGCAAATGGCAACGCCGAGAGGTTCATGGGGTCACTCAATAAAGTTATCCGCATCGCCAAAGAACGAGGGTATCCTTGGCTGAAGGCAGTCTACCGTTTCCTGAGGACCCATACACAAACTCCACACTCCTCAACAGGAATCTGTCAAGTTGGCTCGGCTCGTGATCAGGAGGCCTGGTAGAAGAACTCGAAGTGTAGCCGTTGAGTTCTTCCTACCAATGTGTCCCTTTGTATTTCTAAGTAAAATTACAAAGGAACCAATTAGTCGAAAGATGGTTCTACTGTTGCAGCTGGAGATGGAGACAGACGCCGTGGAGCGTAGACAAGCAGGTGATCAAGGAACACTGTAACGATGGCTGATGTACACTGAGAATAGAGGCTGTAGGGGTTAAACCATATATCAGAAGACCCAGAGCATAGAGCGGAAAACAAACAATTTCAGGAAAGAACAAAAATGACAATCAGGAATCAGGACTCGGATAATAGGCAGTGAGACTTACCAATGGTAGACAAGGGAAGGACACTACTGAGCAAACTCTGCAAACCCAACCTATCCTAAGCCACGACGAAACGAGTACACCTAGACAGAGTTTGGCAGTCTCAAGTCCACAGACTATACCGACAAAACGAGGACGCCTAACGACCTGAGCGCCGGGAATCAGTCTCCAGTTCGTTGCGCTATTCTTTCGGGCATGCAGATTTGCTCAGGTAGGTGATGATAGTGCCACAGTGTAAAAACAGTTGTTGTTCCTTAATCCGGCGTGTTGAATCCGAAATGTTGAAAAGGACTTTGCTGGAAAGCCGGTGCGAACAGTAGATGCAGAGCAGGTCCAATAACGTTCCGGGGTTCGGCAGCGTGCGGACAATAAGGCAGGACATAATCAGCAGGCAAGGCAGGTCAAATAACGTTCCGGGGTTCGGCAGTGTGCGGACAATAAGGCAAGACAGAATCCGCAGGCAAGGCAGGTCAAATTTTGTTCCGGGGTTTGTCAGCGTGCGGACAGAGATGCAGATCAGAATCAGCAGGCAAGGCAGGTCAAATAAAGTTCTGGAGTCTGGCAACGTGAAAGCAGTTCAGGAGGTAACAAACAGTAAACAGACAAGGAAGCAAGAGTTCAAGAAACACAGACTGCGGTCAAAAAAGGCCAGGAAAGGATAAGCGCAGTCAAAGGAAACAAGACGTGGGTTCGGGAGCTTGCAGCGATTTTGACAAAAATCGGAAGCAGCGAGTAGAGCTACCCGGAAGCGTTATAACGGGTAGCCGCGAACTTGATTGGCCCCTCCTCTTCCTTACCGCGTGATAGTTTGTTTGTGGAAAGGACGCCATAGTCGCCATGGCAGCACGGGTTCGGAAAGGGTGTTTTGGCTTTTTATCAAAGGAACAGAGTTTCTTTGAAACGGGCAAGAGCCGTCGTTGAACACTTTGGGGTGGATGTTTTGTGGTGATCTTGACAGAATCAGCCCAGCGGCCCTCATGTTTGGAGTGCCCATACAGGCAGAGCTCCCCATACACTCCCAATGGGTAGCCCCTGAACGGATAGGCAGTATTCACACTACGCAGCGCCGCATGATTTGCACACAAGGCTAGATTACGTGTTTGCAACAACCGAGATAGTGAGAGACATAGAGGGAGCGGAATACAAGGCCCGAGTACTATCTGACCACTCGCCCTTGGTGGTAGACTGGAGACACCAGCCCCCAAGACCCCGGATCCCTACATGGAGACTCAGGACCGAGGCTCTGCAAGACGAGGGGTTCTGGGAGGGTCTGAGGGATGCCATCGAAGAATACTTTGATATAAATACGGGAAACATACGCTCTGTGGGCACACTGTGGGAAGCGTTTAAGGTGGTGGTGCGTGGGGTAGCCATTTCCAAAGCTAAGGGGCTACAGGGAGGTATGAAAAGGGAACTCCAAGAAGTGGAAAGGGAGCTAGAGGATCTCACACGTTGTGAGAACACCGCTCATGATAACAGAACCAAAGTAAAGGAGCTACAGTTGTCCTGCAGTGCACTCTGGGATAGGCTGTGCAGACTCAATTACAGGAAATATACGGAGAGGATACACGCAGGCGACAAGCCGGGCAGACTGCTGGCCTGGCTGTATAAGAGTGAGACCCCCCACTCGGTGATCAGTGAGATTAAGGATGAGAGAGGTTGCATCTGCAACAACCAGGAAGGGGTAAATGAGGAGTTCCTTAAGTTTTACAGACACTTGTATGAGGACACGGGGGAGGATATGTGTCAAGACATACTGGACACATTGGGGGACATAGAGCTGCCCACCCTGGATGACCTAGAACGCGCGGAGTTAGACGCACATGTCACCTCGGATGAGCTGGAGGTGGTGATTCAGAATCTGCCCACTTGCAAGGCGCCTGGTTCGGATGGGCTGCCTAGTGAGTTCTACAAAACATACAAGCAAGAGCTGCTTCAGCCACTGCTTGCCACTTTCAACGAGGCCTATGAGCAGGGGGAACCCCCATTGTCCCTCCGCGAGGCTGTGATCATCCCACTCTTGAAACCATGCAAGCCGGCCGTGTAGTGCGGGTCTTACAGACCGTTGTCCATGCTTAACAAGGACAGCAAAATACTTACGGCAGTGCTGGCTAATAGACTGAAGAAGGTGATTGGGAAACTGATACACCCAGATCAGACGGGATATGTTCCAGGCAGGAACATCACCGATAACCACAGGAGGCTACACCATATCATTGACCAAACTGAGGACGACACGGGCGAGTTGGCCATAGTGTCGTTAGACGCGGTCAAGGCCTTCGACTCGGTACGATGGCCCTGGCTGAAAGCGGTCCTGAAGGGGTACGGAATGGGACTGGGACACCTCAGATGGGTCCAGCTGTTTTACAGCACCCCGATGGCGAGAGTCAAAACGGGGTCCACAGTCTCAGATACCTGGCAACTTTGCATGGGGACCAGACAGGGATGCCCCTGGTCACCCATGCTATATATACTGGCATTGGAGCCGCTGGCAATATGCCTGCGACAACAATATGGGGAGGTGGGCATAAGCACTGTCAGTGGAGGGCACCTGATATCACTATATGCGGATGATATGCTCCTTTATTTGCTTTATCCAGAAGAAAATCTGCAGTATGTGCTGGAGGTACTAGAACGGTACGCCACCCTTTCGGGCATATCAGTGAACCCTAGAAAGTCTAGTCTGATTCCTTTGGGCAGATATAGGAAGGTCCCGGTACAGAGGCTGCCTGTCCTGCCAATACCATGGCAGCCTGCGACATTTAAGTATTTGGGAATAAATATTTACCACAGGGTCGAGGCAGAACACAAGCATAACACGGGAAAAGCGATAGAGGGGATCAAGAACAGCATGGTATTTTGGTCTAGATTGCCCCTGACCATGATGGGGAGGGCGGCCCTGCTCAAGATGGTGCTCCTGCCTAGGCTCTTGCACTTTTTCGTGAATGTCCCGTTTTTGATACCTAGGAGCCTATTCGCCAAACTTCACAGCGTGTGTAAGGGGTTTCGTGTGGGGCAACCCTAGGAATAGGGTTGCTCTGTGGAAGCTCCAGAAGCCATGTGACAAGGGGGGGGATAGGCCTGCCTAATTTTGAACTCTATTACCTGGCGGGGCAGCTGCTGTATGTGGCCAGGTGGCTTTCAGCCGAAGACTCGGCGGAAGCTAGGCTTCTGTGTGGAGACTCAGCCCCATACTTTCTGATGGAAGTGGTGTGGTTGCGTAGAGACAAACTGATGGGCAGGGGGCGGCTACTGAGGCTGGGTTGGGAGATCTGGCACAGGACATGGAAAATTGGGGGGGATTCGGCGCCGTACTCCCAGCAGGCCCCTTTGGCCGCGCTGTGCGGGAGCGACTCTGAACTACTTGAATCGGTCCGTAGATACTGGGAACAGGTAGGCCTGGCCACCCTCGGGGACATATGGCAGGAAGGGGAGGCATTGGACTTTCAGAGGTTGCAGGAAGAGACGGGGGTGCATGGTGGCCAATATATAACCTACGCTAGGCTTGTGAAAAAGACTAGAAAAAGATGGCCCGAGACAGTGCTAGCGGAAGACCCTGATGCCTCCCTGGAAACTATGTATGATGTATCGGAGGGCGGGCACGAAATATCGAGGATATACGAGCTCCTGCGAGCAAGAACAGGGAAAGAGTTGCTTCAATTGAGACAAGATTGGGAAGAGGAGGTGGGAGGACCCATGACAGACGGGCAATGGGAATGGGCCCAGAGGTACCATAAAAAGGTGTCCCGGAACGCGAGATTCCAACAACTTCAATTGTACGTTACCCACAGGGCTTATCTGACTCCCGGGAAGATTGCAAAGTTTGGGGGACCAGCTACGCAGCAATGCCCCAGGTGTGGGGAGGTGGATGCGGGTCTGCTACACATGTTTTGGGCTTGCCCGGAAGTGCGCAGATTTTGGGATGAGGTTAAGACGAAACTGGCTGGTGGGGGGTGGTGCTTGATGTGGAATCGGCCTGGTCATGCATGCTTGGGTTTTTTCCTAGACCCCAACATTCAAAACACATAAGCAAGATGAAGGACTTGGCTTGTGTTTTGGCCAAGCGCAGGATTGCCATGGGCTGGAAGGCGGCCCACAGACCTAGGGTGGAGCTATGGTGGGCGGACCTCTTGAGGTGGGCGGAAGCTGAATCTGTAGTCTGGTTCGAAGCGGTCACTAGGGGGGGCGAGGAGGATGTAGGGCCCTTACTGGCCTGGCGGCAATTGGTGGCCTCTATGGCAAACCCTCACCAGGGTAACAACGGAACAGAGGACTCGGAGGATGACCGCTTAAGTATTGTGCTACCCGATGATGCTCCTGTAAATGACATGTGAGAACCGGCTCTAGTTCAAGGGGTGGGGGGTTGGGGAGTTCTAATGAAAATGTGTTGGTCTAATGATGCTTTTATGTATTGAAACAGATGTAGTGTGTTTGTTTGGCTTCAAAATAAAATAAAAATATTTAAAAAAAAAAACATGTGGGAGGTTAGTGATCAGGAAGACTGGGAAACACCCCTGTTCAACTTTCCCCATAATCCCACACTTGTGATGGCTATTTGCCAAACTGTAAAAGTTGAAAGAACTAACTTTACTGAAAGGGACTACAAGTCCCATAATACCAGAAGTACTGTGACGAGGAGGAGGGCTGAAGAGACAAACTGTAGCAGTAGTCAGGCAATTAAGCCTAACAGCCCACACCTGAAGGATCCTGGGAGGCATAAAAGGCCCCTCAGGTGCAGGCAGTTGGAAGAAGTAGAAGGAGCTGGAACTGTAACTAAAATGTGAGCTGTGGTAGAAGGAAGAAGGCATGAGGCTGGCAAACCAAGCAGAAGTGCGAGAACAAGAAGATGGCCCTGTTCCCCCAAACCCTGAGGCTGCACAGCGGAAGATGTGCAGGAGAGCGATCTTTCGCCATGTGAACCTAATTGCTGTGGTTTGCCGAGCTGTGAACGTGCAGGAGACCAAGGAAAGAAGCAATTGTCAAGCCATGGGTCCCGGGAGCAAGAGTGGCTCCCTGAATGTGTGGCCGGACTGGAGGTACCTTTATTGGAGAAGGGTGCTTTTCCCTGCGAGCCAGAAGCAGTAGATGTTGTGGCAGAAGTTGGGAAAGCAGTGTAACCTGCAGAACATGTTTTTGAGAAGTCGGTGAGTGAAGTACGGCGTTCCAACACGTGGCGCGAGCCTTACTGGCAACAGTATCCAGCTCCCTGTTAACTCACGTAAGACTTTAAGCAAGTAGAAGTTGTTCGCTGCATCTAAAACTACATGAACAATGGAAATGTAGCACTCGTTATAATGCGAAAGGCTTTTTACTCACGTGAGAAGTTAACATTGCTCTAACCCATTGTTCAAATCTAAAAGACTGTTATTTCTTGAAGGAGTGGTTGAGTGTCCCTAATTAAGTAGAGGGAACGGTGCTGAGACCATTACGATCACCAAAGTTTGACAATACACGTGTTACAATCGTTAACCTGTGGAAATTACATCAGAGTGCTTGCATGTGCCTAATTGTGATTCCCAAAGGAGCACCGAACTCTAGCCTTCACGTTTACTCGAATACAATTATATGCCAATCTTTAAACCTTAAGACCTATATCAAGAAGTGGTTGTGTGCCTAATTGTGATTTCTAAAGAAAGACTGACATATTCTTTATTCTAAGAAGGCATACCTTTCATTTGAAGGAGTTAAAAGTATCTTAACTATTGAAGAAGAGAACAAACTTGCCCAAGCCAAGAGTATCCCCATAGTTATACCGAAACTTGCCTTTTTCAGTTTTAAAAAGTAATCTAACTGTACTGCAAAGTTAATAACTTTTCATGTGCCTAGGATACAAGTGTGCAAGTGTTTCCTGAAGCTAAGAGAGTGGCACCAAGGCTTCTGGGTAATTAATTGGGCCGATAACAGACAGAAAGGTGCAGGTAAAGTTGGGAATGAGGAACTGGCTGCTTGTAAAGACTATTTTGAGGTGGACACAGCCTGTAGGGTATTTTGCAAATACGGCGACTTACAATTGTCACCTATACCGAATACGGTGCCTTTGCGCCGTACTAAAATCCTGACCACCACTACTCTAGCTAAAGGGAGCGGGGCTGTCACCCGCTTCCATTAGATGGTAGTGGGGGACAAAGAGAAAAGAAAAAAGGACCCTGCGGCGCCAGTTCAGGCACACATTAGTGGGACATAACTGACGCTGCAGGGATATACAGTTGAGATGGTGGCACGTATCTGTGTGCGCTGCAGAAAAGGTAAGTGGGGAGGCTGGTAGGGGGATGTGTGGCAAACGCACGCAAAACAAATGCCTCCCTTACATTTGTTGACTTTAAGTCTGCATTTGACACATTAAGTTGGGTACAATTCTGGAGTCAGCTAGCTGCCTGCAGTATCCCTGAGGAGCTGTTGCATGTACTATAGGATTTCCATTGCAGAATTACCATTTACAAGCAATATTTGGTGCCGGCTGTTGTCTGAGCTTGAAGCTCTGTGCCAGTGGAAGGAGGACTGGGTTAACATGTTGGAGGGTGGTCTTTTGAGAAGAATACTGGGATTGGCACAGTGTATCCTAGTGCAGGCAATTCGGTTCTTATTTGGTTCTTATCTGATGTGATATACTATACATAAATGCCAGAAAGGACCATAAATGCCCCTAGTTGGCAATTATGCATGCAGTATTTAATAGTGAAAATGATGGTGAATTGCAGAACTTTGGACCACCGGTTGTGGACCTGTTTGCACGTGTCAGGTGGACTCTGGTTGAGAGCAAGCAAAACACTAGCTTATTTATTTATTTATGATTTATTTTATTTTATTCTACTTACCTTGTACTGCACTCCCCCCCCTTGAACTTTCCCCCTCCCCCCTTGCACTTCTTCCCTTCCCCCTACCCCTGCACTTGCGCGATCTGAATGACACCTGGCCTAGTAGGATCGTTTTCTGTCTTCCCCCTGTTCCCCCCCCTCCCTGCCTCGTCGCGCCTTGAAACACTTGTGTATAGGTGCGTTACAAATGCCATATCATATCATATCATCATAGCTAATCGAGGAATTCCCTGAAAATATGAAAATATGGGATTGGGAACAGAACTTTGTACACCTATCTAGGCTTAATATCTGTGGTGAATATACATCACTACAACCCACATATCCCTCAAAAATACCTTAAGTGCCACGGTCGGGAGTTGAGAAGATTCCTCATGCTGCTACGGCTGAATCAACTGCCAGTAATGGAGGTTATGGGCCCAAGACTGGGGAAGGCAAAAGATGAAAGGGGATATAGGTTGTGCCAACAGAAGCACATTCCAGATTCCGTACGACACGTTATGACAGGCTGTACTAAGGTGTGACATATTTACGAGATGAATTTGGAGGCACACTCATTCTGGTTGGAAGATATTGGAGGAAATAACGTCTGGAGAAGATACCTTCTGGCTAATGACTATAAGTGAAATATATCCCTATCTAAGCTATAGCAATGAATTCAGACTCTATTAGATGCATTGTGAAATACAACTTTGGAGTATTGCAAGCTATGATTTTGTTAAAATGCTTTAAAATGTATTGTAAAGTAGAGTAGAATTTCTTTTATTCGTATTTAATTGTATAAGATGAAAAATGTTTTATTGTAATATAAATTATGTGTGAAAAGTATTTGGAAGTAAATCGCAAAATAAAATAAATTAAAAAGATATTCCCTTTAGCAGCTGTGAAAAACCAGAGGGTGTTTCACAACTTAGTCCCCAGGGATGCCATACTCTGGTGGTCAGGGAAAGGCCATCGCTTTTGGATCCCAACCCTGGGGGTGGACAAGCGAGGGAAGATCACCTGGGTAGGGGGTCCTCCTGGAGTGAGGGAGAAGCACCTGATGGCGAGACGTAGTATCCCCCTTTTTTTCACAACCCATCCAACCCCTCTCCCTGCCTATTTAATTGGAAACTACAGCTCCCATAAGTCCTCCCCACTTCATTGACAAAACTACTGAGCCGAGGAAGATGAGGAATGAGGCCAGGCAGAGTCAGGCACATAATCCTAACTCCACACACCTGCCACTTGTCATCACTCCCTGTCAGGATAAAAGGTTGCACGCACAGGCACACTGTCAACGAGGCTAGGTACCAGAAGGAGCAGCTCTTTCAGGGCTGATGCGAACCAGGCTATCGATGTTGGAAGGCCAAAGAGCTGATTGGCAGTTGCGCAGAACGTTAGAGAGCTACGCGAGACTTCTACACTTTCAGAAAGCCGTAAGCTTTCCAGGACTGAAACCGAGTGAGCGGAAAGGAGATACCTTCAAAGTAATTCAAGGTGGCTCGCTACCCTCCTTGGTGAAGGACTGAGTTGGGGAGGAGCAGAAGAGGCATTGGTGACGACCTTGACTTCTGCATGAAAGACGTTTAAGAAAGAAACCCAGTTAATGCAACCGGTGAGTTATTGAAGGCAACAAAAGCCCAGTTTGTGTTAAAAGCAAAAGTGACTGTAACAAGAGTTGAAGTTTGCGTGTGTGCCGATAAAGGACAATTGCTGAATTGTGAGGAAAGCATACGAAGTAACAGAGTAGTCCTGCGAGGCAGAATCGCACATTCAGAAGTCTCTGTGAAATGTTTTGTGTTGAATGTGGGAAACGAAGGCAAGAAAATAACCTAAGACCCGAACAAGAGTTGATTGAGTGAAAAGCCAAGTATGTGAACTCTGAATACGACAAGAGGGAAAAGTATATGAATTTTGGAAGATGTCAAGAGGTCAGTAAAGAGAATAAGAAACTACAAATACAAAGACATATTGGTGTTGCGAGGTGATGAAGATGTTAAACTGTTTAAATAGGTTGAAGTGGTCATGCAGAGGTCTGCGTAAAATCCTTGCAGTTTCTAAAGTCTGCAACAGTAAAAAGTGGATAAAGACAAAACGTGGGGAAAGGAACCCCCACAAAGAGAAAAGACAGTCTCGAGCCTGGCAAAGGGAAGCCTGTGCTGAATTGTGGCAAAGTAAAAGTCAAGAGTAGAACTCTGTATTTGTGACAAGGCGGACAAAGCCTAAAGAACATATGGAACTGTCAAAAGCTTGAAGCCCAAGCCTGAACTGTTGAATTGTAATAGTAAGCTAAAGTGTGCAACACTGACCGAACTGTGCCATCACCTATCCTTTTAAAGAAACTCTCGAGACCCCTGTGCTTTTGAACGTGGGGAAGGGCGTTGTTACCTAAGCTATTCTGACATTTCTTTTAAGACACTATTTTTTCATTTTCTATATCACCTTTACACATTTTTCATTTGAGAAGGAGGGCCAGGTTAGGTTTTTTTTAGTATAGGCCTTTTTATTTTGTCTAGACTGACTTGGACTTGTTTGTTATTTGTTTAGAATGGGATTAGTCTCGACCATTAGGGCCAGTTAGGAATTCTCCCAACCTTATCAAAATACAAAATAAAGGTTTTCGAAACTTGCATCTATTGTGTCTGCTGTTGATGCCATGCCTTCCGTACACAGCCTGCAGACTGGAGAGGTGTTTCCCTGCTGGAAAACCTTTCACAAAGTCGTGACGTGCTGAAATGGCCAATCTGTATTAAGTTCGATAGACCTTTTCATGTATTCATCTTTTCTATTAGAAGAAGACAAAGCTCTGACTTGAAATGGCATGCTCCAGCTGCGCCATACTGTCCAAGCTGCTCTAGAACTTTTTTCATACTTAATCCGGAATATTCTTCAAGATGTTTTCTAATTAGGCAGCCTTGTTGGTATATAGTTGATACAATCAGGAAGGAGAGAAAGGAGATGTACTTTGTCTGGGGCTTCCAAATAATCTGATACTGAACTATGCAGGAAATGACTTAGGGTTGACATGAATTCATCAAAATCCATAGGTCATTTCCAATCGAAGATGCCATCACGAACACTCCTCTGCATCCAGACTACAAATGATGTTGCCATTTATGACCAAGAGGTATGGCAGGGAAGGACACAAACGCTACCCTTGTATGTTCAACGTGTTTATGGCTGACTGTGTTTGATCATGACTTTCTCCTTCCTTATAGCGTCTTTGGGCTTTTCTTTTCCAGGGTCACTGTATAATTTGACTATTGCCCACGAATTATGTTGCTCTTTAAAAAAAAAAAAAAAAACACCCTGCTCACCTTGTTATTTTTAATTAAATGAATACTCCTATCCCTTTGCTGGTATGAAGACCTCATCATGCCCTACTACCACCGCACTCTGTGCTCAGTGCTTGTACCACGAAGGATGCGAAAGCGCAAAGATGCTAGCTTAGATTTCTCGGCTCATAGCTGCTCATCCAATTACAGCTTCTTTGCCTGACCACATTGTCTGATCATGGGAAACTCACTTATTTGTCAAATTGGTTTATCCCTAGTCGTGTCCGATTGTGAGGAGTACGAATGGTAAGGAATGAGAAATGAGGATGGGTGATTGAGGAGGAGCAATAAAGAGGACACATGCTAGACAATGTATGAGTGAGGAGGAGAAACGGCGATGTCCTAGAATGGAAGTTGTATATTTGACTCAGTCCCTCTCTGTCATTAGTGCTTCAGGCACGGATGGGCGCAGTCAGTGGACGTTCCTGCTCTCATTGGTTAGCCTCCCAATGCCAAGTAGTGCTGGCAAAACATGCGCGCATGCACACAGGGCTGTGGAAGCATTTGGTTTGTGCGGCACTGTGGTTTGACGACACAAATGCAATTGAAGACAGTCCCAACTGCATTCCATACAGCACTAGTCGGGGATACCTCCTAAGATCATGACATAACATAACAATTGCAAAGTTCAGAATGTGTGACTCTCACAAGAATATAGCAGCAGCTGAAGCCCGGCTGCAGCTTAACGAAGAGATTAATCAGGAATGAGCCTTCCCTTCTGTAGCCCCTAGTACCTGCCTGTAAGCCTCTATGTCCACTCTCTGTCTGTACTGGCAAGTGTACTCTTAACATTCCACCCTTATTGTACCCGAATTTTTGTACCTGTAATGGTATCCACTTGTTGTTCAGTACTCCATTGCTTCTCAGCATTTGGCATACTAAGTCAGTTGACCCGTGGTTGACCACTGAATCCTACCATACCAGGTGGCTCCCTGATCCCCCTTTATTCCACTTCTAACAGTGACCTGTCTGTTTCTCTTCCAGTCTTACTAATGAGAGCCATTGGTGAGTTGCTTAAGTTGGCTCTGTGCATTTGCCTTTCTGTGGTCAGTTGCATTGCATTACTTTGCATTCTGTGAAGTAGGATTGCAGCAGTTGATTGGGCTGCCATTGCGTTTACCTGTGGGATATCATTGTAATTCCCAGGGCATCAAGATCTTCCTGTTTAGCGCAGCAGTGCTTTCCTTGAAGTAGTCTTTTTTTTAAATTATTTTTTAAATCCTGTCTCTTGCTCTGTAGGACCTGCAGCAGGTGATGGTTTCTGGGCCCAACCTGAACGAGACGAGCATTGTGTCGGGAGGATATGGCGGGACGACGGAAGGCATCATACCCACCGGAAACATAAAAGGTAAGGGGATTCAAACGCAGCCTATTACCACCTCTTTACATTGTTGTAAGCCAGGGGTGGGACCCTGTCTAGCTCCACATGCTGTAGTTTAAGCTCCAGCATTGTCCCCTGGAGTCCTTCTTTAGAGCAGATGGTGTCAATTGTACACAGCTATCCGCTTCATTTCGTGTACTGTACAGCGATACAGCGGCATCCTTTCCTTACAGGATTTGGTAGAGGTGAGACGTTGCTCTGTGGCTCTGTTGCTCTACAATAAGGACCCGGCTTCATAGTGCTATTCAGAGTATGCATCTACTTAAAAGAATATGTGGACTGAGGTTTCTGATGAAACTATATGGAACTGAGTACAAGGCTTTCTATATAACATTGCAGTTTGTTAGAGATGGGGCCTTGCTATTGCTTACAGACCTGGAAACGAGAGCAGTAGATGGATGTGGGCCCTTTGTATAAGGTACTGCACAGAGCTAGGTTCCCTTTATGCATTTATGTTCAAAACCTCAATTGGAGCTGGGCCCTACTGTGTTGCTGCATTTTTGTGCCTTACTGTCCCTATCGCCCTGGAGCTCGGGCAGCAGGTTTCTGGATTTAAATCGTGCATGTTTTTAAGTGGTAGCCAGTGCCCCACATAAGGTTTTGCAGTGGTGGGAGTATTTGAATCCCTATTTTTTAATAGTTAATGTGTAAAATTAATTTTATGGAGTTAAAAAGAAAGGGCCATTCTGAATGGGAGTATTTAATGAGCGAGTAAAAATGTTTTAACTGTAAAGCAGTTATATTTTTGTAATAAATAACTCTTTACACCTGGTTATTTATGCCCAGTAAAAGATACATTTTGACAACTTCAAACAAGGCAGTAAAAATAGTAGTTTCTTCCTCTGGCACTATGTTTATAACTGGTCCAAGGATATCCATGGCGCTGTGTGGATGAAAGCCGGGAGACTGGCTCATATGTGTCCCAGTTCGTTTTTTTGCTGGGAGTATTTTTCCTCTTGCTTTTTATTTTTTGGAAGTATTTGCCTATATTTTTAGTTGAGTAAAAGTGGCCGATACACCCCTTATCTGTAGAGCTAGTGGTAGCTGATCCGTACAAGTGCTGCATCGTCTGCTTCGATAATGTATTGCTTCAATCTCCTTGCTGTGCTCAGGCATAACTGGCTGGTGGCGACCAAGCGTTCATTGTGTTGCCGCATTTTGATCCTTCCATGGCAGCTCTTCCTATCTTTGTGAAAGGAATTCACCAATCGCTGGATTGTTCATCCACTAATAGGGAACGTGAGCTGAGTTTAGATCAGCGTGAGACAGGCTAGTTTTAGCCTACTAATGTGGCGCTCAAGTACTAATACTGCTCAATATGAGAGGAACGACAGGTTCAGACATTTTCATGTATGTGCTAGGTTGATGAGCAAATGGGGTGAAGTTACAGTCTGTGGGATCATGACTTGAATACCTCCCTAATTTATTTCATTTGTTCTATTTGTATAGAGCCAAAATAACTAAGCCCGTAGGCATAATGGCACTACCACTAAACATAGAAACAGAAACAAACATAACAGCAGATAATAATCCGATGTTAACTTATTAGTAGCAATAAGGAAAAGAGGTGTGTTTTTAATTCCCGCTTGAATGTTACCAGCGAGACTATGCCCCTCACATCGGGTGGTAGTGTTCCACAAAATAGGAGCAGTGATGGAGAGTGCTCCCTTGCTCACCAGCGCCAGTTTGATTCTTGGGACCCATAATAGGTTTGAATCATTGAATCTTAATGTCCCCAGACTGGGAAGCTTGACCAGACTATCAGTCAAATAAGCAGGACTAATGCCAACAAGAAGACTTGTGTTTAATGGTCAGTACCTGATGCGAAATCCTGTCGTCTATAGGAGTGCAATGAAGATCTTTCCTTGCCTGTGAAACATGATCCCACCACTGGCGTAACGGGGGCTTCCGCAGCGTGGGGGCCCCATGCTGCCCATGCACAGCAGGAAGCCCCGTGTGCGGTGGAGGGGGGCCCTGAGCAGGGCTTGTAGGGGGCCCCCTCATTTTGTATTTCAACACTGGATCCCACCTACCCATTACCTCCAGATCCCTCACAGCGCTGTTTTGAATCACTTGGATCCTACCAGAATCTCATTCGCTGATGCCATACATGTATGGGCTTCTTCTGTGTAAGCTTAATTACTATGACAAACTGCTTGACCTTTCCAAATGACATAATGTAAAATGAATCACACATGGACATATTTGTATTTCACTTGTATCCACTGTGATGAATCCAATGATGGTAGCCTCTCCTCATGTGGCAAGGGAGATGGAGAAGGGAATTCTGGTCCATAACTGAAATGGGGGGCAAATTTCCTGTGGCATAAATCATTAACTGATTTACAGTATTTACAGAAGAGCAAATACACAATTGATAAGAGGAACTTGGTGGAAAACATGTCCCTAAATCTTGAAAGTACCAGAATATATGAGAGAACCTGGCAGGAGAGTATACCAGGTGTTTAGTTAATCTGAGAATCCGAAGGAAGATGTATGCCCTTAGGATTTTGAATTGCATTGAATATGAAAAGACCAGGGGAAGAGTTATTTTCCCGGAAGTGAATTGCAACACCAAAAGGAAAGGGTTATCCTCTTGGGGCTACAAAGAACTTGGTTATTCTTTTGAACTTTTGTTTTGTGGAGAGAAACCTGGGGAAGGGAGTCATTCCCTGAAACTGTGAACATTATACATTTGGAACTTTTGTTGGAGTTTTTTGTTGAACTTGAACATTTGTGCACATTTTCAAGCCAAAGACAATATCCTTAACACCTTTTGAGTTACTTTTAGAACGTGAGGGCCAGGAAAGGATTTTGGACACAGGACATCTTTGCTTTGGACATCTTGACACTGGACAGACCCTTAGTATTTGGTTGAGGAAGGGAAACACATCCTAGAGTAGGGGCAGTGAGGCATTTCCCCACCCCCTTATCATTTCAAGAAAGGTGTATAGCAATCATCATGAGTCCTCTATGCCTGAGTCTCATCCCTGGTTCCTCACACCACATATAGATGTAATGACGATGTTAGTAATTTGGAAGGCACAGTTTATCCCATTCCATCTGGTCCATTGTGCTTCTGCCGTCTACAGCTATGCATATGTTCTGCCAATGTTTTACGTCCCTTTAAATGACTACTTCTCAGTTAGACCCCCAGAGGGTATCCTCATAGATTTTGTTCTCCAGTGTTTCTTAACCTGAAATAATGTTAATGATTCCTCCCAGTTGGCAGCCTGGGTGAGTAATGCCTTGATGCCCCTACTGGTTCTGTACACCATCTCTGGGTCCAATGTTTTTCGGGGGAAATGAAGTCTTTGATGGATCTGCTTTGAGCTGATGGAGCTCAACTTAAGCCCAACCCGGTCAATTGGCTGCAAATTCTAGATATGTTTGTAACTCTCATGAGTCTCTGCCCGGCATTGGGGCACGCAAAGATAGAAGGGGGACTTGTGGGTTCCATCACAGGTGTATGGGTTCTGTCTTCTCTCTTGATTGCATAACATCTGGGGCTTGGTCTGATGCTGTTCTGTGATTCTGTTTAGGGCCAGCGATTCAGGTTAACCCAGCCTTCCTGGGACTGCAGCACCTCCACGCAGAGGGACGAGGTGGCAAGCCCTTCCATTTTTATTTACTCTGCCTCCCTTTCCTAATTCTCTGGGGCTTCATTAACAGCTTCTGGACATTGTGTAACTGCAACCTTCCGGATTGGCTTCCTTCCTTTGGGGAGACTTGCACCGTCTCATTCTCACTACTCTGCTTCCTTTTCGGTCTTTCCCAAACATGCTCCGCTCTTCTGCCTTTCCTTTCATGATTGCATATGTTTGTTTGCTCCATTCAGGGCAGGTGCGCAGGCCCCCCACCTTCCATTTCTTGCTAAGGAATGGGATCTCTATTCACTAACTTGGGCAATGCACTTGGTGGCAATGACACTGCAGATGTGGACATTATACGCGGAAACCAAACAATGGCTTTTCCTCCTTTTGTGATTCTTATGGAAGAGCAATATCCCAGCCATTGCGCTGCAGAAATTGTTCCTGCAACATTTGCAGTGTCGTTGTCTCCTAGTATTGTATGTAAATATTTTGATCGCTCAGTTTGTTGCATCCCTGTCGTTCTGGTTAATGCATTACCGAAGAGGTCCAAGGAAAGGTTGTTTGGGGAAGAGCACCATTAATAAGATGCATACTATTGTGGGGGAGTTGGTCTAGCTGGAGTGCCAAAGCTCAGGGCATTGTCTGTCTTTGTTACCACCAGGGATGTATGTCAGTTGACATCAAGACCCACAAAGGACCTCTATGTACTGATGTTCTGGTCGACAGAAGTGCAACAGACAGACTATTGTCCAGCAGCGATGGAGGTGGGGAAGAGGCGAAAAGGCTCTCTCTTGGGTCTGTGCTATCTGGGAACTATGTGCCTGATTCTTTACTGCTTTAAAATGTTGCTTTCCTTCCTCAGAGGCCACTACTTATCCTGGTACTTTCAGATGGGCTAAATAATGTGACCGTGATGTCAATGATATTGCTATAGAAAGGCTGGCCACATCAGAAGCATTGCTCATTTTTTACCCCAAGATTTCCATGTGCAGTGGGCGTCTATTGTGCGAATCTTTACCACACAACAAATACCGTGCAACTTTCCCTCATTGCCCACCCCGTCCCAACCTGACCAGGATCATTCTCCCATGGAGTGGGTGGGATTCCCCATCCCTGCCATCCTCCCCACACTTACCCCTCTGGCAGTCAGCAGCTTCCACCGCTTGGCATCACTTCTGGGTTCTTCATCGTTGTCGCAACCCATTACGCCCACTATACACACCATCTACCCACCCCATCTGCATCCATCTATCCATACATCCATGCCCGTCTTCGGAGCCCCAGCCTCTGCGGCCCGGTGAAGACTGTCGATGCAATTGCATTGTGGTAAAACCCTGTGCCGCAAAGGTGGCGCAGCAAAGACAGGTGAGTGTTGATGCTGGAGATACTACCATTGATGGATGTGCCCTGAAGATGGAGCTTGATGGCTGCTTCATGGTTTGGGTATCACAGGACCTTTAAGTTGAAGCTAACCTGTTTCACACAAAGAGACTGATCCTGCTTGGGTAGAAACGGCGAGCTGCCCCTGCAGTAGGGGAATGGTTGAATGATCTTGCATGGGCGAATGATATGGAGGAGTTGTATGGAACGCTGGTGCACATTAAGAGCAGACATAAAGATATCTGGTCAGACTTTCGCCGTGATCTTAGCGAGAATGAAAAACCGGGAGTGTGTAATCTCTGCATGTCATGAATGTCTCTAACTAGTAAAGTCACCTGCATAATATGTGCAATGTCATTAATGTCTCAAGAACCACTGTATTGCATTGACTTATTTGTTGTCACTAAGCAAACTAAAATAACGTTTTGGTGATGGGGTTTGTGGGCAGCAGGGGCAGGCCAGTAGGGAGCATAGTTCCACTACTTTTTTTTCGCACACTTCGACCACTGGTAAAAGGATGAGATAATGGACCGGGGGGTAGCCTTGGTACCAAAAGCTGTTTAGACCCGACTTTGGGCTCTTTAATAAAAGCTTGTTGACACAAACTCCTGGAAAAGAGAGACCTCCTCTTTCAAGAATCATATGTATTTGTTTCAGGTCTGAAAGCGAAGAACAGAAAGGGGAGATGAAGCAAAGTCCTTATTATTGTTGCATTCTGGCTCACAAGACCATCATCCTGCGACGGTCATTGCTAACAAGGGGTAAGATATAGTGCCCTCTGCCATGAGAGAATGAAAGACAGGTTTACCTTTACCTTTGAATCCCACCCAGAGAAACGTAGTCAAGAGGTTTCAGTAAAATGCAAGTCTTTGCTGTCGACTGAGCCCGTAAGATGTGGCAGGAGCACCTTCTGGATGTGGCTGCCGGATGACTGCCTACAGCATCTTGCTAGGCATCGTCTTTTACTAATGAGTGGGACTGACCCTTTACTAATAAGTGGACGAAGACATGTCCACATGCACCCTGGAGAACAAAACCTGATGAGGTTAAATGTACTTAGTATTGCGAGTTCCACAGACAAATATACCCAGAGCAAGAGGCCGTCTCTTGGACCTTTCCAAATGCTGGCACCATCAGAGGTAATTACTCCTCTGGGCTTTAGGTTGGATGGACATCTCTTTATTCAGGGCAGAGTATTGTGATGAATCTGGACAGTTTGTCCCTTTTCTCCTAGACTTGGGAGGTGAGCCCGCTCTCCAAGACCCTCCCAGGGGGACTCGGCAAGTGGGCCCTCACTGGGAGTGTCTGCCCTCTTGGGGACAAGGACTCCCAGTCCAATGAGGACGTCCCTGAACGGTCTACATTGTCCGCCTGCATGGGACTTGAAAAACTTGTTTGTTCTCACGTTTTGACTACAACTACCAGTGATCCCCCTTCCACCTTGTTGGCTTCAGGGAATGGTGACTTTCATCTGAACGCTGCCATTTTTAGATTGTGATGATGTATTTCAACACTGTAAGAACTTTGATGGAAGGAGTTGAATCCTCGATACGCAGAGGGTAGCCCCTGTGGAGACGTCCTGGATGGGCGAAGCCATGGAGCCAGAGGTGGCTGACCGAGAAAGAGGATCCGGTCCGGCACAGAGTGAATACGGGAAGCAATCCATGCTCCATGGTGGTGTGACTACTAGAAAACAGTGATGGCATGGCACCCAGCAACCAACGCTGAGACCAGGAGAAAAAAATTAGCCAATGTTCCTGAGCTCCACAAAGCGAGTGCTGATACCAACGAGACGAGCACAAAAGGGGAGGTGAATGCTCCTAACGTGAGGCTGCCAGGGAGCACTCTAAACTTTGGGGTAACAGACCGCCGAAGCCATTCACGGTACAAGAGGCTAGGGAGCTGGAACGGGCACAAGACCTAGGTAAATGAGTGAGAGAGACATAAGTGCAGAACATCATGGCTGGAGAAGTCGCCAGCAGTATGAAAGTCTGAAAGAGTGGAACAGGCACGCGACCGAAGTGAAAACAGCGGGGAAGAGATGTAAACGCAGCATATCCAGGCGGGGGGAAGTCTCCCTCAGTACAAACCTCTTAAGAGAATCGAATGGGCACATACTCTATGAACAAGAGTGTGAAAGGTATACGTGTGCTTGTTACCAAGGCTGGAAAAGTTGACAACTTAATAAGATTAATTGTACTGGTAGACAACCCTACCAAAGAGCCACAGGACTTTGGGGTGTCCCACTGCCACAAAGGTGGGATACAGAGAAGTTTGAAAAACTTGATCCTGGAGACATTTAACCAGTGGTAAACAGCTGAGAAACATGAGAATGTGTCTTTCTTTTCTCAAAGGGGGAGGAGAAAACCAACCTGAAGACATTCAACATTTTAATTGAGTAACTCTAAGCTAAGACTGTGAAGTGTGTAAATGCATTCTAAAGGAACCCTGAGACTGATATGTCTACGCCGAGCCAGGCCAGGAAGAATCCCATTCCAAGGCTATTATGCGAGCCTCCTTTTCGTTTGTTAGATTTTCTGAAGTTGTAGGGCCAGTTATTGACTAGGAATTTGGACTTGGGACTCTTATTTTGGACACTGATGAGCACCCTTATTTCTTTTGTTTTGGAAGGCAGGGAGCTTCCCTCATAGCGATGATGCCAGATGAGCAATTTCCTTTTCATTTAAATAAACAAATCTACACCATGACCCAATGTAGTCAAAGTTTTTCTTCTGGTTCGCCACAGTATCCTCCAGGATCAAGTTCACTTTTTTAAACTGGGTATCTTGTAAATTGTAGGAATCTAGATTTTATTGGTGAACACTTAACATGGGCACCTATGCCATCACTGTTATGCAGTAATATATCTACATATATATTTACCAATCTTTGAAGATTGGCCCGGAGTACTATTCCGGGTATATGCACAATACAGTATCCTACTAAGCATGGATCTGGGTGCTGTGCCACTCACATGGACTTCTCACTGTTACTAAACATCAGTGGGCCATGTGTGGAGCTGGAACGCCTTTTAGGTTGTGGGCTTGATGATGTAGAATCCACTTCTTAGGAATAAGACTGACCAGTCGCCATCATAGGAGATTCTAGAGCCTTGTTCAGAAGGCTTAATGTCCACCGGTTCCAGGGCTACTGTTAACATTTAGCAGAATTGCTAAAACCACAAAATGTGGTTCTCTTTGCGTTGTACTAAGGTAACATTACAGAGAGGACCCTGAGATGGTAATAGAAAATGTGCTAAGCATGTGTGGGAGGCTGGAGTGTAAAACGTGGCCTGCTCAAGTGGATGTGTCACCAGCAAGGAGTTCTACTCCTAATACATCTGACCCAACTAATCATAACTCTGCAGATCCAAGAGGTTGCCATTGCCCCTGGAATTTGAGATTGCTTTATAGGACAATAAAGCAGTACATATTATGCATTTCCTATACTTTATGTTGTAGTTTCTGGGGTATTTATTTTCATTTCTCACTGAAGAAACCCATAGAAGGGTTGATGGCATTCGATGATCATCAAGTTCCTCACATAAGAGTCTTTGCTGATGCAAGTTTCTGTCTGATTTTACATAATATGCATGTGAACAGACATCCTCCATATTATGTAATTATTCTGAGGGCAGAGTTGTTTTTTATTTAGGCTGCCTCATTGGGTTACTTTGTCCAGTCATGCCGACTGAGTTACTGTTTGAAGCCACAAAGGGTGGTGGTTGTCTAGTGAAAGACCAGATGGTTACTGTTGTCCACTTATGCCAAAGTAAGTTGCTATTGTGCATTGAGTCGGTCCCATTGGATTATTGTTGTCCAATGATGGTTCTTGGGCTCCTCTTTACCAATGATGCCCCCTGTAAGTTGCTGTTGTCCAGTGATGTCCTTTGGGTTACTCTTGTCCACTGATTCCCTCCAA
Organism: Ambystoma mexicanum; assembly: GCF_040938575.1. Lineage (NCBI taxonomy): Eukaryota > Metazoa > Chordata > Amphibia > Caudata > Ambystomatidae > Ambystoma > Ambystoma mexicanum. The sequence goes on from NC_090941.1 coordinate 1,107,415,256, forward strand.
CCATTATATTACCACTGTCCACTGACACCCCTTGGATTTAGTGCCTCAACAGTTGTCCAATGATGCTCCTCTCTGTTACATTTGTCCAGGGAGACCCCTTAAGTTGAAACCTGTCTATTGGGCTACTGTTATCCAATGGTGGTGCTCCAGTAAGTTACTGTTGTCCAGCGATGCCCGCTTGGCATACCTTTATCTAAAGATGCAATGATGCATCAGTGGGTTACTCTCATCTTTGTGGTTAAGGCTACATAGGATGCAGACTGGGGCCTATGTCTCATTTCTTCACTGATCGTTTTTTGTTCTGTTTGTGTGTGGAGGAGCCTGCAGTGACATCGTTCAACTCCTCCTCATCCTGTGTCCATAGTGGTCCTGCCGCTGTCTAATGTTCATCTTTCTTTCTCTTCTCCTTCCTTTGTGACACTATCCTCTCCGATGACCCAACACCTCATCTGCCCTCTGTCTATCCGTATTCTTGGCTCCACCGCATGCTGTCCTTTCCCTGTGCCCCACCTGCTCCTTTGTGTTCCTGTGCTCATATTTTCAGGCTTTCTTGTCAAACCTTCTCCATCATCCAGAAGACCATTTATATCTCCCAGCAAGTCAGCAGCAAGCCGGATAGCCAGCCAGGTGGACTCGTCACCAGGTACCATCCTCTGGTGCAGAGAGCAGCCTGCAACCCCACCCTGGCCAGAACCATAGCATGCCATCGCTGTTAATCATCTTCCACCAAAATCATCCCATGTTAATTTCTGCATTGTGATGAGACCTGTTAAAAGTATCCCATCAGTTGTTTGCAGGATAGGTACATCATTTATGTATGTCCTTCAATTGAAGAAGCATGGGTGGTGGGTTGGGAACATTTCAGGCAAGAATGTTGGATGTCAAGCCCAGGCTTTATCTTGAAAGGTATATTATATGCCTTTCTGAGAACCTCCACTACATTGGGCAGAGGAGCAAGTTTCATGAGTACTATTTTGAATATTTTTAGACTATTGATTGCTAGTGGCCATAGGCCATTATTCGCTGTCACAAGAAGCGAGTGGGAAAATGAAGTCACCTGGTGCTTGTTTCTGCCGAATATTTAAAAAAGGTAGCAGGCTCTCCTCTCCTGAAAGAATATGGCATGATAACCTGTTCTGAGATGAGTTTGCAGCACACACTTTTTGCTCACTGTACCTTTCAATTAATGATGTCCAACTAGGCTGAAACACGTGTATGGGGTTGCTGTGGTACTCTTGTTCAGAGGGGAATTTCCTAGCATTTCGGTGCTGGACTGCCCCTGGGCAGGACAAAGACTGATATGCAGGGAAATGTCTCCTCTGTGAAAGGGACAGTGAGTTAAAGACTTGGTTGAGACTCTCCCAGGGGCCATCCACCCAAGAACAAGTCAATGGGCTGTGTTTGTGCTGGTAGAGAGTTTCCCAGACACCCCTCTTCTTTGTTTCTGCTGAAGCCTCATTGGGCGTGAGAACATATCTAGATATGCTTGTAAGGAGATGCAACTTCTCGGATATAGTCTGTACTCATTGGTGAGGATGAGTCCAGCGCTCACTCACTTTTGTGTGTGAAGTGTGTGGTGGAGCGTGCAATTGGAGAGGACGTCTCTTCTTTTGAATATGTCTTTACCTGCCATTGGTTTAACCTGAGCCAAAAGAAGTGCCTTGTCGAGTGCTAACCACCAGGGAAGCTACAGGTAAAAAGAACCCATTGCCCGTAGTTCTAGTTCACACTCTGCACCCAGTGAATTTTTTTTTTTTAAATGCATTTGGTTTACATCTTAAACCTTACATTTATCATTCACATTCAGTTTACATTATTCTCCTTATAAAAAATTTCAAAAACAAACACCAGACATCATTTATCTTTTATCCTTCTTCATTACTGTTACTATTGTCCAGCGTAATGTTTTCCCAGAAGTGAACTATTGTTGCGACCATCTTTCTATTATTTCCTATTAAGATGTGACTCCATCTTTCTCCAGCATTGGATCTTTCATAGATTCAGATGCTTGAATATTCCCCGTCGTCAGACTGGGAATCCTCGGTGATAAATTTAATAATAATTTTTTTATTTTTTATTAAATATACACACACTGCTACCTAGCAGTGCATGTACATAGCCCATTATGTCCTATGAGCCATTTCATTGTGTAGTCCCTCCACCTCACTTTGGTCCTTTATGGCCCCAGCCAATGAGGTGGCAGAGCTTAAGCTCCGCCCCCGGCAGCCATCTTCAGATTTTTCACCGCAGTCTAACAGACACAGGGAATCCTCAAGCTCCCTGAGCTTTTTCAAATTCTTTCTACTTTTGTGTGGAATATATTTGGAAAAATATATCCCATCTTGTTCCCCTTCTTAGGGGCTTTGTTTTCAATTACCCTTGGAGACAAAACTTGTTGTTTTCCTCTCAAAATCGTCGACTGAACTTCTCTTCAGAAATGGAGGCACCTCAGGCTGTCAGGAAGCCTTCCCTGTTCAGGGACTGCACGAGGTGTTAGAAGACTCCTTTCATACCTGGAATCCAGGGATCAATCTTCGGACGAAGAGTCTGTCAGAACAGCTCCTGTCCAATCCAGCACTCCATCTGAGAGACAAACTTCAAAGAGAAGGGCCTCTTCAGTGGAAAGGAGTTCCTCTCCCAAGTCCAAAAAGAGGAAGCTGGGATTGATACCCTTTCTGCCTCCAGTTGACTTACCAAGCCAGAAAAAGTCAGCAAAATCTGCCTCCAGAGGTAAGGAGGAGTTTGCAAAAAACAGGGGGGGCAGTCGTCGGCGGGTAAACTGCCCACGAATGAAGGGAAAGGTAAGGGCCCGTCATCGGCCATACCGTCGACGAAACCATCATCGACGACGACGCTTAAGACATCGTCGACAATTAGATCATCGTCATCGGACATGTCGACCACGAAGCAATCATCGACGAGCAAGAAACACCACTCGTCCACGAAGCATTCATCCATGAAGCAGTCGTCCACGGAACATACTCCACATTCGTCAACGAAGCCCTCGTCGACGGGAAAATGTCAGTCGTCGACGAAGCCCTCGTCGACGGGGAAATCTCAGTCGTCGACGGGGAAATCTCAGTCGACGGCGAAGCCCTCGTCGACGGGAAAATCTTAGTCGGCAGCGAAGCCCTCGTCGACGGGAAAATCTCAGTCGTCGACGAAGATAGCATCGTCCATAACACCTTCAGAGGCACCACAAATTTCGGCAGTTACGGAGGAATTACTGCCGTCCACATTTGAAACTCCTGTCATTGAAAGCAATATCATTGAGAAGAATACTGAGACTGAACCACTGGTACAGCAATTTTCACCTTTGGGGCACATGGCAGAACTTCCGGATGTAATTCTTCAGGAAGAATTCTCTGATGCGGAAGTGGTGGAAGAGTCCATCGGTCCCTTACCGAAACAATACAGCCCTCCTTGGCACCCGTCCACGGGAGAATCCGAATATCCTCATGCCCCGATACTCATGTTATCCGTGCAGAGGATTGTAGAAGAATTTTACAAACGGCAAAGGGAGAAGCAAATCCCGATTAATCTCTTAGAAGCAGGAATTATTCCTAGAGAGTCATCTCCGATTCCAGGCACATCTGGTTGCTCTCCTCACAGGAGTAGACCGCAAAAACGGATGAGATCACCTGCTCGAAGACCGAGGAGCAGCACCCACAGTGCTTCACCTACAAGAGTCCCGTCATCGCACAGACCGCGATCTCCGGACGTGGATCCTACGATGGTACCGTCCACCATCTCGGTATCAGACTGGCAGGAGGATCCTTTTGGAGAATTCTCGGAACCAGAAGAAGGAGAAATAACACAGGAGCCAGACGCACCCAGTGAGTGGGATGACTACGTAGTCGAGAAGCCCAGGAGGAGAGACTCGCTGGGCAAGGCCTCACCGCCGGATGATCTCGTCTCTTTCCACACCATTATAGGTAAAGCCGCAGAATTGTTTAAAATTCAGGTTTCTTCGGAGGAAAGGCAATCAGTGCTCTATGAGCACAGGGACAAACGAAGGAGGACAGTGACCACAATTCCTCTCCTCGATACCATCTGGGATTCCAGATCCAAGATCCTATCCACGCCCTTATCGACTCCGGCGTTGGTGTCCAGGCCAGAGAAGAAATATAAAGCTCCGGATTCGGCACCGCTTTGTTTGAGGGGTCATACGAAACCAGACTCGGTTGTTACAGTGGCGGCCAGAAAGAAACTCGCCAACCCCTCCTCACCGTTGTCGGCACCACCGGATAAGGACGGACGTAAAACGTGACCATGACCGCAAGGTTCGATCGCTAGCTTTGGCTCCGCATGTCTAACTTGGCGAAGCAATTACCACCGGAGCTCCAGGAGGAGGCAAAATCGATAATCGCAGATGGAGAAGCAACATCGGATCACATGATCGACGCAGCGGTTGATGTGGCCGAATCAGGCTTCAGGCAGATGGCGCATGGCACAGTGCTCAGAAGGCAGGCCTGGATGAAGGCTACTAACTTTAGACCTGAAGTCCAGGCACAGAAATTAGACATGCCGTTTGATGGCCAAGATCTCTTTGGAAAAAAGATAGACGACCATTTGAAGGCAATCAAGACAGACACGGACACAGCCAGAGCCATCAGTTCTTTAAAGGACAAAAGTAAGGACCATCAGTCTTTTCGTCCCTTTAGAGGTTCATCTTCCAAGTTCAGAGGATACGGTCGTTCCTCCTATGGTCAAAAAGCAGAAGGCGGCACGTACCAAGACAATAAATATCAGTCATCGAACAGAGGCAGACGTGGCTCGGCCCAAGGGAAGTCGCAAGGCAAGCAAAACTGACAACCAATTTTCTCCCCCCCTACACCACACCCCGGTGGGGGGGAAGGGTGAGCCAGTTATTCCAGCGCTGGCAGTCAATTACATCGGACAGATGGGTGTTGCAGGTGATCCGAAAGGGTCACACCTTAGAATTTCTGGACCAACCTCCTTCTCTGCCTCCAACATCTCGCAGAGTGCATATGCTAAGACAGGTCATGTCCGAAGTGCAAAAACTGCTCCAGAAGGCAGCAGTAGAACCAGTACCTTATTCTCAGAGGGGAAAAGGTTTCTACTCCCGATTCTTCCTCGTCAAAAAGAAAAACGGTCAATGGAGACCCATCTTGGACCTGAGGGCACTCAACAAATTCATCAAGCGCATAACATTCAAGATGGTAGCTTTACAAGGGGTGCTACCTTGGTTAAACAAGCACGACTTCTTGGCCACTTTAGACTTGGAGGACGCATACTTCCATATTCCGATCCATCCAGCGCACAGACAGTTCCTCAGGTTCACAGTGGGAGAGCTCCACTTTCAGTTTCAAGTGCTCCCGTTCGGGCTAAAATCGGCTCCGAGAGTTTTCACAAAATGCTTGGCACCGGTAGCGGCAAGTCTCAGGAGGGCAGGAAAGGAAGTTTTTCCATACCTGGACGATTGGCTGATAAAGGCAAGTTCCGCTGCAAAGGCTCGCTCGGCAGTGTCGAGGACTGTCAACCTCCTAAAAGAGTTAGGTTTCTCCATAAACCAGACAAAGTCCTGCCTCGTTCACAGCAAGGTAGCTCTCTTCCTGGGAGCCGAACTCGACACCAGCATTCCCAGAGTGAGGCCATCCACAGAAAGAATAGCAGCGATTCTACGCTCAACTTCGAACTTCCTACAGAAAGAGACAACATCCGTACGCTCTTACAAATCCCTATTGGGCATGAGGTCATCATGCATATTCCTCATACCGAACTGCAGGCTTCGCATGAGACCGGTTCAGGAAGCTCTGGACCACCAATGGAAACAAGCTTTCGGATGCTGGGAAGACATTGTCCAGATTCCATCGACGTTGCACAAGGCCCTTCGATGGTGGAATGTTCCGAGGAATCTTCTGCAGGGAATGCCGTTTCAAGCACCGACATCGACCCTCCTGCTGCGGACGGACGCTTCCTTATCAGGCTGGGGCGCTCATCTGGCGGACCTCCAAACCAAGGGATCTTGGTCGGCACAAGAGTCCCAGCTCCACATCAACGTGTTAGAGCTCAGGGCCGTAAGGTTAGCGCTGAAAGCTTTCCTACCGGTTATAGCTGGTCAAGCTCTTACAGTCCAGACAGACAACACGACCTCCATGCACTATACAAACAAGCAAGGAGGCAGGAGGTCTCAGATCCTGTCGCAAGAAGCCCAACAGCTATGGGCATGGGCCTTGCGCTACGGGATACAGATCAGGGCAGAGCATCTTCCAGGAGTGGACAATGTCCTAGCGGACAGACTAAGCAGAGAGTACACAGCGTCACACGAGTGGGAGCTGGACGAAAAAGAAACCCAACGGATCTTTGCCTTATGGGGCCATGTGCAGATCGACCTTTTTGCCACCAGGAACAACAAAAAATGCAAGAGATTTGCTTCAAGATACCCGGAGCACCAATCACTGGGAGACGCGTTCTCAGTGGATTGGTCGGGGAAGTTCCTCTACGCCTTCCCACCCATTCCCCTCATGTCGAGGGTACTTTGCAGGGTAAAAGAACAGGATTGTTCTTTGATTCTTATTGCACCGGATTGGGCACGGCAAGTCTGGTACCCGACGCTGAGGCACCTATCCTGCCGACCCCCGATTCGTCTCAAGTCACATCAATATCTACTGACACAACAGAACCGCAAGGTCCTCCACCACGACCCGAGGAGCCTGTCTCTCAAAGCATGGTTCCTGAGCAGCGCAAACTGATGCACCTAAAGTTACCATCAGAATGCTGGGATATCATCAGGGCCGCTAGAGCCCCGTCCACGCAACTTACCTACACCAGGAAATGGACCAGGTTTTCCAAATGGTGCGAGACCTCTGCGATCGATCCCCTCTCGGCCTCGGTTGATCAGATTCTGCCCTACTTGTTGCACCTGGCTAAGTCAGGGCTCTCACTGTCCTCTATCAAGGTCCATCTGTCAGCCATAGCGGCCTACACAGTAACCGCGGAGACGCAAGCCTTACTTTCCTTACCAGCGGTTAAGATCTTCCTGAAAGGACTGATGCGTACTTATCCGCCTACACCTACACCAGTTCCAGACTGGAGTCTCAACACCGTCTTAACAGCCCTCATGCAATCTCCCTTCGAACCCATACACAGATGCGATATGAAATTCTTGTCCTGGAAGACATCTTTCCTGATAGCCATCACTTCAGCCAGAAGGATCAGTGAGTTGCAAGCTTTGTCTTCAGAACCTCCGTTTACTCTGTTCCAGAAGGACCGCGTCATCTTAAGGCCTCACCCGAAGTTCCTCCCCAAGGTACTTTCGGATATGTCGTTCGCTGAGCGCATTCTTTTACCAACCTTCTTCCAGAATCACGCTTCTGAAGCGGAAAAGACATTACATTCTCTAGACGTTGCTAGAGTGTTGAAGTTTTACTTGCAAAGAACCAAGGAGTACCGCTCCTCAAACCGGCTATTCATTTCGTTCTCTGGCCGTACCAAGGGTCAGCATATATCTAAACAAAGTCTGGCACGCTGGGTATCGTCCTGCATCACCCACTGCCATCAGTTGAAAGGCGACCCTTTAACTAGACCGCCATCTGCGCACTCCACCAGAGGAAGAGCGGCGTCAAAAGCATTCCACGCAGGGGTGGCCTTGAAGGACATATGCAGAGCCGCCACGTGGAGCACTCTGCATACTTTCGCGAAACACTACTGCCTGACTGAAGATACCAACAAAGAAGCTGCAGTTGGACAGGCAGTGCTCCGCCATCTCTTTGTATAAGGTAGGATCAGCCTCCTTTCCCACCTTTCCCGAAGTATGTTACCGTTGTGTTGCTGCATGGTAAAGGTTTGACCAGAAATATGTTTTTCTGTATTTATGCATATATGTATATTATGGTGGCATGTTTTAACTGCTTGGTATTCTATTCAAGCATCTGAATCTATGAAAGATCCAATGCTGGAGAAGTCTTAGTTACTTACCTGTAACTGTATTTCTCCAGCATTGGTATCTTTCATAGATTCACATGCGCCCGCCTCCCCTGAGAGGCTGCTCCTATGCTCGGCATCCATCATACTGTAATCTCTACGGTTCGAAATCTGAAGATGGCTGCCGGGGGCGGAGCTTAAGCCCTGCCACCTCATTGGCTGGGGCCATAAAGGACCAAAGTGAGGTGGAGGGACTACACAATGAAATGGCTCATAGGCCATAATGGGCTATGTACATGCACTGCTAGGTAGCAGTTTGTGTATATTTAAAAAAAAAAAAAAAAATTATTATTAAATTTATCACCGAGGATTCCCAGTCTGACGACGGGGAATATTCAAGCATGTGAATCTATGAAAGATACCAATGCTGGAGAAATACAGTTACAGTTAAGTAACTAAGACTTCTTCTTTTTCCATTTCTACTGTGGCACTCAAGTATTTGGCGCTAAAGAGCAGTCTCTTTTGGTTTAGTGCCTCGCATTCCATAGTTACGTGATGGAGCGTTTCGGTTTTCCCTCTTATTTGACAGAATCTGCAGTCGCTATTTGCACTTTTATTTTGGCTCCATTTCCCCTGCACTTCTCTTTTTGGCAGTAGGTTCAGTCTGAATCTTAGGAACATGTCTCTAATTCTTCGATCCGGATATAATTTTAAGTAATTTGGAAGTTGATTAAGTGCTCTTTCTTCTCCCTCGCATTTGAGTGGCATTTTATATTGATCTTTCTGCACTTGAGTTTCAATCCAATCGGTTCTACTCAGCTTCTTTTTTGCGATTTGAGGCATTTTCGTCAACGTCTCCAGTGTGATTCCTTTTTTGTTGCATATTCACATGGCTGCTTCTTCCCATTTGTCCAGTGTAACATCGTTGACGTGTACTTTTGAAGTTCTTAGGATTTCCCATGCCGGTATCTTTTCTTCGCTGTTCATTTTTCTGTAGAAGTCTATTATTTTCCATTCAATTATTGATTCTAATGATTGGAGGCCCAATTCATAGCGTATCCGTATCATAGGCATGTTCTGGGGTAGACTTAGTACTTTTCTCCAATAAATCGCTTCCAATTTCATCTATATGGTTCTATCATGGTTATTCATACTTTCCGCACCATATGCAAGGATCTCTGTCACTTTTCGCTTATAAAAGGTCACCGCTGGTTTAAGCGAAAATTTTCCGAATTTCTTATGTATTGACGGGCCTTGTCTGGCTAACATTCTAGTTTTTGCTTTTAGCTGTTCTGCCCATGGTGCTTCTGTCAGAGATTGGTTGATCCATATCCCTAGATATTTATAAGTTTTAACCTGGATCAATTTCTCTTCCTGGAGGTAATATTGGAATGTTTTTTTCCCATTTGAATTCTTCTTTGTTAGATGCATGATTCTTGTTTTCTTAGTGTTTATTGTCAGTTCATTTTGTTCCATGTATTCATAGGTTTTGTTAAGAGCTTTTTGTAATCCGCACAGTGTTTTTGCTAATAAGATGATATCGTCTGCATAGATCAAACAAGGTACTGCAGTCGCATTTAATTTTGGTGGATTGATGGTTGGTGTGTTTATAGCCTCTTCAAAATCCGACGTAAACAAACTGAACAGTGCGGGTGCTAGCGCACACCCTTGCTTTAGGCCATGCCAGGTGTTTATTTGCTTTGTTATTATTCCATCCGCTGTCATTCTTACTTGTATTTTTGTGTTGGAATACAAAAGTTTAATTGGTTCTAGGATGTCACTAGGGCATCTCCATTGTTCTAGTTTCTTCCACAGCAGGTCTCTATTGATTTTATCGTAGGCAAGGCTCAAGTCGACATACGCTACTATTATATTTGTTTTTGTTCTTTCTGCTTCTTGTTTCATCAGATTTAGAATCATGAGATTCGCGTTTGTTCCGACATTGCGCACAGATCCTGTTTGGCGCACCGCTTGATGTTTTGTTTGTTTTGCCCAAATGTTTAATCTTGTCAGTATCAGGTTAGCAAAAATGTTCCCTAGCGGATCCAGGAGCACCAGTGGTCGATAATTCGTTGGTTCTTTTGATGATCCCTGTTTGTATATTGGGATTAGCGTTGCTATTTTCTAGGACTCGGGGACCTTTTTCGTGCGGTTAATCAGATCTATAATTTTACCACAGAATTGTGCCCAAACTTCTGGATTTTGTTTTAATGTTGCATTCGACATGCCATCTGGCCCCGGTGCCCTTGATGTATTTAGTTTTTTTATTATGTTGGTAATGTCTTCAATGTTGTATCTAATGTTCCATTGCTTTGGCAAATGTTGTTGAGTTTTCTTTATTACTGTTGTTCGTTCTTCGTAGAGGGCTGTGAAATACTCTATCCACGCTGCTTCTGGAACATCCACTATCACTGCATTTTCAGCCTTTTTACTCGATTTCAAGAGTTCCCACAAACGTCTGGTGTTATGATTTTTCAGGGAGGCCTCATGGATTCGGCATTTTCTTGGTCTTGCATCATTTTGCGATTTTTATGCCAATATTTACATTTTTGTTTTGCTTGGCCAATTATTCTTTTTTTGGTTTGAGGTGATTCTTTTTGTGCTCTTTTAATGGATTCCTTTTTTTCCTTTTTCTTTTCTGCAATATCTTTGTTGTAAATATATTATCGTTCAGGTTTGGATGGATGATTCAATCGCTGTTTCATTTGGAATTGGTCAGTTAACCACCCATAATTGATTTTATTGGAATCTTCTTTCTTTGAATTCGTTAATGTTTGTGTTATTTCGGTTAGTCTGTTGTGCGGGATTCTCAACCGGTTCATTCTATTTACTAGTGTCAACTTGGGTATATTTATTTTGCGTCGTTCTTCTTTGTTCATTTCCCATGCGCGCTTTAGTATGTAATGGTCGCTATGTTCACTACATAGATTTTTGGCTTCGATTTTTGCTTGGGTAATTCCCTTGCTAGTATAAATATTATCTATGATTGATTTGTTTTCCCCTCTTGACCATGTTGGTATTGGTTTTTTTTTGCTGCATTGAGGGCATCCCATCTTTCGAAGTTTCTGTTGCGTGTCTCTATTATCCACCTTCGTGGTCTATTTTCCAGCAGTTGATCTGCTATTAGATCTCCTTTGTCATCAAATATATGCAGTTTGAGGTCTCCACATATAATAAATTCTACATCTTGATGCTCCTGTGCAATGCTGTCTATCTTAGTGAAGATAGAATCTATTACCATTTCCTCTGGTACTTTCTTAGGATTCCAATATATATTGGTGATGTTTAGGTATTGGGTCCTTATGGACTCTTTGTTCCACTGTAGTTCTAGCACCGCTTGTCTTTTGATTAATGTGTTTTGCGCCCAATTTCCAATGTTCTGGTATTCAATAATTTCTGTTGTCAGTTCTTGACTAATTAGGGTAATAAGTCCTGCTGACGGTCTGCCTCCATTGTTGTTAATAGCAGGATTCATGTATGTTAGAAATCCTTCACATACTGGGGGAGTTGTTAGCCATGTCTCCTGTAAACATATCACCTCTGCTGAGTTTAACTCTGGTCGTTCCGTTTGGAATAGATGTAAATGTCCCCTAGTATTCCATGAGCATATAGTTACTTCTTGTATGTTATTTCCTGTTCGTTGTTATTGTCTCGGTTTTTTGTTTCTTCATTTCTGCTCTTTTCCATACTAATTTCCCGCCAGAAGGGTGATTTTTCAAAATTCCATTTGTTCGGCGTTTTATCATTGTACTGTTTTGAGTTCCTTCTTTTTTGTTCGTCCTTGTACCATCTTACTTCCTCTATTTCGCTCCATCCTTTATTTTCATTATGTAAGTTGCTTTCATCACTGCTGATATCCGAGTATGTGCTATTACTCTCTTGCTGCGTCATACTGGATATTTCTTTCATGTAGTTGTCCGTTTTATCATCATTTGACACTCTGAATCCTCTATCTTCCAGTTCTTCTGCACATGATGATATTAAACTTTTCAATTCTCTTGAGCAACAATATATCCAGATTTTATTCAATCTCTGTTCGTCTCTAAATTCGATTTGTTTCAGATCTTTTGATTTTAGTTTTTCCAATTTTGGAATTGCCTTAAAGAGGCGTAATAGATTAGTTCTGTTCATCACAATGTTAGCCTCTTTTTCAGATCTTCCTTCTAGCTTTAATCTAATGACACTTTCCTTGTAGTAAGGGTCAACAAATTGGAGTTGTTCAAGCTTTGATCTTTCTTTGTTCCTAGCCTGTTTCGTTCTTCGGTCAGCTCGTTTATCTCTGTTTTTGTTTATTTCTTCGGGCTGTTGTTCCTGGTCTATTCTCTTGTCCTGTTGTGTTCAAAGTGCTATTTCCTGTGTACAGTTCTTCATCTGAAATTTCTTCACAGGATAGCTCAATTGATATATATATATGATTCTGTAATAGTTTCCTCATAACAGTCAATTACCAGCATAGATGCAGGATTTGGTTTTTGTTCCTGTTGCCCTTCTCCGCTTTTGTCTTCATTTCTAACCTTCTCTGGTTCCTGTGTTGAATAAGTGGAAAGGTTCAATAGTGATTCAATATTTCCTTCTTCACTTGATGAGACACTCACAGACTGAATGTTATCGCCCTCACTTATTATTTCTTGGGTTTGGGTGGATTCTTCTACTCCTCTTGTTCTTGCTTCGCTTTCTTTTGTTACTGAATCCACTATACTCATTTCTTTGTGTTTTTGGAGCTGTGATTTTTTACTATTATCTTTGGCACTTTGGGCTAGGTTCCTGAGAAATACTCCAGATCCTCTTTGTTGTTTTTTTGTCTGTTTTTTAGCCGTTAGCGTTTTTGTTTTATTAGAATTATTCATTGGCTGTTGTTCGAATATGCTATAATTCACATTCCCTTGTGTTGTCTCAGGCTGCGGATATATTTTCATCTGTTGTTAATTCTGCTATCCGGTTTATAGGTTTTTTATTTATTTTTGTCTTAAGTTCTTCGGGTGTCAAGTCTATTAGGAGCATGTCGTTCTGGTTCTCTGTTTCATCATTATAATTGTTCTCTCTCCTGTTCTGTGTGTTGTCTCCTATTATCTTAGCGGAGCCTATCTTAGGTGCTCCCAACTTTTGATCTTTCTCTTTTTGGTTTTTTCCTTCAATGTTATTCTTCGTTATGGATGTTTTTGTGAACGAAATTAGGGCTTCCATAAGGGTTTCTTTGTCCGTTCTATCTTGTCTTGCTATCTCTGCCAGTCTTTGTTGCCATATATAGCTGTTTTCTGCTTCTATGCTGAGCCGTTCTTGTATTTTGTATACCAGCAGTTCTAAATTCTTTTGTTTGGTGAATATGGAATTGAGTATCATAGTGTGTTCTTTCATTGTTTCATGACTTGCTTCTTGTAGCTTTATGTAAGGTATCATTGTTTGCGTTGTTACAGCTATCAGCATGTTCTGTAGATCCAGCATTGATGTAGCAACTGACTCTTGTTTATTTCCTGGTTTAGGTGGACAATCGCCAACAGATTCCTCTGGCTTGTAGTCTGTTTTCTTGGCATTTGTTTCCTTATTTGCTCTTTGTATCTTGTTTGTGGTTGTATAACCTAAGTCAGTATAGTTTTGCCAACTATTGGTTTCATTACTTGTTTCTAATGTTCTTTCAGCTAAACTAGCTTGTTTTTTGTTGTTCCTATTTATTTGTTGTAATTCCATCAATGTTTCAATTTCTGTTAAATCCAGCGATAGACGTTCCATTCGACATTGACTAATTGGAGCAGTTCCTTTTATATATCTTTCTGATTTGGTTGCTCTTTGATAGTGCAATTTCTATTGCTCTTTTGCCTTAATTGCTTTTTCTTTCTGTGATACTAGTGGCTGGTCATGTTTACTGGTATCACTTTCTTGCTTTAAACTTTTTGCACAAAGCTTCTGTTCGATGGATGTTGCCGGTTCTTTTATTTCCTTTTTGTCTGTTTTTGTCACTTGCTCCTTTCCACTCTGCCTCTGGGGATTAATTGCTTCTTCAGCATTTGTTGTTTTTGGATTTGTCCCTTTGTTGCTCTGTTGGTCGCAAATTTGTTGCATAGTTTCTCCTTTCTGCGTATCACCTGTTTTGTCTCTTATTGGTAGCAATACTTCATGGTTTTTGCTGTTTGTATTATGATTTTCTCCCTTAATGGTTTCTTTCTCTTTAAGGGGTATGCAATCCAGTATTTCCACCTGGCTCAGATTGTATCCCTCTTCCATAACACTGTTATGGCTCTCATCTTGTTTTTTTGCATTTCCTAACATTAGTTTAGATGTTTGTCTCGTGTTTCTTCTTGGTATTTGCAGGGTTAATGATGCATTGGCTTCTTCCGCTACGGCCGTCATTTCCAATGTTTCACCCTGTTCTTCCACGGGCAGCCTTGTTCTTCTCAATCCCTCGTCCCTTTCCCCCTCCGCTTTCTTTCCGTCAGATGTTGCTCCGCGCTCGGCACACGCTGCACGCGTGTAACATGTGCCGCCTGTGCTCCCCGTCTCTCGCTCCACACAGGCGTCCACTCTCCCCGTCGGCACGCCCGCGCCGCAGATGGACTCGGCAGCCTCGCTACAAGGTAGGTCAGTGTCGAGATATTGGGAGGGGGAAGGTTGATGTTTTTTTGAGCTTGTGGGGGTCAAAGGAAAGACTCCCGCAGTCCCCCCACACTGTTCTCTTCCTGATATGCGGTACACACCGTACCTTGGGTGCAACGTCAGTGCTACTCGCTTTGTTCCGCAGCACGTTTCTCAATCGAAAAGGAAAGTACAATGGCTAATGGTATAGTGTTTTCCCTCGTCTTCGATGTATTCGAGAACCCTTTTATTTGTAGCGAGGGGGTCAAAGGACAGACTCCCGCAGTCTCCCCTCGCTACACTTTTCACCGATTTTAAACGGGATTCCGCAGTCTAAATTTACTTTGTAATGTCAAATCACTTCTGATGCCTTTCTGTTAAACTCAATCAGCTGCAATCTATGGCTCTTTTTATTTTATAAACACTATTCCAATGTGTAGTTTTTCTTACCTGCCTGGGTATGTCCGCCGTTCCGCTGATCCCGCGGACTCCTGCAGACTCCACACTCTGCCTCCACACTGCGCGGCCCGCTCCGCGGCCAGTAGTGGATTATAAACAGTTTTCTGTTGCCTCCTCCAAGAATAGACAGAAAAAACAGACTTTGCCTCCTACAGACTCCACACTCTGCTCCACACTCTGCTCCACACTCTGCTCCACACTCTGCTCCACACTCTGCTCCACACTCTGCTCCACTGCTCCACACTCGGCCTCCACACTCGGCCTCCACACTCGGCCTCCACACTCGGCCTCCACACTCGGCCTCCACACTCGGCCTCCACACTCGGCCTCCACACTCTGCCTCCACACTCTGCCTCCACACTCCGCGGCCAGTAGTGAATTATAAACAGTTTTCTGTTGCCTCCTCCAAGAATAGACAGAAAAAACAGACTTTGCCTCCTACAGACTCCACACTCTGCCTCCACACTCCGCGGCCCGTAGTGGATTATAAACAGTTTTCTGTTGCCTCCTCCAAGAATAGACAGAAAAAACAGACTTTGCCTCCTGCAGACGCCACACACTGCCTCCACACTCCAGTGCATTATTGGGTTGCTGTTAAGCCCTGATGCCATCATAAAACGGGGGTCGGTGCGTCCCAACCAGCGAACGTAGTGAGGGGATGCCGGTGGGACCGCCCACACATTACTGCAAAGGCTTGATGGAATTCTTGCTGCCTCTTGATGTCATGCGAGTGCAGGAAACCTGGGGGTTGCTGTCATAGGACAGGCCCTACTCTGGGAGCCAGTTCCCATCCATCCTGAGGTGGGAAGGGTAATGGAGCATGTATGTAAAGTCCTGTTTATGATGACCACATAGTAATCCAACTTATATTCCCAAATGTCACATTTCTACACTTAGCCTCTGCCGCATACCATTGTTTTTACCGTCTCCTCATCTGTTCTTAAATTACCGCCTGGCGTTGCCAGACTCTATACTCTTAAAAGCCAACAATGCTCTCATTTTTCCCTCAAGCTTCATTGACCTTGACTGTATTTCATTGACTTAAGGCAAGTACTGTTTTGCTTAACGTGATCATTAATACTGTCCTACAGGGTTTTAAAAGAAATGTCCCTTGGGACCCTGTTACCTCAGGTTTCACCAGGAATTGGAATTTTGTTTACATTGGCCCAGAACTGCGAGGTCGTTTTGTAAAAATCAATTTCTGATGGAGGAAGCTGCGCTGTTCTGCATATGCACTGTAGCCCTGCATCTGAGCAAGCATCACTCTGGCTAGCAAATCACTGTACGGCCTGCCCGCTACCCCACCTAAGAGGTTAAGAACTCCCTGAAGACCCTTCTCTCTAGGAAGTGCCTCCCCTAGGGCTTTAACCACCGTTCACACCCAGCGATCCCACCTCCCCAAAAACATACTCTTTTCAGTTAAGGTGCAGTGACATTGCATGTTTTGCCAATGATCAAATGCTTTAGTTAAAGCACTGTTTCTAGATCCGTCGCCTGTACACCCGCTATGCAGCTCATAGTGATGTATTATAACCATGTTTTCTACAGAGCATCACTCTTTCATGACCTGAATACTGCAGTCCAGCACTGTCTGACTCACTCATCTTGTGGCCATTGAAAGTCACGCCTAGGCAAGTTAACTTAGACTGCTCTTGCGGCACAAACCGTATCAAACACCCGTGCCGTTGATGTGTGTGGCCGTGTCAGCAAAGCGCTCCCAAGCCTTCACGCTACCCCATGTCGCCATGGAAAGATGTAAGATCTCTCGCCTCCAATGCATATCAACAAAGCCTTTTTCAGTTCCTTCTAGATCATCTTGGTTTTCAAAGATTCAATTTCTCACTGAAAAAAAACCAATCGACGCGGTCATTTAAGTATTTGCAGAAATGTAACACTATTACTAAATAGCTGGCATTCGGTGTCAGTAACACAGGTTATATATAACTGCATAGGTAGATGCAATATCCACCAACTTTTTCATTGTCGAAGTGGTGTTGAGTCTGTTACACATTTTAACAGGTTCACCTGCAGAAAAGTAAGGAAAATAATAGTAGTACTTGGTGTGTGAATGAGTCCCAAGCAGTCCACATTCCAAACAAGGCTGATCCTCGATGTATGTTTCATGTCAGTTACTAAAGGTGTGGTAATCGCTAAACTGCAGCATGACAAATCAATTGTTTCCTTTTTTTAGGGATCGGAGACAGAAGGTTGAGATGTATTTCCCAGTTTGAATAGTGGTCAATTCTTCATCTGGATGTCAACAGTTGGAATTTTATGGTATTGCTGAAAATCCCCTGCCCAACGAGTGGACAAACTTGCGTTTGTGGCTCGACCTTCATCACATCGACACAAACCACCGCTGTACAAACCAATCGTACATTATTGAATAACTAAACCATCACAAGAGGTACGCTCAAAATAAGGATTTCCACTTTGCACCCACCCTTAAAAAGAATTCTACACCTAACTTCTACGTCTAAAATTGCATTCAGTCTTATCTTTCCACCAATGGTTTTACAGTCACAACCTCTATCATTCTCCCGCTCTCCGAGCACCACCACACAATGTGCTGTTTAGCATCCTAAGGAATCCTGTGACGCTGCCATCAGTTGGCCTGCAACGCGATGCTTCGCATACTTACACAATGTACGCTGAGACACATTACGTATATAACTTTAAAAAACATATTTTTGTTAAAGAAAATAAAAAATGCATTATAAATGTTGAGCTTAGTTGTTTGATATGGATTATTGCGCCTCCCTTCCTTGAAGGGACCTTGGATTTTTGACAGCTCAGTGGATGGAATCTCTAGGCCTTGCAAGGCCCCCTTCCTTACTTTCTTTAGCAAAGGCCTGGACCTCCCAGGGAATAGCAGCAGAGGATTTACTTTTAGCTGATAAGCATACTTGGGACAGTATGATCTGTTTATTTCTCTCCTTATCAAATGAAAACCTAAAACAGTGTTTCATTAAAATGTGATTAAGATTTAAAGTAGCGACGGCGCGATTCAACTGGAACCCAGTTAAATCGTGAGGCCTCCCAATTGGAGACATTTGTCAAGTTGATGAGGCAAACACCAGGCTCGAGGTCTATCCTCAATTTATTCTGAGTGAACCAAAGAAAGCCTTGGCTGCTAATGCATTTGTTCTTTTTAACAGCACCCCTCTGTCTAGGCTACAAAGATTGCATACGTGCAGAAGCATCACGCCCATGCAAGTGTCTTTTCAAATCACTGTGGTCAATACACAGAACTGTATCTGCCGTAGGGAGGTGAAAGGCTGAGCCTGCCTTGCCAGGATTTGGGAACTGTGATCTGCTAGCAGTGATGTAGATGGGCTGTATCGTGAGGCCTTCTCTTGTACCCATGGCCACACCTTCACCTTTGCCTACTGGAGAGGAGATGCTTGTTTTCCAGGCCGTTGTTGCTGCTGTTCATAATATATTGTAACCAGTAACGATCATAACACAAAGGAGGGTGCAAGTAACGCACAAAACTACCATCAGCCACTAGGCTCTTTCCTCCAGTAGATAAGATAACTTCTGATCCACGGACAATGGAGTCACACCCAGGATTAAAGAGATTTCTTTCTTATTGGCAAGTGCATCCTTCTCTGGCTGCATATCGCGACAACTTGCGCGTGCAGATAGTAGCTGCACACCCTCCACCTTTACACACACAGCACTGTGCAATGAAGTCAGTCATTAACTGCAGCGGCAGCAAAATGCCATTCATTTAATAACTTTGTGAGAAGTCTGCTCTAACTGGGACTGTTTTTAAATCGTTTTGAACAATCTTCATTTGCATATTTGTAAACTTTATGCTCCTTATGCATTGCACCCAACAGGGTTTGAAATGGCTGGGAGCCACTTGGCTCCCGTTCCTATCCTGCCAGAACCTGGCTAGCCTGAAACCAACCGGTTCCAGAAGCTACTTTTGGCTCCCCAGGTCATCTGGGGTCTTAGAAATATGCATATGTCACAATAACTTGGAATATTTATTTAAAAAAAAGAATTAGAACCCATCTAATATCCATTTAAACATAATGGACAAAAAGTTAGTGTGCGTCTGATGTGGAAGGTAGACTTTCAGAGAGCTGGGCACTCACTCCTGCCCACTGGGAGATGCCGGACAGCCAAGAGCTGGTTTTAGCTTCTGCTCATAGAATCTTAAATTCGAACCTCCCCCCCCCCCCACACACACTTTCATGTGTGCAAACAATGACAAAAAGTGCAAAATGAGCATCGCAGCTCTTTGGGGGTATTAGCACAACCCGTAGGTTAGTTTTGTATAGAACTCAAGTTGTTCGATGTTCGCTTCTAACAAACCAGTCCTGCCTTTTATTTTAACCAGTGGCATTAGAGGAAATGAAGTCACACATTTATCTTTATCCACCACAGGTTGAGTATAGACCCATTCAGAGACTTTCAAGCCTGCGCAAGAGTTGGGCGGGCCGCGACCAGCAACTGGGTGATCAATAATAGTGAAATGTCCCTGGTTAAGCTGTATGCACCCTCCAAGTCTGTGTCCCCCAGAATCAATGTGAGCATGTTCAATTAGAGCATCTGCCCTGTGATCCCCTGACCCTGAACTGAATGTCATTCTAATAGAACTAAGTGTGGGCATGCCCACCACATATGTTCTAGAGTGCGCACCTAAACACAACCCCTCCAGCACAATGGCGAGTACTCTGGGGAAAGCTTATGGACTCACCTGGGGCAGGGGAATGCCATTGGAGTATTAACTAGTACAAATTGTCTTTAATAAGGGTGCATTTGGAGCTTTTTTGAGCCTACAACAAGATGCGTGACCTGGAATCTATGGGTATTTCCTGGTGCAGGCCTCTTTCCGAGGCTGACATATATGACCGTTTTTCTTCCGGGTCGGACCTATCCAACTGCCTGTAGCTCTTGCAGAGCTTGCCCTTGACCAGTAAGTCGTTAATGAGTAATTACAAAGCGGTAGGATCCATGGTGCCATCACAGCGTGCTAACAATGCCGCAAATCAATGTCCCAACTAACAATAGCATAATCTTTCTGTTTCCTGCAGAGAGAACAATGCCTTGAATTTCACAAAACAACGAGGGAGACACTGCCTTTAACAATCGCGAAGGCGATCCTGGCCCCCAACATATCAGCGGCTGAAGGCCACCCGGCACAGCCCTGGCATAAAGTCTGGATTTTGGATTACTGGAGAGAGTGGGCCCAGACCAGAGAGCTTGCATGCAATGTCCCAATAGGAGAAACATGCCAATGTCTATCCCAGAAAGGGACCCCAATGCAATCGCTTCATTCTGCCCATAAGGAAAGCGAGGCTCAGGGGAAACGAGTTCTGTATTGCTCTAATTCACGCCAGCCAGAACCAGTGGAGACGCCGTCCCACTTCCCTAACTGGGTTATTTGTGCAGCCAGGAGGTAGCACCATGCATTTAGGACCAGAGGCCCCCCAGTGCTGCCGATGGGAATAGCACTTTCCTGGAAACTCTGGGGGTTTGCCGCCCCATATCAAGTTGAATATTTTCTTTTGGATATTAAGAAGGGATGATTTAGGTGTCTGGATCTGGAGGCTGCTAAAATGATATAAAAGGTGTGGGCTTATATATTAAAATTCTCCAGCCTGGGGTCTGGCATGGATTCACATGCTCATGAATATTCCCCGTCAGGCTGCGAATCCTCGGTAAAGAAAAAGAATCAGTTTCACTTCTGAATTGTCTTTCTCCTAACAACCGTCTCTGGGCCATAATGCCCACAGCCAATGACTACCCTCTACCTAAGCCCCTCCTCTGGCAGCCATCTTCAGATTTTTACCTCAAATTCGAGTGGTGGGAGTCCTTGTGATTAGCTCTCGCCCTTTTTACTGCTTTTTGTGCTTTTTCTTAGTTTACTCTATTTTTCTGGTCAATTGAGCCTCAAGCTCCATCGATCCATCATACGATTAACCAGTTTTCGGACTTCCAATGCCCCCCAAGGGTGAGATTTTGTCGAGTTTGCTTCTTGGAGGATTCCAGAAGATTCTTTGAGGCCTACACCGCGTGGTCATGGCAGAGGAGAAAGAAGACTTGATGCCTCTGTTCAAGCTTTGCCCAGGATACAGCCTATGGAACATCTACTCAGATGATGGGCACTCCCTGTGCCTCTACTGCTTGCATTCGGACCAAACGCACGTGGAGGATGACTGTGCGTTTTGCTAGGAGATGGTTCCCCGCACCATGAAGGATCGGCGCAAGCGTCTCACCGAGTGGCTCAAGGCCAAGGCCCCTGCTATGGGTGGATCCCGGCAGCATGCCACCCCCAGCCACAAGAAGAAACCTGAGCGGTCTTCTAAGACTTTTGAGGGCGCCCCGGCGACGGGGGCCCAACATAAGACGAAGCACCGCGAGTCACTGGGAGCGCTGTTGCGATGGGCTCCCCGGCGGCCAGGGCGAGCACAGTGTCTACAGCACTGTTGACCACGAGCCAATTCTCCGGTTCGGCAAAGAGGGCGTTGAACCACCCGGTTAAGCTTTTGGAGAAGCCCCTGACGGGCCAGACGGAGAAGGCCAAGGGGCAGCATGGCGCTGACCCTCCCCCAAGATGAAGGCCTCAAGCTCCACCAAGGTCGTACAGGCCCAGATTCACCCGGCAAAGCCTTCCATTGAAGGAGTAGTGGCGTCCCTGGTGAAGCCCACGGATGCGGGTTTGCAGGGTAAGGCCCCCAGGGCGAGAGTTTCCCTGCCTGCCAGGAGGGAATCTTCTTTTCAGCCCATAGAGAAGAGCCTGGGTCAAGAGTGAAAGGGACCATTCAGACATACAAAGTAAACATCTAGTATTGGCATACTTACGACTTGACAAGAACAATACATATTATGCTTACAAGCCCGTTTTATGTGGAAAGCCAAGCAAGTATTTTCAGTCAATCTGGGATTGCAGTTTGTTGTGAATTTGGCTCCATTTTAGCGCTGAAGCTTTGGCTGCATGCATATGATATATGATATGATATGGCATTTATAACGCGCCTTTACCCATGTGTTTCAAGGCGCGACGAGGCAAGGGAGGGGGAACAGAGAGAAGACGGACAGTGCATAGGAAAGGGGAAAGGAGAAAGGGGGAGGGGACAGTGCAGTACATGGGATAATAGAATAAATAACACTAAGTAAAGGCACTGCCAGCATGTGGCAAGTGCAAGGGTAAATGCAGACATCAGGTGTAAAGTGCTGGTAGTGGGACTGTAGGGATACAGAATACAGTCCCCAAGTGTGGGGTTGCCAGGAAGGCAGTGCAGGTGTGCGACTGGCATGGGGGAAGGAGGGAGGGGGGCCTGGGCCCGAGATCAGAAGGTGGCCAGGTAACCAGTGCAGTTTCAGTTTCAGCCAGGAAGTCAGCAGGGGAGAGGAAGAGAGAAAGCAGAAGCAAAGAGAAAGGCATTGGAACAATGTTCTATTATCTGATAAAATGTAATTAGTACAACTATCCATTTCTTCTAGTTTAACGCCACATTTATGGAGCCATTGTCGGATTAGGGAAATATCTTTGCGAAAAACGTGTAATGTTTGGACAACGGGTGAAGACCCAAGATGGCATTTACTAACAAATGTAATATCTGCAATGAATAGAACATAAGACCTAGAGTATCTAGATTGAGAATATGAAACATTCTAAACAAATGACTAGTTTAACATGGTGTTACAGTCCCATTGATCGATATGGTAACTCGCACAACAAATCTTGATCAGGCCCTAGTTACTGCTATAGCTTTCAAGCCCCAGCTGGGGGGCGGACATGCGCTTGAACAGGGCTGTGGGCCATTCAAGCCCATGCCCGCCCCCCAGAATTTACCAGGGTGTGGACAGTTTTCATCCCTCCCAAACCCCCATCCAGCGGGAGATCAGCTCATCGCGAGCCCATCTCTGGTCTGTGAAAAAAAAAGTTTGAAAAATGGCTGCCGCCTTTGAAATTGAAAACGGACTAGATTCCTTTTTCGATTGACGGCAGCCATTGAAAATAGTCCCTTTCAGGCACAGGAGCGCGAGGCTCCTGTCCTGCTGGTAAGTGGGGTGGGGGGGAATGGGAAAGAGAATTGTGTGATTTGGGGGTTGGGGAGGCAACAGGGAAAGGCTCCCCACATTTCTTTTAAAAAGCGCCACCCAGGGAAGGGCCTTCGGGTGGCTGGAACAGTGTGGGGGAATGTGCATTCTCGCCTGCTGTTCCAGCCACCTGATTGGTTGGCTCACCCTGCCTGGGTGTGAATAATCAGTTTTTAAGTATTTCAAGAGATGTAGAGAAACAGTACGTGAATGCAATTTAGGTCATTAAAGAAATGAGACAAAAAGTTGCTTGCCTTTCCCGCTTGGTGTCAAAGACAAATGCTTTCTTGGCGTTTAGTGTGTACCACTTAGAAATTCAGTAAAGAATGAATTAACTTTAGAAGCAAGTGCTGTTCTGTAGACTGGGAGTTGGATGTGGTTATGCAAAATAGATGCGGAACCTGGATGGTGAAGTCCTTATTGATTTGTGAATCTTACCAGTCAGGTTTTGCGCTGCTTGAGATTTATGATTGTGAGTGGATTCTGGAATAGTTTTGAAGCTAATGTACCTTTCACAAGCAATTTGACCCAAGTGCTCAGTGACATGCAAAGTTACAAAACAAGATCAAGATGAGATGGTGCCAAGACCAGTTTTGCGTTGCCTTGCCACACTCTGGACTTTTCATCAATAAGAAAATTGACGCGCGTTACAGGCTGCACTCTTCGGAAGAGGTGGCCCTGTCATCTTGTCCGCCCCCCTCCTCCACAGTGGTGGCCACGGCCACTTTGCAGTCCAGGCCTGCAGCGTCCTCTTCTACAACGACAACTCAGGGTCTGGGTAAAGAGGAAAAACTCCTGGACTCCCTTGGGAGGAAGATTTTGGCTAACTCGGCCTTGCAGCTCCGGCAGGCCAACATGGAATTGGTGTTAGCGGGGGAGAACATGAAGATGTGGAAAGGTCTGTCAGAGTTGAAGGAGTTCATTCCGGTCGAGAAGCTGGAAGACTTTAAGGCAGGTTTATCTGATGCCAGAGTCTTGGCCGAGGATCTGCTTGAGGCTGCGGCTCATCACGTCAACACGTCGGCTCGGGGCCTTATGCTGGGTGTTGACGCCTCTCGACAGGCGTGGTTGCATGCCACCAAGTTCTCGGAGGTACAGGACAAGGTGTTGGACCTGCCGTTTGACGGTAAGGAGCTTTTTCATTCCACAACGGTTGTGGAGCTCACCAAAACGAAGGACAGCACCCAGACAGCTAAGTCCTTGTCAGTCTTGGTTAAAACCCCTTTCAGGTCCCAGAGGCCGCTGTCGCATAATCGGCCCTCCTCTGGTTTCAGGGGATTCTTAGACCGGAAATCCTGCAGAGGATAATAATCGCCGGAGGCAGCAACGGACTCGGTTTTTCTCCCGCTCCTCAGCCTACTCCTCAGGTTCAGGTGGTAACACCACTGAAAAGCCTGCCAAATGAGGGTTCCTGGCTCGCACGAGAACCCGGTGGGAAGACGCATTGAGTCTCATTGGGAGGCGTGGCAGACCATCACCGAGGACAGGTGGGTCTTGTCAGTCACTCGGGCGGGCTTCTGCTTACCCCAACCCCACCCTTCAACCCTCCTTTCCAGCAGTCGGGATCGCTCTCCCTAAAAGCCGAGGTGCAGAAATTGCAGGACCTCAGAGCTGTGGAACCTGTTCCTTTTGGGGAGCGAGGGGAGGGCTTCTACTCCCAGCTGTTTACGGTGCCCAAACCCAACCAGGCTGGCCTGCGCACCATCCTAGACCTTTCCCAGTTCAATCTTTTCCTACCCCAAGAGAAATTCAAGATGATCACGCCAGGCCAGATACGGTCTTCCCTGCAGATGGGCGATTGGCTCAGCATGGTGGATCTTTAGGATGCCTACATGCATATCCTGATCTGGGGTCCACACAGGAGATATCTCCGTTACTCTGTGGGAGTGGAGCATTTCCAGTTTCGAGTGCTTCCTTTTGGCCTAAGTTTGGCACCACGTGTCTTTACGGGGATAATGTCGGTGATCGCGGCCTATCTTCGTCTGCAGGGTATCCATGTATATCCGCATTTGGACAACTGGCTCTTGCGCTGCCCTTGTCTGCTGAAAGCTGCCTGCGGTCTTCAGTCTCTCCTCCAGCTCCTGTTCCACCTCGGGCTGTCGGTGAACGGGCGGAAATCTTCCATGACGGTCTTTCAGGACTTGATCTTCCTGGGTTTTCGCTGGAACACGATCGACTGCAGAGTGTACCTGACCGGGGACAGAATGGCGGATCTGTTGGCCATGTGTCAGATGTTTGCGCAGTCGGAGAGCATGTCGGCCTGGTGGTTCCAGAGGCTTCTGGGCCTCATGGCCTTATGCGTTTTGGCGCTTCCTCTTGCTCGCCTCAAGATGAGGCGGACTCAGATGGCTCTTCGGAGTTCTTGGCTTCAGGCTGTGGATCCGGACTCCAAGTTGATAACGATTCCGGCTTCCATAAGAGCGGACCTGGACTGGTGGTCGTCTCTCAGCAACCTGTCGGTGGGGGTGGGGTTTCAGCACCCAGCTCCGATGGTAACGGTCACGACGGACTCCTCCCTTCTGGGGTGGGCTGCGACGTTGGATCTTCTTCAGGTCTCGCATCTTTGGTCGCCTCAGGACAAGCTCCTTCACATAAATCATCTGGAGCTCTTCCTATCGCTCAAGGCATTCA
Source organism: Ambystoma mexicanum (assembly GCF_040938575.1). Classification (NCBI taxonomy): domain Eukaryota; kingdom Metazoa; phylum Chordata; class Amphibia; order Caudata; family Ambystomatidae; genus Ambystoma; species Ambystoma mexicanum. The sequence continues at coordinate 1,107,440,861 of NC_090941.1, forward strand.
GACCGATCATAGCCAACAAGGTGGTCCGGATTCACACGGCAATGCGGTGTCGATGTTTTACATCAACAAGCAAGGGGGCACCAAGTCTCCCCCACTCGTGGAGCTGTCCATCCAGATTTGGGAGTGGGCAGTTCAGCATGGTGTTTGGCTACTGGCAGTACACATTCTGGGCCAGCTGAATGTCACGGCAGATGCCCTCAGTCTACGGTTGATAGTCAGCTGCGAGTGGGAACTGAAGGTGGAGGTCCTCTCATGGATTTTCCTGTGCTGGGGCACTATGGAAGTGGACCTCTTCGCTACGGCGGCAAACAAGAAGCTTCCTCTCTATGCCTCCAAAAACTGACTGGGAACCTCCTCTCTGGGGGATGCTCTCGAGATTCCATGGCACAACATGAGGGCTTATGCCTTCCCGTTTCTGCCTCTAGTTCATCGAACGATTGGTAAATTGAAGAACTCAGTGAACTGTTCTCTCCTACTCATAGCTCCGTGGTGGCCGGTCAGGTTTTGGTTCTCAGAACTTCAACACCTGTCGGTGTATCCGCCGATCAGGTTACCGGTGACCCCCGATCTTCCTCACCAGGGGAAGCAACAACTGTGGCACCCCTCCCCACAATCACTCAGCTTGGCGGCGTGGTGCCTGAGTTCAGGTCTTTAGATCATCTTTGCCTGTCCGCGGATAACATGCGCATTATCCAGGCATCCAGAAAACCTTCGACTAGGCCCCAGTATAAAAGCAAATGGCTTAGGTTCTGTCATTGGTGTTTAGACAAGCAGATGGACCCTAGGCGGGCTACAATTGACACAGTACTGTCCTTTGTATCCCACCTAGCAGAGTCGGGAGTTCATGTTCTGTCATGTAGAACTTATCTTTCGCCGGTTTCCGCCTACCTATCTACGGACCAATGTTCTTACTCTGTCTAATCCAGTGGTTAAGAGACATTTTGCAGGCTTGACGCGCCTTTATCCTCCGCACCCGGCATGGGATCTAAATGTGGTCCTGACGGCGTTGTGCCATAAGCCTTTTGAACCAATGGCCACGGTGGACCTCAAGCACCTCTTATGGAAGGTGTCCTTTTTGGTGGCCGTCACTTCGGCAAGGCGCGCAAGTGAACTCCAAGCTTTGTCGGTGGAACATGCCTTCTTGGCTTTTCACAAGGATAAGGTGGTCCTACGGACAAACCCTGCTTTCTTTCCGAAGGTAGTTTTCTGAGTTCCACCTAAACCAGTCTATTTCCTTGCCGGTCTTTTTCCCGAACACCGCTTCAGAGGCGGAAAGGGTTCTACACTGTCTGGATGTTAGAAGGGCTCTTAAATTCTATCTTGACAGAACTTGCGAACTTAGGAGCTCTTCTCAACTGTTCGTCACCTTTGGTAATCCACAAGGTAAGCAGGCCTCTAAGGCGACCATCTCCTGATGGATCGCGGCCTGCATTACAGAGTCTTACACCGTTCAAGGGCTGAAGCCTCCTAAAGGTATTCATGCACACCTGGTGCGGGGCAAGGCAGCCGCAGTTGCCTTTCAGAAATATGTCCTTTGGGAGACCATCGCAAAGGCGGCTACTTGGCCCTCCTCATCGGCTTTTTGTAAACATTATTGTCTAGACCTGAGTTCAAGAGCTGATGCCCAGTTTGGTCAGGCTGTGCTTAAGAACTTGTTTCAGTAAGGTTTTTTTTCCATATACCCATAGTTCCTGTAAGGAGTGCTTGGGAATCTCCCATAAGTATGGAGGAAAGGGGACGGGATGTAGGAGTATAACCAGGTTACTCACCATAGTGACCACCTTACTCCTAGTCCATAGTCACCTTTCTCCATACGCACGCCCGCCGTCCCCCCTAATAAGGCTCCTCTGTTATTGCTAAAAGGTCTTTGACCTGGCGATAGAAAAGGACCGATGGACGATGCGCAGCGCAGAGCCAAGATGGGCAGGGTTACGGCCCCGTTCCGGGCCCCGTGGAGAAAGAGAGGAAGGACTAAAAAAAATGTTGGGAACATTTTGGATGCTTTTACAAATCGCTCATGTCCCGTCCCACAGGACGGAGGGATTTCCCTAAGTATGGAGGAAAGGGGACTATGGACTAGGAGTAAGGCGGTCACTATGGTGAGTAACCTGGTTATATACAATTCCTTATGGTTTCTGTATATACATTCCCAGATACAGAAAGTTAACGCCACATACGTATGTTAGTGTGGAATCAGTTTGCCCCAGGAGCCAAAAGTAGCTCCTTGTATCTGTTGGTGTCACCCTGACCAGACACTTTTAGGCTAGAAGCAGGAGCTAAATCGCTCCCAGCTTCCTGCTATTTTGGACTGTATGTTTGAAAACTCACCACAGCATCAGTTATTTGATTATAGATCATTACCATCTCCATCTCCTGGCCCATCATAGACATCAGGAGAGAGAAAGGCCAATCGGTCTAGCCGCAGTTGTCGGACCACCCGGTCCACCCATTACAGGTTACAGAACTGATAACCCATGGCGCTTTATGATGCTTTTGGTTTCCCTTGGTTCTTTCCAGAAGGAATCGGGAGGGGTCATTTGGTCTAGGCGCAGTTATCGAACCAGACAGGTCACCCACTATAGGTCACGAAACCAATGACTTGTGGTAGTTCACTATCACCTTGCATATCTGGCAACTTGTATCAAATGTCCATATTCAATGCCTCTTTTCTTCACCAGCCTTCTGGGGATGCCACCACGTATTTCCTGTTTCTCCGATTCCTGTATTTGCTTATTGGTTCATACTTGCCTTGTTACCATTCACCTTTCATACCTTCGATCCGGCCTCTCGCCAGCACAGGCTTCCTCTCTGAACCTGTGTCAGTACTTCACATTCATTGTAGCTTTCACAATGGCAGTCCCTTGGCTTTGCCAAAACTTATAGTCAAGACACTGTTGTGTAAATCCTTTTTACACTTGGCTTTTCCCAAAGTTTATTCAAGTTCATTAGCTTATCTTTCACACATGCTTTTCTGCTTTTCACAACAGTACATCATTCACTTTTCATTTGTGCAGTATTTTCACCTAATCTTTCTTCTTAAATTCGATATTCAATAACCCTTGTTACATTTCAAAAGGTACTTTACAGTTAGTTCATAATTCAGCAAATCTCGTGGCATTTCCAAAAGTGTTCTTCAGTTTGTTCATTATTCAATATTCTTACCCTAGGGTTCCAAACTCCACTCTTAGGTGTTTTAGCTGAATCGCTACTTGCAAATGTCCAATTATTGAACCCTTGAGCACCCTGGTAAGAGTGTTCCCTCTCTCGCACTCACTGGTGCTCGGCTGCTCCTCCGGGCGTCCCCGCAGTCTTCTCTCACTACCACTTTCTTCTCGGATATGCGTTGGGAACTCCAGCGCTAGCTACTGGGAAACATTGCTTCAACGGTCTGCAGCACCAGTTGGGAGCATGCGGCTCAGGTAATTACTGGTGCCCTGGCCCTCTCACAGCCCGCTTGGGGGCGACGCCTCTCTCACCCCCTGGCAACACAAAGCGTCCTCTCCACTGGCCTTGCTCCAGCCTTCTTCTCGCCTCGCAGCTGCCATCTTCTCACCAGGCAGGTTATTATTGTAATTGTTCTTTTATAATTGTTCTTTTATAACGCACTTAATACTGAGTGGTTTCTAAGCGCGGAATCGGGATTCGAACCTGTGTTGCGCTGAGTTGTCTTGCTACCAAGACAAACGCGTTGCCCCTGCGTTATCCTTCCTCCCCTAGCTGCATAAAAAGGTAGACTGAGTGAGGAGAAGGTTCGCCCTTTTCCCCACTTTGTCTACCTTTTTATGCACCTTTGGCCTTTTAATTGGTCGCAGGTGCAGGTCCTCTGCCTGACCACAATTATAGTAAATAATGGGACATGCCTGACCTTCCATAGTCCTCATCATCACCTCAGTACCATAGTGGTGAAAGTGCATCACTCCTAGTTACCTCTTCCTCGCCCAGTTGTAAAGGTATATGAATGTGGGACAGTGGGTGTGTAGGGAAGCGAAAAAGACTGAATGATGGGGTATTGCTCCTAGTTGTTTCCTCCCTGGCTTGGCATAGGTTTGAAGTGTCTTGGAATCAACATAAGGGTTTTGAGGTGTGTTTACCATGCCCATATAGATTGAGGTCTTTTGAGGGGGGGTTCCCTTTCTAGACCTTTTATAATAAGGGTGTTTCCAAGGGTCATTCTGAAAGGAAGGCGAGTGGGCTCTGGGTTCTGGAGCTCTAAAGACGATGCATCTGGGAGATGCATTCCCAAATCTCCTGTTATAGTTCTGGGATGGTCCACCTAACATCCAGGGTTTGATTTAGAGAGATTCTCTGGTAGAGTCTTTGAGGCAAATCTTGTGGGCTTAGTCTGTAAGGCCCCCCTCCTCTTGTGCATTCTTTCTCTTCCTTGCTCCGGATAACAGGATGTTTAACTGGTCAGATTGGGGTGTGTATCAGGGTTGTGTCAGTCTTACTCTCGGGCAGCACAGGTCCAATACAAGCGTTGCCCTGTAACTATGTCCCAGTTGGCAGATATGTGTTTTATACATTTAATTCTGGAGCTGTTCATTTTGGTTTAGTATATGGTGGGGCCCGTTTTCCCAGTTCACAAGGTCCAGAATTGCAATGGCTGTGTAGGTGATGCCAGAGGTAACCATGTTTGAAATAATAATGTCCACAACGCTCCGCTGTGCCCTGACCCTCCCCCGCATAAACCCCACCATAAAGGTTGCATGCAAATACATGGCATCCTTCAGCCCTCAACTGTCTGTTTTGTGCATTTCCCACCCCTCCCTGGAACCTAGAAGAAAACATACCTGTCATAATCCCACATCCCAGTTAAGTCACCACCCTCTTCCTTAAAGAAAACACATTGCTTGATGTGCTGTGGCCCACTCCTAACTCCCTCAGCCTGCATAGAACCACAGCTTTAGCAATGCTTGAACTCTGCAGCTATTTCTCATCAATGCAGACTTGCTGCTGAGTGCAGCCCTTCTGTGTGGGAATTCTTAGAACTCGGATAAACCCAGTAGCAAGTCTGTGTTAGTGAGGAACTGCTGCAGAGTGCAAACACAGCATGTGAAATGTGTTACACCATAGAAGTTTGTTCTCACTGAAAAAGGATGAAAGGCTGCGTCAGCCACGCTGGTATTCGAAACAGTGACCTGCTGACTTCTAGACTCCCCGTACACAGAGGCTGTAACTGGCCTTTGGAATACTAGAGCAGCCCCCAGTGTGTTTAAACTTCTTGGGAAACGTTTTTGGGACAAGTTTAAGTCGTGCACTCTGCACATCGTAGTTACGACAAATATTAGATATTTTATTTATTTCAGTCCACAAAGCCCATAGGCTTCTAGGCTCTAGTTACAGAAAGTGCAATGTGCAGATTAAAGTGTCGAACACGCTCAACAGTTATAAGGTGAGTGCTGTGAAGGCATCATGAAGCAAGACACAGACAACAGATTCAATATTTACATTACCTTAAATGATGGAAAAAGGCCTAACGTGCCCTATGTTAAGGTGTGATGTCCCTACCTAAATAAAACTAAAGAACGTCTGAGTCAAAGAGTTCAACTGAAGAATATGTCTGGTGTCCAAAACCTATCCTGCCCTCACCAAGTGTGTAGGGATGTCAGCAACCAAAAGAAACAGTGTCCAACATAAAGTTGTGAGCCTCTTCCAGCTCTCAACTTTCTTTCATATCCCTTCCTCAAGTATAAGTCTCAGTTACCTCTCGTGAGGTCAATAAAGAGTTCAAGGCTCAGGGCTCCTTTCCTCAAGACTTAATTGCAACACACAACAAATCCTTTGTTTCTTTAAAGTTGGTTGTCACTCTTGTGCCTTCTTTGTGTGCCGAAATTGTGACTGTATTAAGATAATCTCCAAGCTTTGTTTCAATAATTAAAGTACCTTTCACTTTAGGATACAATGAAATTGATTTCACTTGTAGGTAAAGTATCATTAATTTTTAAGATACAGCATCTAGTGGTTTTGGTTGAAATGCAAGTTCTGTTTTACTTCTATTCTTAGTAGGTAACAGTGCAGCTCTATTGTGAGGTTTTCACTAAGTTCGGTATTCAAGAAATGAAGATTGCACTCTGTGTAGTCTTCAATTGGCACAGGTTGCAAGATTTTTCCCCAGTTCGATTTAAAAAAAAAAAAAAAAAAAGTATATGGCTTTTATTGAGAATACCTTTTGTTCAACCCGTGGTGTAGTATTCCTTTAATTCACTTCAATAGTAAAGTATAACCTTCAGAGGCTTTCGACAACATGTGTTCACCCACACGCGAACAATCCAATACAAAGTATTCTTGGTTATTCAGTATTAAACAATGGATGGAATCGGAGACCTTCGAAAATGTTTCCTCAAACTCGCGACCACTCTGATAAAAAAAATTCAGTTTAACACTTGCGCACCGGGTTTCCCACTGGATAGAAATTCACTGGTCGCATTCAGAGGCTTTACAACAGTCCGGATCGTGCAGCCTTCTGCGCCTCATGCCTGGGTCTCACACCTGCCCTTAAGGTACCCCTATGTCCACGTCTCCGCACAGGGGAACAAGCATCTTGAACGAACATCAAAGAGACCGCCTCTCCACACGGGTCCCTTCTTAACATTCGGCTTGCTGCACAGAGCACCAGCTCACATGTCACACTTGCACCGGCCTTCCTGCTGCTGTTCCTGCCTCTTCTCCACGTATAGACTTCCCCGTTGTCTCTCATACTTGTGGGCTGGCCTCCTTTTATACACCTGCAGCCCCTTGACAGGCTGCATGTGTGGATATCCAATCAGCCCGGCCTGCCCACGATTAACGAGACATGCCTGACATTTTACAGTTCCTAGCAGGCATCTTCCTCGTCCCAGTACCAGAGTGGTGAGTGAGTGTGGTCTTCATTGTTTCTAGTTGCCTCTTCTTCGTCTCAGTACTGGCAAGTGTCAAATTGGGTGAAATTAGGGATACAGTCTTATAGTAGCCCATAAAGATGGGAGAAGGGTTGGGTTGGTGTAAAGACTGGTAGGGGTGTCTGTACTTCTGCTTTCTATATGGTAGAGGAGAGGCACAGAGGACCCCAGCCAAGATTCCCTATTATTGCTACGTGGTCGAGCAATCAAGACCTAGCTTCTCAGGAGGTGATGCAGGCTGGTTCGTAAGTACAGTGTAGTCCCCGAACCCTCACAAAGGAATGTCCACACACTGTATTACTGAAAACACAGTCTTTATATAATTAATATTCAAAGGTATGTACACGATCACAATAACACACTTTGTACTTGGAAGTCAATAATGATAAATATATACAATTCTAAAGTGGTACCACTAGTGTTATCGAATCTCATTAAAGTGCATCAACTGTACGGTTAAAATGTCACACAGATTAATAACGAGGAAACCAGCAATAGAGATAGGCAGGAACGTAAGATGGTTGGAACAATAGGCAGAACACTGACCCTACCGCTAGGCGCAGTTCTGAGTGCAGATCCCCCCACCTGGGCAACCTGTAAATAAAGATACATAGCAAAAGCCCAGTCCATATAATGTTCGATAGTCTTACTTCTTACTATTAAGGTTTTACCCCCCCAATGTACCTGGTGGAGTAGAGTTCTCCGACGATGTGCCGACCAATCCTTCTTGAGTGCCTCCCTTTCAGGCGGGAGCCACAGATCTTCGAGAGGTGTCGGGGGAACTTGGCGTTCGGTGTCGGGGAATCGACGGCCCTTCTTGAGTGCCCTCCCTTTAAGGCAGGAGTCACGGGTTGTGGAACGTCCGACGGTGAACAGGGTGAACTACGGCAGGGAAGTGGCAGCTTCGTTCCTAGCGGTGCTCGTCGACGACAGAGCGTTGGCGTCCTGCAAGGAAGAGGCTTGCAGGGCACCTCGGCGACGATAGTTCTGGACCGCAAAGAGATGATGAAGAACTGTGGCCCAGCAAGGGCGTCAAGTCGTCGGCGTCTCTGCGGTCTTTAGGTGGCGGGAAACCCAGGGGTGGATGCTCCTCGGCGCGTCGACGGTCAGGCCTTCTCCAGCGGGAGACAAGCGGATGACGATGCAGACGAGAGCGTCTGATGATCAATTAAAGTTCTTAGGCAAACGGGAGCACGGCGGCTCCGGTCGGCGACGGCGGTCGTCGACAGTGGCGGACAACAGTCCGGGTGCTTCTCCTTGGAGTTCCGCAGCAGTCCCTGTATCGGATCGGCAGCCTGTCGAAGGTCTGTCTACCAGGGTGCGTTGGCAAAGATCAGCTGTGCACGATGGTCCCTCGTAGCTCGGGAAGAGGGCGCCTTACCAGGTCCTCTCTGGGTCAGTCCTTGGAAACACAGCAGCCTTCAGATTGCGAGGGAGAGCCACAGCACTCCTTCTCGTCCAGCGGGGGTTTCAAGGTCAAGCGTCAGTTACTCCAGTTACTCGTCGTAGTGGACTTCAGCTTCTGACGACGATTTCTAGCAGTGAGAGGTTCCCAGATATACTGTTGATCTCCCATTCATTCCGCTGGGTCCCATTCATTCCGCTGGGTCCCACTCAAGCATCCAATCACGACTATGGACATTCATGCAGGCAGGCAGCCAATCAGGCACACGAGGTATTCAGGCCATTCACTTCTCTCCAGACACTCACAACAAGTTATGTGTATTGGGACAAGTACCAAGCCATTCAACACTCCAAGCTGCATTCATACCGGTTTCGGGCAGGGTTGTCTCAGTCATTGTGTCAACCACCAGATACTAGACACCCACAACACAGAATGCATATTCGTCACACACTCTATTCACCCAGGTCCCACCCACAGGAGGTACCCACAACATACATCACCGGGAAGGCTCCAGCTAGTCTGACCGGGCCTTCACAACAACGCCATATATGGCATTTCCACCCAACAGCCAGTCAGGGGGAAGGGACAGAGTCAGGGCTTCCCAGGACTTTGGGAAAACAAGGTATTGGGGAATAGAAAGCAAGAGACCACAGGGGCCATCTTGTTTTCCATCAGGAATCAATGGATCCCAATGGCAGGGCCGGGGTATCCCAAAATGGAGGATATGCCGCGCACCTGTCACATTCAGCATGGAGCTGCCACCAGCCCATACCCTGCTCTGCGGGCCACCCACAGGTGCCCACAAACATACACTAGGGGCACAGGGTTGTACCCCCACCCATGGGTGCCATAAGGGTATCCCACGGGTCCGTTCACCAAACCAAAAGAAAGAGAGCTGCACCGGCAGGAGTCCCACATGAACTCCTGTGCGGAAAACATGACAGAACACACGATAAAAAGCAGTGAAGGACAAGGATACGGAGGCCCTGTCCCTCCGATGCATTTCCAGCATCACAGTTGGTCACTAACAGGAAAAGGGGGATACCATGTCACGCCCAAGGGCACCCCATACTTAATCCTTTTTCTCCTTCTACTACTTCTGGAGTGTTGATGTCTCCTGTCCTTTTCTTGATCATGATCAATGGGACGTGGGGAACAATATCCTATAATTGCTCCTGGGACAGGAGACTCTTCCTGAATGGGAAAATGTGGAATACTGTGTCTGGCCTGAGAGGATCTCATTCCCAATCCTCTGGGACTCTCTACCCAGGTGAACCTCCCATGCTTCTCTGGCGCCAGGGTCAGGATCCAAAAGTGATGGCCTTTTTCTGGCCCCTTGAGCAGAGAATCCAAGGGGAGCAGGTGTGAGAACACCCTCAGGTTTCTTACATTGCACAGAATGGTGAAGCCTCGCCTAATGGCAAGGGGGCTGCATCAGGGGGGGGGGGGGGGGGGGGGGTGTGTGTGTGTGTGTGTGTGTGTGTGTGTGTGTGTGTGTGTGTGTGTGTGTGTGTACGTACGTGTGTGCGTACGTGTGTGTGTACGTACGTGTGTGTGTACGTACGTGTGTGTGTACGTGCACCTGTATACATGCAAACAAGCAATGGTGTGTTTGTGACACTAAGGATAGTCTGTCAGGAAGTCCAAAGCAGCTGTCTATGTCAAAAACCTATACTTGCCCTCACATCTAATTGTATACAATGTGTAGGGATGTCGGCTTCAAAATAAATTTGTGTTCAAATAAAAATTCAGAGCTTCTTCCAGCTCTTGGTTTGTTATTGGTATCCCTTCCACAAGTACAAAATAGTTCGCAATGGAGAGGGGGTCCCTTACCTCCAAAACCACACAGTTACTTGGGACACTTCCCAGCTCTTCTGATTTGGTTACCCTTCTCAATTTCATGTAATTCAGTTCCTTAATTTCAGATCACACAGGATTTCTCATATTCAATCGCTAGCTTCTTTGTGGGTGCTTTTAGTGGCTTTTCCATAGATTGGTGCCCTCGGTCTATGCACGGTTGTTGGACCACACAATCCACCCATTTTAAATAGCAATTGTGGCAGACCGGATTAATGAGTCTGACTCAAGGTTGACAATTCCAAGGGTGTTTATTAAACTAAAAAGAAAATGCCTATCTATTCCCTGCTTCTAGTAGGGATTTTCCCTACCTAAAAAACTAAGCGAAGGGTTCTCGTATGTTGTCCAAATCAAATGTAGTCCTCCGTCCAAACCTAATCGCTACCTGGTCCTACCAATGTGGAAAAAAACATAAATATAAGCCAAAGCGATAGCCTCTCAGCTCAGGCTTTGTCCGGCTCATTGTCCTTTGGATCTCTCTCAAGAGGTTGCTCCCAATTCACATACAAATTGTTCAGAAAATAAATGTTTTCCGCTCTCTTGTTAGCCTCTTTGAGAAGAGTTGCAAGTTTAAGTGGAGGAATGTTTCCATTATTCCTTTTCCACCACCTTGGCAAGTCTCTAGGTTAATCAAATGTGTCAATTTCTTTACATGGAGGAATGCTTTGCTTATTCCTTATTCACCACCTTGACCAGTTAATCTCCATCGGTTTGTATTTTGAACATATTGATTGAACCCACCCAGTTCCCTTCTCCTTATGGTTTGACAAATGTCACTGATTCCACAAGGGTTCTCCAGGCCCCTCAGGCTTCATGTTTTCTGAACCGTTGTGGCGATAACTGTGCTCTTTGCCAATATTCAACAATCTAGTTTCTAAGGCTCTGTAACCCTCCTTGTCAGTTTTGGATTGGCAAATCTTACTGGTTTCTCTAGGGCTCTCCAGGCCCCTCTGGCTTTCGAGTTTCTTTAACCTCTGTGGTTGTGTCTGTGCTTTGTGCCAGTATTTAATTCTCTGGTTTTCTAGGGCTCCTGTAACCCTCCTGGTCAGTTTCTCCCGCCTCCCTGGGCAACCCTGGTAACTTCTCTGCCTTTGGGTCTGCTCCAGCGGCATGGCGTCGCTGGCACGTAAGCGTCTGATTCTCTGCTTCTGCCCGACTCAGCCTGTCTCTGTGGTCCTTGCGTTCCAAGTGGAGGATTTCTTCCTCTGTACTATCCTGGCTTCGGCATAGGTTTGCAGGTCCCTGACCCACCGCAGCTTCAGCGTGGTCACGCCACCGGCTAAGACTGTCCTTCTGTCCCCATCTCTTTCTAGGCTGTATTGCCTTTCTCTGCACCAGCCTTCCGATATCTGCATCTCTCCAAGCTACCGTTCACTCCGCGGTGTAGCGTGGCTCTGCCCCTCCAGGACATCTGTACGTCAGAGGCTCGCCTCTGCTTGGGATTCTTCCTCCTCCACTCAAGGTTTCTTGTCCCTTTATTGTCGTGGCCATACATCAAAGGGGCACATTGCTTTTCGTCAGTTGCTGAGTTCAAGGGGATTCCAACGTTTCCTTGAGCAAATGATATAAAAGCAGAGTCTGGATTTGTTGGATACAAAATAGAAGTAACATCAGTGTGTTCTGTTCCCAAATATGTAGACGGAGTATTCTTCAAAGGCACTTCCTGTAGAAAGGGGAGTCCTTGTCCTCCTTCCCAGTGTGTGGTCCTGCTTCCACTGACCCCCCAGGGGAGGGTCTTGCTTAGCGGGCTCAACTCCCTAGCCTCTCAGGGAGTGGCTTCCTCCTGAGAAGAAGGGACGAATTGTTTACATTCGTGTCACAATACATACAATTATCATAATTGAGACATTCATATTCACTCAAAAATAATATCTTGTTATAAAATGTATGCTCTTTTGATGACTTCTAGATTCTTAAAGCCGATATAGTCCTGAAGAACTCTTGGCTGACGCTCATTTGTTCCAAGTTGACTTTGAATCTGCCAATTCTATGCACAGTGTGCCACAAGACGGTACCATCAAATGAGACGAAATAAACTGTTCATTTTTTTTTTATTAGAGCCGTAGATAATATCTATAGCGCTGCAACCCCACAGGTATCTGCAACATAGCTGGGAGCTATTTTGCTCTTGCTAATAGCCTAGGAGAGCCTGGCTAGCTTGAAACCACCAGCTACCAGGGCCAACTGGTGCCTTCCAAACATGAAGATGTCACATTAACTTTCAGTATTTGAGAATGTTATTAAAGAAGAATTAGACCACATCTAATGCACATTTAAACAATGTTTAATACAAAATGGACAAAAAGTTAAAGGAGCATCTCTGGTAACTCCTGGTTGCCTTGCGGTAGCTCCTGTCTACAAGGTGATGCCCGGCACCCATGAGCTGGTGTTCACTCCTGGTCATCGAATCTCAATTTCGAATTCTGCACAAGTGCACCGCCAACATGCTAGTCTGGCTCTTTTTTTAGATCAAAGTCGGACATTTTGATGAGTTACTTAACAGTGCCTCTGGTAGCTTTGGACATGGACCTGAACAAGTATACTTTAAAATTCACAAATAGGAAGACACTCAAAATTCCAACATAGCACTACTCAGTCTGTCACTGAAGTAATGAATTGTAGATTGCCACTTTTTCATAGCTTATCAATTGTATCAGCCCCCCCCCCTGCAAAGCTCTGTATAACTTTTAACATTCCATATCGGTTAGTAAAGCAACACCGATTATTGGCCGTCACTGGAGCTGGTGCACGTCCAGCAAGGTTTGAGTAAATGTAACGCAATTAGCGGGGACCCGAAGAGGAACAGTCCCTCCCTTAGCTCATGCGTCAGTATTTTCAGCGTATGGAGGAGCAGGACGTGGTGCCCTGAAGTCTTTGTGAAGACGGGTACATCGCTGTGTGGGATCTTCTGAAACATGATTACAGCATGTCAAATTTTCCAGACAACAGCTATTTTTCGGTGACATGGACTTGGCATTTGGAGGCGTTCTGTCTTGCTGCAGTTTCTCCCTCCCTATACTCTGGTTACAACATGAAGGCGTGCACACCATCCTATATGGGCAGGCCACAAATAATGTGGTCGTGTGGCCAACCTAGGAGACAGAGGATCGATGAACCGTGCACAGGTGAAAAGGATATTCAATAATGGAAATCACAAACAACAACTGAGCGACGTGTCGACAGCATGCTCAACACAAAATGCGTTCGCAATGCTTGTCAATGGCCAGTTTTGTAACTTTTATTAAACAATTGCATGCATTTCCTAAGAATACTTGGTGAAATGCAGACTTGCCAGCTGCAGACCCCTTCCTACCCCTGTACGAAGGGGGACAGGTCAAGGAGGAAGAAGAGCCAACAACAAAAAGAAAGAACCATGACACGGAAGGCCAAGGCGAGCAAGGATCAGGCCAAAAACGTCAAGAAACCCAGGCCAACTGGGGCGAGAGGCAAGGGGAAGACACAGGAGGTTGTAGCCGTACCGGCACCTACACCTGTGGAGGCACCAAGGAACCAGGGTCCACCCAGCACGCCTGCAACCTGACCGGTGGCGGTGACTGAAGAAGGGCCCACATCCTTGGAAGCAGTAAAAGTTATGGCAATGGGGAACTATTGAGTGGAAATGTGAATGCTTTCAACCAAATTGCAAGTGAGGCGGCAGTAGTACAACAGAGAAGGGTGTCTCTGGGACCGGGGGGGCTGGGTGCAGGGGTCCTCCAGGCAGGTAATCCGCAAAGCACCGGGGTGTCTGGGGGGGGTAAGCCAATGGGCAGGGAACTATCCCAGCACTGCATTTCCTGGGGGGTGGTGCATTTTCCACAGGGACAGCAGGCCACAACAGTGGCCAATGCAAACTCCATGACCAGTAATGCAATGACCCAAGAGGGGACGGCAATGACAGGGGCAGCTCAAGCCCCAGCATGGTGGGGCAAGGGGTAACAGGGCCAGGAACACTCTCATGCAACAATGGCAGTGGTGGGCAAGAGGGAATGTGGTGGCCCAATATGACAAGGTATGGGAGACCAATGCCAGGTTTTGCCCCGGTCAGGGTGTCTGTAAGATCTCTAGCATGGCACATACCAGGGGCTATCAAGGAGACGGTGTGGAGAAAGGAATTTATTGAAATCCTGGATTTTGTGGGGATGGAACCTCTGGGAGAAGGCATAAAGGAACTATCAGAAAAAGAGAAAGAAAAGAGGGACAGGGAGAAACCCAAGATGGAGGCATCCATTCATAACTGGTTGAAGGCTTTCAAAGTATATATGTCAATAATGTTAGTAAAATATCTGCAGGATGCATTAGCAATGAATGCTTATGAACAATATACACACAAATTGTATTTGAGGCATGGGGGGAAGGATGGTTGAACTATGATCGGGGTTTCAGGTTGAAAATGAAGGTGTGGCCAGCATTGTCTTGGGATGAGATGGATGTTGGGGGTTTCTTAGACAAAATGGTTCCCCCAGGGGAGGGGGAGAGAAAACCCAAGGTAAGAAGCCCCAGGTTTGGAGGGGCAGGGGAGGATATACCCGGCGGGGGAGGGCGTCCTTTCGCGGGTACTCCTCCTGGAACAGCAGAGCCAGCTACCAGGGGGAGCAAGCAGATTGCTGGTGGGTTAACGCTGAAAGGGGTTGCCCCTTCGGGAAAACCTGCCACTTCAGTCACTATCGGGGCAGAGGTACCGGGGATCACGCTCCTCAGCAAGTGAGGGGAGGCGTAGGAGCAGCCCCAAAGCTAAGGATAAGGTCAAGAGGGAATGAGGTGAAATGCAACATGTTACAGGCAGCACGCCCTCAGATGTGTAAAAATGTGATTAAAAACGGTCTATCAACACCAGTCAAACTCCAAGCCATGACTCACATGTTACATATTTATCACAACACAGGTGATGCTAAATTGCTGTGGGAAGGTTTTAGGTGGGGTTTCAAAATCCCATGCACAGAGGTTAAGAAGGGCAAGGAGGTGCTTAATTTATGCTCAGCACTGAGGATGCCAGAAGTGGTGGCATTCAAAGTAGAAAAGGAGGTTAAGTTCTGCTGAGTGGCCGGTCCATTCAAGTGTCCGCCAATGGCAAACTGACCCGGTGGGAGCCCTACCTATTTCACTGATGGGTAGAATTGCCCTTATTAAAATGATCATCCTCCCAAAACTCTTATATTTGTTCAGCACAGTCCCGGTGTGGCCAGGTCAAGCACTCTTTGCCAGAATGAAGAGTGCATGCACCAACTTCGTGTGGGGGGGCATCCCAGATTGGGTTGGCGGAAACTCACTGATTCGTATATACAGGGAGGCCTAGTGGCACCTGACTTTGAACTCTATTACTTGTCCGCACAACCATATTACGCCGCCCAGTGGGCCACAGACTTCCTTAACCCCAAGGAAACACAGATGGAATGACACCTATCTAAACCCGCTAAACTGCCCCATCAGATGACAAAACCACACCCTAAACACTATAACTCCATTGATCCCACCCGGGTTACGACTACTGCTTGGGCCAGAATAACGGCCATCTATGGCAAGGAAAGGCTATATCACCCAAGCATGCCAATCTGGGGAGATCCCAATATACCAGTAACTCTAGAGGGGGAGATGGCCGCACAATGGGGGACCAGAGGTATCGTCCAATGGGGCCAACTGTTTGTGGACAAACACTTTGTTACTTGGGAAAACCCTAAAAACACGACAGGGGAAGCGCCCAGACACAAGATGCAATATATGAGCATTAGATCGTCTATTCCTAGTATATGGCCCACTTTCCCAATGGAAACGCCGATCAATTTAGGCCTGGGATATATGTTCACTGCCGAAAAAGGAAATATTTCAGCATCTACCCTGTATAAAACCATTATTTAAACTCACCCTCCAGAATGACATAACGCCAGAGGCAAGTGGGAACGAGACTTGGGTCTACAAATAGGACACCCAATGGCAACACAACAGATATGCTCACTAACGAAACACAAATCATGCAATGCCTGATATAAGCTGATTCACTGCAAAATTGTGCATAGAACACACTACACCCCGGCCAAGTTGAGTCGCATTTACCCTACAGTGGCAAGTACATGCCTGAGATGTCAATCCGAAGATGCAGACATATTCCATATGCTATGGGCATGCACAACACTTAGAGACTACTGGACAGAGATTTGTGCAGCACTAGACGAGATGGCTGACCAGCCCATTGAATGTTCACCAATATTATGCTTGTCGGGGGCCATTGGGAAGATGAACCCAACGTGGTGGAAACTACTGAACCTAAGTCTGTTGATAGCCAAAAGGGCGATCCTGATGAAGTGGAAAAGTAATACCCCGCCAACGAAGGCGGAATGGGACAGAGACATGGTTTGGACAAATGATACAGAAGAACTATATATAGACTCAGTACTGCCCGCTTCCAGGCAAAAGAATATATGGGCCAATACTTATCAGACAAATCGGTAGCCGATGATTCCGATTAATTTGGTCAGCGATGTATGTTGGTGTTATTGATCTCATGTTATTGATCTCCAATTGTATTGGGTTGTAAATGCTCTTTATCTGTGTGCAACAATAAATAAATGTTATGAACAAAAGTGTCCGCCAATGGCGAATCTGGTAGTGTCTCCACTGAGTTTGGTCCCAAAGAAGGAGGAAGGTCAGTACCGACTAATCCATCACCTCTCTTTTCCAGAGGGGGAGTCCGTTAATGACGGCATTGCCGAGGAGCTGAGCCGAGTACATTATTCATCTTTTGAGGATGCAGTGGAGGTTGTGAGGGTGGCGGGAAGGGGAGCCCTGATGGGGAAGGCCGACAAAGAGTCGGTATTCCGGTTGTTGCCCATTCACAAACAAAGTCAACATTTGTTTGGGTTCAAGGTGCAGGACCAATACTACTATGATAAATGTTTGCCTATGGGGTGCACCATTTCCTGTGCCTACTTTTAAGCATTCAGCACTTTCTTGGAATTTGCGGTCAAGCAGGAGTGTCAAGAAGGGGCTGTGGTTCATTACCTAGATGATTTTCTGTTCATTGGCAAGCAAGGGTCCAGGGATTGTGGGGCCCTTATGAGCACTTTTCAGGGGCTGATGAGCAGGATGGGCGTCCCGCTAGCCAAGAGGAAAACAGTAGGTCCAGTGACCTGCCTGACTTTCCTAGGGATTGAGATTGACACAGTTAAAGGGGAGTGCAGACTCCCGCAAGACAAGGTTGAGAAATTGAAGGGGACCATTAAGGGTCTGAGGGGCAAGAACAAGGCAACCCTGAAGGAACTCCAGTCGCTGGCAGATAACCTCAATTTTGCGGGCAAAGTCATCCCGGTGGGAAAAGTGTTTGCAAGGAGCATTGAACTCAAAACTGTGGGGCTGCAACATGCAGGTCAACATGTCAGGCTGGGAGGTGAAGTACGGGAGGACCTGGCAATGTGGGACGATTTGTTAGACAAATTCAACGGGGTGCTACTGTGGAGAGGGGAATGGAGTAGCAGTGACATGCTCAAACTGTTTACGGATTTATCCGGGGCCCTGGGGTTTGGGCCAATCCTGGGCACCAGGTAGTGTGGCACGGCATGGCCAGGGGAGTGGCACCAGCAGGGTATCACCAGGGACATCACGTTGCTTGAGCTCTTCCCCATAGTGATAGCATTTAACTGTGGCGGGGGGAGGGGGGATCAGCTGAAGGACAGGAAAGTGTTGCTCTGGTCTGACAACCTGGCAGTGGTCCAGATCATAAATCAAGGTTCAGCCAGCAACCCACAGGTGTTGGGGTTACTGAGGGAGCTCAATAAAAGCATGTTGATGTTCAACATCGAGGTGCGAGCATGACACATACCTCGGGTCAAAAACACGGCCGCTGATGCTCTCTCTCGTTTGCAGTGGGAAAGATTCCGAGGGAGTTGTCCCAGAGCAGACAAGGTGATGACCCCGTTCGAAACTCAGTGGTGGGACATGATTGGGGCGATCTGAGTTCCCTGGTTCAATCGGCCCTAGCACCGGGCACGGCAAGTAGATACAAAGCATACTGGGAACGGTTCTTGGTGTTCCAGAAGGAGGTATTGGGGGAGGAGCAGAGGGATCTGCCGGAAGGGCTTTTGTGGGCTGGGGCTGGCACGAGGGGAAAACCAGGTCTTGTAAGGCCTACCACTTGGCCGCGATCGCCCATTATTTTAAACTGGAAGGTAAAGGTGACCCCACCAAGGAACACTACATTATAATGGCCATGAAGGGCTGGGCCAAGCAGGGCGGGCCGAGGACAGATGAGAGAAGGCCCATTGACATAGTCAAACTGCACAAGCTAGTAGGATGCCTGGAGGAAGTTTTCCGGGATGGATTTGAAGTGGCATTGTTCATGGCGGCTTTCACATTAGCTTTCTTTGGGGCATTCAGGGTGAGCGCATTGGTGCCAGAGAACAAGAGGGCTAAGGGGACAGGCTTTTTACAGGTGGGCGATGTACACTACCCAGAGGGGTGGGTGACCTTGCTTTTAAGGAGATCAAAGACAGATCAGGACGGGAAAGAGTCCACAGTGGCGCTCCAACCCATCGCAGGGAGCACAGTCTGTCCAGTCAGGGCCATGTCAGGTTTTCTCGGGCGGAGACCGTCCTCGGGGGTTGGGGCTCCACTGCTCATTCACCGGGATGGGTCTGCACTGTTTCCAGTTTAGAAGGGTTATGGAACTAGCATTGGAGAGAATTGGGGAGACAAGGGGAGTGTTTGGGACACGTTCATTCCGGATGGGGAGGGCCACGTTGGCCGCAGCCATAGGCCTAGGGGCAGGTGAAATCAAGCAGATTGGGAGATGGAAGTCTGGGTGTTTTAAGAGATACATCAGACCGGAAAAAAACTCTAAAGTTGACCTGCTGCCTTCTCATCCCATTAGCACCAACACGGAGGAGAAAGCGAGCAGTCTGGGTGATAGGACACTCATTTGTGTCTAGGGCAGGGGCAAGCTGGACGGCGGAGCAGGAGGAGTTGACGGCCGGCGAGTTCAGGATGGAGTGCACGGGGTGCCAGGAATGAAATGGGCACAGCTGCAGGGGCAGGTGCGCAAATTGCTGGGGAAACAGCAGAAGCAGGACGTATTGGTCATACACCTGGGGGGGTAACGATTTGACAAGCCTGGGCAGGGGGGCTTTAATGCGGGAAATGATGTTCTCATTAAAGGAGCTGGCCGGACAACTAGGAGAACCGGAAATCATCTCGTCGGAGATAATATCAAGACCAGAGTGGAGAGGCGCAGAGTCACACAGCCGTGGAGAGATCCAGGCGGAAGTTGAATTGTGCAATGGCCAAATTCTGCAGGGGCAGAGGATATGGGCAGATCAGGCACGGCCTGGTCAACTTGAAGTCACCAGAGTATTATCTCAAGGATGGGGTACACTTGTCACCAATGGGGATGGATCTTTTTTACTGGAATCTATGCACCAAAATCCTGGAAATGTGAGAGGGGAAAAGGGGGAGCCATGGTGGGCGGTAACCCACCTGTGGAGTGGCGGTGTTTGGGTGACCAAGCACAAGAGACAGACTCCGGATGAGTTAGGAGAAAGCCGGAAGGGTCTTCGCTCTTCTCAGACCAGCGCCCCTTGGGAGCCTAAGCGGCAGGGGCGTCTGGGGAACAAGGGCTCAGCTTCCCCCAAGGAAACGGCACTCTCCCCACCCAGGAACACCTGCAAGGGCAGGCGAGGCTCAGGCGCAAATGGTTGGGAGAGTTAGGCCTTTACTGGACTTTGGGAAAGAAAGGGGGAAGCAGATGGTTGGACATGGAGCAGTCGCTGCATCTTCTGAGTTATTTCCACTAATGTGTGCAGTGTGGTTTTATGATGCTGTGGAAAATAAATCTGCGGCCTTTTTATGCCAAAAAACAAAAACAAGACTCATTCTACACATTTCTGGTGCAGGGGAATGGGGGGGGTGGTGGAATTAGCAGTTTCTATGTAATGGCTCTAAATGGACGGATGGACGGGTTATGTCCGCTGCATGGGTGTGTGCTAAGGTTTGTGCTGCCAGAGCATCTAGTTAACATTCCTCTGTGTCACGTTCCCTTCCCACCAGATGGCTGGGTCACGGTTTTCCGATCATAAATAGGTGATGCTCCATAGAAAACAGTTAGAATGCATTGCTTCGAGGGCTGGAGCAGTTTGTACTGAGTGTAGTGATGGAGAAACAGTGAGAGGTGGGGGAGGTGCGTCCATTCCTTTAAGTGGCGAAGTCCGGATTTGGGACCAGTCTGAAATGTAGGCACTGGCATTTTCCCTGCTGTAGGTAGAAGAAATATGTGGCGTTTGGCTTCAAAGAATCTGTCATACAGATGACTTGAGAAAGCACACACGTAGCAATACACCGCTCTGATCGATATATAAGAATATTGAGAACTATGCTAAAGTAACATGATTGTAGCTCTATTTTCCCCATCTTTGATGGAAGAATACAAGTAACGAAGTGCAAAGAAATTTGAGCCTAAACAATGGCCACTGTGTGTTATCAGTATACTTTAAACATTTAACACAACAAGGTGTTGCTGTGTGATAAGGTCACCTTGTAGTCCGTGTTTAACACAGGCATGCAGTGTGGCCATATAACGGCAGGAAAACGTGATGTTCCACACAAAAAACAAATGTAGAAATTAGCGATTTAATACACATTTTAACCGTCTTTAAAGAAGCGATACATTTTGATGGCTAACTTTATTTATTTGTATTTTTCAAGCGCTCACACAGGCCTGGGGCATCGAGGCGCGCTGTTGCAGGAACATGTCTTAGTTGTGTATTTATAACGCGCTTAACACCCAGATCGAACCTGTGTTGCTTCGTGTTGTCTTGTTTCCAACGTGAGCCATTGCCCCTGAGCTATCCTCCCTGGGCTCCGATAGGAAATAGTCACCTAAAGGTTAAAACGTAAGAAGCGTGTGGGAACAATGGCTGTTCAAATGATCCATAACCTAGGAGCTTGTCCTTTAAATCCTCAGCCAATGACAAAGAGAGTGCTACTGTTCAGGGACAATTCTGATGGGTTGTGGGAAGGTGGGAGAAAGACGTTGTCTCCTGGGCCTGGCAGGGGGGTGGAGTGGACAGTTATGGATCAGCGGGGCCTCGCAGGGGACAGTGGAGAAAAGGGTCCTGCACTTGCTATGCTGTGGCAGATGGGGTCTGCAGCAGCCATCAGAGAGCGCCCCTGCCTAGCGCCTGCCTGCTGACGCTGCTCTTACCAGAAAAGACCGCACAACCCTTCCATTTGCGCTCCACACATTAGTTATTTCTTTGGAAAGGGACTTCAGTAGCATATGTAAATTGAGGGAGTAGATGTGCGTGTAAACGCCTGCCGTAGCTCAGAGTGGGTTTCCGTGCATCACAGGCCACTGATGGTGATGTTTCGGTGGCTCCCAGCATTCTCCAGCCCGCAAGCTTACTTTTATGAGAAGAGAAGTTGTGTAACTCGAGCATTGGTGTAATGTTAGGGGCATGGCGGGAGGAATTGAGCAAGATAGCTCTGCATCTCAAAAAATGTGGGTCTGGCACGGTACACGGTATTACCATCTGCCATAAAGCGATGGAGAGTGGGACTGCACTGCTTAGAAGGAGCAAGGCGATGTCAGTGGGGCAGAGGAAGGGTCAGCCCTGCATCACCTGTCTACCCCAAGGCCAGTCCAGGCCAGGCCAGGCCAGTCCACCTTTGCCTGCACTCTGCATGCTGTTCTGTTTCTCGCTTGAGTCTGAAGTTGTCTTGTCTTTCTTTATTTGTGGGTGAATGTTGTTCCCTCAGGTTCCAATATGCATCAATGTCACAATAGCGCTGCTATGTCGGAAGAGTTATCGCGTGGTCTGGCCGTGGAGAAGTTTGATGTCGTAAAAAAATGGGGCATTAACACATACAAGGTAAGGCCCTCCTCGGTTGGCATCCTTTTCCCATTTGCACCCTGCATGCTACCTCCTCCATCTGTTCACAGGGAGACTGGATTCTTGGTCCCCGACCTGTCTCTTGCACAGCTGCCAAAAAACCGCTTGTTTTTAAATACTTCTATTGCATTTTAAGGTGTAAAATGAGTGCCACAGAGAATCAAACACTATGGACATTAACAGAACAATAGAGTATTCAACAGGCAGAAAAGACTTTGATGCAATCAGAGGTCCAGGTATATACTGAAGCTGCAACAGGTGTAACACTACACCGTAACATTTCCAGTTGCAAGCTACTGGCCAGGCATAACCCACCCCCGCCATTCGCCACGTGCACACAGTTTCTTAATCACTAAAAGTCCATTATCACTCCGTAGTACCAAGTGCCCTCTTGTTGCCTTGGAAACTATATCCTCAGAAGTCTTTGCTTTACGAACACACCCTGGTAGTATTTGGTTTCTGATTCCCACCTGGAGCACATGCCAACAAGATCTATTGTATATTCATTTCTGGAACTCGCTCAGTTGGTAGTTGCACAGCGACTGGTTTAGAGTATTTGATGGGTGGGTGTTACTCTTTTCTTGGATACCTTTTAGTCTCTTCCCTTTACTTTTGCTTCATGGTAGGAGGCTTGGTACTAGCTGGGAGTGTGTTTATTTGTATTTTTGCTTTATTACTTGTGTGTGACGTAGTTTGCGTGTTAGTATGTTATACATTTTGGTTATTCTAGTTTGCTACTCGTATATCAAAAACTAGCATTGTGATGAGTGTGGGTGTGTGTTTTAATTTCATACAGTGTAGAGGCAGAAATGTTGGTGTGAGGCAAGTCCAGTTTTTGTGTGTGTCTTCTGGCGGGTCACGTTTGTGGATTTGGTTAGATTGGGTGTATACTTCTGTATACTTCCCCTTTGGCTAGTCCGATGGTGGTTATGCTGGTTGAAGGTAAAGTACAACATTGGCTCTCCTAAGTTTTGTGTTGGTCATGGATTTGTTTGTTGTAGATGTGTGTTTCCTTTTGCATGTTTTGCTGGTGTTACTGGTTGAAGATTGAGAGCAACATGTTCTTGCAGTGTGTACGGGTTATTGGTTTGTTCGGTGTGGCCAGGCCTTTCTGGGCGAGAGATGAAGTGTTGTGTTCCCTTAGTGTTTGGTTTTTCCTTTGCATGTTTTGCTGATCTTAATGTTTGCTATCTGGTGAGTACAGAAGTTGGGCAAACATAAAAGGTGATGGCTGGAAGGTTTTGAATCAATCATAACCACGGACACAGCTCTGGGCAAACTTCCAGACCATCGTTATTCACCCTGCTAAGCCATTACAGAAGGGAAAAGACCATATGCAAATCCGGCTTGGTCAAGACCCATACTGCTTGCTCACACCCCTTCCGCATGAGACCACAAGCATCCCCAGACATGTTTCTGTTTACAGTGTGTTATGGTTGTGAATTGGTTTGATGTAGGGTGCGTTTTTATTGTTTTATTGTGGAAACGTTCCTCGCGTATTAAGTGTACTTGGTCTTCCCTTGCCTTGTGTTCTGTTTGGCTCTTTACTTGTACCTGTATGGCTACTGGTGGGAGGTAATTTACGCCGTGTTCTCTTACATTTCGTTCTGGTTGTGAATCTGGCGGCAGTGGGTATGTTTTCCTTTTCAGTGGTTCGTGGATGATTTATTGTCCCTCTAGCATTGTGCATGCTGATGTAACGTTTTGTTGAAAGGACTACTCCCTGCTTCTTTAGCGTATGAATTGATGGTATGAGATTTGAGACCGCAGAGCATACACTGTTAGTTGGTCCTCTTGGAATGATCTGTAGTATAGTCAACATTATGAATTCCCGACGTGTTAATCTTGGGTTTACATGGCTTGTCTGATAGTTAGTGTATGAGACCCCCCTTATTCACAATAGTATTGCAATCTCCGATCTCATCTTCCTTTTTGTATTTTTTTTGTGGACTGTTCTGTTCCGGTGGTCGCTAATTTCCCTTGTCACTTCCTTTATGTAGACAGAGTCTCTGCGGGACATACTCCACCTTGCTGGTTGTCAGTTCTCTTGTCACTTTCATGCTTGTAGCAGTGATCTCTTTCATTTGCTGGTCTTAGTTTTCCCAGATCACTTATATCCATAAACCTACATTGCTGATGTTGCCTCTCATCTAGAAGTGCTGGTCTGAGTATTCGCCCTGGTAGATGACGCACTCTTTCTAAAGTATTCTCTCGGGGTTCCTCTTGAAGTTAACCTCCTTGTTCCTTGTCTCCCCAGTGTACAAAACAGATGTTCTCTGAGCGGTTTGGTCGGGGATCGCGGACAGTGGACTTGGAGCTGGAGACGCAAATAGAGTTACTGAGGGACACGAAACGTAAATATGAAAGTGTGTTGCAGCTGGCCAGAGCATTAACCAACCACTTCTATAACATGGTACAGACGCAGCGTGCCCTCGGGGATGCCTTCTCGGACCTGAGCCAGAAGTCTCCAGAACTACAGGTACAAGTTTGAGCCCACACCATCCTTTTCCCTCTGGCTAATTCTGCCTCTTCATTGCTCTGCTCCATTGCAGGCTTCAATTACCCTCTTGCCAAGCTCCTCTGCCATTTCACTGCTGTTGCATACGATTTACTGCATATACCCGAACTGTTTCCCATGTTACTCACTTACCTAACCCTGTTTCATTTATTTGTCATAAATGCATTTTTTTTGCATTTTTCTGTGGCGTGATCTGTTCCACGTGCCACTGGCTTTAGTTATTGGCAAGTGGTTGATTCTCACGAGACCTCTGTCTGTTGCACACACCTTGTGTAACTGAGGAGTGCTGCAGTGCAATTCAATCACTGGCAAATGGGAATGAACCTCTTCCTCTCCTTAGCGTCCTGCATTAATGCAGGCTGATCAAGTCCCCAACATACCTAGTACTAGTGCTACAGCGCGCTATCCTAACCAGACATAAACCATTTCACACAATGCTTCTGCCAGTAGCCCTAGGGAAGACCTGCTGCCCTAACCTCCACTCTGAGAAAGGTTAAGGGTCTTGATGTACTCCTTAATGGCTCTAGTTGCGATGGAGATGACCAAGCTTGTATCCAGTTGTGCCTTGAATCTCCTGGGACCCTTGTACGTCTGGGCTGCATACATTGCAGCTAAGCTTCCTCAAGACACTCAGTTTGATACCGAAGCAGGGTGATGTGGCTACCATGTCCTTACTGTCTCAGAAATTTAACTCTATCCCTACTCAGTCAGGAAATGGAAAGAGGACATGGAATAGGTTCAAGGACGACTCCTTCATTGGCTGTTGGTGAATCCTATTCAGGGGAAGTGGCTGTACCAGATTTCCACCTACCACCCGGGTCGTCCATGTGGTTGTATGTTGATACAATTTGCCGTATGGTCCAGAGCCCTGTCTTCACAGCTGGCTCACCCAGTTCAAAGTGTGGGAATCCCTCCTATCATTTGACCTCCTCCAGTTTTCAAGTATGAACTCTGCTCAGAGTCTGTAAAGTCTCCTCCATCAGGGGTCGTCTCGTCTCTCCTTAGACCCGCTCTCCAATACTGAAGATTAATTAGATCTCTCCTCCTGATAACCCACTCAGCCAGATATTGGCAACTTTCTTGTGGTTCTTTTCTCTACCCCACTGCTTTGTTGATATGGCGTGAGCGTCCTGGAAACCACTGGAAGACATTTCAAATGTGCACCCCCTAGGCCTACCCAGAAAAGTCAGGACCCCTTCCCTTTTGTTGCCTAGACAACTACCCAGAGGGAATGGAAAAATACTATTATTCTGGAAGAGTTGAATTTTTATCACAACCGATGTTGCTATGTTTTGATTGAGGCCTATGGTCTCAATTACATTTATAATGACTCAGACTGTTCTCATAGACCGCATCATATGTCCCTGACTGTGGAAATAACTGGACATGATGTATAACTGAGACTTTGCTCTTTCGAGGACAGGTGCCCCTTGTAAATGACATGGTATGCCTGTATCGCCACTCCTCAGTAAAGTCACTTGTGCCTTTTGCTGCAGTGGAACGTGGCAGAGAATAGCTCAACTTCTACTGATGGCATAAGCCCAGGACAACCCAGGCAGTCACATTTCACAGAATAGTGGGTTAGAATTCACTCAAGGAAATGTGGTGGGCGCCCTGCCTAGATGATATCCTGCTATTCTAGGGTTTCCAGCTTATACGAAAGCTCTACAATGGTCTGATTTGAAACGGGTGGATCGGACACATTAGCTTGTGGCATCTCCTCCCTAATTGCTTTGAGGCAAGAGGCCAGCATTAGATCTTTTATGCTGGACCCAGTCTTGCAGGACAACGAAACCAGAGTTTCTTGATATGCTAAAGCCGTTCCCGAAAGCCATTGGCGTCGATTGTCCCTCGACGTACTCCGTACTCTGCCGACGTCACCGATGGTATAAGTATCTCGAGCCGCGCCCGTTGCTTCAGTTCCGTTTTTCCGATCGCTTCGCTATCGAGAACGGCGTGCTTCTATTTTCTATGAAGAAACTGTCATCATCTTCGACACCTTCGACACCCAGAACTGGGTTTAAAAAGTGTGCAGATTGTGGGTCTAAGATGTCGATTACCGATCCCCACCGGATTTGTCTCTGGTGTCTCGGTTCCAGTCACCGAACCGACGACTGCGGCTCCTGCCAATCAATGACCGAAAAAGCTCTTCGTGAGAGGAGAGGTAAACTGTCGGTGGGGAGGGAGGCCTCAAAAAAGGTTTCGTCAAAAAAACATAAGAAATCGACTGATTCTAAGGGATCGGATCGCCATAGGCACTCGAAGAGATCTCGATCTAAAAGTAGATCCAGACATTCTTCGTCGTCATCGAAAAGATGAAGAGGAGACATAGATCTCCCTCATCTTCTTCTTCAGAGTCGACCGAAGAAATTCGTTGTCCGACTAAATCGGATTCTCCCAGTAAGTGGGAAGAATTCCGCAAAAAGATGATGGAGGTTTTCGAGAATGCGGCCTCGACCCCCTCGAAAGAACCTCGAAAAAGCCATACCCCTAAGGTCGCTCCTTTGGACGACAAAGGGAAGTCCAAGGCTACTATGGCCAAGACCAGTAGCGTTGAGGAATACAAAAAACCTCGAGTCGATGTAAAACCGTCGAAGAATCTTCGAGAGTCGAGCACCTCTCCAGTGCCGGCCAAGAAACACAAATCGTCGAAGACTTCGACAACTTCGTCGACGCCCTAGATGTCGATAATTTCGACACCAAAGCCAAATGCGTCATCGATGCCATTATCGAAGTCATCTTCGAAAACTTCGAAGACTTCGAAGACACCCTCGAAAACTTCGAGGGATTTGCCATTTCCTTCGAAGCAGATGGAAGAGGAAGAAATGAGATTCACTCCTTTGCCCAGATCAGACTTTTTCAAATCTATGTCTGCAATCTATGAAGAGTCTGCTTCAGAAGAAGAAGACGAAGTTACTCCTTTGGGAGTTAATTATGGTACAAGACAAGTTCCTGAAGAACTTATTGACCAGGAATCTAGAATGAGAGACCTGAGTAATACTCTACATTCTGCCAGTGGAGTTGACACATCCCCAGAATTAGAGTTCGCCAAACCTGATCCTGCAGAGCATGCAGATGCTGGGTACAGGGGTCTTATGACCAGGGTAGTTGAATACATGGGTTGGGGTAATACTTCACCCATTTTTGAACAAGATGACATGACGGATATTATCGTCAAGGAACCTCAGAAGGATCCTGTTCTCCCTTTTCACAGGGCCCTTCAAAGGACTGTGGAGAAAAACTGGGAGAAACCAGAAACCATTGCTGCTGCAGACAAATAATGGAGACAATAAACAGCCGACTCCAGAGAGTTTAGTCATTCAAGCAGCATCCACTTCAAAACAAACTGCTTATCCAACTATCCCTCCAGATAGAGAGGATAAAAAAATTGACGCCTGGGCACGTAAAGTTTTCACGTCAGGCAGTATGGCACTTAAGTCGGCAAATGTCACCTGTACCCTAGCCAGGTTTACCCATACCCTGTGGGACTGTATTCCGGCGGCGGCTGATCATATTCCGGAAGGCGAGGAAAGGGAAGGCTTCCTGAATATAGTCAAAGACGGGAAGGAGGCAATGGGGGAATGCTTCCAGTCTGGACTGGATACTGCTGATAGTATCAGCAGATCCATGGCTGCAAGCGTTGTGCTACGAATATTTGCGTGGTTGAGGAAGTCAGGATTTGCACCGGACGTGCAAGCTAGACTCCTCAACATGCCCTTTGCTGGCTCAAGGCTCTTTGGCAGAAAGGCTGATGAAAGCCTTGAAAAACTTCAGACCTCGAAAGCGGCAGCTAAATCACTTAGCGCCTCTTTGCGCCAGCCTCTAAAACCCTATTCCGGCTCATCTTCCTGGAAGGGTCGTTCTTTTCTATACTACTCCTCTTTTGGTAGAGGAAGAGGACAGGCCTCTCAAAGGGGCAAAAGGAACCTCTCTCGTGGAACACTGGGAAGAGGTGCAAAATCGGCCTCAGGAGCGGCATCTGTACCCTCAGCCACTCCTGCAGCCGCCTCCAAATCCCTCTGAGACCTTGTTACACAAAACACCAGTGGGAGGCAGGATCTCTCAACATCTGAAGGAAGGGCGGGGCATTACCTCAGATGCTTGGGCACTGGAAACAGTAGCCCAAGGTTACTGTCTCCCCTTTCTAAAAAGGCCTCAGACTCATCCACCGGGAGCCAACTCTGCCAAAACTCCGGATCCGCTCCTGTTGCAGGAAATGTTAACCCTGCTAGAGAAAGGTGCCATAGAACTGGTACCTGTAGCGGAGAGGAACAGGGGTTGGTAC
The DNA here is from genome assembly GCF_040938575.1 of Ambystoma mexicanum. Taxonomy (NCBI): domain Eukaryota; kingdom Metazoa; phylum Chordata; class Amphibia; order Caudata; family Ambystomatidae; genus Ambystoma; species Ambystoma mexicanum. The sequence goes on from NC_090941.1 coordinate 1,107,469,674, forward strand.
TCCCCATATTTTCTCATCCCATAAAAGGATGGAGGACTGAGACCCATCTTGGACTTGAGAAACTTGAACAAGTTCCTCAGGAAGGACAAGTTCAAGATGGTGACTCTTTCTCAGATCCTTCAGGCTCTCCAACTCCAAGATTGGTTGGTATCATTGGACCTTCAGGATGCTTACTTTCATTTGCCAATCCATCCAAAGCACAGAAAGTACCTGAGGTTCGCGATTGGCAATTATCAGTTTCGAGTTCTGCCATTCGGGTTGACCTCCGCCCCAAGGGTTTTCACCAAACTGTTGGCGGTTGTGGCAGCAAGTCTCAGGAAAGGAGGTATTCACATATATCCCTACCTGGACGACTGGTTGATCAGAGCAAGTTCTCCAGAACAAGCTCAGGAACTTCTTTCGATCACCTGCCACTTCCTCCACAAAACTGGGCTTCTCCCTCAATTTCAAGAAGTCCCACATGATACCAGCCCAGAAACTCCAGTTTATCGGAGCAGTCTTGGACACTTCATTGGGAAAAGCCTCGCCTCCCGAAGTGAGAGCTCTCCACATCCAGCAGATGGTAACAGAATTCCAGAATGCCCAACGTCTACTGGCCTTCGATTTTCTCAGGTTGCTCGGCCTCATGGCATCCTGCATTTTTCTAGTACCAGAGGCCAGGTTGAGAATGAGATACCTTCAATGGGCACTCAGAACTCAGTGGTCACAGTTCTCAGGGAATATGTCGGATCTTCTGCAAGTCCCGAGCACAGTTGCTCAGGATCTTCTATAGTGGGCTTGCAACAACAACATTCTCAAGGGAGAGTCTTTTTGGCAACCATGGCCGGAGATAACGGTAGTGACGGACGCCTCACTCACGGCGTGGGGAGCACACACCAACGATCTGACAATCAGCGGTCGTTGGTCTCCATCGGAGTCCAAACTACACATCAACCTATTAGAGCTGAGGGCAATCAGACTAGCTCTGAAGGCCTTTCTGCCCTCTGAACAGGGAAAGAATGTTCTGATAATGACAGACAACACAGTGGCCATGTACTATCTCAACAAGAGAGGAGGTTGTAGGGTCACTGCCACTATGCAGAGAGGCAATGCAGCTCTGGTTCTGGGCAATACGAAAAGGAATCTCTCTGTTGGCAATTCACCTAGCCGGAGAGAAGAACACGGCGGCAGACGCTCTGAGCAGGCAGAGCACGGTCTCTCATGAGTGGGAGCTGGCTCAGGAAGTCCTTCTGGAGATCTTCACCCTTTGGGGAACCCCTCAAGTGGATCTGTTCGCCACCGCGATCAAACGGAAGTGCGATCAGTACTGCTCAAGAGGAGCTCTGGGAGACGCATTCGTAGTGGAGTGGAAGTTTCCACTGCTGTACCCGTTTCCCCCAGTCCCCGTGATTCCTCAAGTAATCAGGAGGTTGAGAAAGTTCAGGAAAACCATGATCCTAATTGGGCCAGGAGAACGTGGTACCCGGACCTTCTAGACATGTCCATCTGTCCTCCTCTTCCGCAAAGAGAGGATCTTCTCTCACAAGAGGAAGGTCGGGTTCTCCATCCAGAGATCAAGACACTCAACCTTCACGCATGGTTTCTGAGAGGTTGAGATACAAGGATTGGGATCTTCCGGATGACGTAATGGAAATGTTGCTTTCGGCCAGAAGACCAGCAACAAAATCTTTGTACCGATGTCGCTGGAACAGGTTTAGTAACTGGTGCAAAGACAAGGATGTGGACCCTTTTTAGTGTGGCACCCCAATGGTGCTCTCTTTTCTACTACATCTAGCTAATCTGGGGCTCCAGATAGGAACAATCAAAGGATACCTTGCTGCGCTGTCCATTTTCAAGCGCTCCTCGGAAGAGGTTTCATATTTCAAAATACTGTTAATTATTCAATTCTTAAAGGGGCTTACTAATGTATACCCTCCAGTACCTTTTCATGTACCAACTTGGGACTTACATTTAGTATTAAAATTCTTGACTTGCATACCTTTTGAGCCTCTGCACTCATGTCCATTGAGGCTTTTGACTCTAAAAACTGTCCTCCTTGTGGCCCTATCATCAGCCCGCAGGGTTAGCGTGCTTCAGGCTCTCTCATGCAAACCACCATATACTATTTTTTATAAGGATAAGGTAGTCCTTAAAGTTTAACCTTCGTTCTTGTAAAAAGTAGTCTCGGACTTCCATTTGTCACAAAAAATAGTACTAACAACCTTTTATCCTCCTCCTCCTCCTCATCTGGGCAAAGAAGAGGAGAGATTACACAGATTAGATCCCAAGAGGGCTCTTAGTTTTTACATCTCAAGGATGGCTAAATTGAGAAAAGATGACCAACTATTTGTGGGTTATACTGGTCATAAATTAGGCTTATCTGTAACAAAACAGACCATTTCCCGCTGGATCATATTAGCCACAGTTGAATGCTACAGATTAGCGGGAAAAAAACAACCAGATGGGCTTTGTGCCCATTCTACAAGGGGAATGGCTACTTCTGCGGCTCTAAAGAGGGGAGTCCCAGCAGCAGATATTTGTGCAGCTGCAACCTGGAAAACAATGCATACTTTTGTTAAACATTATTGTTTGGATACTGCCTCCTCTATCAAGGGTTTATTTGCCAAGGCAGTTCTGCATTCTGTCCATGAAAACTGAAATTAGTACTCCCACCTCCAAAAATTGATACTGCTATGGGAGCCTATCACAAGATGAGGAATACGTGGGAGAACACAATGCATTCAAGTTCTTTCGACTGGATGTTCCTCCCACGTATTCCTCATCGACCCTCCCATCCTACCCCACAGTACAGTTTACGTTTTCTTACACTTTCCTCTCACGAAGAATGTATCGGTCATGGGGAGGGTCGATGAGGAATATGTGGGAGGAACATCCAGTCGAAAGAACGTTACAGTTGGTAAGTAACTTGTTCTTTGCGTAGAACACGACCAATGTAATTGTCTGGGGTGTCGAGGTCTTTGCGGAATGCAGCAATGTTAGATTTCTGTGGTCGTTAGTACTGTAACTTGGTGCCTGGCACACAGTAGATAATGTCTCCATTCTTGAAGTGCAGATTTAATTGCTAACAACTCGCTATCTGAGACTGTATCGTTTTTCCACTGATAAAGATTTCTTGGAATAGAACGCTACTGGATGGAGTTGTCCTTTTTCCTGATCTCTTTGGGGACAGCATTGCCCCTATCGCAACGTCTGATGCATCCGCCTCCACAAAGAACGGTTAATTCAAATTAGGATGAAGCAAAATGCATCCTGTGATGAAACTTTTCTTTAAATAATTAAAAGCTTCCTCAGTTTGGTGGCTCCAAACAAACTTAACCCTCTTCTTCAAAAGTCAGGACAGAGACAGCAATCCCACTAGGCCAGGTGATATTGAGATCACGCAAGTGCAGGGGTGGGGGGGAGGGGGAAAAGTGCAGGGGGGAAGGGAAGGGGTCAGTGCAGTACATAGGATGACAGTGAAATAAATATAGAAAAATAAATAGAAGTGCTGGATGCAAGTGCAGACATCCGGTGGCAAGTGCAAGTAGGGGCTGTAGGGAAGAACAGTTCCCGTGTGCAAGGGTTGCCAAGGGGGCAGTGCAGGTGTGCAACTGGCGGGGGAGATCTGGGCCCGAAATCAGAGGGTAGCCAGGTAAACCAGTGCAATTTCAGATTCAGCCAGGAGATCAGTAGGGGAGAGGAGGAGAGAAAGCAGAAACAAAGTGAAAGGTCTTGAGGTGGTTCCGGAACCAGAGGTGGTTCTCTTCAAGTTTAAGAGAGGCAGGGAGGCTGTTCCAGATGGAGGCCCCAGCAGAAGAAGGAGATCTACCTCCAACTCGCTGCTTGGAGAAGCACCTAACCCTGAGGGAGCTGGAGGCAGGTGAGCGAAGAGCTTGAGAAGGAAGATATTTAGGAAGAGATAGTTTAAGGTATTGAGGTCCCAGGCCCCAGAAGGCTTTGTGGACAATGCAGAGTGTTTTGAACTTAATCCTCGCCGCCACTCGGAGCCAGTGCAGAGATTTCAGTCCCGCAGAGATGCGATCCCTGGGCATGAGATCAAGAACAAGTCTTGCAGTCCTGTTTTGGATGAGTTGCAGAGGGCAGATATTAGAGGTAGGCAGATTTAGAAAGAGGCTGTTGTAGTAGTCCAGCCTAGAGAGAACCAGAGCTGTGGAGACAGTGAGCTTCTGGGGGAAGGAGAGGAAAGGAAGAATACCTCTGAGGAGAGAAGGAAAGTGTGGGGTCGAAGATGACCCTGAGGTTTTTAGCCTCACAGGTGGGAGCAAGAAGAGGGCCAAGAGAGGCCAGCCAGAGTGACGGGAAAGGAGGGAGCAGGTGTGCCGACGAGGAGAATCTCGGCCTTACTGGCATTAAGGCAAAGATCATTGGTGGCACACCACTCCTGAATGGCTGACAGACAGTCCAAGATGAGAGAAGGAGAAGAGGTGGCGGAAGGGAGCCTGAACATGGGCTGAGTGTCATCAGCATAGCACTAAAAGTTGGGGCAGAGAGCGGCTATGCTTTGGGCAAGTGCCATGTATTGGTTGAACAGCCAGGGAGAGAGGTTGGAGCCCTGTGGAACACAACAGATAGAGATAGAGATAGAGGATAGGAAGGACCCAAATTGTACCTGGGATGGTCGATCAGATAGGAAGGAAGTCAGCCACACCAGGCCTGACCGGTGATGCCCAGGTTATCACGGAGACAGTTGAACGGGATGGCATGGTCGACAGTGTCGAAGGCAGAAGAGGGATCAAGTAAGGTGAGGACACAGGGGGTGTTGGCATCGAGGGCAGGTCTTCACGGATTGTCAGGATAGCAGTTTCTGTGCTTCTGGCAGCTCTGAAGCCAGACTGATGGTCATGAAGACAGCCAACAGATTCAGAGTGAAGATTGAGCTGGGAGATGGCCAGCTTTTCCAGGAGTTTGCCCAGGAAAGGAGTGATGGAGTTTGGACGATAGTTAGCCGGACAGGACGGGTCGGCAGAGGGTTTCTCAAGGAGAAGGGTGCACAAGGGAGTGCTTCAGGGGAGACGAGAAGACTCCAGTGGCGAAGGAGTGGGTGCAGAAATCAGCGAGAGCAGGAGCCAGGGTATCAATGTGCTCCATGATGGTTTTGGAGAAACGGGGGTGAATGAACCTGTTTTGACGAGGCTTTCATGGTACTGCAGCAGGATTGGCCAGCACCTTGCAGATTTTAAAAAGTTCCGCCGAGTTATTAGACTCCGCAGAGACGTGGGCTTGGATGTGGGCTCCCTTCTTGGTGCGGATAGAGAACCGGTATTGCCTTTGGAGCAGGCGACCGGCCAGTTGGTCAGCGGCCTGCTAGTTCGTTAGCTGGTCTGTGTTCTCCAGTCCTGAACACAGGGCCACCGTCAGTTATTGGTGGTCACATCCCTTGTTGTTTCGGTTTGTTTGCACTGAGATAAGATCCCTGAATGGGCAGTAGAAACTGTCACTCAGTTTGGCTGCCTATCTTTGGTCACAGCTTAACAGGGGCGACGACAGGGTGGGAATCCCTCTCTTTTGTTCAATCAGGAGTGAATACCTGATGCACTGTTGTGCTTCAGCATCAGCGTGGTGAGGCAGCCTACGCACAAATGGTGCAGCCTGAATCCTGTGGCTGTCAGCCCATGCATCTAGTGCTGAATGCAACAGGTCTCTTTGTACATAGAAAGCATGCTCTTCATAGGTGCAGGCAGATCATGGTGACCAAATGTAGAGCACATTGTGCAGTGATCACAAGCTGCTGGGTAGCAACTGAGACCTAGCCCGGACAACAGGCATCCTAAAAGTCTGGCAGTGGGAGGGATTTCTACTGAGTTTGCGCCAAAAAAACGTTATTTCTTAACTTAATATAGGCCATAGGGAAAGACCAGCATGGCAAAAGTTAGCGTATAAGCAGCACATTGTTGTTGGTATTATTATCATGGTATTTATTGAGCGCGGCTCTTGCTTCGAGAAGCAATGGAGCGCTTTACAGAGGTATACAACATCTGAGAGAACGCGAACATAAAATGATCCTGGCTTTACCTTCCAACTAAGACACAGTCCAAATTCAGGATAAGATTAAATGCTGGCGTTCTCACGGATTAAAATATAAAATCAATGTTCTTTTTCTGTTGTCGGTATCTCGGTTTTAAAGCACATGGCAGCACGACTAATCATTGGTCGCTCAGCGCTGACCAATGGGCAAGGCTGGCTGTAGCAGAGGTATTGGGCCTGTCAACGCATTTGCTGTATATTTATGCAGATCTGACGTTGTGTGAGGTGCTGGTGTGTAGCACTGAAAATAGTACTCTGCTGTCAACCATGAAGGGAATTGAGGCAGATGTGCTCTTCTGATCCATTGATGGGCATGACTGGGAATCTTTATTCCTCAATAATATATTACCATGCCCCGCCTCTAAAATCCCTTTTGGGTAATGCTCTTTGAGAAAGCAGGTTGAGGCTTTAGGCTTCTAGTCCCACACCATTGTGAACTTTGCTTGTCCCTGCGATTATATCTATGTGGTAAGCTACTTGCTCTGAGGGATAGAGCCACCTACACGACTGTCCAAGTCTTACAGACTCCTTATCATAAGCAGGAGTAACTAAATAGATTTCACCATCTTTGGGTGAAAGGCTTGTCTCCTTTCTTGGTCATCTGGTCTCCAATTCCCTAACTTTAGGCACGTGCTTCAGTTATGTTATCTCTCTCACAACTCACACATATTTGATTGTAAGGTTGTGAAAACATCAACAAGACGTGGCTCTTTTCACATCTGCTTTTGACCTCAAATAACTGGTGTTTTTTATGCAGTCAAACCAAATCATGTGACCTAAGTAAATGCAAGTAAGTCTAGAATAGAAGGTGGGGTGGTGTAGTTTAAATGTGCAGTTATATTAAGCCCTTGCACTCACGATGAGGTTCAAAGCAGTCATCTTTCCATAACGGCTCGCAGTGTACACCAATAATGTTTTAGATGAGTCATAACCTCAGAAAGAAAAGAGCATGCATGTCAAAGGTCACAATCAACCGAAGAGCTTGCGCCGAGTGCCTGGATTCCGATTTCTAACCGCTTCTCTGTGACCGTCACAGCCGACATGCTTTCATGTTGAATTCACTGATTGCACTAGCAGTGCTCCTCTGCAGAAGCATAGAATCTTTCCATTTGTTTATTTACTTTTTTAAACCTCGCGCTGTTGTGACCCTGAAATCGTGGACAGCATGAAATTCTGGCTGCAGGTCTTTGGGCACAGAAGGAGCAGACATGTTTTTTAGGTTGCAAGCCAACATGATACTGTACAATGGTGGCATACATTAGCACAGCTATAGTGGAAATGTATAATTTCAATTGCAATATAGGTATTATTAGGCACAACCAACATGAGCTTGTTCTTACAGTGACAATACTGACATATATTGTGAAACCTAGCATAAAAATATCTCAGTGGCAATATCGGTGGTCTTACAGTGGTGCTAATTGAATATTGCACAGTGAGCATAACAAAGTAAAAGTGGCAATATTGGCATATATTGTGGGCACAGGCATCATGAATATGTGCTTATCAGTGCTAGCCTATATTGTGGGCATGTGTATCATGAGGTATGTTTTACAGGTGCAATGCCGGTATATATTGTTGGCATCGGCATCAAGGTTATCCTGTATAAAGTCTGAAGGCATCATGAAGTTAGACACAGAGAACAAACTAAATTAATTGGCTTAAATGTCAGGATGGTAGAAGACCTAACTTCTCCAGCATGGGGTCTGGCATGGATTCACATGCTCATGAATATTCTCCAGCATGGGGTCTGGCATGGATTCACATGCTCATGAATATTCCCCGTCGTCAGGCTGGGAATCCTCGGTAAAGAAAAAACCAGTATCAGTTTTGTTTCTGATCTGTCTTTCGTAGTAATAACCAATCACTGGTCTCTGCGTCATACTGACCACAGCCAATGACTGCCCTCTACCTAAGCACCGCCTCTGGCAGCCATCTTCAGATTTTTACCGCACGTTCATGTGTTGGGATCCTCGTGCTATTGCTCTCGAGCGTTAGTGCTTTTTTTCGCGCTTTTTTCACAAAAAAACTTCGATTCTTTCGGTCAAAGAGCCTCAAGCTCCACCGATCCTACATCCGATCAACGGGGACCCGTGTCGGATTCATCTGTGCCCCTCAAGGGTGAAGATTTCGTCGAGCTACACTTCGGAGGAATCCAGAAGCTTCTCAGGCCCGGTCTCGGAGATGGCCCAGGAGAAGGGAAGCTCGACGCCCGGAAAGCTGTTCAGGGTCTGCCCTGGATGCCAGCTGCAGAACGTCTTCAAGGAGGACGAACACTCTTTCTGCCTTTACTGCCTTCATGAGGACAAGACGCACGTGGAGAAGGACTGTGCGTTTTGCGGCAACATGTCGGAACGGACCATGAAGGACCGCCATCAACGTCTCGCCAACTGGCTGGAGGGTAAGAGCCCGTCTGGCGAGAAGAAGAAGAAATCCGAGCGGTCTTCTAAGACCTTTGAGGGCGCCCCGGCGACGGGGGCCCAACATAAGGCCAAGCACTGCGAGTCCGCTGGCACCGGGAGCGCCGTACGGTCGGGCTCTACGGGCGCCAGGCAGGGCGCACCCTCCCCGGCACCATCAACCACGAGCCAACGCTCTGGGTCGGGTAAGAGGAAGGCCGAGCACCCGGCGAAGCTCCTGGAGAGGCCCCGGTCGAGCGCTAAGGCAGAGGAGGAGCGTGGCAGTGCCCCCTCCCTCAAGGATAAGGCGGTGAGCGCACCTAAGGTGGTGAAGGCCTTGATCCATCCGACCAAGCCCTCTATCGAAACGGTCGCGGCGGCCCTGGCTCAGCCTGTGGTGGCTGCACCAGTGGTGGCGACCTCAGGGCCCAGAATCTCCCTGCCTCCTCGGAGGGAGTCTTCCTTTGTGCCCATCGATAGGACCCCCGTGAAACCCTCCGTGGGGAAGAAGAAGGGGGGGCAGGGCGTCGTCGGAGATTCGGCCTCAACCTCAGAAGAGGAGCTGATCGAGGTCTTAAGCCACGGCCTAGGCGTGGAAGAAGGCCAGCCCGTCGGAATGGACCCCGACGCAGGTGACGACGACGACATCGTCGAGGATACCGACGGGGCCCCTGCTCGTCCGTCGGATTCCCCTCTGCCAGCGCCGCAAGACAACTCGGCGGCCATTTTGTTGGCCATACAGTCCTTATGCTCCGAGATAAGGACGAGGCTACCGTTACCGACGGAGGAACCTCTCCCGTCGGGGGATCCAGAACCGGGACCTTCTGGTGTTCCCCCTACCAAGAAAAGAAGGATCCATCCACCACCTCCTTTTCAACCGTCGCGCCCCTTCCAGCCCTCCTCCCCGTCCACCCGAGGGGATGATACGGGGACTGACACGGCAGCGACGGGTGAGGACGACGAGGCATACGACGAGGATTTTCCGTCGTCGCCTCCCACCAGGGCTTCTCCGCCCGACGAGATCGGATCTTTCCACTCCATGATCTCCAGGGCTTCCGAGCTTTTCCAACTCTGCACTGAGGAGAAGAAAAAGGAAGGCTTCCTTTATCAGCGGCGCGAGGCCAAGAGGAAGACGGTCCTCTCAGTGCCTCTGTTGGACGACATTTGGGATGAGGGCCTTTCCCTCCTCAAGAACCCTTCCACGACGCCAGCTAGAAGAGACCGGTACGAGAAAAAGTACCGGGTCCCGGACACGGCCCCCCTGTGCCTCCGGGCGCAGCCTACCCCGGACTCCGTCGTCTCCGCGGCAGCCAGGAAGAAAGCGGGGGGGGTGCGGCCTCCACATCGACTTCCCCGCCGGATGGCGAGGGAAAGAAATTGGATGCTATGGGACGTAGAGTCATCTCGTCGGCAGCGACGACGATTAAAGCGGCCAACGCCTTGGCTATCGTGGCCCGCTATGACAGGGAGCTCTGGTACAAGATAGCTCCCCTGCTGGATTTTCTGCCGGACGACAAGAGGGCGGAGGCCCTTGAGATCCTGCAGGAAGGTGAGGTGGCCTCGGACCACGCCATCACCGTGGCGACGGACATCGCCGACACCGGGTTCCGCCAGCTGGGCAACGGCGTTTGCCTTCGACGTCGTGGATGGCTCAAAGCTACGGATTTCCGGCAGGACGTCCAGACCAGAGTCCTGGACATGCCCTTCGACGGGAACAACCTGTTTGGGAAGACAGTGGACGATTCCCTTCAGGCCATCAAGGCGGATACTGAGACGGCCCGGGCCCTTGGAGTCCTGCAACGACGGACGCCCTTTCGGAGCGGCGGAGGCAAGGGCGCCTCCAAAGGTTCCGGCGGCGGTTTCGCTTCCTACCGTCAAGCGGCCCGTTCGTCGTCGCAAGAGGCCTACAGAGGACGAGGCAAGTCTAGCGGACCCCGCCGTCGTCGCCAAGGAGGTCAAGGCGGCAAGGCCGCGCCCAAGCAGGATTGAACCGGCCGTGGGGTCGGGCCCCCACCGAAGCACCCCGGTGGGAGGCCGGCTGGCGGGCTTCGTCAGCGTGTGGGAGTCCATCTCCACCGACCGTTGGGTGCTGGACGCCCTGGCCCGGGGCCACGCGCTCGAGTTTCAAAGAAGGTGCCCGCGCGTCCCCCCGTGGCCAGGAAAGAACTTCACGTCCCTCAACTTCTCCCGGAGGTAAAGGCGATGCTCAGAAAGGGCGCCATCAAACTCGTCCCAAAGAGGCTTCGGGGCTCCGGAGTCTACTCGAGATACTTCCTTGTGAAGAAGAAGACGGGAGGATGGCGCCCCATCCTGGACCTGCGACGTCTGAACAAGTTCATCAAGGCGCAGAAGTTCCGGATGGTCACCCTCCAGCACGTCCTGGGTCAGCTGGAGGAAGGAGACTTCCTATCGTCGTTGGATTTGGAGGATGCCTACTTCCACATTCCCATCCTAAAGGGGCACCGCAAATTCCTCAGATTCGTGGTCCAAGGGCGTCATTACCAGTTCAAAGCCCTTCCCTTCGGACTACGGTCGGCACCCAGGGTATTCACCAAGTGCCTCGCACCGGTGGCGGCGCAGCTGCGCCGCGAGGGGATTCACGTCTACCCCTACCTGGACGACTGGCTCATCCGCGCCAAGACGAGGGAGCTCGCCGTGGTCCACACGGCAAGGACCGTCCAACTCCTCTCGGACCTGGGATTCTCCGTGAACTACGCCAAATCCCACCTGGTGCCCGCGCAAGTCGCACTGTTTCTGGGAGCCAGGCTCGACACAGTGTCCCTTCTGGCCTCCCTGTCGGAGGAGAGGACCAGGACCATCTTGGGCAAGGTGCAACGGATGTTGGTGGCCGACGCGGCCAAAGTGAGGTCCATCAAGTCCCTCCTCGGGATGATGTCTTCCTGCATCTACCTCATTCCCATGTGCAGGCTCCGGATGCGCCCGTTGCAAGAATTCCTGGATGCGCGCTGGATCCAGACGACGGGCAGCTTCGAGGAAAGGATCAAGCTCGACGAGAGTTTCCGACGAGCGATACGGTGGTGGGGCACCCGCGCGCATTTGACGGCGGGCATGGACTTCCAGACCCCAGCCCACCAGGAGACCGTGACCACGGATGCCTCCCTGGAAGGGTGGGGAGCGCACACCGAAAATCTGCACGCAAGGGGACTCTGGCTCCCGACGGAGAAGTCCCTGCATATCAACGTCCTGGAGCTCCGTGCAGTGTTTTGGGCCCTCAGGTCCTTCCTTCCGTCCCTCAAGGGCAAGGTGGTGAGGATCTTCACCGACAACACCACCACCATGTTTTACATCAGGAAACAGGGCGGAACCAGGTCCCCAGCGCTGTCCAAGGAGGCGCAGGACCTGTGGCATTGGGCCGTTGCCCAAGGGATTTTTCTGGTGCCGTTTCATCTGGCAGGGATAAAAAACACCATCGCCGACTCACTCAGCAGGGAGCTGCGCTCGTGCCACGAGTGGGAACTACGGCAGGATCTGGTGGATCGCCTCTTCCGACGGTGGGGCACACCCCAGATCGACCTGTTCGCGACGGCGACGAACACCAAGTGCCGGAGGTTCGCCAGCAGGTTTCCCCAGACGAGGAGCATGGGCGATGCTTTCTCGTTCCCCTGGGAGGGCCTGTTCCTCTACGCGTTCCCTCCCTTGCCTCTGCTAATCCGGCTCGTCAACCAGCTCAAGAGGTCACGGTGCAGGATGATCCTCGTCGCACCTGCGTGGCCGAGGCAGATATGGTTCCCGGACCTTCTGGACTTGTCAGCGTCCCCGCCGATCAAGCTGCCGGCGGACGCGGATCTACTCTCCAGGGAAGGAGGCGCCATCCTCCACCACGACCCGAAGTCGCTGAACTTGCAGGCCTGGCTCCTGCAGCGCTAGAGTTTGGAGGATACGACATACCGGCCGATTGCAGAGAGGTTCTTGCAAAGGCCAGGGCGTCCTCGACTCTTAAATGCTACGGACACAAATGGAAGAGGTTCTCTGTCTGGTGCCACGCACAGAAGATTAACCCTCTACGGATTACGGCCCCCCAAGTACTGCCGTACCTGCTGACGCTGGCCAAAGCTGGTCTGGCACACGCGTCCATCAAGATTCATCTTGCTGCGATCTCCCGATACACCAGAACCACGGGGCGGACGTCCTTGTGGTCTCATCGTCTGGTGAAAGAGTTCATGAAGGGACTGTTCAGATCGTTTCCGCCGGTGAAGGCTCCGGCCCCGGCGTGGGAGCTCAACGTGGTGCTGACCAAGCTCATGGGACCTCCGTTCGAGCCTCTGCACTCGGCCCCGTTGAAGTTTCTATCGTGGAAAACAGCTATTCTTGTGGCCATCACCTCCGCACGACGAGTGGGAGAGATCCAGGCCCTTTCCTGCAAGGCCCCGTACTTGACTTTCCACGACACGAGGGTAGTGCTCAGGACGCACCCCTCCTTCATGCCCAAGGTACCGTCGGACTTCCATCTCAACGAACCCTTGGTGTTACCTGTGTTCTTCCCGTCGCCTTCGTCGCCGGCTGAGAGGACTTTGCACTCGCTGGATGTAGCTAGAGCGCTGAAGTTCTACGTGGACCGCACGAAGGGTTTTCGGAAGACGTCACAACTCTTTGTGAACTTTGGACCTGTCAATCAGGGGAAGGCTCTCTCGAAGGCTTCCATTTCCAGATGGCTCTCCGGCTGTATCATGTACTGTCATCGGTTGGCAAACCGACCGCTGCCTGGCCGTCCGAGAGCCCATTCCACCAGAGCGATCGCAGCTACCACAGCGTTCCTTTCTGGTGTGCCCCTGCTGGACATATGCAGGGCTGCTACGTGGAGGTCGACGCACACCTTCACAAAGTTCTACTGCGTCGATCGGGATTCCAGGGAGGAGTCCAGGGTCGGCCAAGCAGTGCTGCGCAACCTGTTCGCCTGAGGTGAGCCTGGTGAGGAGGTAAGATGCTTAATGTTGAGTTTGATGTAATGCTTAATGTTGAGCCTTTGCCACCTCCCGTGGTTGTGCATGTGTGTACTGCTATGTATTCTTTATTCATGAGCATGTGAATCCATGCCAGACCCCATGCTGGAGAAGGAACAAGTTACTTACCTGTAACTGTTGTTCTCCAGCATGGGTCTGGCATGGATTCACATGCGAACCCTCCCGCCTACCCCTCTGCGGCTCTTCACTTGGTCATACTGCCACTTCACGTGCTTCCAAATCTGAAGATGGCTGCCAGAGGCGGTGCTTAGGTAGAGGGCAGTCATTGGCTGTGGTCAGTATGACGCAGAGACCAGTGATTGGTTATTACTACGAAAGACAGATCAGAAACGAAACTGATACTGGTTTTTTCTTTACCGAGGATTCCCAGCCTGACGACGGGGAATATTCATGAGCATGTGAATCCATGCCAGACCCATGCTGGAGAACAACAGTTACAGGTAAGTAACTTGTTCCTTCCCCGTCGTCAGGCCTGGAATCCTCGGTATAGAAAAAAATCAGTATCAGTTTCGTTTCTGATCTGTCTTTCTTAGTAGTAACCAGTCACTGGTCTCTGGGTCATACTGCCCCCAGCCAATGACTGCCCTCTCCCTAAGCCCCGCCTCTGGCAGCCATCCTCAGATTTTTACCACACGTTCAAGTGTTGGGAGTACTCGTGCTGTAGCTCTCGAGCTTTTTCTGCGTTTTTGCGCTTTTTCAGGAGATTTTTCTAATTTTTCGGTTAAATAGAGCCTCAAGCTCCACCGTTTCTACATCCGATCAACGGGGATCCGTTTCAGAGTTTTCTACGCCCCTTAAGGGTGAAGATTTCGTCGAGTTACGCTTTTGGAGGATTCCAGAAGTTCCGAGGCCTACCCCGGACATGGCCCAGGAGAAAGGAAGCTCGACGCCCGGGAAGCTGTTCAGGACCTGCCCTGGATGCCAGCTTCAGAATGTTTTCAAGGAGGATGAGCATTCGTTATGCCTCTACTGTCTCCATGAGGACAAGACGCACACGGAGAAGGACTGTGCGTTTTGTGGGAACATGTCGGAGCGGACCATGAAGGATCGCCACCTCCGTCTCGTCAACTGGCTGGAAGGGAAGAGCCCGTCGGGCGAGAAGAAGAAAAAGAAGTCAGAGTGGTCTTCTAAGTCCTGTGAGGGCACCCCGGCGACGGGGGCCCAACAAAAGGCCAAGCACCGGTAGCGCCAAACGGTCGGGCTCCTTGGCTGCCAGGCAAGGCACATGCTCCCCGGCGCCATCAACTACGAGCCAACGCTCTGCTACCGCAGAGGGAGTCGTCTTTCAGGCCCATTGAGAAGACCCCCACGAAGTCCTCGTTGGAAAAGGTGGGGGAGGGGCAGGTGGCCATCGTGGATACGGACACGACCTCTGAAGAAGAGCTCATCGAAGTCGTGGAAGAGGCCCAGCCCATCGGGAGGGATCCCGATGAGGGCGACGACGAGAGCGACGGTGTCGCCGACGAGTTTCCTCAAGAGCCCTCGCGCCCGTCGTTTCAGGCGCCACAAGACACTTCGGCGGCCATTTTGTCAGCGATTCAGTCCTTATGCTCGGAGATAAGGACAAGGTTGCCCCTCCCCCGGCGGAGGTACCGGAGCCAGACCTGACGGGGGAACCGGAGCCGGGACCTTCGGAAAGTCCACCGCATAAGAGGAGGACGCATCCTACGCCACCTCTCCCTTCTCTGCGGCCTGCTCTGCCCTCCCCCCGGTCTACTACCCACGGAGATGATACAGGCACGGACACGGCTACGACAGGTACAGATGACGACGGAGGTGATGACGGGACGTGTCCCCCGTCGCCCCCTGCTCGGGCGTCCCCACCCGACGAGATTGGATCCTTTCATGCCATGATTTCCAGGGTATCCGAGCTCTTCAAGCTCTGCCCAAAAGAGAAGAAGAAGGAAGGGTTCCTTTACCAACGGCGCAAGGCTAAAAGGAAGACGGTCCTCGCCGTACCACTTCTTGATGACATCTGGGATGAGGGGCACGCCCTCCTCAGGAACCCTGCCACGGCGCTGGCAAAGAGGGACCGGTACGAGAAGAAGTACCGGGTCCCCGACGCTGCCCCCTTGTGCCTTCGGGCGCAACCTACCCCGGATTCAGTCTTCTTGGCGGCAGCAAAGAAGAAAGCTGGGGGGGCATCGGCCTCAACATCAACTTCCCCGCCGGACGGCGAGGGCAGGAAGCTGGACACGATGGGACGACGGGTCATCTCATCCGCAGCGACGACTATCAAGACGGCCAACGCCCTGCCTATCGTAGCCCGCTACGACAGATAGTTGTGGTTCAAAATCGCCCCTCTGTTGGACTTCCTTCCGGACTCCAAAAGGGCTGAGGCCCTTGAAATCCTACAGGAAGGTGAGATTGCTTCAGACCACGCCATCACGGTGGCAACGGACATCGCCGACACTGGTTTCCATCAGTTGGGCAACAGCGTTTGCCTGAGACGAGGATGGCTCAAGGCGACGGATTTCCACCAGGACGTACAAACCAAGGTTTTGGACATGCCCTTCGACCGGAACAACCTGTTTGGGAAGGCGGTTGATGAGTCCCTTCAGGCCATCAAGACAGACACAGAGACTGCCCGGGCACTGGGAGTGCTCCAACAACGACGGCCATCCTTTCGGAGCTCCGGAGGCAGACAAGGTGCCTCCAAGGGATCCAGCAGTGTCTCCTCCACGTACCGCCAAGCGGCAAGATCTTCGGCCCAGGAAGCCTACAGGGGACGCGGCAAGTCAGGTGGTGCCCGTCGTCGTCGACAGGGAGGTCAAGGAGGCAAGGCGGCCTCGAAACAAGATTGAACCGACCGTGGGGTCGAGCCCCCGCTGAAGCACTCCGGTGGGAGGCCGGCTGGCGAGGTTCGTCAGAGTGTGGGAGTCCATCTCCACCGACCGTTGGGTGTTGGACGCCCTGGCCCAAGGGCACTCCCTTGAGTTTCAGAAGAAGTGCCCTCGCGTTCCACCCGTGGCCAGGAAGGAAAATCACGTCCCTCAACTACTGTTGGAAGTAAGGGCGATGCTCAAGAAGGGTGCCATCGAGCTCGTCCCAAAGAGGCTTCGGGGCTCTGGAGTTTACTCAAGGTACTTCCTCGTAAAAAAGAAGACAGGAGGATGGCGCCCCATCCTGGACCTGCGACAACTGAACAAGTACCTCAAGGCACAGAAGTTCCGGATGGTCACCCTCCAGCATGTGCTGGGACAGCTGGTGAAGGGCTATTTCCTGTCGTCGTTGGACTTGGAGGATGCGTACTTCCACATCCCCATTCTAAAAAGACACCGAAAGTTCCTCAGGTTCGTGGTCCAAGGGCGGCACTACCAGTTCAAGGCCCTCCCATTCGGATTGAAGTCAGCACCCAGGGTGTTCACCAAGTGCCTAGCACCGGTGGTGGCGCGGCTGCGCCTACAGGGGATCCACGTCTACCCCTACCTGGACGACTGGCTCATCTGGCAAGGACAAGGGAGCTTGCCGTGGAGCACACTGCGAAGACCGTCCAGCTGCTCACGGACCTGGGATTCTCCATCAACTTTCCAAAATACCACCTGGTTCCGTCGCAAGTCGCCCTGTTTCTGGGAGCCAAGCTCGACACAATGGCGCGGCTGGCCTCGCCGTCGGAGGAAAGGACCAGGACCATTCTGGGCAAGGTGCAGCGTCTGCTGGCCACGGACATGGGCAGGGTAAGATCTATCAAGTCCCTCCTCGGGATGATGTCCTCCTGCATTTATCTGGTGCGCCTTTGCAGGCTTCGGATGCGCCCCTTAGAAGAGTTCGACGCCCGCTGGGTCCAGTCGACGGGCAGCTTCGAGGACAGGATCCCTCAACGAGACGTTCCGTCAGGCGATCCGGTGGTGGGGTACCCGCTCCCATCTGTCAGTGGGCACGGACTTTCAGACCCGAGCTCACCAGGTGACGGTGACGACGGATGCCTCCCTGGAAGGTTGGGGGAGTGCACTCCGGAGATCTTCACGCGAGAGGCCTTTGGCTCCCGGAGGAGAAGTCACTCCACATCAACATCTTGGAGCTCTGCGCAGTGTTCTGGGCCCTCGGGTCTTTTCTTCCGTCCCTCAAGGGCAAGGTGGTGAGGATCTTCACTGACAACACCACCACGATGTTCTACATCCGGAAGCAGGGCGGAACCAGATCCCCTGCCCTATCCAAGGAAGCCCAGGATCTGTGGCATTGGGCCGTCGCCCAAGGGATGTTTCTGGTGCCTCTTCATCTGGCAGGAATAAAAAACACGATCGCTGACTCACCCAGCAGAGAGCTGCGCTCATGCCATGAGTGGGAACTATGCCAGGATCAAGTGGATTGACTCTTCTGACGATGGGGCGAACCCCAAATCGATCTCTTCGCGACGGCAACGAATTCCAAGTGCCGGAGGTTCGCCAGCAGGTTCCCCCAGCCGAGGAGCATGGGCGATGCTTTCTCGTTCCCCTGGGACGCCCTATTTCTTTATGCGTTCCCTCCGTTGCCGTTGCTGCTCTGGCTCATCAACCAGCTCAAGAGGTCCCGTTGCAGGATGATCCTCATCGCACCGGCGTGGCTGAGACAGATCTGGTTCCCGGACCTTCTGGACTTGTCAACGTCCACACCAGTAAAGCTGCCGACGGACGCAGATCTTCTCTCCAGAGAAGGAAGCGCCATTCTTCTCCAGCATGGGGTCTGGCATGGATTCACATGCTCATGAATATTCCCCGTTGTCAGGCTGGGAATCCTCGGTAAAGAAAAAACCAGTATCAGTTTCGTTTCTGATCTGTCTTTCGTAGTAGTAACCAATCACTGGTCTCTGCGTCATACTGACCACAGCCAATGACTGCCCTCTACCTAAGCCCCGCCTCTGGCAGCCATCTTCAGATTTTTACCGCACGTTCATGTGTTGGGATCCTCGTGCTATTGCTCTCGAGCGTTAGTGCTATTTTTTCACGTTTTTTTCTCAAAAACTTCGTTTTTTTCGGTCAAAAGAGCCTCAAGCTCCACCGACTCTCCATCCGATCAACGGGGACCCGTGTCGGATTGGTCTACGCCCCTCAAGGGTGAAGATTCGTCGAGCTACGCTTTTGGAGGACTCCAGAAGTTTCTCAGGCCCATCTCGGTCATGGCCCAGGAGAAGGGAAGCTCGACGCCCGGAAAGCTGTTCAGGGTCTGCCCTGGATGCCAGCTGCAGAATGTCTTTAAGGAAGACGAACACTCCTTTTGTCTTTACTGCCTACATGAAGACAAGACGCACGTGGAAAAGGACTGTGCGTTTTGCAGCAACATGTCGGAGCGGACCATGAAGGACCGCCATCAACGTCTCGCCAACTGGCTGGAAGGGAAGAGCCCGTCCGGCGAGAAGAAGAAGAAGAAATCCGAGCGGTCTTCTAAGACCTTTGAGGACGCCCCGGCGACGGGGGTCCAACATAAGGCCAAGCACCGCGAGTCTGCTGGCACCGGGAGCGCCGAACGGTCGGGCTCTACGGGCACCAGGCAGGGCGCACCCTCCCCGGCACCATCAACCACGAGCCAACGCTCTGGGTCGGGTAAGAGGAAGGCCGAGCACCCGGCAAAGCTCCTGGAGAGGCCCCGGTTGAGCTCGAAGGCGGAGGGGGAGCGAGGCAGTGTCCCCCCCCCCCCCTCAAGGAGAAGGCGGTGAGCGCACCAAGGGTGGCGAAAGCCTTAATCCATCCGGCCAAGGCCTCTATCGAGACAGTCGCGGCGGCCCTGGCTCAGCCTGTGGAGGCTACGCCGGTGGTGGCGACCTCGGGGCTCAGAGTCTCCCTGCCACCGCGGAGGGAGTCCTCTTTTATGCCCATCGACAGGACCCCCGTGAAACCTCCGACGGAGAAGAAAAAGGGGGGGCAGGAGGTCGCCGTGGATTCGGCCTCAACCTCTGAGGAAGAACTGATCGAGGTCTTAAGCCACGGCGTTGGCGTGGAAGAAGACCAGCCCGTCGGGAGGGATCCCGACGCAGGAGACGACGACATCGTCAAGGGTACCGACGGGGCCCCTGACCGCCCGTCGGATTCCCCTCTGCCAGTGCCGCAAGACAACTCGGCGGCCATTTTGTTGGCTATACAGTCCTTATGCTCAGAGATAAGGACGAGACTGCCGTTACCAGTGGAGGAACCACTCCCGTCGGGGGACCCGGAACCAGGCCCTTCGGGCAGCCCCCCTCCTAAGAAAAGAAGGATTCACCCTCCACCTCCTTTTCAGCCGTCGCGCCCCGTTCAGCCCTCCTCCCCGTCCACGACTCGAGGGGATGATACGGGGACTGACACGGCCGCAACGGGTACGGACGACGAGGTGTACAACGAGGATCTGCCGTCGTCTCCTCCCACCCGGGCTTCCCACCCCCACGAGATTGGATCTTTTCACTCCATGATCGCCAGGGCATCCGAGCTCTTCCAGCTCTTCCAGCTCTGCCCTGAGGAGAAGAAGAAGGAAGGTTTCCTTTATCAGCGGCGCGAGGCCAAGAGGAAGACGGTCCTCGCGGTACCTCTACTGGACGATATTTGGGATGAGGGCCTCGCCCTCCTCAAGAACCCATCCACGACGCCGGCTAGAAGAGACCGGTACGAGAAGAAGTACTGGGTCCCGGACACGGCCCCCTTGTGCCTCCGGGCGCAGCCTACCCCGGACTCCGTCTCCGCGGCGGCCAGGAAGAAAGCGGGGGGGGGTTGCGGCCTCCACGTCGACTTCCCCGCCGGATGGCGAGGGAAAGAAATTGGACACGATGGGGCGCAGGGTCATCTCGTCTGCAGCGACGACGATTAAGGCGGCTAACACCTTGGCTATCGTAGCCCGGTACGACAGGGAGCTGTGGTACAAGCTGGCTCCCCTGCTGGACTTCCTACCGGATGACAAGAGGGCGGATGCCCTGGAGATCTTGCAGGAAGGTGAGGTGGCGTCGGACCACGCCATCACTATTGCGACGGACATCGCCGACACTGGATTTCGCCAGTTGGGCAACGGCGTGTGCCTTAGGCGGCGTGGATGGCTCAAGGCTACTGACTTCCGTCAAGACGTACAGACCAGAGTCCTGGACATGCCGTTCGATGGGAACAACCTGTTTGGGAAAACAGTGGACGATTCCCTTCAAGCCATTAAAGCGGACACGGAGACAGCCCGGGCTCTCGGGGTTCTCCAGCAACGGCGGCCGCCCTTTCGGAGCGGCGGAGGCAAGGGCGCCTCCAAAGGTTCCGGCGGCGGATTTTCCACCTACCGTCAAGCGGCCCGTTCGTCGTCTCAAGAAGCTTACAGGGGACGAGGCAAGTCAGGCGGACCCCGCCGTCGTCGCCAAGGAGGTCAAGGCGGCAAAGCCTCGTCTAAGCAGGATTGAACCGGCCGTGGGGTCGGGCCCCCACCGAAGCACCCCGGTGGGAGGTCGGCTGGCGAGCTTCGTCAGCGTGTGGGAGTCCATCTCCACCGACCGTGGGGTGCTGGACGCCCTAGCCCAGGGCCACGCGCTCGAGTTTCAAAGAAGGTGCACGCGCGTCCCCCCTGTGGCCAGGAAAGAGCTTCACGTCCCTCAGCTTCTCTGGGAGGTAAGGGCGATGCTAAGGAAGGGCGCCATCGAACTCGTCCCAAGGAGGCT
The DNA here is from genome assembly GCF_040938575.1 of Ambystoma mexicanum. Taxonomy (NCBI): domain Eukaryota; kingdom Metazoa; phylum Chordata; class Amphibia; order Caudata; family Ambystomatidae; genus Ambystoma; species Ambystoma mexicanum. Next base: position 1,107,490,652 of record NC_090941.1, read on the forward strand.
TCGGGGCTCCGGAGTTTACTCAAGATACTTCCTCGTGAAGAAGAAGACGGGAGGATGGCGCCCCATCCTAGACCTACGACGGCTGAACAAGTTCATCAAGGCTCAGAAGTTCCGGATGGTCACCCTCCAGCACGTCCTGGGTCAGCTGGAGGAGGGCGACTTCCTGTCGTCGTTGGATTTGGAGGATGCCTACTTCCATATTCCCATCCTAAAGGGGCACCGAAAATTCCTCAGGTTCGTGGTCCAAGGGCGTCACTACCAGTTCAGAGCCCTTCCCTTCGGTCTACGGTCGGCACCCAGGGTATTCACCAAGTGCCTTGCACCAGTGGCGGCGCAGCTGCGCCGAGAGGGGATCCACGTCTACCCCTACCTGGACGACTGGCTCATCCGAGCCAAGACGAGGGAGCTCGCTGTGGAACACACGGCAAGGACCGTCCAACTTCTCACGGACCTGGGATTCTCCGTGAACTACGCCAAGTCCCACCTGGTACCCGCGCAAAACGCACTGTTTCTGGGAGCGAAGCTCGACACAGTGTCCCTTCTGGCCTCCCCGTCGGAGGAAAGGACCAGGTCCATCCTGGGCAAGGTACAGCGGATGTTGGTTTCCGACGCGGCCAAGGTGAGGTCCATCAAGTCCCTCCTCGGAATGATGTCTTCTTGCATCTAGGCTCCGGATGCGCCCGTTGCAGGAGTTCCTGGACGCGCGCTGGATCCAAACGACGGGCAGCTTCGAGGAGAGGATTACACTCGACGAGAGTTTCCGCCGAGCGATCCGGTGGTGGGGCACCCGCGCGCATCTGACGGCGGGCATGGACTTCCAGACCCCAGACCACCAGGAGACAGTGACCACGGATGCCTCCCTGGAAGGGTGGGGAGCGCACACCGAAAATCTGCGCGCGAGAGGCCTTTGGCTCCCGACGGAGAAGTCCCTCCATATCAACGTCCTGGAGCTCCGTGCAGTGTTCTGGGCCCTCAGGTCCTTCCTTCCGTCCCTCAAGGGCAAGGTGGTGAGGATCTTCACCGACAACACCACCACCATGTTTTACATCAGGAAACGGGGCGGAACCAGGTCCCCAGCACTGTCCAAGGAGGCGCAGGACCTGTGGCATTGGGCCGTCGCCCAAAGGATGTTTCTGGTGCCGTTTCATCTGGCAGGGATAAAAAACACCATCGCCGACCCACTCAGCAGGGAGCTGCGCTTGTGCCACGAGTGGGAACTACGGCAGGATCTAGTGGATCGCCTCTTCCGACGGTGGGGCACACCCCAGATCGACCTGTTCGCGACGGCGACGAACTCCAAGTGCCGGAGGTTCGCCAGCAGGTTTCCCCAGCCGAGGAGCATGGGCGATGCTTTCTCGTTCCCCTGGGCGGGCCTGTTCCTGTACGCGTTCCCCCCATTGCCACTACTGATCCGGCTCATCAACCAGCTCAAGAGGTCACGGTGCAGGATGATCCTCGTCGCACCTGCGTGGCCGAGGCAGATATGGTTCCCGGACCTTCTGGACTTGTCAGCGTCCCCGTCAATCAAGCTGCCAGTGGACGCGGATCTGCTCTCCAGAGAAGGAGGCGCCATCCTCCACCACGACCCGAAGTCGCTGAACTTGCAGGCCTGGCTCCTGCAGCGCTAGAGTTTGGAGGATACGACATACCGGCCGACTGCAGAGAGGTTCTTGCAAAGGCCAGGGCGTCCTCGACTCTTAAATGCTACGGACACAAATGGGAGAGGTTCTCTGTCTGGTGCCACGCACAGAAGATTAACCCTCTAAGGATTATGGCTCCCCAAGTACTGCCGTACCTGTTAACGCTGGCCAAAGCTGGACTGGCACACGCGTCCATCAAGATTCATCTTGCTGCGATCTCCCGATACACTAGAACCACGGGGCGGACGTCCTTGTGGTCTCATCGTCTGGTGAAAGAGTTCATGAAGGGACTGTTCAGATCGTTCCCGCCGGTGAAGGCTCCGGCCCCGGCGTGGGAGCTCAACATGGTGCTGACCAAGCTCATGGGACCTCCGTTCGAGCCTCTGCACTCGGCCCCGTTGAAGTTCCTGTCGTGGAAAACAGCGTTTCTTGTGGCCATCACCTCCGCACGACGGGTGGCAGAGATCCAGGCCCTTTCCTGCAAGGCCCCGTACTTGACTTTTCACGACACGAGGGTGGTGCTCAGGACGCACCCCTCCTTCATGCCCAAGGTGCCGTCGGACTTCCATCTCAACGAACCCTTGGTGTTGCCTGTGTTTTTCCCGTCGCCTTCGTCGCCGGCTGAGAGGACTTTGCACTCGCTGGATGTGGCTAGAGCGCTGAAGTTCTACGTGGATCGCACAAAGTGTTTTCGGAAGACGTCACAACTCTTTGTGAACTTTGGACCTGTCAATCAGGGGAAGGCTCTCTGGAAGGCTTCCATTTCCAGATGGCTCTCTGGCTGTATCATGTACTGTCACCGGTTGGCAAACCGACCGGTGCCTGGCCGTCCGAGAGCACATTCCACCAGAGCGATCGCAGCTACCACGGCGTTCCTATCTGGTGTGCCCCTGCTGGACATTTGCAGGGCTGCTACGTGGAGGTCGACGCACACCTTCACGAAATTCTACTGCGTCGATCGGGATTCCAGGGAGGAGTCCAGGGTCGGCCAAGCAGTGCTGCGCAACCTGTTCGCCTGAGGTGAGCCTGGTGAGGAGGTAAGATTGCTTAATGTTGAGTTTGATGTGATGCTTAATGTTGAGCCTTTGCCACCTCCCGTGGTTGTGCATGTGGGTACTGCTATGTATTCTTTATTCATGAGCATGTGAATCCATGCCAGACCCCATGCTGGAGAAGGAACAAGTTACTTACCTGTAACTGTTGTTCTCCAGCATGGGTCTGGCATGGATTCACATGCGAACCCTCCCGCCTACCCCTCTGCGGCTCTTCACTTGGTCATACTGCCACTTCACGTGCTTCCAAATCTGAAGATGGCTGCCAGAGGCGGGGCTTAGGTAGAGGGCAGTCATTGGCTGTGGTCAGTATGACGCAGAGACCAGTGATTGGTTACTACTACGAAAGACAGATCAGAAACGAAACTGATACTGGTTTTTTCTTTACCGAGGATTCCCAGCCTGACGACGGGGAATATTCATGAGCATGTGAATCCATGCCAGACCCATGCTGGAGAACAACAGTTACAGGTAAGTAACTTGTTCCTTCACCACAACCCGGAGTCGCTGAACTTGCAGGCCTGGCTCCTGCAGCACTAGAGTTTGGAGGGTACGACATCCTGGCCGACTGCAGAGAGGTTCTTGCAAGGGCCAGGGCGTCCTCAACTCTCAAGTGCTACGGACATAAATGGAAGAGGTTCTCTGTCTGGTGCCGTGCACAGAAGATTAACCCTCTGCAGATTACGGCCCCTCAAGTATTGCCGTACCTACTGTCATTGGCCAAGGCTGGACTAGCTCACGCTTCCATCAAGATACATCTGGCCGCCATCTCACGATACACCAGAACTACGGGACGGGCGTCCTTGTGGTCTCATCGACTGGTGAAGGAATTTATGAAAGGATTGTTCCGATCATTCCCGCCGGTGAAGTCCCCCGCCCCGGCGTGGGAGCTCAACGTGGTGCTGACCAGGCTCATGGGGGCCCCATTTGAGCCTATGCATTCGGCACCATTGAAGTTTCTGTCGTGGAAGACAGCGTTTCTCGTAGCCATCACCTCCTCACGACGAGTGGGAGAGATCCAGGCCCTATCTTGCAAGCCGCCATACTTGACGTTTCACGACACGAGGGTGGTGCTGAGGACGCACCCCTCCTTCATGCCCAAGGTGCCGTCGGACTTCCACCTCAACGAACCCTTGGTGTTGCCAGTTTTCTTCCCGTCTCCTTCGTCGCCGGCTGAAAGGACTCTGCACTCGCTGGACATAGCTAGAGCGCTGAAGTTCTACGTGGACCGCACAAAGAGTTTTCGGAAGACATCACAGCTGTTGGTGAACTCTGGGACTGTGAATCAAGGGAAGGCTCTCTCGAAGACTTCCATTTCCAGATGGCTCTCCGGCTGCATCATGCACTGTCACCGGTTGGCAAACCGACCACTGCCCGGCCGTCCGAGAGCCCATTTGACTAGAGCGATCGCTGCTACCACAGCGTTCCTGTCTGGTGTGCCCCTGCTGGACATCTGCAGGGCTGCGACGTGGAGGTTGACGCACACCTTCACAAGATTCTACTGCGTCGATCGGGACACCAGGGAGGAGTCCAGGGTCGGCCAAGCAGTGCTGCGCAACCTGTTCGCTTAAGGTGAGCCTGGTGAGGAGGTAAGAGAGGCTTAATGTTGAGTTGTTGTATTGCTTAATGTTGAGCCTGTTGCCACCTCCCGTGGTTGTGCATGTGTGTACTGCTATGTATTCTCTTATTCATGAGCATTTGAATCCATGCCAGACCCCATGCTGGAGAAGGAACAAGTTACTTACCTGTAACTGTTGTTCTCCAGCATGGATCTGGCATGGATTCACATGCGAACCCTCCCGCCTACCCCTCTGCGGCTCTTCACTTGGTCATACTGCCACTTTACGTGCTACCAAATCTGAGGATGGCTGCCAGAGGCGGGGCTTAGGGAGAGGGCAGTCATTGACTGGGGGCAGTATGACCCAGAGACCAGTGATTGGTTACTACTAAGAAAGACAGATCAGAAACGAAACTGATACTGATTTTTTTCTATATCGAGGATTCCCGGCCTGACAAGGGGGAATATTCATGAGCATGTGAATCCATGCCAGACCTATGCTGGAGAACAACAGTTACAGGTAAGTAACTTGTTCCTTGCCCTATATGAAAGTGTGATTTCCCTACCTGAACAAAACTAAGGAAAGTCTGAGTCAAAGAGTCCAACTTAAACGCCTGTCTGTGTCTAAAACCTTTGCTTGCCCTCACAACTAAAGCTAAACAGTGTATAGGGTTGTCAATAATCAAAGAAATGGTGATCAGCACAAAATGCTGAGCTTCTTTCCGGCTCCCAGTTCAAATGTCCTTCTCCAAGTTCAAAGCAATACAGTTCAAACACAAGAGGTCCTGTGCCACTATCTTCAAGACAGTAGGTATAGTTCATCAGGGCTCAAGGGTCCCTTCCCCAAGACATCACTGTAGCAAAGTTCAAACAAAAAGGAGTTGTATGACCTTGTCCTCAAGACTGTAGCTGTAGTTTACGAAGTCTCAGGGTTCCCTTCCCCAAGACTTAAACATTGCAACCAATGAATGATTTACTCTTTTAAAAGTTCAACTTCACTCTGGGTCAACTTGGCCTTTTTTCTAGGTTTGCATCACCAGCTCACTCGTAGTGTTCCTTCTTGGTGTATTGTGCAGTGTCTTTACCTTTTATAATGTGGGGCTCACTGGTCTAAGCGCAGTTATCAGACCACACGGTCCACCCATCACAGTTCGTGCAACCAGGGCCACTTGATTCTTTAGCCCCACGTAGGTTAAAGAATCTAGAGTAAGAAGTAGTGTTCAAGGCCATGATCCTCAATGGGCCCACAAAGTGATCTTTATGGGGTCACTTTCTCTTCTTGTCGAGTCGATTAGCTGTAAATCTGAAGCATTTGATGTGAGTTTCCTTTTGTAGTGCTCTATGAAGAATAAAGAAGTTAGTAATGACTGGAATGTTGAAGAAGAAACCTGTTTAACACTTAAGTACGAGGTGAGCTTTGTTTTTGTTCAGATCCCTTTTTTTATGGAATTTAGGAGGACTTTGGTTGTGAACATGTTCTTGTTGTTGGAGTTGGCGTGGCTGTGATTTTAATACTGCTCCTCTGTCATGGTTTTACTGGGGTTGATTCTGTTTGAGTTCCAGTCCTGTTCTGTCTTGCTGTGCTTTGATTTCAGTTGCTTTTCTATTGTTGCAGTTTGTTTTCATCCCGTTTGAGAAGTTGTCGTTTTTGTCTCGGTGCAGCTTTGTTCTTCCTTTGTTGTCTTACAGTAGATGTGATCTTCACGCATATTTAACTTGTTTGGTTTGCACAATCTTCTGCATTCATCAAGTTTGGTTCTGCTCTTGTTCGGTGTTAGTTGATTTTGTATGGGTGTTTTTTTTTTTTTAATGCTTTCTATAGGTGGGTTTGTTTGATGCTTTCTGTGTTTGTGTTCCTTTTCTCTGATGGATGTGATTGGTATAATCTGTGTTTCTGTTGCCTCGCTTTGACAGGTTTCTTGCCCTTTTTGTGCGATGGTGGATATTGGTTTTGTTCATTTTGTGCGGGTCGAGTTTACCTCTGAACATGGTCTTTGTTGGGTAGCATTATGTTGTAGAGTTCAGTTGTGACAATGGTATATTCCATGTTTTTAGAACTGTCTCGCAATTGTGTTCTTTATTGGCAAAGTGTTGTTGTTACCCTTTTTTCTGTTGGCTACTTTTCATTCTGTTCTGCGTTATGGTAGTATTTACAACCCTTCTTTTTGTTGGCAATATTTTTGATCACATTTTTGGGTTGGGGGGTTTGTTTCCCATTTAGTTTTGTGTTGGACTGTACCTGTTCCTCTTATTTTATGTTGAGTTTTGAAGGTAACGCTCCTTTTGTTTAATGTGGTCTAACAGTTTTGTTTTGATGGAATTTATGATCCTGCTTTCTTTGCGTAGTTTGTTTTTGACAACATTATGTTTAGATGGAGTTAGGTTACAGGTTCTCTTATCTTTGTTTTTGACATTTTATTCTCCCCGACACTTCATTCTCATTTATTGAATATGTCGTGTAACCCTGCTCTTTTTCAGTTAATGTGAGTGCTATTCTGTTCTGCAGGGGCAACACATTGATGTGGCGTGTTTGTCATCGGTAGGGTTTCTTTTGACTCTATTTGTTTTGATATCTTTTGTGTTGGTCAAATTAAATTAATACCTGTTCCTTGTTGAAGTTTGGTTTTGATCTTATTTGTTGTTGAGTCAGGCTTTCCCACAGTTGTATATTGGTAATGTTGGTATTGCCAGTTCTGCCTTGGTGGTGTTTATTTCAACATAGTCCTGTTTAGTGATGTGTAGCTCTGCTCTACATGTGGTGATAGTAGACTTGGTTCTTTGGCAGTTTGTTCAGACTTTGTGCTGCTGATACTCACTCACTCGCTTGTGTGTTTGTTTCTGCAAGAGACCTCAGTTGGCTAAACAGAGAATTTTAGGTCACAGGTTTGAATACTAGCAGGTCAGTCCCACCCCTTTATCCTTCACAAATTCAGTTACGCAATGGTAATTCCTGTTGAAGCTGATAGAGGAAAACCAGTTAGTATACATGATAAAATGGCATTTCATTTTAATTATTCTTTTCAGTTTGCTTTTAACTTATGCTTTACACTTGTGTCTTGAATATGTTTATTCCTATACTGTGCTAATGGGGTATGATATTGGAATTGTTATTTTGTGGCCTTGGTTGTCGTATTCAGTTTTCTTTTGTCAGTTTGTTTCTTCTGTTATTTCTTAACGTATTTGTGTTGGTAGAGATTAAGTGTGGCACATTTCTTTGTTGTGACTTGGTTTAATTCTGTGCCCCCTCAGCAGTGCAGGTTGTATAAATGTTTGAGCATTTGTGTACCTCTTTTGAAAAAGGGTGAGAGTCCCTGTAATGAGAACAAACAAAGTCAAATAAGCTTCTCTACGCAATGGGATGATGTCCGTGTAGGAGGCCTACAATGATGTTTTTAGGTCTGTGCTACAGCAGAGCAGAAATACGAATATCATTCTTGACCCGGCAAACATTTTTTGTAGCAACTACTTCCCTTAATTGAAAGACCATTTTGAAAATATAGGCCATCTTTATATCCGCCAGCACCATGGCCGAGTTAATATTAGTGGATGTGGGTGCTCGTGGCACTGGGCTGAATAAATCAACTGGGCAGTGCAGGTGGCACAAAAGATCAGACTTGTGCGTACCTGTTGCTATCCCTTTTTCCTTGTAGGAAGTATTGGCTTGACTATAGGGAATAACATTGACAGGTTTGGACCTTATCTGGAGCCCTGCTGTTAGGTAAATTCCTGATTCATACCCCGTTTTGTGGAAGTGGGGTGGGATGTTTTACCATGTTCCGTTGTGGTTGGGTTTAGGTCTTCTCCCTTACTGTAGTGTGAAGGCTATACAAATATCTGCTCTACTAAACTTTAAGTACTCAAAATAATTTGTAAATCCAGTTTGAATATTCATGCTGGTGCAATCCCAGTCACCCATTTCCCTCTGTGTGGTTCTGATTTGTAGCATTGGCTGCTTATTGGGATCCTGGTGCAGGCATGGAATGTTACCAACCTTGGTCTGTTTTCAGTCCGGTCTGTGATCGCCCACGCATAAGAGAGCAGACCGGGCTGGTAATGGCCAACCAGCCGAGCCTAAGGTAGGTCTAAGCAAAGCAAGGTCTTTGCTAGGGGTCGGGCCGTTAACAGCCCTGTCTGTTTCTGAAAGCTGTTAGCACCCTTGGACTCCCTCCTGGATCCCTCCTGGATCCCTCCTGGATCTCGCTCCTGGGTACGAACAATATGGAAGCCCTTTTGTATGGGACTCTCTGGTAACCGGCTTTGTACGCGTTCCAAATTCCCATACATTTCTTTCTTTTTAAAACAGCAAACTTAAAATAGCGGGCGGGAGAATAGAAAAAGCACATTGTCCCTCTTCTCTTTCCTATGCGTGCAGATAGAGATCGGAGCCATAGAAGGAGACATATGGGGTCAGGTAAGTGGAGTGTGGGGGGAATATTCGGGTAATGAGGCACTTGGGTGGTAGGGCCAAAAGCGGGACACCAAGCCGATGGTGGTGTTCGTGAAAGCTGGGGGACGTGTGAGAAGGTATGTCGGCTACTTTCCTGGCTACTGATTGGTGGGCTCCTCTCCCTAGGGTGCTACTGAACTTTGGCTTTCACCTCTTAGTAGAAAGCATTTGACATGACATGAGTTGGGGTGTTCCCCACCAAACAGCACTTTTTAGAGATTTTTGTTGGAAGTTCATGTTGTTTAAACCCATTTACATCCTTAATTTGTAATCTATTTGTTTCTTCTGGAGAAGCGATTGCCACGTCTCAAAAACAATGTTTTCTTCTTAACTTACGGAGCTAGAAATAAAATGTACTTTTATTTTGAACTAATTCATTTACTTATAGGAGCAGTTCCTATTCTATAGGAGCAAATGAGACTGCAGTGTATGTCCAATTCCACACATAAGCAACAAATAAAGGGCCATATTCCGTTTATCTGAGCCTCTATTTGTTTTTAGGGGGAGAGGGAACCCCCTGCGAATTTCCTTTGTATGTTTGAATGTGTTCCCATTGGTTGTACATGTATGTTTGGGGGCATCTTGAAGCAATTTTGACTGATCATCAGAATAATGCTGATATTGGCTATTTTCTTTAAATAAGTGGCATGTGTGGGCAGAAACCCAGAGTACAAGGGGCACGGGGCGTTGCTGCTCCTCTTAGCTGTGAGACATTGCTATTCCATTTAATGGGGCAATGTTCTAAGAGCCCAAGAGGCTGCTATTCCTATAATGGAACAGGATTGAGATCTTTAAGTGTCTAGCACTGGCCTATATAGCCTGACAATGGATCGCAATGCTATATCCTGTTTCTCACATGTCAGATAATCCTTGCTGGGCCTCATTCTATTGATGCCTTTATACTTTTTAAGGTAGAACTTGATTTTTGATTTTGGTTCTGATGCTGGTCCAGTTCTGTTCCTTGCAGGAAGAATTTGGCTACAATGCTGAGACGCAGAAGCTGCTCTGCAGGAACGGGGAGACCCTCCTAGGGGCTGTGAATTTCTTCGTCTCCAGCATCAACACTCTTGTTAATAAGACCATGGAAGACACCCTGATGACTGTTAAACTTTACGAGACTGCAAGGTAAGCCCCCACGTGTAGGACCTCATAGGTACACATCATTTTGTGTTCTTACATAGTGCTTCGAAGGATGAAAAGCTTATTGTGGTTGGTCACATGATTCGAACTTGTGAAGTGCCGGCTGCCCTCGTGTCGTAGATCAGCGATTTACATGCGATATCCAACAAACAATAGATGCATTGATTTGTTTTTTTTCACGTACTTGCACAAGTTTCCCAAGTCATAGATCTTCTTGCCTAAGAGTTAGATTTGGAGGACATTCTCTTTTGTGTAACCTCTTCTCTCTTTGCTATAACTGGCTGGCCCTTAAGTGCTGATCTTTGAGCCAACTTGTCTTCATGTCTGTTTGCAGCCTGAAACATTCCCTCCTCAGTCCCGTGTGATACCATTGCTATGGCATAAAGTGCTGTACAAGCAACGAGGCATATCATAGCCTTAATGTATACACACAGCTCCCTGTACAGGAACCCTGAGCTGTGAAGCGACTGCCCTCGCACACAATATATTATCAGATTATCCAACGCCCCCGCCTCTTCCTGGGTGCCGGCCTGCAAAATATCCTAGAATGTGTCCACAGATCCCATAATAGACGTTAGTGTATCCTAGACTGGGGCCACATCTGACATCCTGACTTGGCAGTCTGAATTACTATTCAGGGGTTTTCAATGTGGAATAATTTATAAGGTAATCCCAGTTCAAAATGCCACCCTCATTTAACTGGGCAGCTGAAGAACATCTAGAGCCCACCACACAACCAAACACTGCGTGTTATTAACTATCTAGGATGCACCCTGGACTCGGGCCTATCACTTTCTCATCACATCAACACTGTGTCCAGAACCTGTAATTTCCACTTGTGCATTGTCAGGCGAACCTTCCCCCATCTTTCCTACCCTCAGAGTCTAAGCAATCCTCGCTATCGTCTTCTCCCGCTTATACTATGCAAACTCCCTCTATCTAGGCACTCCTGCCTATCAGCTCCGAGAACTCCAGCAAATCAAAAACTCTGTAGCTAGACGCATCCTTGCCCTCTCACCCAGAGAACACCTCACCCCTGCCCTTGGAGTACTACAGTGGCTTTCCATCAGCTGATCGGTGATTTTAAGGCCTTGTGTATCACATACCGCGGTCTCTACAAGATTGGCGCAGACAGGTTTACACCCGACCAGCCCATTAGAAACCTTAGATCTTGCTCTGCACTCCTCCTTGTGATCATCCCCTTTCAACTCCACCGGATATTGGAGGATTCTCCTTCTCTGTCTAAGCTCCCAGCCTCTGGAACTCCATTCCACTGAATATGGGCCCAATGAGGTCTACATCTCCTTCAGAAAGGCCCTCAAAACCTGGTCAGCTCCACCAGCAACTTGAAGAGCTTTCCTTTTTCTCGCCCGCAACACTTATGCCTTGTCAGTCTTTGCCACCATAGTATATTCTACACAGAAGGTACAGTACAACTCTTGGAGCAGACTGGACGACTCAATCGCTCAGCAACACCAAGGGCAAAGCTCCTACTGAGCCTCAAGGTACATAGTCAAGCACCGCTTTGGTGTACACCAGCTGTAGGTACGGCCTCCTACTCTCATGCATTCGCCTCCATACACCAGACTAATACATAAAGCACAACATCTCTGCCATCAGGATGCAGCTACGACCTACAACAAATGTTCGGTCTAACTGGACACATATTGAGTCTCTTACACTTGCGCACTCTCCTGACCACCTCCCAGCACCCATCCACATGCCTGACAATCATGGGATGCTTACTGGGGCAAGGCCAGCCCACCATCTCCCTATCCCAGCCTAATGAACACACGTATTCTATTTGTTTCTGACAATTTCCCATACATAGGAATCTGGGCCCCCAAAGGCATTCACCCCAAATGTGGTTGAGACCATACTAATGGGATAAAGGTGTTCTACAAATGACATTGACCTGTTGTCATTCCCGACTGCTTCCTATAGACCATTCTATCCTTGCATGTCTAATTCCTGAATTAAGACCTCCCTTGAGTGTGAACATTAGCATCTACCAACACACAGATAGCAAATCAGGGTGGGACTGTGAGGGTTTGCCTGCCTGGTTTTAGAATTGGATCAAAGAACTACATTGTTCAAAACACTTTGTAAAGGTTCCCTTTGCCACCTGGCTCTTGAAGAAAATCCAATGCCTCTTGTTGGAGAAAAAGCAGATAACCATTTTCCTTATTTTCATTATCATCATTCGATGCCCTCAAGTGCCTGCAAGTTTCACTGTTATATATCTATATCACATGATTATATGCAGCATGCAAGACAGACCATCTTCGAAATATCACTGATGTTTGACCCTCTGTATTATTGCAGAAGTAGATCGAGAAGAACAAGGTACACACAAACAACCTTTCCTATTACATCACAGCTACTAATACATTTGATCAATTCACCCTCAACTTGAGAAAATTACACAGGCTCCCCATCCGGGTCTAGGATCTGGTTCAAAACGGCGAGCCTCGCTTACATGTCAACCACTGCCTTTATGCTAGCATACCTGGTGGCCAAACTTAAAAAAAACAGTTGGAGTGCGGCCATCCTGCACTAGGACCATCAGCAGACTGGAAACTAGACTGGCTCACAAGACGAAAACTACCAAACAGTCCTTCTCATACTATGCTGTGGTGCTCTGGGACTCCATCCCGGTAGCAATCTGGACTGCTCCAGGTCCCCTTCAGTTTGGGAACAACCTGATGACCTGGCCGTTGGTGTAACCTAGATTCCAGCTATTTTCTGCACTCCCCATCCTTCTATTGTACTGTGATAATTATTACTAATGTTTACTTCATGACTTGTTAAATTCTCGCTGCCAATGTTTTTCTCTATGAACTATAAAGTGATTTGTTTCTCCCGAGCTAGGTTCTCACTATTAAAATATATAATAATGATGATACACAAATAGTGGCCTGTGATGAATACTGCATTCTCATCACTGATGCCCAGCCTAAAGTCTTCTCCCATGTGGCCAGGGGAAAGCAGCTGCTACCTGAGCCTGACCCTCTGGGTGGTATTCTGAGGGGGATCACATGGGAGGAGATGGCTGTCGGGAGTGGTGATGGCTCAGACAGGATAGACACAGTATTCTTCTCTTGAGAAAAATGAAGAAACTAAAATGTGAAAGTTTCCAATGGCCTGCTGCCATGAGCAGAACCATTTACTTCTGAAGTCTTAAAATCTATTGCTATTAAACACTCTACGCAGAATGTGATTCCTCCTTTATACATGAATAAACTCTTTCAACCTTCTTTGACATCTGATTTTCAGGATGATTGCAATATAGGTAAAGATGTACAACAACAGGATTTACAATACTATTATCGTTGGGACTTCAACACTCAGAACTCTCCAAGTACTGGGAGGAAGAAGAAGAGCAAAGAGTTAATGAGGATTACCAACATGATCCATGGTAACACATGGTCTAGTTGTTGCCCTTTAATTATTAGCACAGAACTTTTAAAAGGAGAAACACCTGCGAGCAAGCCCAGGAGAGAGAACAAGGAGAGAACACGAGAAGGAAGTCCTGCAGAACAGGAACTGGAACGAGGGGGAAAAGGAGAAGCCAGGTCAGACTTCAGAGCACAGCAGAAAGCAGAGCCGCTGAAAAGAGCAGATGTGCAGCAGTGCACCGGAGTGAAGAGACAAGGTGCTCCTGCAGTGCCTCTCTCCATTCCAAAGTACCGGAGTGTGCTAGATGCCAGAGGAAGGGTAAAGGATTCCTGACAAGGGCCGCAGATTGGCTGGTGAGGTGATTGCAGGCAGGTTGTTCCCAGCGCTGCAGTGAAACGAAGCAGTACCTGTGTTAGCGAGGGATCACAAAGGCATCAGAGAACCTTAAAGGGGGATTGGCTAATTACAGAAGTCATACCAAAAGCAGATCTCAGATATTGCCACAACCAAGGGTCTGAGACGCCAGGGTAAACCTGTGAGTTGGCCATTTGGTATTAGTGACCCTGGGGCATTCCGACAGGTGCGTGGACATGAAAGTGAACGTTTCCCTTATCGATTAAAGACTTTTTAAGAGCAAGAAAGAGGGCAGATATGGTACAGCATCCCTGACAAGAGGGGTCAGTTGGGGAAAAACATGGAACCAGCATTGCCTCAAGCCGTAAGATTGTGAAGAGAAAGAAAGAGGCCTGAACTGTGCAATTCTCCTAACATGAGATGTTGGTTGGGGAAATTTGAAACAAGCATTGCCAAGAGTTGAAAGACATTGTTACCTTTTTTAAAAGATACCTGGCAGAAGAGTACACCAGGGGATCTATAAAAATCAAAGGGAGAATAAGAAGTGTTGTTCTTGTGACATTTCAGTTGAAGGAGTACCTGGTAAGGGACTAGACCAGGAATTCCAAAGGTTATGTTAAGTTTGCTGATTTGTTGAACTTGACAATTTTGCTTTTGCCAGCCTGCAAACTATAAAAGACTTTCTTTCAAAATATTTCAACCCTAATGGTAAAGAGAACATTTTGCTTTATCATCTTGAGGAAAAATATCCAGGAAAAAGACACTTTTTTGGGGAAACAGGGAGTTTAGGAATTTCCTTTCCTGAAACAGTTCAGGGGATGGGAAACTGGACCTGGAGACAAGGGTTGTTTTGTTAAAATTGGATATATGTGAGGTTTTGTCCAATCTAAATGAAGTGATGATAGAAAATATGATATACCTGTTTTTATTTTGTATGTATATGTTAGTGTGAGGGATAGATGCAATTGGACACAAGGTTAACTTACTTTGGTTATGTAGGAAGTGATATTGTTCTTTGGTTAAGGCAAGATGGACCTTTTCCAACCCCCATTTTATTTTAATAGACATGGCAAGTATTGGAAATACTTCAACTTTGTGTCCACCTCTCATTGTTGACCCCTCACAGGACATAGTGGGCTCACTAGACCCATCAAAACCAGGGGACACACATATACTAGTGATTGTTGACTACACCACCCGCTACCCTGAGGCCTTTCTATTCAACAGATCGTAAAACCCCTCCTTCTCTTTTGATCGAGAGTAGGGTTCCCCAAGGAAATGCTTACCGACCATGGTGGTACCTTTATGTCAAAGATCATGGGGCACATCAAAGGTGTTAAGAATCAAAACCCTCTAGACCTCAGTTTATCACCCACAAATGAATGGCTTGGTAGAGAGGTTTAATCAAACCCTGAAAAGGATTTTCCACAAGTTAGAGACGAATGGCAGAAACCGGGACATTATGATTCCATGGGCCCTATTTGCCATCAGGAAAACTGTGCAGGCGTCTCTAGGATATTCACTGTTTGAATTACTGTATGGCCGAGAGCCTCAAGGTGTTTTGATATGTTGAGAGACTTGGGAAAAAGCCATGCTACCCATTTCCCAAACAGCACACAAATAAAAATCGCATATGGAGCCTGTAAGGGATATTGTCAAAAACCATCTTGGTAGGGCACAGGAAAATCAGAAAACCTTACACGATAAACGAGCGCTAGCGAGATATTTTTCTGTTGGGTCTTAGTGCTCCTTCTTGCCGAAGAGAAAATGTTACAGGGCTTACAAGATCCTTGAAAAGGTCCATTAAACTAGCTAGTCACCCAACCAGACAGGAAACCCAGGTTTACCATATCAACCTGTTGAACAAGTGGAAGGTTGATCCTGTGGAGCATACTACAGTGACCATGGCTACCATCCTTACTGACCCTGAGCTCGACCAACAGTTCATCTTTAGCCATCTACCACTCTCCCAACAGGAAGACACCAACGACCTGTTAGACCAATTTGTAGAGGCCTTTTTTCAGACTACCCTGTCAAAGTGCAAAATGTCTATCATATCCGGATCCCGGAGGCAAGGAGGAAAATTGAGTCTGAACTCCAGGAGATGCTCATGGCTAATACCATTGAGCCCTCAAAGAGTCCTTGGTCATACCCCATTGTCCTGGTAGCCAAACTGGACAAGTCCTAGAGATTTACATCAACTTTAGAAGACTGAATTCCATTGCTAACTTTAACAATTACCCTGTGTCCCGAATTTGACAAGCTTATCTGGAAGCTAGGGTTGTTCATGTATATCTCCACGCTGCAGGCAGGTGCCCCTGAAACTTAGTGATGGGGAGAAAACAGCCTTTTCCACCCCCTGAAGGGCTCTTCCAATTCAAATTACTACCTTTTGGGTTGCACAGTGCTCCTGCCACGTTCCAACGATTAATGGACAAAATCCCAAGACCCTATTCTAGTTTCTCAAAAGCTTATTTAGATGACATTATTACCCATAGCAAAACCTGGACCAAACACATACATCATCATTAAGTTCGCAAAGGCCTTCCAGAGAGCCGGTTTAACACCCAACCTAAATAAATGTCACCTTGCCCAGTCTGTTGTAAAGTTTCTGGGTTATTTTGTGGGAAATTACCTGATTAAACACTAGACAGAAAAGGTCAGAGTGGTACAAGCAACACATGTACCAAAAGGGAACTTTGCGCTTTCCTTGCATTGACTGGCTACTTTAAAAGAATCATACCCAACTATTCCACATTGGCTGCCAATCCTACTGACAAGCTCAATAATTCCCATCCACAAAAGCTTGTCTGGGAGAGTGAAAACCAACAGAGTTTTGAAGGCCTCAAACAAATCATATGTCAAAAGCCTGTCCTAAAAATGTCTCATTTCAACCAGGAATTTATTCGACAGACAGATGCTTCTAAAATCGGAGTAGGAGCTGTACTGTCACAAGAACATGATGGCTTGGAACATCCAGTCATATACACCAGCCGGAAATTATTTCCTAGCAAACAGGCATATGCAACAGTAGTAATTGAAGCCTTACCCATGAATTGGGCAATCCTGAACGTATGATACTACCTTACTGGAAGGAAATTCCAGCTTCTGACTGACCATTCTCCCCTAACCTCGATGAGTCTGAGAAAATATTCTAGATGGTTTTTAGATCTACAAACGTTTTGTTTCTCTATTGAGCATTGATAGGGGTAAGAATAGGGCAACGTGGATCTTTTAAGTAGTTTCCCACTTCCGAATCAAGGGGATCCTCTTATTTAACGGGAGAGGTATGTGATGAATCTGGGCAATTGTAGGATCAAGCAGCATAAAAACTTTTCCAGGTTCTGACTGACGCTCTTGATCTGACCGTCGTTATGAGGATTGTATACTGATGATACCGGGCATCTATGTTGACAAGCCTCGTCAAGACCTGCCAGAATCAGGTTGTGAATTGTTGCCCTTGATCAGATACAACAATTGAGAGCAAGTTATTTATCGTAAAATATGATCAAACAATGTCAGTGTTTAGGGGCTGACGGTATTCCTTGGCACGGAATGGACATTGTGAAGTGAACCACCTCTAATACTGTGTTCTATCCTCATAGTGATGGTAATTATATGATGAAATCCATTGAAAGCATCTGCCACAGTTCTTTCTGTACAAGTAATGAGCAGAGAAGACAGACTGGTTTACCATGCAGACCTTTACATTGGGTGCATACGGAACCAGACCAGACACAACATGCATCTCCACACTGCTAGACCACTAACACCAGCGACTGAGTAGTTTAACTGTCTTCAGGAATCTTCTGGAATCTGGGCTGTGCTGAGGTTTTGGAATCATGGTACCACCATATTGCCTAGAGTTGCAAGTCTTGAGTAGGCAGGCATACCCACCCCAGATGCATCTGCGGGTCGTCTACCACTGTACATGGAATGTCATTTTCTGGCAGTGGTAAAGATGGGTTGCAGGGGCAAAGGACCCCCGTGTGCCCCAAATTACCAGGATAAAGCGTTACCCTTCCTGTAGCTTGGTCGTGGTCGGTAAGTAAATGTTAGGCAACAATTGATGTAGTAACCCTGTGGGAGACTGCACAACACTTGTCCTCTTAGTATTAGTCAACCCACCTTTTGGTATAAGACTGTACTACACAAGTTTGTAGTGTGAATAAGCAGCCAGGCTTATCTCAAGAGGGGTAAATGTGAGCTGTAGAGCTGTAGAAATGAAATTCACAAATACAAGTAGCTAAGTAACATTTAGACTCAAGGTTTCAGTTGTAAATATTTATTTAACATCCGTTTTTGAATAAGCATTTTTTTTAAATATTCTTTAGAGGGCAATATATGTAACAATCAAATATACTTTAAAATACTTTTCCAGAATCAACACAAAGCTAGTAGATACTCTTTAGAGATGCTTTTTACACACTTCCTACACCTGGAGGTGACTGCATCCAATAGGACAGTAATGGCATCTATATATCACTAGTACACTTTGCAGATTTTGAGGTTTGCAGAAAGGAAAGGTTAAATTAAGGAAAAAGGTTCAACAGGTTCTCAGGGCATGTGAATGTACTTTAATCTTCCATTGAAGTCTAGACAAAACCGTTCCCAGCAATAATAGTTTAAAGCCAGGTTATCACCTCTGAGGGACAGTAAATATCAAAGTCAGTGGACTTCAGGGAGCCAGGACAGCCAAAGTCAATTGGAGCACAGTCTATGGAGCTGAGCCACTTTGTAGTTAATAAAAGTCTTGCACAAAGTTAGAGAGTTTTGTTGGAAAATCACTTGTAGGGTCACAAGCTGTTACACTTGTGTAGGTAGAGCTGAGATCAACTCTAACAAAAAGTAGCTACTGCAAGTCGCAACTGAGAACAGCACCGCACAAGACACTAAGGTAAGTACCCCAAGTCTGTACAGTACCTCAGGTTTGAAGAAGTGGTCCAGCTGGCGTCTGTCCTGTTGCAGCAATGCATATTCTGGGTTCCTGAGCCTCAGTTGTGGGGACAAGAGAGAGGACATCTGGAGGGCTCCTGTGGCAGCAATTTGGAGGTCGGCAGCAGCTACGGCTCTTTTCGGATCAGCAGCACTTTGCAGTTTCGCACGCGGTAAACAGCACCACCGCAGATCTTGGATAACAGTTGGGCTTCCTTCACTCCTTGAGTCCTGCAGTCTGGTGAGGGAACTCGAGCTCTGGTTGTCCTGCTTCTGGAGAGTCCTGGGGAGACTCCTGGAGCTTCTGGCCGGATTGCAGACATTGCACTCGACTACAGATTTCTCGACCCCTGGCACTCGGTTCCTACAGCAGCAAAGAAGTACAGCCCATCAGGGAAGATGGTGCAGTGGAGTTCGTCTCTGGGTTAGTTGGTCCCACTAACCCAAGGGAAGAAGTCGTCCCTTCTGGAGCTTCTCTTGTTGATAAGACAAAGGAGTTTCTGCACAGCAGCAGGGCTTCACCAGGCATTTCAAAGGTCCAAGCGGATGCAGCAAGCTTTGTTCGCAGTTTCTTCGTTGGTTGTTCTTCCCAGTGGTCGACTCTGCCTCTAGTCCCAAAACCCTTGCCTTTTAAGCAGGTTCCTTCCATTCATGAACAGCTTGGGCTGTCACTCAAACAACAGGGTGGCTGTTTTGAAAGGACAGCCTGCCAGCCAATCAGAACTGGGTGCATTCAGGCAATCCTAAAGACAAAGGACGGGGGAGTTTCTGGAACATCCCTCACTTCTTGCCCTTCCAGACACAATGGAGCCAGAGGCGGGTTTCAGTACTGAAGCCCTTGCCAAAGGCAAAACGAACAAAGGGCTCAAACCTGGATTGGTGCGCAGAGTAAAACCCAAAAAAGACCTGACAAACACAAAATGGCAAAAAAAGGCCAAGTCCATTTTGACAAAATGGTCACCCATGGGTGCTATACTCCAGCTGAGGATTCAGCCTGCGATAGAAAGGCACAATGGTAGAAAAATTAAACCACTGCCACCAACCATTTAAAATGATACATGAGTAGGTAGGATAAGGGATTACTAAGTAACCCCCAGCACTCCACATAAGATGGTGTGAGATGGACCTACAAAGGGAAAAGGTAAGTAAAGTCAATTTCACTTTACTATTGCTTGGGAACAGTAGTTCACACAAGATAAGTTATTTAAATCATATGCGAAATCCAAAGGATTTCTCTGTGACACTGCACTGAAGGTCCTGTGTGTCACCATCCAAAAAGTAGATATCTATGGAGTCTTCAGACTCCAAAAACAAAGGAAACTCATAATCCAAATCGGGTCAAAACACATGAGAGAGAAAAAGGGCTCACTCACTCCAGGGTTCAAATTAAAAAGTCCAGCAGAAGAGCTGATGGTCTCTAAGGTTGAAGGGAATTAGCACAGAAAGAGAATTCTCCCTAACAGTCATGACAGTCATACATTGAAAAAAACTGGTACCAGTGGAACTGTCTAGCATTGGTATTTAGTTCATGTAAACGGATGGTCGTTCCTGGTTAACTGTGTTAGAGGAGCCACTATCCTAGAAAAAGAGCAGATGAACGCCTTTAAAAATTGACATTCCACAAGGACTGCAGTTTCTTCTTTGAAGCGGGCCGAGAGCAATCTAGGACAGCTTCACTTTGGTCCTCTGGATCCTGTTTGCAGAGAGGACAGACTACAAGAACTCTAGCTCTGTGACATGAAATGGGTATTTCTCGATGTTCACTTAGAGGGCATGTTCTCTTTGCAGCACAGTCATAATGTGCTGAATATGTCCAGGTAAGAATGTGATTAGATTAGAATATCGTCCAGATACATCATAACAAACCTGTCTATGAGATCGTTGCAGATGTTGTTCATAAAGTGTTGTAATATTGTCAAGGCGTTCCAAAGACCAAACGAGATACCGAAGTATTCGCATAACCCACATTTGGTCTTCAATGCTGTCTTCCGCTCGTCCCCGGAGCGGATATGTACAAGAATGTCGGACCCTCTGAAGTACAGTTTTGTGAACAGAATGGCAGAACGCAATTGGTCCAGTAACACAGAGATGAGCTGGGGGGGGGGGGGCGTAATTTCCTTTTCCCCGTTACCTCATTTAGTGCCCGGTAGTTGATGCAAGGCCCGCTTGGGGACAAAATCTATAGGTGAGGCAGCCAGAGACCGGAATACTGAACTAACCAGTTCTTGAGAGCAGTCTGTAGATATGGCTGCAGAACAAGTACTTCTATGCTATGAGCGTTAACTAATATATCCGATCACAGGGTATTCTTGCCCTTTCTACCAAATCAATGGGGCAATCATATGGATGGTGTTAGGGAAGAGTATCTGTTTGTTTTTTATCAAATACATCAGCAGAAGCTATGTACTCCTGTGGTAACTCAGGAGGTATGGCGCCCACCAGGTGGTAGTATCCAATTGGGTTGGGGAGCGGGGAGTCAAGGACACCTTTAGGGTGTTCTTGGGATATGTGCAAAGATGACTCCAATATCCACCTCACCGATGACTCGGAAGCCTGTGCAGTCCCGATATCACCCCAAAAAATGGGCCATCAGTGTGATCAAAAGCGATGGACTCGTTATGTGCTTGGGTAGTCACCTGCAGCAGAGTCTGGGTTTGCTCCTCCACTGGTCCAGAGCGGAGCACGGAGCGATCAACTGCACTAATGTGCTTAGGATATGGCTTCTGGCCGATCGCTACATTATGCGGTCTGGCAAATGCATAATTGATATAATTTCCTGTGAATCCCAGAATTCACTATCATCTTAGTGGAAAAGCAAGTAAACCCGGGTCCCGTCAAGGGGGGCGTGCAAGGATACATGGGCAACTGTGATTTGTTTCCTGTGGGGACACAATTGTCACTACTCGTCCCGGTACTCTTCCCTTACGGGCGAGTGTGGGTGTTTCCCTGTTTTTTCAAGGGTCTTTTAGGGCACAACCTCATAAAATGGCCTGACTGCCCGCAATATAAACACAGATTTTATGCCCCCTTTACATCACAGTGGAGGGACCGCAGGTTCCCCCACTTCTGCTCCTTCAGAGGTTGTAGAAGTACAGAGGGAGCTGAAACGTCCAATTGGAGTGTCAAGTCTAGCTGTTCAGGATAGCCGCTGGGAACAGCGGGGACACAACCAATGCATCCTTCAGGGATGGTCAAATAGGAACACTTCGGGCTAGGATGTCTTGGCTGTCAATTGGTTGAACTGGGCTAAATGGGTCAAACGACTTGAATGCCCCTGGGACAAAAATGAATAAAACAAACAAACAAAACAAATCCCAACAGCTGCAGGTCATGCGCTTGGGCCGTTTGACTGGCACCAGACATGCGTAATTTCTCCGATTAGTGCGTCACAATCATACGGGATAGGGTCAGTGGCTTCCAACAAGGGATTCGCTCACAACGCTCCAACGCCACCCAGGTGAGTCAATACAAATGCTGCTTTTGGGTTGGCATCCGTGAATGTCATAGGATGACAGAAAATTAAGCTGCCAATGGTTGCTTGTGCTCTCTCAGGGTCTGTTGCTCGCTCCTTCCGGTTTGACGCTGTTCGTCTCGGTTTGCTGCTTTTTTTGTCTCTGATTCGGTATTGCGTTTCGGCCGCGTTGGTCTGCCACTTCAGTCACAGCACGATCTCGCTCTCCCCGAGACCTCAGGGATGAGAATCTCCAGCATTACTGGAATCGCCAGAGTTGCACAGGCTCTTTGCTCACCATGCATATGTTGTGGCCCTGCTTCCAGGCGAACTCAGCTCTGCACAACAGCAGCGGCTCCTGCTCTGTGTGATTACTCTTACTGGCCACTTTCTGCCGTGCCTCCACCTCTCCTTAAAGTAACAGGTTTGCTCCTTAAATATTCTGCTTCATTCCACTGTTGGCTTCTCTCGTACATGTCTCTCCTCGCAAAAGCACACTCTCCCTCTCACCATGCAACAGAGCCCATGGCTCTGCCACCCACCTTTTCTGTGTCTGCGAAGCTCAGATCCATGCTGATAAGCCTCCTTCGCCTTCCCCACTCGGACAAGGTTCATCTGTACCTGCCAAGATACTGTTTACATTCCTCTTCTAACATCTTTGCCACAGAACCAAATGGCGCTCTGTGTGTCTCCATTCAGTGGAATGGCTTTATAATGCCAGCTAAATGCTTTCTAGCGTTTACTATTTCTCGCGCAAACCCAAGCACTACATAATGCAAACTTATTCTAGGTGCACACTCAATGCATGGTGTCTCTACAATGCATACATGTGTACATGTAACTGCAAAACATAATGTGTCTCTAAATGGCTCTACATGGCTCTACATGGCTCTGTGAACAATACCAGGCCTCATTCATTCTCTGTAGTGCCTGGCATGTTTCTCTCTCAGCCTAAGCGCTACATAAATGGCATAAAACATAATTCTAAAAGCATCTCTTTCGACATATATGGCAATAACATAACTAAGAAAACCCTTCATATAACAGGGCCTATTTCGCTCTTCAAATGCATGGTAATAGTGTGAATAGTATAATGTTACTATTTCATGTACTCCTAATCAGTACTAATTAGAATTAGATGATGGATAACTAAACAGGATGCAATGATTCCTAAAGGGTTAATACTAAATAATGGTTCTTTAACAATAGGTAATGATGGGTAATGGTGTGTAATGATTCTGGACTGATAACAAACCACGCCTCTATATTATCAGGTTCTACTTGGCAGATGGGGAGCAGTTGCAAGTGGATCTAGGTCCCCTGGCCTAAACCCTGCCCACCTGGTGCCTTCCTGCCTGCCGCTCTTTTTCACCACTTAGCGAGCCCCGCCCACCTGGTGCCTTCCTGCTTCCCGCTCTTTTTCCCCCCTTAGCAAGCCCCGCCCACCTGGTGCCTTCCTGCTTCCCGCTCTTTTTCCCCCCTTAGCAAGCCCCGCCCACCTGGTGCCTTCCTGCCTGCCCCTCTTTTTCACCACTTAGCAAGCCCTGCCCACCTGGTGACTTCCTCTTGCAGCTCTTTTTCACCACTTAGCAAGCCCCGACCACCTGGGGCCTTCCTGCTTTCCGCTCTTTTTCACCACTTAGTGTTAGGCAGAAACCTGTGCAGTTCCCTCTGGGACCACTGCAAAAGATTTAAGACTACAGGTGGTTGGCAGTAAACCCAATTGGTAGCAGTCTGTACCACCCAGATTTACCTGGTAGCTGTGGCTGAGCAGTCAGACTTCTCTCAAGAAGAGTTAGGCAGTATACAGAGTATTCACAATAGGTCAATAGAACACAGTAGAGCAAGCAGACACTGACCAGAGCTTGGTGTAAAAGAGATATAATTATTTATTTAAAAACACATCTAGTTAAACACACTGGCACCAATATTAAGCAGTTCAAAACACGGTCACTAAAGGATACACACTCCCTTCAACGATTATTAGACAAGTCTTTAAGTAAAGCAACACTTATTTTCAGACAGCGGTGAGCGCTTAACGAAGATGGCACTCTAATCAATCGGTTTAAAAGGGAGAGAAAGGCAGAGCAAAGATAGAAACAGATCCCAACACTTTCGGAAGAACACAGTATGAGAAAAAAGCAGGTTAAAACCGTAAAGTCAAAGTTAACAAGGCCGGACCCACTTTAAGAGGCTCCGGTCGAAATGTGTCCAAGGTCACACGGTTCAAAGTGCCCAAAAGTCTTGCAATAAGTTCAGAAAGAGTTGGACCAAAAAGAAAGGGACCAGTTAGATGGTCAAGGCGGCCAGCCCAGTCCAGAAGGTTAAGGAATTATTGTTACCTTGCAGCAATCTTTAGAAAGGGAGGCCTGGCGGACACGGTACCTTAAAATGGTGAGAACGCTCCAACGGGGGCAGTTGTTCCTGGCAGCGGTTGCAAGTCGGTGCTTCGTCCGGAGGAAGAGAGGATCTCGTCGGGGAGGAAAGCAGGGGTCCGTTGCACTGCCAGGGAAGAAACCAACCGCGGAGTTCTCAATTAAAAGGAACAGTCCTTTTATTCGCGGTCCAGTGGTAAGTGGCTATCCAGTTGCCGGGGTGCTTGGCACGGGCAATTCGACCACAAGACGCCCTGGGATGCGAGAAAGGAAGGTAAACTGGTTGTGCCCACCATTCAGGGGACGAAGACTCTCCAGCCGGGAGACCTCCTCTGTCGTTGGGAAGTGGTGAGTCTGTTCAGCAGGGCTCCACCGGTGGTGTCGTCGTAGCAGGCCGGCTCAGCTTCTCCCTCATCGCATTTTCAGGTCCTGTGGCGACTTCTGAAGTTCCAGTCCCAAAAGCCCTGCTTTTATGCAGCACACCCCCATTCACTCAGCCTAGCTGTCAATCAAACATGCTAAGTGGTGAGCCGGCCAATCACACAAGAGTGTGACTTGAGTTACTAAGGTATCTCAGTCCAGGGTGCCTAAACCCCCTCCCACACCACCTGTGGTACCCAGACAGAGTGGCACCACTCTTGGAGGCTTCTGTGGAGAAGCCCGCCAAAAAGTGGAACAAAGGGCTCGACCTTTGGTTTTGGAGTTACAGAGGCGAACACAAACGCCATTTTAAAACCGAGTTCTGGCAGAAAATACCAACCGGTGAATTAATATTAAATAAATAAACCGGCGGTATGTTGGAGGCTATGTTAAAAAGTATTAGCCTCGAACAATGGGAAAATCCCATAGAGATATATTCCCGGTTGAATATAAAAAGTAGTATCCACTGCCACCAGCCAAAACTCGACGAGGGGGGGACGGGACAGTGCCCCCTCGAATAACAGACCCAGGGGCAATCGAATTGCCCATACCAGTACGTCTACAATATGATGGTTTGTACTGGTTCTGTTAATAATTTGGGACTAGTAAAGCCAATGGTGACTTTACATGCCCTGGGAGACAGTAGTCAGTCCCAGGGTATGGAGTCTATGGAGGGGGCTCACTATGACACCCCCGGTGTTACTGCACGGAGGGTGCGGTGTAACACACATAGAAAAAACATATGAGACCCTATGGAGTAAAAGACCCCATAGCCCATGAAACACATTAACATTCAAAGGAACACCACAAATCATGTCCAAGAGTGGGAGAAAAAGAGTCTCACTCTTGGCAGGAGAAAAAAACAAACTTCAGAAATCCAGCAAAGCTGCTGGGGAATCATTAGGTTAGGAAATTCAGCCTAAACAGAGAATTCTCCCTAACACTTAGCAAGCCACGCCCACCTGGTGCCTTCCTGCTTGCCGCTCTGTTTCCCTACTTAAGGAGCCCTCCAGCTTCTTTTCCTTTGCAGATGGGGACCAGGTGCAAGTGGATTTAGGTCACCTGGCCTAAGCCCCGCCCACCTGGTGCCTTCCTGCCTGCCGCTCTTTTTCACCACTTAGCAAGCCCCGGCAAATTGGTGCCTTCCTGCTTGCCGCTCTTTTTCACCACTTAGCAAGCCCCACCCACCTGGTGCCTTCCTGCTTCCCGCTCTTTTTCACCACTTAGCAAGCCACGCCCACCTGGTGCCTTCCTGCTTGCCGCTTTGCTTCCCTACTTAAGGAGCCCTCCAGCTTCTTTTTCTTTGCAGATGGGGAGCAGGTGCAAGTGGATCTAGGTCACCTGGCCTAAGCCCCGCCCACCTGGTACCTTCCTGCCTGCTGCTCTTTATCACCACTTAGCAAGCCACGCCCACCTGGTGCCTTCCTTCACCATCACTGTCTTGTGGCCAATGCTGGATTTGACTTTTATGGACTGCATTCATTCACGGTGCGTCACTCTTTCTCAACTCTCATGCTGGACTTCCTTTGCATCTTGTACTCATGGTGGCCCTGAATCATGCTGTTCCCATCTTCATCTTGTATCCTGGCTTGCAACATTGTGTTACTAATGACTTCTGCAATTGTATTCGCTCTCCACTCTTGCTTCGCCACTCTTTTTGACTGCTTAATCTCTTTTCTCTCCTCCTTTCCCTTCTCCGTTTTCCTATCTCTTCCCCTTACTTTCTTCTATGCACTTACTCTATCAGAATTGTCCCTGGACCTAATATGATAGCAACCTCGTCTGTTTCCTCCACCCTGCCATTACTGTTTTTTTCCTCCCCACCACGCCTCCAGCACTATCTGAAATGTCATCAGGCCTAGTATGATAGTCGCTTGTTTTGTTCCTCCCTTTCTGCACCCCTCTCCCTCACCTTTTGTTTTTCTCCGGCTCTACCAGAAATGTCGTCAGGCCTAGTACGGTAGTGGAATGTCTGTTTCCTTTTCCTTCCCACTCTCCCCCTCCCTTTCTTATCTATGTCTTAGCTCTTGCACTATCTGAAATGTCGTCAGGCCGAGTACGATAGTTAATTTCCCATCCTTACTGTTCATGGCCTGTAAGAATGTGGTTGTATTTTCCCTTGTTCCCTCCCTTGCCTTGAAGCGCTTTGAAACACATTGTGTATAGGCGCTATATAAATAAATGATCATATCCTACAGTATCACAGAGCCGATTTATCAGGGTGTCATGATTGACCATGTCAAAGGCAGAGGAAAGGTCAAGAAGGATGAGAGCGGAAGGGGAGCTGGAATCTAGATTAGAGAGCAAGTCTTCACAGGTGTTCAGGAGAGAAGCTCCCGTGCCTCCGACTGCTCTGAAACCAGAGTGTTGGTCGTGGAGACAACCAACAGATTCAAGTGGTGAATAAGCTGGGAGATGGCCAACTTCTCCAAGAGTTTGCCCAGGACGGGGTAATGGAAATAGGTTGATAGTTTGCCAGACAGGAAGGGTCTGCAGAAGGCTTTTTGAGGAGAGGGTGCACAAGGGAGGGCTTAAAGGAGTGAGGGGGAAGGATCCAGTGGCAAAGGAGTGATTGCAGAAATCGTCCAGGGCTGGAACAAGGGAGAACATGTTGTCCTTGATGGTTCTGGAGGAGCAAGGGGGAAACCTTTTTGAGACTCTCATTGAGCGGACATGTCTAGAAACCTCATTGGGTGTTATGGGAGAAAAGGAGGAGAGTGTGAGGGGAGGGGAACGGGGGTCGAAGTGAGGCCTGAGAGGGTGAGACAGAAGGGTGTGGGGTAGAGGAGAGTGAGGACAAGATGTCCTGAGTTTTTAAATGAAGTGAGAGGCAAGAGAAGTGCAGAGGATCAGGGAAGGCATAGGAGAAGTGGAGACTGCAGTAGGGTTGGTTAGGTCTTTGCAGATTTTGAAAGGTTCACCCGTATTGTTAGTGGCCACAGAGATGCGGGCTTGGATATATGCCCTCTTGTTTGAGCAGATAGTCTGTATTGCCTTTGGAACAGGCGGCAGGCCAGTTTGTCAGAGGTTGTGCTTGAAAGCTGCCCCTCCACTCAGCTTGCGTTTCAGAGCGGCCAGATCAGAGTCATACCAGGAGTTGCACTTGGCAGCAGGCTTCAGGTGGATCCTCATAATGAGAAGGTTGGAGTTGAGAGGTTCTGAGGAGATGAGAGCAACCAAGGTGTGTCCGGCATAGCGCGTTGGACCAAAGGGAAGAATGGAGGGGGAAAGAGTCAGAGGTTGCGGAAAGAACCAAAGGCTGCATTGTGGGAGTTGAGGTGAATATTGAAGTCTCCAAGGCAGACGAGCTTGGAGGAGGTCACGAAAGAGGAGGTGATGTCAGCCCATTCAGAGAGGAAGTGGGTTCCCTAGCCAGGCCGTTTGTAGATGGCGGCCAGTGTCAGAGAGGTGTCGGGGAGACATCAAGCCTGCAGACACAGGATTCAAAAGAGGACTAGGACTACGTGGGTATGATAGTACCAGGGACCCACTCCGGCAAAATGAGGGCCACTCTGCCCCCAGGCCTGTTACGTCTAGGTTTAGAGAGGATCTTGTAACCCCCCCCAGGGAGGAGAGTGTGACAACTTGTGACAGAGCTGTACGTGAACCATGTCTCAGTGAGAGTAAGGACATCTAGGTCATGATCCTCGAGGTGGTGGCAGATGTCAGAGGAATGTTTGATGGCAGAGTGAGAATTGAGGGTAGCTAGGTGGAGCAGGTTGCCACTTTTGAAAGTCTTCGAAGAGGGGTACAGGAGTGTGTTAGACCTGTTGGAGATGGCAGAGGGAGGACCGAGAGGAGAGGCAGGAGAGGGGAGGAGGAAGTTGGTAAGAGACGGAAGATGCCCATCTAGAAGGAGAAGGTTGGACAGAGAGCCCTGGACCATGGGTGTGACATTCTGATAGATGTTAATTAAGGACCTGGAGAAGAGGAAAGATGCCAAGAGTAAATGGGAGGGCAAGAGAAAGGGGACGAGTACAGACACCATGTGAGTAACCCAGAGGGCTGGAGAGGGAATGAAGAAGGATATCCATGTGGGTCTGCCTGAAAGAAGCATTGACACAGGTGTGAGCAATGGGCAGACCAGGGTTGGAGACCAGGAGATCCTTCTTGAAATGTCATTCCAGTCTTTGACAGAGAAGTAGGATAGGTGATAGAGAAGCAGTCTTAGACAGAGGAGTAGGCTAAGTGATAGAGAAGGAGTGTTACAGAGGAGTAGGATAGGGGATAGAGAAGCAGTTGGAGAAGATGGGGGAGCTTGAGAGCACCATAGTGGAGACTGGGGTTAGGGGCATGAGAGGAAGGCACTGCAGAGCACGACCCACTAGCCGCAAGGAAGAGCATACTTTTTAAATATAATCTGCAATTAACAGATAGGCATATTCGATTTATCCTACAGGCAAGTGAAAAGCATACATTTTAAAACACAGCCAGAATTAGGAGATAAGCAGATTCAACTTTCCAACAGGTGAGTAAAGTGCATACTATTTTAAACGCAGCCAGCAATCACAGATGGGCAGATTCGATTTTTCCTAATGGTGAGGAAAATGGGCATAGATTTCACTTCCAAAATAGGCTGAAAGGTAAGGTAAAGGCTTCGCTTTTAGCATATGTAACCGTTTCGGCACACACAGATATGATATTCACAGTAGAGGAGAAAAGCTGATATTATTAGCTGAAATTCGGCTTCTATCACAGAGAAAGCTGGTTCTGCGCAAGTTGGTTTAGATACAGTTTAGATCAGGCTGGTAAGCACGCCGAGTGAAGACAGATCAACATACGAGCAAAGGAGCACTTAGGCAAGACAGAAAAGGATGCAAAGTGATTTGTGGAAGGTAATGGTTAAGTACTTTATGCGTGCTACCCGGGCAGTGTGGGGTGAAAGGTAAGGCTGCAGAGGCGTGGTGGTCTGATCTGGTGCAATATGAGCTCACGATAGCAAGAGAGCTTGTGGCGTTGCCGAGGGTACAAAGTGGGCAGAGGCCACATTCCAAAAAATTGGTGGAGCGTTTTGCATGAATGATTCAAAATCAGGCGTAGCCACAGGAGCTCAGTAACATAAAGGTAGCCAACACAAGCACATGGTGATGGGGGGGGGGGCCTTACCCATAGCCAGCGCCGTTGGCAGGTGGAAGCAAAGGACAGGGCCAGACAGAGATAGTCCTGGCCCTTTGAGGGGGCCAGTGTCGCCTGCTAGGCTCCCGGGCCGGATGAAGCATAAAGGCCTGACCCCGCCAATTAGGCAGACCTCGCAGAGCTGGAAGCCTACAGCAGCAGAATATAGTAATGCCGGCGGCCATGATGGAGGCCCTGCTGGCACTTCACAATCAGCTCCAATGTTAGCCCAAATGCAGCAGTTTAAAGTACATTGAGCTACTGACACTGCTGGTAAAGGTGGTGAGCTTAAAGGACACAATCCATATTTCTATTGGTGCTGGCCAAAAAGGTAATTCTGTGGTTGTGGGATGGTGTGTTGTTGGCTTTGGCTGCTAGTTCATCATACTTTTCCAGCTGTATTGTAGCAGTCCCATTTAAGCCTGTTTGACACTACAGTTGTGTCTTTTCAGTGTAAGACAGGATACCCTGGCAACAGATGGCATTGGTGGCCTTGACGACTGTGCCATGGCATAGTGTAACGTGACATAGCATCACTTGGCCTGACATCACATAATATAGCAGAGCAAAGCTTAAAGGCTGCAGAAATAATGTTTTGTATGCATATAAACTACCAAATGTGATCAACCGTCCTTCTCGAGCTCTTCGCTCATCCACCTCCAACTCCCTCAGGATCAGTCGCTTCTCCAAGCAACGAGTTGTTGGTAGATCTCCTTCTTCTGCTGGGACCTCCCTCTGCAACAGCCTCCCTGAAACTTGGGGAGAACCATCTCCAGTTCCGGAAGCACCTCATGACCTTCCTCTTTGTTTCTGCCTTCTCTCTTCCTCTCCCCTGCTGAACTCCTGACTGACACTGCACTGGTCACCTGGCCACCCTCTGATCTCCGTCCCAGGTCCCCTGCCCCGCCAGCTGCACACCTGCACTGCCTCCCAGGCTACACCTGCACTTCGGGGCTGTTTGTGTATCCCTACAGTGCCCCCCCCCCTGCTCATGACACTTGATGTCTGCACTCGCCCCTCCACTTGCCACATGCTGGCTGCACTTTTACCTACTGTTTTTATTTATTCTGTTTATTTTTTACTGTTGATCCTATCTACTGCACTGCCCCCTCCCCTTTCCCCTGCATTTTTCCCATTCCCACCTTCCCTGCACTTGCGCAATCTCAATGTTACCTGGCCTAGTCGGATCGTTGTCTCTGTCTTCCCTCTGTTGCCCCTCCCTTGCCTCGTCGCGCCTTGAAACACTTGTCTATAGGCACGTCATAAATGCCATATCATATCATAACTTGTGATGTTTCCAAAATGAAAAGGGTTGCCTTTGGTTGTTTAAGTTCTGTTGAGCAAGGTACAGTAACAAACCCGACAAACTCGGTCTACCTCCACCCTAGCACCGAAACACAGGTGACCACCACCCGAAGACCCACGTGTCTATACTAAATGTCTCCAAACATCAGGCCAATCCACCATATATGTCAACCGAACTCTCCACACTCCTTAAACACTACTCTGCCAGACAAAACTGAAAACCACACACACAGTTTACATTATCAACCTGTTGTGCACAATATCCACTGCTCCAGGCAACTTGCAAAATGCCTAAAATGTACACACAATGAAGATCCCTATCATTTGAGATCTGCACACGACGTTATGAAAAAGCAACCGCTCCTTGCTCCCACCCCTCCTATGTTAGTCTCATACTCCTCATTCTGAAGTGCCAAGAAACTGTGAAAATGTCAGAGGTTGTGCTGTGCTATAACTGCTGAACCCATATGCATGCATACATTTGTTTGCCAATCCCATACCCTCACCCAGAATAAATTGGCTCACACATTGTTTGTCAAGTGTTGGCAATAAAAGGCTGTAGGTTTTTATTGTACAGATATGGTTATGGCGATAACAATAATCACATATCATGATAGTAACATACTTTTGGGCACTGGGTCTTGAGGGTACCCCCTCTGGCCCGTGCCGCCACACGTGGGCAGGTTGACGGCTGACCGCGGTCCCCCCAAAAGTATCTCCTACTGGCAACCCCTGGAGGCTAGAGTTGCTGTAATTTCTCGAAAGAAATATTCCATGCCCTGTTTTGATAGATGGGTGCCGTCTTTGTGAAAAAGGTCACTCAGTGTAATGGCTGTGTGCTTTATGAAGCCCAGTCCTCTTGCTATACAGAATTCTTCTAGCCCCCTGTTGAGTTTTCTTCTAGAAATGTCCACGGATTTGTAGCAGTTGGCCCCTTGCCATTTCTTTCTGGGTAGGATGGCCGAGAAATATATTTCCGTTCCTTTCCAATTGTGTGAAATGCCTGCAAGGGAGGAACACATGTCCTCATTTAAATTTCTCTTTCCAGTGGACACTAGGTCATTGCCCCCTAGGTGTATGACCAGAAATTCTGGCGGGTCTCTGTATGCGACCAGCTCCGCTAGTGTTTCGTGGATTCTGCCCATCGTAGGCCTCTGTATCCCCACCATGAGGAAATGGTGTTTCTGAAAGGGGGCCTTTCTTTGGTCTCCTCTGCCCATCGGCCCGTCCTGAAGATAAGAGTGGCCGACTATGCATGCTGATTGGAGAGTGGTCCTCCCTTCGCCTGATGTTTCTGTATGAATGGGGGAGAAAGAAAAATGTGGGCGGCTGGCTATATTAGCTGTGGTCTGATGTATATTTTGTAACAATATGACTTCCAACCCCCTATGTTTTTTAGTTGTTGAGGAGCTAAACCTCCTTGCCATGCTGAAGTGGTGGCACCTATTCTGAAGGAGTGAGTGCCAAAACCTTTGGGGTCCCACCCTGCATTGCTGATTGCTTTCATCAGCACCCCTTTGAATTGGTAGCGGCTTAATGCCGAAGCGTCCTTGTGGATTAAAAACCTCCCCCCAACCTCGGGTCTTTGTGTGTAATAGAGGTTGGTGATACATACCGGGCAGTTTACTGCCTCATCAATGCAACAAATGTTGATAGTTCTTTTTGCCCCAGTTTTAGATTGCTGGATTTCTATGCTGCTGTCCTGTCTGACCCTGACCTCCATGACGCCCAGACCGTTGGTGGCCTTGGTGCTGGAAGCAATGAGCTCTCCTACACGGAAGGACCCGAAGTACGCCAGGAAAAAAGCTGTTTTGAACAACAATATCTCGTATGGATGCCAGCATATGGCTTCCAGCTGGTTTGCAATTTGTACCAGTTTGTTGAAATCAAGGGGGCGGCGGGTATCCACCTGGGGGCCCTCTATTCTGCCCCAACCTTTCAAAGCGTAAGAAATGAGAGCGATTTGGGTGGGGTCTTAATCACCCCGTATTTTTGAGAAATATGAGATTGCAACTAGGTGTCTTTTAGCCCAATCTCTCTTAAAGCCCTGTTCATGCGCCCATTTTAAAAATATTTCTATGTCTTTAATTGTTGTTAACTCTACATGGTTTACGCCTGTGGCTTTAAATACTGTTTGTAAGCACTTACTGTACTGCGGTGCGGTGGTGCTTGCCAGCGCTTTCCCTGCCATCTCTGTGAGGAAGCCCAGGGAGTTGTTGGCACCCGTCTTTTAGGTGCCTGGTTCTTGCTGGACATCCCGGCCTTGGCTCTCTGGCACTGGCGTTGATGCCGTTATATTGTTGGCACCCGTTTTTGAGGTGCCTGGTCCTTGTTGGGCATCCCAGCCTGGGCTCTCTGGCGCTGGCGTTGATGCCGTTATTTTTGTTTTCCCATTATTTTCCAGTATTCTGCCGGTATTGGCGTCATCTGTTCCCGGGCGTGTGGCGCTAGCTCCCGGAATCTTGGCCACTGAAAGTGAGATAAAGCATCTGCAATGTCATTATCTGTCCCAGCGATGTGCTTTGCTTTGACCACAATGTTTTCTTGTAGTGTGATTGCTGTGATGGCTCGTAGGACTTTTAGCACTAAAGAGCATTTGGTAGACCTTCTGTTTATGGAGCCTTCTAATGCCATGTTGTCGCACCAGACCAAGAGTTCCGTGTTAGCTAGCTACCTGCCACAGATGTATAATGTTAGCCAGATGGGAAATATTTCTAGGAGGGTGATGTTTTTAGACCACCCTTCCTGATGCCATGAGTTGGGCCAGTGTCCTGCCACCCACTCTGTGTCTAGTATGGCTCCAAACCCCTTGCTCCCGGCTGTATCGGTGAAAAGGACCCTTTTTGTCCATGTATTCAAAGGTGTTTGCCAAAGTGAGGTCCCGTTGAAATCCTTGAGGAAATTCCCCCAAATTTCCAGATCTTGTTTCACCTCTGCGCCTAGTCGGATGTGTAGGTGGGGTTTGGTGAATTATTTGATTTTTAGTACCAGACTTCTGGATAATACCCTTCCTTGAGGGATTATTCTAGCAGCGAAATTGAGACTGCCTGCTAATGATTGAATTTCTTTAACTGTGCCCTTGTCTTTTGTTGTCAGGGCTTGTATTTTCTCCACGAGTTCTGCAATTTTTGTTTTCGGGATCTTGCATAATTCCTGTGCAGAGTCAATTTCAATGCCCAGGAAAATTATGTTGGTGGCTGGTTTGGTCGTTTTTTCTTTTGCCAGAGGTATGCCCCACTGTGCGGCCATTCCTTCTAATTTCACCAGAGCCCGGTTGCATTCCTCAGAATTTGCTTGGCATATTACCATAAGGTCATCTAGGTAGTGTACTACCTTGGTCCCTGGTCTCTGTTTTTGGAAAGCCCCTTGAAAAAAGGAGCTGAATTGCTTGAATAGGGTGCAGGATACTGCGCACCCCATGGGGAGGCATCTGTCTACATAGAATCTGTTGTTAAAAGTAAAACCTAACCATTGCTGGGAATCTGGATGGACTGGTAAAAGTCTGAAACCGGATTCAATGTCTAGTTTGGCCATCAGGGCGTTCCTGCCACATTCCTGTATGAGTCTTACCGCCTCCTGGAAGTGTGTAGGATACTGTGGATTCCGTGTGTGGAATGCCGTCGTTCAGTGATTGGCCTTTGGGATAGGATAAATGATGAATTAGCTTAATTTTCCCAGGTTCTTTTTTGGGGCCCAGTCCTAGTGGTGATATTATGTAATCTTTGAGGGGCATGTGGCCCCAGGTTCCTGCGATCCTGCCTAAAAGCAGTTACTTCTTGATTTTGCTCTTCACTATTTGGGGGTTATCCCTTGCCGACTTTAGGTTCAATGGGATGTTCTGTCACCCTGTGCCCTTAAATGGGATGATAAAGCCCTTGGAAAAACCCTGCCAGATTGCCTCGCTGTTTTCCCTGTCTGGGTAATTCAAGAGTGCTTCTTTAAAATTGGTTGGGTTGATGGGAGTTGAAAAGGCGTGGTTGGCGCTAATCTTTTGAGTTTTTGGCTGGCAGTCTTGTGCAGTTGCTTGCTGCGTGGTCACCATTGCAGTTTGTGCAAGCGTGTTTGTACCAGCATTCCTTACCCCAGGTGCACTGGTTTTTCCCAAAATTCCTGCATGGAATGTTGGCTTTAGTAGTGTGGTTCTTGTTTTGTCTGTGGGTATTAGACTTAGCTGCCCATGGCTGGTTCTTCCGAAAGGGCTGTTCCCCCTTTTTATGTTTCTCATTATCGTTATTTCTGGAACCTTGTGTATTTTTCTTATTTTTGGAGGAGTTCTGTGAGGCCTCTTCCTCCGCTGGGGGCTCAGCATTTAACATGTACAAGTCATTTTGGGCCTAGTCCCATTCTATGGGTGGCCTCTCTGACATGCTTCTCCTAAATCTGATGTCGTATGCCAGCCAGGTCTTCCCTTTCTGAGCAACTTTCACTTCTCTTATTTTGTCCATGCAAGCCCATATTTTTCTGCCATTGTGGCGAAATTTCTCCTCGTATATTGTTGCCAAGATGGCAAAAGCCTGAAGCCAGTTGTCCCAGTTCTGTTCTACCTGGCCATTTCTGGCTATGGCTTTCTCTTCAATCTTTTTGGGATCCCTAAAAGCATCTTTCCCTTTGCGTTGGGCTTCTATTAATGAAAAGATTTCTATGAACTCCTTG
This sequence comes from Ambystoma mexicanum, assembly GCF_040938575.1. Lineage (NCBI taxonomy): Eukaryota > Metazoa > Chordata > Amphibia > Caudata > Ambystomatidae > Ambystoma > Ambystoma mexicanum. The sequence continues at coordinate 1,107,526,496 of NC_090941.1, forward strand.
GCCCATATGGCTTCTTTGATTGTAGTGTCAATATTCCATGATAGGCATCTTTTATATCTATTCAGTATTTCAGTCTGAAAGGATTTAATTTATAAATCTAATTGGGCATTGCAGATCATTGCTATGTCTGTTGGGTTGCTGTTGCTTTGCCCAGTTTGTCCCACTGGGTCTGTACTGGGGGTTACCCATGCTTTTAAAGTACCTGTTGAGTCTGCCGTGGTTGCCGTTGGTGCAACTGTGGTGGCAGCTGTTGGCGTTGCTGGCACCTGTGGCAGTGATGTGGCTGATGCTGCTATTGTTTGGATAGTTGCTGGTGCGGGGGGGTCTCCAATAGGGTAAGTTCTAGGCGTATGTTGTGGTTTGTGGGCCCCTGTTGCCCTGTTTGGGGCAATTGTTTCTCCCTCATTTCCCGCAATAACTGTTGCATTTCTGACATATTCTCACACAATTTTGCCAGTTTTTTGTTAGCTTTTCAAGGGCCATCTGTCACTTTCTATCTCTTTGATGGAGTTGTGACGTCATCTTGACTGGGTGGTATGGGAGTCCCTTCCCTTAGTAGTCCGTACATATTTTCCCTGACCCAGGCCCAACAGTAGTGTTCCACGGCCTCGAGGGCTGCCAGCAGGTGGGGTGATTTGGGCTTCTGTGCTGGTGTGATAGGTTCCTGTGATTTCCGCTTGGGACCCATGTTTCCCTTTCAGCCTGTTTTGATTAAAAGAAAAGACATTTTTGAAAAGGCTGCGTTTGGCCCAGTAGGGGTTTGAAACCAAGTCAGCAGTCTCTGTACACATTTCAAAATAAGCTTTTCTGGTTGCTGCGCAAATGTACCGGCTATCATGCACATTATTCGTGAGATTCGTTGCGGGTTTGAAACTGTTGTTACCCGTGCTAGGTAACTGACCAATGTTGCCCCAAAAAAATTATCTGGTTTAGTTCAAATAAACTCATGCAGTGGATTTTTGAGAGCAGATTACTTCTTGAGCCCAGATTCGCTTTCTCTTGTTAGATATAACTATTTGCGCATGCCCATTGTTGTCATTAGCCTTAAGAATGCCCCAGTTGCTGTATGAGGGACACAATTGTATGCATGTTGTCAAAAAAAGGGGGTGGGGCGTTGTTACCTTAAAAAATGCCTCCAGGTGGTGTATGAGGCCACAAGTATATGCCAGCTATCGAAAACGGGACCTGTTTCAAATTCGTCATGCATTGAATATAATGTTCCCCAGCACGGGATTTCCCCCACAGCCTCTGTGTTTCAAATTTGCAATTATACTCTCGAAATAGACACGTCTGCCGGGGAAACAGCTGCCTGCGGATGTTTACTTTGTTTGCTGCGCTTAGAAACAGTGTTTCTGTTGCGTGCTCGGAGCCCGGCGAGGCGGCTTACCTTGTAATTGACAGCTTTCTTGAAGACACCGCCTACGCCGGGCTGCACTGCAGGCTCCTCGTTCGCGCTCGTAAGTGGAACTCCCGCTTCTTTGTTTGTTCATTGTCCGCCGCTCGTCTCCCGGCTGTGCAAAGGTTCATGAACAGCACAATGTTCACAGGGAAATAAAGACGCTGCGAGCTTCAAAGTTTCCTAAAGAAGCAAAGGTTTGGAAGGCACTGAGTAAACAGTGCACCTCCTGTGTGTTTGGGTCTCCATTCAGGGTCCACAAACTGTTTGTGTTTTCTCAGAGCGTGCCGCTCTGTATTTATAAGACCCAGGTCTTTGATATGTATAATAGTGGGGGCTGTTATGTTTCAGCCCCCGGCCGGATAGCCGATTATCTGGCCCCCCAGGGGGGGCAGGTCTTTGAACCTGATCCCTGCCTGCCTGTTGGTTTCCTTAGGTGCTTAGCACCTTGCTGCATGAAGATTGCTCACACCTCATCCTTCCTCAGTATTGTGTTGCACAGACTGCGTGTCTCTTTGGCTGGGGGAAGGAGAGGAGCAGAGAGGGGGAGAGGTTGGGCTGCCCCTCTCCAGGCCTTCTGATGGTAACATCAGTTACCCTACCTCGCTTTGGGCGGTCCTGCAGCATTGCCCAGACTAACCTAGCAGAAGAGGCCTCACAAAGACATTCAGCAACTTTCCTGGGAGGCAGGGCTCTATCCAGCCAAAGCAACTCTGGTGGTTGGCAGCAATAGGGGAGGAAGTTAGTCTTGTTTCTGCTGCAGTTTGTCCATTAAGCTAGAATTCCCAGCACACTGACAGGCTAAGAATATATATCCTCCTGTCAGTTCAAGTAACAAGGGGCTGAGGAAAGGCTAGTGCTCCAATAAGTCAATTCTAGGCGATGCCCTTGAGTCGCCAACAGATGAGCATGAGGAGACCACATTTTGCCACACTTTACGGGAGGCTTTTTTTAATAGTTTGAATCCCATCTAAGGACTCCACATTTTGCAGTTAAGGCACGGTGAGATTACATTATTTGCCTAACATCACACACTTTGATTAAGCAGTGAAAACAGGATTTTAACACAGTCTGTCATGCATTCAGGCACCTGGCCGCGTACCTTCCGCGCTCAAATTAGTACAAATATTTGTTTGCCTTTCAGGAACTACAGTAATAGGATCTTAATGAGTTCACTTGTAAAGCACCCCGATAACATATAAAGCCTTATATGAACACGTTAAGCCAAAGGAGTACCATCATAGATGTGTACTCCACATCACGAATGGAAGACTACAAGTCCAAGAATGCACACCCATTTCGTTTTTTTTCTTTTTCTTTATTTTGCATGTTCAACTAATTCAGCTTTTAAAAGTATTTATTTATTTATATATTTTCGACTCTTTCTTGCTGTGGGTCTTCTTGACCCAGTGTGGTGTTAGGGCATGTAGCTTGTTTACTCACATTGTAGTGGGACTCTAGAAAAGCTGCATCCCCATATTAAAGCAGACCCTGGAGGACTGCTGTGAAGATTAGTTGCCTCCTCTCGTACCCTCCCCATCTCTTTTACAGACAAGTGCTGACATTCCGATGACGTTCGAACAGACTGCTTGTCATCATTAATGTATTAAATGGTTCTGTCTTTTATACCCGTAAAGTTTGTGCCCTTTGTTTAAATTAAACACCTGTGACTTACTAGACCTCGAAAGTAGCCATGTATTTAGAAGCGAATGGAGCTGTGTGGGGACTTTGTTGGAAATGCCCCATCACAGTTGCAATTAGTGCTTCTGCTAAAAATGAAATGACCTCCAGAAGTAGTTGGCAGGCCTCCTCAATGTGGATTTGTACCCAGTCTTCTGTTTATCTTCTCTCCTAGGTTGGAGTATGATGCCTATCGCACAGATCTGGAAGAGCTCAACCTGGGACCCCGCGATGCAGCCACCCTTTCAAGGATCGATGTGGCGCAGCAGAACTTTCATATTCACAGGGAAAAGTATGAGAAGCTCAGGGGAGACGTGGCCATCAAACTCAAGTTCTTGGAGGAGAATAAGGTAAGCATGGGCAGGGTTTCAAATGGCAATGCACCTGTCCATTTACCTGCCTCTAATCGGGCCAAACTGCAAGGAAAGGTACTATGGAGGTGTTCACCCTTGCTGGCATCTGCACTGCTCAGTTGATGTGTCCAGACCTGTGGTCGCCATAAAACGTACCACAAAGAGGAGCGGTGTGAACATGGTTCCCTGATCATGATACAAATGCATCTAGTCACTACCAGGAATTGCTCAATGCTAAATTTGGTATGGAAGACAACCAAAATAACTTTCATAATTAGAAATCTTTTACTGGATTAAAAATAAACTCGTGAGGAATGTAAACTACATTTTAACTCAAATTCCACTTTGACTCCCTAATTCCAAAACTAGAACGTAAAATACTGTTACTCAGACCTAATCAATGATCCGTGCCTGGAAGCAGTTGCCTGGGCTGCGTTCAAGACCTGCCAGGAGTATAACTCCCTTTGAACTGGTGTGGTGGATGATCTTGATGCCATGAGCTCAGATCTTTGTGATCCTTACAAACGTTTTATTGCAAGTACTCATTACTCCTATGGGGCGATTTCTAAATTCAAACCGTAGAATAAGACATTTCCGTTAACAAGCCACAGGTGCCAGTGTTCACTGGTAGCCATCCCTTCCAGTTCACGTGCACAAAGCAATGCGTTGTGGTTATGGAAATTAGCTGAACAGCTTGCATTTTTTAGCTCCATGTAAGATAATTGCCATTATTTCATAGTGCAGCGCTATTTTATGCTTAGCTTTATCAACACAAGACGGGCAGCTACGCTTAAATTACGGGACAATGTTTTCTCCTTGCATTTTGTAAACCTACCATTACACTGCTGGGGTTTGGTAAACGTGCCCAAGTGCTCCCATCACTAGGATATTGGAATGCACCTCACGAGCGATCACCAACGTGGATGAAATGTGTATGTGAGTGTCTGCATCTTTAAGTGCTGTCTCTCTTGGGTTGATCAAATGATGTCAAATGTTCCTATCCACAATGTATTGCTTTGCAGCTTTGAACTGCAGGTGGACTTCCAGGGATGGCTACCAGATGGGGCTGTGGCACCTGGGGCTTTTCAGTTGGTCTTCAACCATTGACTCGCCAGATTGAGCGGATGATAGCTTCAGTGTTCGGTGTTCGCGCCTCCAATACAATGTTACCTCCACTTCAGCGACAACAAAATTCTTTGCATATATGACATCCTCTGATGGAGGTGTGAGTTTGTGAACTTCTAATAGGTGAAAGCTGACCTAGAACTATTATTGGATTTTAGACCTGCTTAATCAAGAGAAAACCGATCTCCTTTATGGTGCGAACATTCTCCATCGGTAGCTTGAGAATGTCTGTGACCATATCTCTGGTGAATCGAGACAATTCCATCACTTGTGACGGTGTTGAGTCAGATTTCTCGCAGTCGACCAGAATGACTAAGTCCTGGAAAAAAGCTTCCCCTCCTTACATCTGTTAGAACCTCCTTGTCTTAGGACAAGAAACTCAGGTTGTTAATATAGGTTACCATGCAAACTCTGTGTTCTCTGAGAGCTGCTGTCGCCGGCTTCATGACTTTGTAAAGCTCAAGGGCGCTGATAAAAGCATACTCCCAGAACTGTCCTACTCTTTGAAACACCAGGAAGTGTTGTGGCAAGTAGATGGCTACTGGAAAATGTGCACCATAGAGGTCTGGCCTTGTTCGCCAATGCCCCGGCAGAAGTATGCCCATGAGCATGTGAATGCCCTCCCTTTTGGACTGACAATGTACTACCCACTCATTGAATTGCCAAACATGTATTAGTGGTCTGTCTTTTTGCTTCTTTTAACTAAGAACACATTTCTCACAAATCCCTGAGGTGCGTTTACGTTTTGTGAGTATTCTTGCCTATTTTTCTTCTAGAGCCCTTCACTGCAGTTATGAGAACCTGATCAGACTACGAAAATCTGACGGAAGTAAATCTGGGGTAGCAAAAACTCTAGATGAAAATCCCAGGTTGTCTGCTGCACTCATTCATCCCCTGATAGCTTGTCCCAATTGTGTGCAAAAAGTGCTTTGAAACTCCCAACTAGTAGTGCTGCACTTGTGACACCCAGCAGAGGTCTGAGCTGGCTTCTGCACTTCATCCTGGACCGCTACGCCCTCACCCATGAGACTGGATGAATGTGTCCAGTTTATAGTCTTGTAAGTATATTGGTATGTTCCTCCATCGGTATGAAACCTTTGGTCCAAAAAGGCACAGGTGGTATGGTGGCCTCTTCCCTCGCAGGATGTGGTGAATACTTTTGGGGTCAAGACCTTTTTTAGCAATGTTTGCGTCTTCTCCAAGTTGTATGTATGCTCATGAATTGGTGAAATGATCCCAAAAGATGAGACCTTGGGCCTGGCCTTTGAGGGTGGCAATTCATCCAGAATCGAGTCAGTGCACTTTAGGGCATCTTTTCTTCTATCAGCAGAAATAGTATAGTTTGTATTTCCAGAGACAAGATAGCACTGTGTGCCCATTCTGACAGCAAAAACAGGTCTATTGGTTCACACATCAAAGGCTCTTTTTGCAAAATCTAGGATTGTGACCAGGGTTCCATTAATGTCTGGCAGATTCCCTTGACATGATTGCAAGTTCCCGTCAGTGCCCTTCTTGAGGTCCCTGACAAAAGTAATTTGTCCTACTATATCTGGTCTGACCCACTGCCTTCAGCCGTTTTCTTATTAAATTGTTCTTATGGTTCCAGGCTTGGGCTTTCAAATATGCAGCTCCTCTAGGTGAGAGAGTCCATTCCATTGACAAGTGCAGTAGCCCCTCTGAGTTGAACATGGCTTTGTCCCCATTATTCAACCTTGCTCTCTTCTTGTGGCCACCCCAAGCCCTGCCTGGCCAATGTGTTCATTGGATTTTTGTCCATCTCCCCACTCTTGTCTAGCAGGCCTTCGTCATCTTGATGCCCATTCTTTTCCTCTGGGCCACAGTGTCTGGAAATAGATGCTGCGGCTTTACTTCTACCTTTTTAAGAGAGGCCTCTTTCAGCTGGGTAAACACATCCTTAAACACTGAGCGGTGCAAAGTAGCACTACATCACAGTCTGAGCGGTGCAAAGTAGCACTACATCACAGTCTGAGGGGGGGGGGGCGATCTGTGATGGGACAACTTTCAGATGGTCCATCTAAAAACTGCCATTTTATTAAAATAAAAATGTCATCCAAATGCCTCACTTGCCCTAATCTAACGAGGACTTCCCAGTCTAAATAAACTAAGGGAAATACTCAAACATAACATTTCCGGCCGTCACACTTGTACAGAAACATAAACAGGAAAATATGGCAATTCATAATGTCAATATTTATATTCACCACACTTTCAACGTCTTTGATTGTAACCTAAGAGAGTTCCCCTTCCCCAGGCTTTAAGTTGGTCAATTCTGTTGGAGAACTCAAAACAGTAAGGAAATCCGGGGTTGAAACAGTTCCAACACAGTTCTTGACAAATTAGCTTCTTTTCATAGTGCTTCTCTCTCAGCACCATGAAACACCACAACTTCTTCTGTTTGAGAAACACCCATAGGTTGAAATTAGCTTCTTTTCAATGTGCTTCTCTCTCAGCACCATGAAACACCACAACTTCTTCTGTTTGGGAAACACCAATAGGTTGAAATGGGCTTCGCTTCATAGCATGTCTCTCTCAGCACCATGAAACACCACAACTTCTTCTGTTTGGGAAACACCAATAGGTTGAAATGAGCTTCTCTTCATAGCGCTTCTCTCTCAGCACCATGAAACACCACAACTTCTTCTGTTTGGGAAACACCAATAGGTTGAAATGAGCTTCTCTTCATAGCGCTTCTCTCTCAGCACCATGAAACACAACTTCTTCTGTTTAAGAAACACCAATAGGTTGAAATGAGCTTCTCTTCATAGCACTTCTCTCTCTGCACCATGAAACACCACAACTTCTTCTGTTTGGGAAACACCAATAGGTTGAAATGAGCTTCTCTTTATAGCACTTCTCTCTCAGCACCATGAAACACCACAACTACTTCTGTTTGGGAAACACCAATCGGTTGAAATGAGCTTCTCTTCATAGCACTTCTCTCTCTGCACCATGAAACACCACAACTTCTTCTGTTTGGGAAACACCAATAGGTTGAAATGAGCTTCTCTTCATAGCACTTCTCTCTCTGCACCATGAAACACCACAACTACTTCTGTTTGGGAAACACCAATAGGTTGAAATGAGCTTCTTTTCATTCCACTGACACTTCTAAAGTTTACCACTTCTTCAACTTCAAACAGCTTTAAACAACTCTTTACACTTTTATAACAAACACAAGAATTATACAAATGCCCTTTTAACTCTGCGAGACAGGTAATGTCTTTCTCCTCTTAACACTAGCTTTCTTCTAGGGCCACTCTTCAACCACTCTTGTCTTTTGTCAAGCCACCAACTAAGTATTTCGTCTACACCAAAGTCATTCATTTACAAGCTCTACAATTAGAGATTTTATTGAACCCATTTTCCTCAGGTAGCAACAGTTATTATAAACCTTTTCTTTAGCCTCTTTTGGCGAAGGGCAATGTGTGTTCAATTCTGGTCTTGAGGTAATGCTTGTTTGTTTTCTTCGGTTCTCAATATTAAGGTTTTAACACTTGGTTTCACAGGATACAATGTTATTGTGGCTTTACTTAGGCTTTGTCTTCATGTTAGAATCACTTTTATGTACACGCGACCATTATTAACATTGTTAAAACGGTTTCTGTAATTTATAATGTTCGAAAACCACCTTTCACAGCGTATTTCTCTGTAAGCAAGTGCTACATTTGTTAAACTACATTGTCTGGCATGCTCGACTCTGCATCCTTCAGTTTCACTCCTGAAAGCAACTGGTTACAGTTGCCAGCCTGCGATGCCTGAAGGCTTGGAAATGTGCAGAAACACTCACCGACTTCTCGGCCTCTGTCACAGGCTGCAGGACTTCTACTATGTGTATTTTCTCCACCGGGCAAACTTCTCACATCAAGCTGCGGTCCCACCACGCAGGCACATAGTTCGGCTCACCGCGAACCCCTGGAGCATGCCAGCCTCCAGGCACAGTCTGCTGCACTTTTCACACTGCAAACGCTCTGCTGTCAGGTTCACACAAAGGAAAGCTTTCGAACCTTGCGCTTCCTATGCAATCTAGACTTTGGGGGAACAGGACCAACTCAGGACTGGTAACTGGAAAGAAATCCTGGCCTCCTTTTGTTCCTCTCACTTCTGTATATTCTGCCAGCAACATGCTTTCTTCTGCTACTTGCTCCTGCCCCAGCTGCTTCTGCTACAACTGCTACTACTCCTCCAACCACAGCTAGTGGCCTGCCCTGAGGGAGCTTTTTAAGCCTCTCTGCCTCCCTCAGGTGTGAGCTATTACGCCTAATTGCCTGACCTCCAGGCCTGCATTGCTCTTTAGCCCTCTTCTTCGTCCCATTACTCTTGGGATTATGGGACTTGAAATCCCCAGTAACAAAATTAGTTCTAACTGGTGTGGTAGCCAAGCTAGAACTTGGCTACCACACCAGGTAGAGAACAGCGAGCAGGCCCTGTCTGCTCCCTGCCCACTGCCTGGTCGGGTCTGGGAGGTCTTCCTGCACCCCTCACTATTGTATTGGGGCTGGCGATCCTACACTCCTCTGAGAAGCAGAAACTATTGCGACACTACACTTCACCATGGGTTAGTCACCTCTACCTATAAATGCCTCCTATCCCTCTGACTGTGTCACCCTCACTCCATCTCACCCGACTCCCACTCTTCCCATTCCCCCCAGCTGTGCCCAGTGGCTGTACTGTGTTTCACCCTGTTTGCTAAATGTTGAATCTAGCTGTGCCCAGTGGTTGCATTGTGCTACTCTGTCCTGCTGTTCCTGTCTTGTTGCGCCTCTTCTGCTTGCACCCCTGCGCTCAACCTCGAGAGTTCCCACCAACCCCCTTCTGCTCCTCTCCCACGCTCAACCCACCCCCTCTCTGCTCTTCCCCCTCCTCCGCTTCACCTATGGCGCTCTGTTTCTCCTATCTTCTCCAACAGTTTCTCCATTGACTATCCTACCCTTCCCACTAAGTCTGGTAGGAAGAAGTTCAAAAAGGATATCTTGGTCTGTCTCTTACCCTGGTCTCCCTATCGCCGACACCTACACCAGTGCTTCCTCAAAACAGACCCTCACCGACATCCTCGGTCGTTCCTTCGCCAGACCTATGGACTCCTCATATGGTCTCTGTGCCCTCTCCTTTGTCTTCTTCTCCCATTAATGGTGGCACGCGATGGGAGGCCCTCCTGACCCCCTTCCACTCCTCTAAGGTCATCATTAATATTTACTATCTTGGTCCAAGACCCTCAAGCCAACCTTCTACTATTTGATAGACGCTTCCCATACCTCATCAACTTCCTTCCTTCTCCTGCTGTGCCTTCTCATCTCTGATGCCCCCCACCTCTGCCTCCTCCTTGGCTACCCTGCCTTCTCCCCCTACCTCTTCTGCCCCCCCTCGCTCCTTGTACACCTCCACATAGCGTACCTCTGATCTGTACCCCTCCCCGCAAGTCTTTCAAGGTTGGCAACCTTCTCCATATTGCCACTCTCAACTCTCGCTCAGCCGTTAAACACTCCCCTGACATCTGCTGCCTCCTGGAAGAACTCAACCTCAATGTCATCGTTCTCACCGAGACATGGTTCATGGCCAGCTCTGTCACAAGCTTTGACACACTCCTGCCTGATTGCTACAAGAGCGTTTCCGCGCCCAGATCCAACAGCCCCGGTGGGGGTTTAGCCTTGATCTTCCCGGAGTGGATTCCTGCCTCTTTCATTCCTATGCAGGTCTACTCCTCCTTCAAATGCCTTGTTTGCAGGCTTTCTCTTTCTCCTGGCCACTCTCTCACCACTGCTATTATCTATCGGCCACCTGGTCATACTACCTCTTTTCTCTCTGAGTGGGCTGACCTCTCATCCTCCCTCCTGGCCTCAACCACTCACCTCCTCCTCCTTGGAGACCTCAACATCCACCTGTAGGCTCCCTGACCCTCCTTTGGACTCTTTTGTGACCTCTGCGACTCTTTCTATTCTTCCGTCTGGCCCAATTTACTCTGTGGGGCACGCTCTGGATGTTCTCATCTCCTCAGACCCTCCCCCTCTCTAACCCTCTCACCACGTCTCTCACCTAGAGCAAACACTTTCTCTTTACCTCCCATTTCTCCCTCTCCCTCTCCACCCGGTACAACTCTGATCTTTGTCACTCTTAAACGCAAGTGTAGGGTGGCTGAGAGGAAATGGCTGGCATCTTGTGCATCCTCTGACAAACTGGCTTGCCGCCTGCTCAAAAGACAATACCGGCTCTGTCCGCACTAAGAAGAGAGCCCTCATCCAAGCCTGCATCTCTGCGGCATCTAACAACTTGGCCGAACTCTGTAACATCTGCAAGGAGCTGGCTGATCCTGCTGCAATCTCTACCTCTCCTGTCCCCTCCCAGGCCTTCTGCATGGCCCTGGCTTCTCATGTCATCTCTAAAACCCAGGACATCCTGTTCACCCTCTCGTCCTCTACTCCTCTTCCCGCTCTGCTACCTTTGGCCCCCATGCGGCCTCCTCTCCTCCCTCTTTCTCTTCCTTTCCTCTGTTCTCCCCTGATGTGATTTCTAGGCAAGTCCGATCTATGAAGGTCTTCTCACAACAGGTTCTTCCATGTTTTTCAAAAAACATAAAGGACCATATTGACACCCTCGCTCCTGCCCTGGCCGACGTCTGCAATTACTCCTTCTCCACCAAGGCTTCCCCTCTCCCTGAAGCTCTCTTGTGCACCCTCTTCTCAAGAAACCCTCAGCTGACCTCTCCGGCCCGGCTAACTATCGCCCGATCTCCATCACTCCTTTCCTGGGCAACCTCCTGGAAAAGCTGGCTATCGCCCAGCTTAACCTCCACACTGAATCTGTTGGGTGTCTCCATGACCATCAGTTTGGCTTCAGAGCTGCCTGAAGCACGGAAGCTGCTTTCCTGAACATCCGTGAAGACCTGCTCTCCAACCTTGACTCTTATCTCCCCTCTGTCCTCATCTTATTCAAGCTCTCTCTGCCTTTGACACGGTCAACCATGCCATCCTGCTTAACCGCCTCTGTGTTAACCTGGGTATCACTGATCAAGCCCTGGCCTGGCTGACCTCTTTCCTCTCCATCCGACCCTCCCAGGTCCAACTTGGGGCCTTCCTTTCCTCTATCTCACTCTCTACCTGTGGTGTTCCCCAGGGGTCTAACCTCTCTCCCTGGCTTTTCAACCAATACCTGGCATCTCTCGCCCACCGTATTGCTGCTCTCTGCTCCAACTTTCACTGCTATTCAGATGACACTCAGCTCATTTTCAGACTCCCCTCTGCCACCTCTTCTCCCTCTCTCATCTCTGACTGTCTGCAATCCAGGAGTGGTGATCCGCCAATGACCTCTGCCTTAATGCCAGTAAGATGGAGATCCTCCTCATCGGCAGACCTGCACCTTCCTTTCCTGTCACTCTCTGGCCGGCCTTCCTTGGCCCTCTTCTTGCACCCACCTGTGTGGCTAAGAACCACGGGTCATCTTCGACTCCACACTTTCCTTTTCTCCTCGCATCTCTGATGTCTCTAAGAAGTCTAACTACCAACTACACCTCCTCAGAGGTATTCTTCCTTTTCTCACCTTCCCCCAGAAGCTCACTGTCTCTAGATCTCTGGTTCTCCCTAGGCTGGACTACTGCAATAGCCTCTTTCTAAACATGTCTGCTTCTCTCTGCCCTCTGCAACTCATCCAGAACAGGACTGCAACACTTGTCCTTGGCCTCAAGCCTAGGGATCGTATCTCTCCAGCCCTGAAATCTCTTCATTGGCTCCCAGTGGCTGCAAGAATGAAGTTAAAGACCCTCTGCATTATACTCAAGGCCTTCTGGGTCCTGGGGCTGCAATATCTTCAACTCTCCCTTTGGAAATACCTTCACACTCAAGCTCTTTGACCTCCAACTCCCTCCGGATCAGTTGCTTCTCCAAGCAACGGGTTGGCGGTAGATCTTTTACTTCGGCTGAGGCTTCCCACTGGAACAGCCTCCCTGCCTCTCTCAAACTTGAGCAGAACCATCTTCGGTTCCGGAAGCACCTCAAGACCTTCCTCTTTGCTTCTGCCTTCTCTCTTCCCCTGCTGATTTCTATCTGTTACTGCACTGGGAACCTGGCTACTCTCTGTATTCGGGCCCAGGTCCCTGCCCACCTAGCTGCACACCCACACTTTCCCTGGCAACCCTTGCACTTGGGTCTGTATCTGTAACCTTACAGTCCCCTTACCTGCACTTATTGACACTCATCTGCCCTCAACTCTCACACTTGCCACCTGTTGGCCACACTACTTTTGTTTTTATTTTGTGTTCAGCACTTTCCACTCTTCCCTTGCCCCTTGCACGTTCCCCCTTCCCTCTCCCCTGCACTTGCGCGATCTCAATGTCACTGGGCCTAGTAAGATCGTTGTCTTGTCCTCCCTCGTTTCCCTCCCTTGCCTCGTCACGCCCTGAAACACTTGCGTATGGGCACGCTATAAATAAAATACATCATTTCATAACAGTGCCCCCTGCCCAATGGTCGCCTCGGCATCCGTCTCCGCTTGCTGCAAATAAGGAGATTAGACACAGACTGATGGGTAAACCAAGCTTCTTGTATTAGATAGAAAATACACAACATACAGACAGATTATCAGCAGAGAAGCAGGAAAATACAGCAGGACAAGTGGCAGGCAGTCAGCACTCCAAGCTCTCTAGTGACAGCCTTTAGAGCGCAGGTTATATAGCATATCTTATGCAATCACTAATATATCATAGCATTTGCACAATGGTGGGAGGTACTTGGCATGAAATTGCAGACATTTGGCAATAGCGGTCAACATCTCACTTGTGACTTTGTGATGAAGCCTTGCAGTGACATGGGCTGGGTACATATGGATAAGCATTTTTCTTGTTCCCGTTGTTCTCTTCTCCTGCTCCGGTTCTGTGGTCGCTTATTACTCCGTCTATGCCAGAGCATCTGGGATTTTTGTCCTGTTCTTCATGCGAACGTTGCTTCGCTAGGAAGGATCCGCATTCTCTCTGCTTGGGGTGTCTCGGGCTGGTCCACTGCTGGGATTCGTGCTTCTACTGCGATTCCCTTTTCTGTCCTGGCACTCCAACGCTGTCTACTTCGGTGGGAGGACGTCTTTTAGTGAGTTCCTCCACCTCATCTTCAGATTTTCATCGATGAAAAGAAGAGACGCCCGGTAAACTCCTTACTTTTTAGGGCACCCCGGCCGGGGTCTTCTAGGTCCAGGAGGGGCTCGAGCAGCTCTACCACCAGGATTTCTCCTGAGGTGCCTCGCAGGCCTAATAGTCGTACCAGAGTTTTCTCCTAGGGTTCACAACGGACCTGCCAAGACCGGAACACGTTCCAAGGTTCACCTGTCAGGTGCTAAGTGTCAGCCCAGTTCATCTGTGGCTTTGGAAACCGGGGTCCGCTCCGAGGTCTCAATTTCTGTAGCTTTCCATACAGACACCGGGGCACGTCCTGTGGCGGCCTTTTCGAGTGGATTGTGTCCTCCAACATATTCCTCATCTTAAATGTATTCCATCCAGCTTTGCTGCTCTTCGGAATTTTTTTCAGCAGAGGGCGCCGTGCGTCGATGTCGTCGAGTCGATGGTCCCTCGAAAGCCTCCGTTGAGGGTGACGTCATCAGGTATATAAGTAGCACGCGTGGCACCCGTTGGCATCAGTTCCATTTTTCCGCACTATACGTTGCTTTGGAGATTCGGCGCACCTTGAGTTCTGTGAAGATAGTAAATAACGAAATATGTCCTCGTCATCGACGCCGACCCTGAGATCGGGTTTCAAAAGGTACAAGTCGTGCGGTTCAAAAATGTCGATCACAGACCCGCACCGAGAATGTTTGTGGTGCCTCGGAGAAGGCCACGACACGGAGGCCTGCACGAAGTGTCAGGCGATGACGGGGAAGGCCTTGCAAGAAAGGAGGGGAAAACTACAGGTAGGTCGCAAATCGACCGTAAAGCCGAAAAAATCGAAGAAACAACGCCACAGGTTCCCCTCCACCTCGTCCTCAGACGAGTCCCTGAAAAGGATGAAATGCCCCATGAAACATTCGTCCTCCGAGAAGCATTCAGGGTCAAAATGAAGGAGGTGTTTGAGAAAGCAAAGCCTCAGTCCGCGCCTTCTTCGGAAGCCGGCCAGGAGAGTCATCGCTCCGACACTCGCGCACCCTCAAGCCCGGGTGATCGAAAAAGGAAGGATAGAGAACCTTCCAGGACGGGCTCGATTCACCAATGCCATCCGAGACCCAACGAACCTCGAAGGGCAAATCTTCGAAGAGTGCCTCGACACCCTCGAAGCAGGCTCCGTCGACCACTATAACGTCAACGCCATCGACGCCTTTGTCGACGTCGACCCCGAAGCTCTCGGCGCCAAAGGCTCCAGCTAAGCCAGGCCAGCCAGAAAAAGGGAAAGACAGGGTTACAAAACCTGTAATACCCTCAGAGCCCTGTAATACACCTCTTCCTCCTCCTCTCCCAGAGAAGGTTTTCAAGCCTCTCCCTAGGAAGGAGTTTTTCAAGTCCCTGACCTCAATTTCTGAGGAACAGGAAAGATCTGATGAGGAGAATGTACCTTTTGGGTTAGAATATGGCACCCCAAATGTCCCAGAATGCCTGATTTCAGAAGAAAGGAGAATGAGGGACCTGGTGGAATCATTACACAATGCAAGTGGCATTGACACATCTCCTGAAAATGGCTTTGGCAGACCAGAACCAGGAGAGCATGCCAGTCCATCATACCGTCAGTTAATGACGAAGGTAGTAGATTACTTAGGATGGGCTAGACCATCAGCCCAATTCATCCAGGATGATTTGACAGTTATATTGGACCATGGTCCCACCGAAGACCCAGTACTACCCTTTCATGTAGCCCTGTAAAATAGGGTGGCAAAGAATTGGGAGACTACGGATTCTATTCCTTTTGTAAATAAATCCCTCACCTCAAAATACCGCCCTTCCAGTAGCGACCCCGGCTATCTGTCCAAACATCCCACTCCGGAGAGTCTGGTCATACAGGCAGCCACAGCTTCTAAAAAAACTTGCGTACCCTTCTTTCCCTCCAGATAGGGACGATAAGCGTGTGGATGGCTGGGCACGGAAGGTATTTTCAGCTGGGAGTATGGCTTTACAATCTACCAATTCCACAAGTGCCTTGGCAAAGTTTTCGTACACTCTGTGGGAGTGCATCGCAATGGCGGCAGAGCACATACCAAAAGGGGACGAAAGGGAAGGGTTCCTAGCCATCGTTAGAGATGGAAAGGAAGCCATGCAGGAATCTCTTCAATCTGGATTGGACACTGCGGATAGTGTAAGCAGGTCCATGGGCACTAGCACGGTAATGCGCAGATTTGCGTGGTTACGGAAGTCTGGTTTCGCACCGGACGTACAGAACCGCCTTCTGAACATGCCCTTTGACGGGTCTCACCTTTTTGGCAGCAAGGCTGACGAGAGCCTTGAGAGGTTGCAGACCCCAAAAGCAGCTGCCAAATCTTTAGGGGCTGCTATTAGGCAACCTCAGCCTTTTCGTGCGCCAGGACAATCATGTAGGGGACGATCCTATCGTTACTACTCCTCATATGGAAAGGTGAGAGGAATGGCCAGTCACAGGGGCCAGAGAAAGGCCACTTGCCGTAGACGGGCAAAACGTGCAAAGCCAGCTCCAGCTGTAGCCTCTTTGCCGTCAGCGGCTGCAACAACCGCCACAAAACCGCTTTGAGGACTTGCATCACAAAACACCTGTAGGAGGCAGGCTGTCGCAGCATCTGCAAGAATGGCGAGCCATTACTTCAGATGTTTGGGCTCTAGAAATAATAGCCCAAGGTTACTGCCTTCCTTTTCTAACTCAACCTCAAAGCAATCCACCAGGGAGACACCCTTTGAAGTTTTCAGACCCGCTCCTACAGCAGGAAGTTCTACCCCTGCTGGAGAAAGGTGCTATAGAACCAGTACTTGCAGCGGAGAAGAACAAGGGATGGTACTCGCCGTATTTTTTGATCCCCAAATAGGATGGAAGACTGAGACCCATCTTGGACTTAAGAAACTTGAACAAGTTCCTCAGGAAGGACAAGTTCAAGATGGTCACCCTTTCTCAGATCCTTCAGGCCCTTTAACTTTCTCAGATCCTTCAGGCCCTTCAACTTCAGGACTGGTTGGTGTCATTGGTCCTCCAGGATGCCAAATTTTCATGTGCCGATTCATCTCAAGCACAGAAAATACCTGAGGTTCGTAGTTGGTGACTCACACTATCAGTTTCGAGTCCTGCCATTTGGATTGACCTCCGCCCGAGGGTCTTCACCAAGTTAATGGTAGTGGTGGCAGTGCACCTCAGGAGAGGGGGGATTCACGTCTACCCCTACCTGGACGATTGGTTGATCAGGGCACGTTCTGCCGAACAAGCACTGGATCATCTGAAAGTCACCTGCCACTTCCTCCACAGACTGGGCTTCGACAAATGGCGGCCCAACCCTCATGGTCCATGGCGGCCATTTTGGATTCTTCCCTTACACCTACGTTCTCAATGGCGGGTGCTGGGAATCTTATTTTTGGGGCTAAACAGCCTTTTTCACCTAAGGTGGAATCTAAAAATCTGTTCCTCCCTTCTTATGACTGACGTGCTCGGATGCCGCTGCCACATACTGTCTCACTTCCGCCTACTTCTGCTCCGCTGGTCTATGCAGACCCGATTGGTGGGGGGCCTTCCTGGCAAACATTCCTCATTGCGTTCGTGGGGTATGCCCCAAATGAGAGGCCTCTGCCTACCCCAGCGCCTCAACCTTCATCGGAGGATGTATTTTTCAGGTAATTTCAGAGGCTCATGCATTCTGACCCTAAGAAACAGTACTTTAAGGGTCTTTTCAAGGAAATCTACCCTGAACCCCCGGCTCCACCTTCCACCCCGGCGGCTCCAGCGGCTCCTGCGGTGGTGCCACCTCTTCCTATCGGTCCACCTCCAGCGCTTCCTCCCCTGCCTCCGCTGTCTCCCATAGAGAAGACACCGGTAGAGCGGGATAGCAATTTAAAGCATGTGGCGGCTCAGCCGTCTGCTTCCAATTCACTGGATGACCCTCAAGGAGATCAGTATAGCGATGAGCAGCCCCGCTCTGTCAGAGCATTCTATGACCGGGTTCTGTATATGATGGCCTTCCTCGACATTCCTGTACTGAGGCCCCCGCTTCACAGGAAGGGGTGCTTTCCGGAGCACTCACCTTGTCACCATAAGAGCGTACCGGCCTGTTCCTCCAGAAGGACGTTTTGGCTGAGGCCCGTAAGGTCTGGGATAAGCCCCACACTGGGCTTCATATCAATAAGAGAATCCACACCTGTTACAGGCTTCACACCTCCGAGGACACAGCCTTGGTGTCTTGTCCGCTCCCTTCCTCGATGGTGGTAGCTGCGGCCACGCTTCAATCCAAGCCGGCCTCTGCGACCTCTACGGCTGCGGCTCAGATTCTCTCCAAGGAAGACATCATTCTGGACTCCTTGGGCAAGAAAGTCTTTGCCAACTCAGCACTGCAACTTCGCCGAGCAAATACCGAGCTGATCCTGGCGGCAGCTAATATGAAGCTGTGGAAGGAGTTGGCTGATTTCCAGGAGTGTATTCCTGCGGATAGGCTAGACGACTTTAAGGCCCGTTTGTCGGACGCCAGGGTGTTGGCACAGGGCCTCCTGGAGGCTGCGGCACACCATGTGGATACCTCAACTCGAGGCCTGATTGTGGGAATTGACACCCCCCACCAGGCGTGGCTCCAAGCGACGAGGTTTTTGAAGGAGGTGCAAGATAAAGTTCTGGATCTTCCCTTCGATGGAAAGTAATTGTTCCATTCTTCTACAGATGACAATCTTACAAAGACCAAGGCGAGCACCCAAACCGCCAAATCTTTGTTGGTCCTGGCAAAGGTCCCAGCTAAGTTCCCTTATACACAGAGGTCAGGGTCTCAGTCTCGATCCTTCTCTGGCTTCAGGGGGTTCCAGGACCGCCGGGCGTGCAGAACTGAAGCTCCGGTTGGCGGCACCTGTCAAACAGCAACGGGGTTGGTTTTTCTCTCGGCCTTCAGCCTCCTCTCCAGCGGCAGGTAGTCTCCCTGCAGACAAGTCTACAAAATGATATTTGTTGTCAGTCACACGAGACTCCGGTGGGAGAACGAATCTCGTCTCATCTGGAGGCGTGGCAGACGATCAGTTGGTTTTGTCCATAGCTCGGGGTGGGCTTTCGCTTAACCCTCATGCACCTCTCAATCCTCCCTTCCAACAGATCGGGAAACCCATCCTCAGAGCCGAGGTTCACAAGCTTCAAGACCTCATGGCGGTGGGACCTGTTCCCCTCGGGGAGCAAGGGGGGCCTCTACTCTCGACTGTTCAGTGCCCAAAACCAACCAGGCTGGCCTGTGCACCATCCTCGACCTTTCCCAGTTCAACTTTTCTCTTCCCCAAGAGAAATTCAAGATGATCACACCCTGCCAAATAAAGTCCTCTCTTCGGAAGGGTGACTGGCTCAGTGTAGTGGACCTTCAGGACGCGCATATGCACATCCTGATATGAAAACCGCATCGAAATTATCTGCGCTTCTCCCTGGGAGGGGAGCACTTCCAGTTCTGTGTGCTCCCATTTGGTCTCAGCTTGGCACTGTGCGCCTTTATGAAGATGTCGGACATCGCAGCTTTCCTTCGGCTACAGGGTGTTCATGTATATCCGTACTTGGATGATTGGCTCCTACGCAACCCTTGTCCACAGACGGCATTGAGCAGCCTCCAGTCTCTCCTCCAGCTCCTGTTCCACCTTGGGCTGTCGGTGAACTGGCGGAAATCTTCCATGACGGTCTCCCAAGACCTGATCTTCATGGGTTTCCGTTGGAACACGATCAACTCCATGATGTATTTGACGGCAGACAGGATTGCGGATCTAGTCGCCATGTGTCAACTCTTCAGCCAGTCAGAGCACATGCCGGCTTGGTGGTTCCAGAGACTTCTGAGCCTCATGGCCTCGTGTGTACTTGCTCTTCCTCTTGCGCATCTCAAAATGAGGCGTATGCAGCTAGCTCTTCGGAGCTCTTGGTGTCAGGCTTCGGAATCGGATTCCAAGATGATTCCAGTTCCATCCTGCATGATGGCATACCTTCTATGGTGGTCCTCGACCAACAATCTTAGAGTGGGGGCCTCCTTTCAGGAGCCCTACCCACAAGTGACGATTATCATGGACTCCTCCCTTCTGGGGTGGGGAGCAACTCCAGATCATCTCCAGGTTTTCGATCTATGGACACCGCAGGACAGGCAGTTTCATATAAATTATTTGAAGCTCCTGGCTGTTTTTCTGGCGCTAAAAGCTTTCAAAGTATCCATCACGAACCGGGTGGTCCACGTCTGCATGGACAACTCAGTGTCAATGTTTTATATCAACAAGCATGGTGGTACCAAGTCACCACTTCTTGTGGACCTTGCCATTCAGGTTTGGGAATGGGCCATCCAGCACAGCATTTGGCTACTGGCGGTACACATTCCAGGGAAACTCAATGACAATGCAGACTTACTCAGCCAACAGACAGCAGCCAGCTACGAGTGGGAACTGAACATGGAAGTCCTCCAACGTTTTTCGCCAATGGGACACTCCAGAAGTGGACCTTTTTGCAACTGCCACAAACAGGAAACCTCCTCTTTATGCATCCAGGAACGGTCTCTGGGCCTCCTCCGTAGGGGATGCTCTCGAGATCCCGTGGCACAACATGAAGGCATATGCCTTCCTGCCTCTTCCTCTGATTCATCGGTCAATCTGCAAGCTCAGAAATGCATCGAATTGCACTCTCCTGTTCATAGCTCCTTGGTGGCCAGCCAGATTCTGGTTTTCAGAACTTCAGCATCTTTCGATTTGTCCTCCAATCAGACTGCCGTTGATTCCCAACCTGCTTCACCAGTGCGATTAGTAGATGTGGCACCCCTCCCCACAATCATTCAGCTTGGTGGCCTGGTGCCTGAATTCAAAGCCCTCATGCAGTTTAACCTGTCTGAGGACAATATGCGCATTATCCAATCGTCCAGGAAGCCTTCTAGGAGGTCTCAGTATAGGAGCAAGTGGCTCCGGTTTTGTCATTGGTGTTTAGCTAAGCAACTAGACCCCAGACATGCTACGATTGACACTGTTCTTTCGTTTATTCCTCATCTGGCTACTTCGGGCATTCATGGGCATTACTTGTCGGCTATTGCCGCCTACCTGTCCACTGACACCTGTTCCTTTTCTTTGACGAGACCAGTCATTAGAAGGCACTTTGCAGGTTTATTACATCTTTTTCCACCTGTACGCAATCCTCATCCAAAGTGGGATTTAAATGTGGTTCTGACCGCCTTGTGCCATAAACCATTTGAACCATTTGAACCCATTGCTACGACGGATCTAAAGTACCTTTCTTGGAAGGTTGCCTTTTTGATTGCAGTGACTTCAGCAAGGGGAGTAAGCAAGCTTCAAGCTTTGTCCATGGAACACACGTTCCTTACCTTCCTTAAGTATAAGGTTGTGCTCTGCACTCTTCCTTCTTTCCTTCCTAAAGTAGTGACTGATTTTCCTTGGCTTCCACAATGTGGGCGGGACTTCAAGTCCGTTTTTTTGCTTTAAATGAAGATTCCGCAGAAGTCATCCAGTCCAGGCTGAACGAGCAAGAAGGCCGGGAAGAGTTCTACGTACACTATGTAGGGTGATCCACTTTGCAGCCTGTCATCGCTGCCCTACTAAGAGGACAGACACTATTCAATAGCACATGAAGATTGATCTTGTCCTGAAGAAGATGGTCGGTAATCAGTCATGAACCATCGAAACCAGTCGACCATACCTGTTGTGGCTCCACCACAACATTTTATGATACCCCCAAGACCAATAGGGGTTACTGCATGAAATTGAGAGAAAACCCAAAAAGTATTGGTTTTCCCATCCCACACCAAGTGGGACAGTGCATTTTTTTAGCGATTATTCGGTACTTTGGTAATCACCCTCTTGGACAACCACCCTTTTTGCAAGGAACTCTCTAGTCATTAGTGTTAAAATAAAGTTACATGACTATTCCAATGCCTCAATCTTCGCAGTTTTGATTGCCAGCTGCCTAGATTTAAAAATGCGAGATTGAATTCCCCTCTCGCACTTTTGCATATTTGTGCTGGTTGTCCTCACTTTCATCCCCGCACCAGACCAGCTTCACACCCTGTGTCCAAGAGGACAGGACCACGGTCCA
Source organism: Ambystoma mexicanum (assembly GCF_040938575.1). NCBI lineage: Eukaryota > Metazoa > Chordata > Amphibia > Caudata > Ambystomatidae > Ambystoma > Ambystoma mexicanum. Next base: position 1,107,548,224 of record NC_090941.1, read on the forward strand.
CAGAAATATCACTAATTGTTTGGTCTTGCCCTTACCGGCAAGTTGATGAATTTTTTCCCCAGCATACCGTTTCCTGTGTACCTGATTTTCCTTTGAACCAGTCTATCTCATTACTTTTCTTTTTTCAGAACCCGGCCTCAGATGCTGAGAGAGTATTACACAATTTAGATGTTTGACGAGAGCTGAAGTTCTATCTGGACAAAACAACTAAACTCTTTTTGTAAGCATTACTGCTTGGATCTGAGCTCTGGGGCCGATGCTCCGTTCAGTCCGGCTGTTCTTAAAAACCTTTTTCAGTTAGGAACTTCCATCCACCCGTATTACCTCTGAGGAGTGCTTTGGAATCCCCCACAAGTATGGAGGAAAAAAGGGAGCTGGACGTATGAGTATAACAGTTACTCACCGTAATGACTACCTTACTCCTAGTCCATAGTCCCTTTTCCTCCATAGGCCCGCCGGCCGTCCCCTCTAATAAGTATCTTCTATTATTGCTTAAATGGTCGCAGGCCTGGCGATAGAAAAGGACTGAAGGGTGATGCGCGGGGCAGAGCTCAGGAGGGTGGGGTTACGGGCGTGTGCGGTTCCCCGCGTAAAAAGACAAGGACAGCATTTCTTCAATGTTTATGCTTTTTATCAAAAGTGCTCTCGTCCCGTCCCGAAGGACGGAATGTCCCACAAGTATGGAGGAAAGGGGACTATGGACTAGGAGTAAGGTAGTCACTACAGTGAGTAACTCTGTTATTGTTATCTACCATATATGGTGCTCATGCTATACTTGTAGAGAGCAAATGTGTCCCTCTGCCTTGTTATGGGCTCTTGGTCAAATCAGCACCAGGAGGGACTTGGGCATGTCGGAGGATCTGAGTGCAGAGGGAAAGGCAAAATGGAGGATCTGAGGCCTAAATGTATGAGAGCATAATGTAGAGTACCATACCATAGCATAGCCCAGCCCAGCATAGCATAACAAACCTGCCACTTCACTGGTAATGCACTACTTTTAACTTCAGAACTGTTTTGTTCATGTCTTTTTTTTAAAATGCTTCATCAGTTTTGATTACAGAAGGGAAAGGCAGTTCATTTATGTCCCCATTTATAGATTTACTTTCTCTGGACCTTTGGAAGCAATAGGTATTTTTATCCATACAACGTACAACGGGTTCGAAAGATGTTAAACCCACTTTGCCCATATTTCTAAACCTAACATGGGGTTAAGGCACATTATAATGGCAATAGGCCATTGTATGTTTTGGTACGCAAGAAAGGTTACTCCTTTCAAAGGCGAATACTGTGTCTCATTCTACAGGATCCCTTCACCACCCTGGGCCTTGTCTGCTCCCAGGCGCTCCTCCCACAGTACACCACCCACATGGTCAGGATCTAGAAGCGTCTGCCTTTCCCTGGCCACCTGGGAGGAGACTTTAGGCAGAGGTACAGTGAGGGATATGTAGGTTTCATCCAAGGGGGCGGTCTGGGAAATGTGAGCTCTTTTACAGGCTTGATTACTTGCCACTTGGATGTTGTAGCCTTCTGCGGAGCACACAACCTGGGTGATCTTACTTGGCCTCTTCCCTCGTAGGTGGGGCTCTTTCTCCAGCCACAGCTATACCTGTGCTGCATCCTCTGCAGCTGCTTTTCTGACAGTCGGATAAACTGATGAACAGGAACCCACTTGCAGCTCGCGCCCAACGTGATGTGCTGCTTAAATGGGACCTTTTCAGAAGAGTCTGCACTACATGTCCTAGGCTTACCTCTGGCTTATCAATATCTCTGGCCCCAAAGGCTCTTTGAGGGTTCCCGGCTGATAGTCTGTCACAGGTCTGTGAGAATTTCGGACTTTTGGAAAGTAAAAAGACTTGCATCATAGAAGGCCCTGATGCTGGTAATGGAACTGTGTCCTTGTGCCAAAGAAACCAGAGTGGGTGCTTTGCTCAAGTGAACTGCCTTGTCCCGTGCTGAAAACGTGGGGAAGGGAGGCCAACGACCTGAACATCCGGACATATTATTTTGTGAATACTTCTTTCTTTTTCATGAATGCTACCCATCGCTATGTATGTTTAGCGTTAAGGATTGGCAATAGGTTTTTATGGTTCAGGGTGAAAGGGTAGAATGAAATAGCTTCAAATGCAATAGTTTCAAACCAAAAGGACCGAAAACAAAAAAGTGAAATGCACGGTTTTTTTTTTTTTTTTGTTTTTTTTTTTGGGGGGGGGGGGGGTCCCCCACAAACCCCTGTTTTACGGTAAAAACCGAAAAACTTACCAACTTATCCATTCTGGAAACTGAAAAGGTGGTCTTATCACTGAAGCCTTCTAATTGCCAAGGTGACAATTGCCCTGCACAGGTCATTCAGGGCGCAGCAAGAGATTTAGCACCCTTCATCTCGAAATTAATTAATGCTTCCTTTAGATCCAGTACTGTACCCACTAACCTCAAAGAATCCTGGGTACTGCCCCTCCTTAAAAAACAGACCCTTGACCCAGCTATCCCTACCAATTACAGACCTATTACCACAGTCCCATTTCTCCTCAAAATCATCGATAGAGTAGCCTACTTCCATCCAAACTATCCAAACTAGATCCAAAACTATCTGGAGACGAACCAACTACTAGGATCTCGCCAATCCGGATTCAGACCATTACATGGCACTGAAACGGCCCTTATCGATCTTAAGACACAAATCGACGAGTTGAAGGATAAAGGTAAAACAGCCATGCTCCTCCTCGTTTACTTATCGGCGGCCTTTGACCTGGTGTGTCAGTCTAGAAAAATGGATACCTCTACTTTGTGACCGCGAACGTATTTTGGTGGCCGTGGGCCAACCGTCTCATGCAAGATATGACAGAATATAGGTTTTCGAGTTTGCCAATGAACAGCCATTTTGATGTAACAAGAATTGCCATTTTGTTTTCTAACCATTGGTCATTGCTTTCTGTTCCTATTGCTTCGCAGTATATTTTCCGCTTACACTGCCTGACTGTAAAACATTGTTGCCTGGATGTGAAAAGGACAAGGCCACAGGGCCGAGAGGATAACAAGAGTTTGTTGAAACACAAACGTAGGCAGCGCCAGGAAGAATGCCCGGCTCCCTCCCGAATGTAGCCTTAAAGCAGAGCTGCAGGGCATTTAATCATTTCGCAGCTGCCAGCCAGTCTCGTTATATGGTAGAATATGTTAGAATAATACCGCTAAAGGCTTGAATTATTATTTTCTTGCATCCCCCCTTTGCTGAGCCCGCTAGAGCGTGTCGGCTCCCAGGACACGAATAGCACCTAATAGATAGCAAGGTCCGGAATGCAACTCTTTCCCCCCCCCGTATGAAGCTCGCTTCCAAGAACAGAAGCGCTATGTTCTATTCAACAACTGAAAGATGCCTTCACACTCACAAATTGCAAATTGTTACTAGAATAGATGTTTGAAGGTGTCGTAGTTGTCGGAGATGTCCATCATCACATCAAATTCAAAGAAACCCAATAAAAGGGGGGGTGTTAAACATGTCATAGCTGATTGTTTGATATGCATTTTGTATGTATATAACTGATGTATGTAATTCACTCTCTTTCGTACCTCGAGGTCTAGAGATGCACGTCGCGGGGCGTGAGGCCGAGTTGGCCAACTGAGACGTTTGCTTTGCAATAAACCCTAGCTTTGGGAATACAACCTCGTGTCTGGCGGATCTATCGTGTGTGGTGACTCGCCTTGTTTCCATAGATGTCAGGGTCCCCTAGGGGCGCCTTTCAGGTGGACCACAGAGTGTTATGCAACCACGTAGCGTCTGCTGCCCATTTCTCAAGTGAAGCTATAGCATGGGTACAATCCTTCCTAGCTAACCGTACGATGAGTGTTCTCCCCCTTAGCCTCAGCGGACCCAATACATATCACCTGTGGCGTCCCACAAGGTTCATGTGTCTCACCTACCATGTACAATATCTTCACTAAGCCACTCTTCGACAAACTGGACAGACTGGGGTTAACTTATACCAATTACGCGGACGACACGCAGATCCTCATACACTATCTGGCAACTTTGTCGAAGACACAGCTCTAGTAAACAAGATCTACCTCCTCATTCAGGCATGGATGGCCTCCCACGGCCTCTGCCTGAATGGTGACTAAACAGATACTGATCCTGGGTTCCGACTCTAATCTCAAAAAACTCAGCCCAAATGACTGTGCCTTCAACATAGATGGCAACATAATCAAAGTGGCAACTGAAGTAAAAACATTAGGTTTCTACCTCGACTCCACATTATCTCTCAAAAAACAAGTTAATTCCCTAGCGTCCTCCACAGCGTACACCTGCAAATTAATCGGGGCCTTCAGACCTTACCTCTCCAAAACCAATTGCATTACACTAGCGCTAATGCCTTAGTAATGTCTAAATCGGACTATTGTAATGCCCTCTATGCAGGCGCCAGCAAAACTGTCATAAATAAAATGCAAATATTGCAGAATAATGCTCTTAGAGCAGCGGTGGACATACCCCGGAGAGCCCATATATCTAACATCAGGAAAGACCATCACTGGTTAAAAATGAGTGACATAGTTCTCCTCAAGACGCTATCCCTCACCCATAAAGGCCTGAACAATACTGCGCCCCCCTATATCTCGGCTAGACTGATTAGAAAATCCCCCACTCACCACACTAGAGCCTCTAACCACCTCCTACTTGAAATATCTAGATGTAGACTATCCAAAGCTGGTGGGGCAAGCTTCCCTGTCAGAGCGGCCCGTGCCTGGAATGCACTCCCCACCGCACTGAGAGCTAACATACCCTACACCAGATTTAGATGTAATGTGAAAAATTGGCTCTGGACTAATGATGACCTACAATTGCACTAGGCCCGGATCGTTTATCATATTTAACTACCTGATACCCAACAACATGCATTTTTTTGACCATGCATTCATAGTCTGCACATTCTGTATACCTGTTTTGCAAATGTATCAATAATATATGCACTGTATTTTCCGTATGTATCCTATGTATGTATACCTGTTTTGCAAACTCATCAATAATACATGCACTGCATTTTCCCTATGTATCCTATGTATGTAACCTAAGCTTAAGTATTTTTATAACTGCTGCGCCCGGCTACCCCTGGGTTTTGGTGCGCATTATCAAATAATAAACTAAACTAGGTGGGTTGCAAACGGGTTGAAATTACAAATATAACAAAGTGCTAAGTGAAGTCTGTTAGTTGCAGACAAAGTGTCGTAAATCCATCCAATACAAGTAAATCGAGGATGGGAGTGTGATGGATGAAGGAGTCAAAGTGATCAGATGGGGCGGTATTGTGGATCAATCCAAAATGCAGCATGAACATGTCAGACTGCGGGACTTTAAGCTGACATGACAAGTAAGCAAGGTCATGCACTGGAGAGGAGCCAGACCGGATGGAGGCTAAAACAGCAGTGAATGATGCACGTTTGGTGTATATCGGTTGTCTGCTACTGAAGGCTACGGATTGGACCAAGTATGAATAGGCGGGCAAGGTTAGAGTGGGTGGGTGTGCTGTACCTGTTTGCTGTCTGTGGGCAAACCAGAAAACAGAAAACTTGACTGCAGAGAAACGGATCAGTGAGATTAAGGTAGCAGTAGCGAAGTTGATTTGTGGTCCAGGACTGAGATTTTCCTGAGAAAGGTCTCCAGAACGGGTATCGACGCAGCTTGAGGAAACCTGTTCACTCCTTTACAGTTTAGGCTTCTCCCTGAACTTCCAGAAGTCCCATATTACACCAACACAGAAGGTCCATTTCATAGGAGCTGTCCTGGGCAACCGGGCAGGGAAGTCTTTCCCCCAAGCCCCCTCTGGAACGAGTCACCAGTGGCAGGCAGATGGTCAGGCTTTTCCAGAACCACGACAGCTTGCCAGTGACTTCCTTCCTCCGCCACTTGGGCCTCATGGCTTTCGTGCCTTCCCTCAGGGGGAAATATATCCTGGTTTTGACGGGCAACACAGTGGCCATGCATTACCTCAACAAGTAAGTAAGGGGGTGTACAGTGCCTGCCCCTATGCAAGGAAGACTTGCAGTTGTGTTTCTGCTTTTGAGAGAACAAGATCTCTGCTTCTGTATCCCACCTGACAGGAGTAGAGAACAGGCTTGCGGACGCTCTGAGCAGGCAGAGCGCATTCTCACACGGGTAGGAAGTGTGCCCAGAAGTTCTGGAGGAGATGTTCGCTCTGTGGGGTACCCAGACCCTAGATGTGTTTGCCTCAAGCGCCAACATGAAGTGCAGGCGTATTTGCTCAAGGGAATTCCTGGTGAAGGGTGCACTAGGGGACACTTTCTTGGTGCAGTGGGTCTTTGACCTCCATTACCCATTCCCGTCATCCTGTGGGTTCTCAGTAGGTTGAGGAGGTTCCAAGCCACCATGATCTTGAGCGCCCTGGACTGGGAGAGGAGAGCATGGTACTCTGAACTCCTGGAAATGCCCATCTGCCCACCTTGCCGGCTTCCTCAGAGAATGGACCTCATATCCCAGTCGGAAGGTCGGTGCTCCACCTGTACCCCAAGTATCTTGGGAGGATGAGGTATGATGGTTGGTACCTCTCAAGAGAGGTACCTGAGGTGCTGGCAGCACACAGACCTTCCACTAGGTCATTGCATGCGGGTGGACCCCATCGTATGTCCCACTACCACAGTAATGGCCTCCTCTGGCCTTCACATAGGTGCGTTTGAAGGTTACTTGGCGACTTTGTCAGTGTTCAAGAGGTCTCCGGTTCAGGGATCCTTCTTTACTATCCCAGTAATTACCCCATTTCTGAAAGGCCTTGTGAATAGGTTTCTGCCGATGCCATTTGTGGTCCCAGATTGGGACTTCAATTTGGTGCTGACTTTCCTTGTGGTGACTCTTTTCGAGCTGATGCATTCTTCTTCTTCTGTTAGACTACTCGCCCTTAACACCACTTTTCTGCTGGCACTTGCATCAGCAAAGTGTGAATGCACGCTTCAGGCTCTCTTGCAGGCCACACTTTCTGCATTTCTTCAAGGAGAAGACTTCACTTAGTCCTACCTAAATTCCTTCCAAAGGTGGTATCGGAGTTTCACGTCTCGGGGCATTTACCTACCCGTTTTCTACCCTCTGCTTCACCCTTCCAGGCATGAGTAAGGCTGCACAGGCTGGAACCAAAGAAGGAGCTCAACTAGTATGTGGCCAGGGTGGCAGACTTTAGATATGACAACTCTTTGTTGCCTTCTCACAATCCAGGAAGTGCCTGGTGGTGTCTAAGCAGATGGTTTCATGTTGGATAATTCTCTGCAATGCAGAATGCTACCAAAAAGCCACCAGGAATTGCCACCAGGTAGGCATCAGAGCATATTAAACCAGGTGTGTGGCAACCCCCCCCTGCAGTGCAAAGGGGTGTGCCAGTAGAGAATTCTGTGGGTCAGCAACTTGGTCATCGGTCCACACATTCATGAAACATTAAAAATGGAGGTGCTGCAAAAGCCTGAGGACTCCATGTTATCCGCTCACCTGTTTTAAAATTGGTTTGCTCCAACTAACAAAACGCCATAATTCTTCGGTGTCCAATGATAGTCACCTAGGAACAAGCCACCAGGTGGCAACATTTCCCCAAAAAAATGCACCCCCTTTAAAATCAAACACTTTCCTCAAATATTCTACAATGAGAGTTTATCATATAAAATTGTACCCGTCCTAGAATATTTGGGAAAAGTATTTTAGGGGTCAGGTATCATGTAATTTACTGAGTAGCCCTGTCTTCCTTTTATCGCGTGATCTCTCATCTGGGTCATAGCATGGTCAAATGCTCCAAACTGCCCAGAATGCGGCAGCTCACTGACCTATGGTGTTGAGAAATGTGATTGTCTTCCTGTAATGCCTTGAATTGAACTGGCTGCCTATCCATGGCTGGCTAGTTTTTAATAGCTGATGTCTGATCTCGGTGTCCAGAGAGTCTTGGCCTTGGAAACTTGACCGCCAACCTTGCGTCTTCCCAGATGAGTCCTGCACTTTGCAGATCTCCATCGCTTGGCGATTACTTTTGGGGATGGGAGTTTCAGTCCAGGCTCTGCAGACCTGTGATGCCACTCCCTCTCCCCCTCGGTCATCTGTCTTCTCCCCACATTGGCGGAAGAAAGGTAGTTAATATATTTCTCTTTAATTGGTTCAGCCTGTTGGTATTTTGCTTCTTATTGCACATTATTGCCTTAGAGTAGAGGGAGGGAAGTTTGCTGTATTCTCGTGTCTCAAAATCATGTTGTGGTTGGTTGCACTGTTAATTTAAAAATCAGAACTACTCAAACAACTAGTTTGCGGTGGAGTGATTGGAAACTCTCCAAAAAAACACCTGCATAAATCTTCAAATCAGAAATATCTGCCGTGCTTGGTTTGGAGTTGGTCTTGGGGCAGGGCATTAAGAACCCCCCTGTACACTCCCCTAGTGTAGCATTTTGGCTTCTTTCCGGTGTTGTAACGCTCACCTGATTCCCGTAGAGGCGCCGGTCTTGACTGGGCGTATACCGTATCTTCACAGGTGATGTGAAACACACGGCTGGCTCTTTGGGCTGGACCTCTGTGCACAGTATATCTGACACGAAGGGTAAGATGTCTGCAGATAGAAAATATGGGATTAAGGAACTGGGCTGTTGAATGTCTCTCTCTTCTTCCCTTTCTCTTCTCCTGTAGAACCCCAAGGTTAACGCTCTCACCTTAGGTAAGTGAACGCCGTGCTCTCCATCTGCCTCGGGGCAGGGTGCTGTAACCAGTTTCTTCACTGGATAAGGGGAGCAGGCCTCTTGACTTCAGAGGACTGCTGTCCGTTGTTTACTGCACGAACGGTAAGTTTCAAGTAATTCTAATGTCTTTAAAGTCTTTAGTAATGATGTTTCTTGTTTTGCAGGGTTCCGGCGATGGCGGATGACGGGCTGAAGTGAGTTGAAGATGGAGCCCGTGTGATGAATAGAAGCGCTTGGAAGCACGTAAGTAAGCGCTTGTTGCCTGCTTCACGATGCGCTCTAACTGTCTTTTTATTTTGCAGGTATAAGTTCGGAGCGGCTGCAGAGTGCCGGAATACCCACTGGGTTAGATGTGGAAAGGAGTAATGGCACGTGAGTATTAAAGTTCCCCAATGTCTTTAAACGCACCTTGTTTTGTCTTTCAGATGCGGGATGCAGCGCCGAAGGCCTCCGGAGCGTGCGAAGGGTTGGTAAGCTTTTGTCTTTCAGATGCCGGAATGCAGTGTGAAGACCTCCGGAGTGCACGAAGAGTAGGTAAGCCTTTGTCTTTCAGATGCCGGAATGCAGCGCGAGGCGTTGGTGACAGCCGATGGACCAGGTAAGTGAAGAGCTGTCACTGAAGACCGTAATGCTAACCTGTTCTTTCTTGTCTTTATAGGTGTTGCTGAAGACTGGATTCAGGATGGTAAGCCTTTTCCCTTAGGCCCAGGATCAGATGCAGAAGACACGATGAGCGTTCTGCTGCAAAGGATGCAGAATAACGCAAAGCAAGATTCATCCATCGGGTGTGGTTTAAATAGCCTCCTGTAGTGCTTAGGTGTCTCCTTCCACAGCCACGCCTAGGTAAGAAAAGAGTTCCTGCTTTCCAGAAGAGTTCCAGTGTTCTGAATCTAGGGAGTGGCTCCTGCCCCACCCAACAGGAAAAGTAGTTCCAAACAGAAGAGGATCAGAGGCTCAACTGGCAGGCAAGTAAGCAGCATGGTCTGCTGCAGGTAAGTCCACCCAAGCATTATGAGCCCAGCGCTTCCAGCGCTGGGACTGGGCATATTTATGAGCCTGGTGCCACTGGCACCAGGACTGGGTCCAAAAGGTCCAAATTGGGACTGGTTGGCACTCGGAACCTGGGTTATGGATCTGCTTCCAAGGGAGTTGGGAAAACCCTGACCTTTTGGAAGCAGAGATCATGACAGGTGTTAGCCCCTGGTTCTGCACATCCTCTTTTCATGGGAGCAGCAGTTGTCGACCCCCATCCTCCATGTCCTAAAACTCTGGATTTCTTTAGCTCCCAACTTGGCCGCAATGTCTGTTTTGGCAATCTTTAGTCCTGTAATAACAAATGTTTCATATTTGTTCAGTTCTTCCTCGTTCAATATATTTAGCAACACAGGTTTGGAGCACTAACAAGGACTCTAGTTAGGCATATGTACTGACCCAAAATACCAGAATTCTGGGACATGACCATAGTATAGAGAACAATGAACCCAATGTATCTTCGCATCTAATACATAAGGCGTTTCACCACCCGTTACATCTTGCATAAGGTGTCTGTCGAGTCATATATACTGTAAGATTTTTAGTTGAGCAAAGCAAAATCTTCTGCTTATGCTGGCATGTTTGTCAGATCTATGAGATGAGCCTCCACCCCTTCCTCTTTCTCCAAATGATTCAGATTACACGCCAGCAATCTCGTATTTTTAGAAGTGGGAAAGTGAAACTCGAAATGGCCTGATAGAGTGTGGATATGGGCTTATACAACAGACCATCTGACAACAGGTTTGCCTCAAGAGGGGAGGAGTGGAGTAGCTCCAGCTCCCCGACCACCGACCGAAGGGTTAAGCCTAACAACCCAGGGGCCCACCATGATCCTGCAAAGAATCTTGGCGTCTGGCGCTTGGCCCACATGTCTTGATGACCCAAGGTACCAGGGTTCCTTCAAGTGGTATAACATTCAAACAACATTGACTAAAACCAACTAAGCTTCCTCATCTCCCAAAAAAAATGTACAGGCCACTTCAAACCTCAGACTGTGTTACTTGTTTCACCGAGAATACAATGTTCAAGGGATAGAAGGGACAGAAGACCACAATCCCAGAAAGAAGATTACATTGTTTTTCCTATTTTTCTGCCAAGTGACCTCTGTCAAACGTAATACCTTACATTCCTGCTTTTACAACAAAACTGCTTGAACCATAGATCTTGGCTTTAAGGCGTCTGTTAATTCCTAGGCCGGTGAGAGACTGCTGATGGAGTTTGTTGTGGAAGGGTGCGTGGAAGCTCTTTAGCACAAGGCACGTTTGTGCGCTTTGTCCATGACTCTAATATGGTGTAACAAGCTTTCAATTTTCTTATGAGAAAAGTGTCATTTCATTTTCTTCTGTTTGTAGAGGTTGGTCTGATGAAGGGCATTCTGCCCTAAAATTTTATTGATACCCAAGCTTTGCAAAGTGCATTATGGGCATTCAAGTTGGGTTGGAAAATGTCTAAAATGCCTTCTGAAAGGATTATGCTGCATTCATTCCCATTTACTGTGTGAAGAACGCTGTCCTTGGAAGGGGCCTTTTTGTGAAGATGGGTGTGCATCCACATATGCTTTCTGTCACTCTATTCATGATACTGTTAAGGACACCAACCAGAGCGTGGGGTGAGCCACCCAACTCTAGTTCCCACCATTTCTCCCAACCTCACAAGGGCAAGCTATAACAGGGCTCTGCAAACGGTGGCTTTTCAGATATTAGTTCTACGATTCTCCACGATCCCTCACCTTTAACGATGTTCGGTGGGGCTCATGGCACTGGTAGTCTAATGCATCTTAAGACCCAAAGGTTGCAGATCCTAGGGCTCTAACCAGTCACCAAAGCTGGCTTGCCTTTCGTAGTATGTAAAGATTGCTACCAGGGATTATTTGTGTGTCCCCTACCTTCACGTTCTCGATAGATGGGTGTTGTTAGGTTTCAAACTGTTTAGCTATAATCCCAATGATGTGCTTCCTTTTTCCAGTCTTCCATGTTAGGCTCTGGAACGCTTGTATGTTCGGTGGGTAGGAGGCAGTGGGGCGAATTGTTGGTTGCTACTTTTTCCGAACAACATTGTTTAGAGACAGTCGCTGGGGAGGTTTGCATACGGATGGTTTAAGAGCATAATTAAGACTTGCTTCTTCTTTGTTTTGGAAATCAAGATAACTAATCAGAAACAAGACTAAAATGCCATTACCAGCCCTCAAATTCTATGCATTTATGACATTGTGACTCCTAATGTAAATTTGAAAATTTCCCAGTCGCCTCTGCTCCTCCTCTACATTATGACTGTATTGATCCTGCGGTCCGGTCCTATTTTTGTCGCTACAGGGGGTGATGGTATGTGGGTTGTTGAGTGCTTCGTGGTTACCAATTAACGTGCCTTTTTTGTTCCATCCCTGCAGATAAAGGTCATGCACAAGCAGCTTCTCCTCTTCCACAATGCCATCTCTGCGTACTTTGCAGGGAACCAGCAGCAGCTGGAGCAGACCCTCAAGCAATTCAACATTAAGCTTAAAACTCCTGGCACTGACAAGCCATCCTGGCTGGAGGAGCAGTGAGGACTGAGGCCAGGAGAAAAGCAGCAGGGTACCAGCCAGACGGGGGCCAGTGGGGAACCCAACAGGTTCAGCAAGATGCTGAGATCCAGCCCAAGGATCTAATTTATGTCTGCATGTGCAATCGCAGGTGTATGAGTATGTGTGATCACGTGCGTGCGTGTGTGTGTGTGTGTGTGGGTATGTATGTGTGTGAGAGATACTGATTTATGTGTAAGTATTTAGGTATTCATTTGCCTGAATTACTACATATGATGTTAGGTGGATGTATGTATATATGGATATATATGTGCCTCTGTCTATGTCAGAATGTATTCTGAGACGCGCATAAAAACGTATAGCAATGCATTTGCGCGTGCATTTCAGTAAGATGTGCAGGCACTGGCGTATGTGTGGAGTGTATCGAAGCAAATGTCTCAGCATGGCAGTGTGGATGAGTGTTCATGCTGTGTGTTTATCTAAAGAGAGCAAGGCTTTGTGTGCAGAGAGGTCAAATGTAAAAATGTGTTAGCAGGAGAACTTGGTGCATTGTTGGCGATCAAGTCTTTGCGAGTGTGTACGCACGTGTGGTTGGATAATGTTGTGAATGCAGTGTTGTCTTATAGAAGAGAGAGGATCTTGAGTCTGAATTCAATGTATGATTTAATAGCAAGAATACAAATATTAGGTTATAATATTTTTAAGTTCTTTCTAAATTTCATGAATCAGATCTGGGAAACATGAGATGTCTCCTGGGCTCCGAGGTGGGACTCTTCCCCTCAGACTCTATATTTCCTTCAGAGGAGGGGAGGGGGGCACCCCTGCATCCAGCAGCTGGCTGGTGCTCCGCATGGCTTGGGCAGGGGAAATGTGCAATGCCTAGCTCCGACTGTTAGGTTCATGTAGTGACTGGATACCAATATAGGTGCTTTTACCCAAGTCCAGACCGTGTTTGGAAGTGGTATGGTTCTGTTGAAATGACCGTCTCCTGAAACAGGATCATTGTGCCAGGTGTCTTACTTCAATGCTTCACGTTTAAGTGTATATTATGACACCAGGTGGTGTGATAACACTAAGAGGTATACAGCATTTTGGAGGTCAATAGCAACGTTCTGTTCGGCATTACTCTTACACCCAGAGCTGATGTGACTGGGGCTGAGGTGGTACGATGACGATGCACGGTACATACAGGCCTATGGATGTAAATGATGGTGTTACATTGAGCATTACTTGTTCATTGAGGACTGATGTGACTGTAGGTGGAACTATGACAATACGCGGTACATCCAGCCCTATGCATGTTAATGATGGTGTTACACTGAGCATTACTCCTACATTGAGGACTGATGTGACTGTAGGTGGAACTATGACAATACACGGTACATAAAGGCTTATGGATGTAAATGATGGTGTTACACTCGGCATTACTCCTACATTGAGGACTGCTGTGACTGTAGGTGGAACTATGACAATATGCGGCACATACAGGCCTATGGATGTAAATGGTGGTGTTTCACTCGGCATTACTTGTTCATTGAGGACTGATGTGACTGTAGGTCGGACTATGACAATACGCGGCACATACAGGCTTATGGACGTAAATGATGGTGTTACATTCGGCATTACTTGTTCATTGAGGACTGTAGGTGGTATGACGATGACAAGAAGTACCCACACCCGCCTTGAACTAATTGACAAAGTTGCTCTCGAGCTGCTTTGACAGTAGGCAGTATGATGTCATGAAAGGTACATGCACCACCCTATATGATGTAAATGACTGCAATTGGTTTCGCATTACTCAAGCACTTGGAGCCAAGATGATTTACATGATATGTTTGTCTGGCATAGATGTGGTGGAGGGTGAAAGACCCCCAAGTTGTGCTGCATCCCCGCCTTGCAAGGTAGCAATAGGTAGTGGGGCGGCTGCAGGAGTTACCCTAACACTAGACAATGTCAGCAGAAGACACATGTGACACCTACCACTTCCTTTACTGACATGTCAGCAAAAGGTGTGATGTGTAATACCATTTGGTGACCCAAAGCAGTAATGGTCTATGGTGCTTTGCTGGAGACTAGCAGCTGTATGGGAGGTGAATCTGTCTGTATACAATAACTGCCCTCACCCACCCATACGATTATTCAATTGATTTGCCGCATGACCAATAACTGCCTCCAGAAACCCATACGGTTATGCAGTACCTGTTTGCTCCAAGACTAGGTTTCCAGATGCATCATACACCCTCGGCTGCAATCACAGAGCTCACCCGGCCCAGTGCATGAAAGTGATTGATTGGCTTGAAGAAGAAAAGTATGAATTTGGGAATGTTTTTCCCTACTTTTCTTAGGAAACTGAGGTTTTGAGGTCCATTTATGTTTCCCAGTATGTAAGTGTATTATCAAGAACCTACATGGGGCAGCATACATTCTTATATATTTATTTTGGCTGGGATGGGCAATGTTTAGAGTCTGCTGCTAGTTTGCAGATGGCAAAGCAGCAGATTGTGATTAAGTGTTCTAGGACATTTCTGTTTTTTAATCAATGTATATTCTGATCGAAGCAATACTTTTTAACTGGAGTGTTTATGGCATACTGGCATGGGTGCATTCCAGTAGATTTTCAGGATGTCTTCCTGTAAAAGGTACTTCTCTACAGACAACCCTTTTTTTACGCAAATGCAAAGGTACATAAGGAGCAACCTCTCGAGCAGATTTTAGAGCCCTCCCTCACTCAGTCTTGGAAGCACTTTGTTTCTCCCATCCCCGGTTCTTTGCTCAATGAGCAGTTTTGCTGTCGAAACCGACACGCCTCATGGTACTCTTTCTTGAAGAACTGATCTGCTCTCATCAACCCTTTCCTGTCTTTTACCGTTTGGTGAGAGAGCATCCCATTCTGCCTTTCACTGTCACCAATTCCACTGGCATTCCCTGTGCCCTACCAAACCACCCAAGGTGGCTGTTGGGCCCCTATTGGATGCTTAAGCTTGGCGAGCTTCGGGATTTGAGAGTGCCAAAAGATAGGCACGCTTGTCCATCCTTGTGGGCTCAGCAGGGATAGTGAACAGTTACATGGTCTAAAAGCATAGTTGAAAATGCAGCTGCACGCACAATGTACCCCCGTTGTGGTGATACAATTAGCAGAGAATGTAGTGTACTTGACACCGGTAGGACAGTGGAATTATCAGGCTGATGCTTACTGGAAGTACTGAGTTATCAGAGTTGTGACCATGGCTGATGCCTTTGGAAGTCGTTTTTCCAAATGATTTTAGTATAGTGTGCCGGGACTAGAGATCTCGGTTCTGAAAATGAACTTGTAATCTGTGCTCGCCACCTACCAAAGGGTATTTTCATTTTCTGATGAGCTGGTATTTGAAAATGTTCAAGTGTCCCATTCTCCACTTGTTGAGACGTGTCTCCCTTTTTATCTCTACCTCGATATCGCTGGCTTTGCTGGAGCCATGGCTTTAAGATGCCATGACTTGGGAGAACTCGTAATACCATGAAACAGAAGCACTCTAGCCTCTCAAGCCTAGGGAGCGTTCCTGTCCTCTGGCCGAAGCCTTGGATGCATACAATGGTGGGGTAGGATGATCTGGACCACAATTGAGGTGCATTTGCACGGCTGTGTGGAGGGCTCTGCTGGAATGCACATGGAGGCCTCAGACAGGGCTTTGTTTTCATGAATAGAATGTAGCTCACTATTGCAGTATGGGGGTCAACCATGTCTGAATGAAGTACATTGGGCAACGGTGTGCAAGATGAATTCTGAATAATCAATGGATCCAACAATGCATTGACACAGCCAAGGACTGCCCCTGTAAATATCAGGGTATTCTACAATCCAGCACGGTAGAGCAGTGTGGGGGTTTCAGTTCAGGGGTGGACCTGCGGCAGGCCCACAATTGTTACTGAAAGATAATGGTGGGGTTGCAGGTCAGGATTGCTGTGCATCGCTGAAGATGCTACTTGTCAAATATGATGTGCTGTCAAAACTGTGTGTGGTTACAAGTCGAAAATGACCTTGGAAACTACATGAAAACGTCAGTGAGTTATGTATGTTTGGCTTTTGACCATGGTTGGTGCTTCCATTGATATCAACAGAGTTGCATTGTCAAGACCCTGCACAACACTAAGGTATGGGGCGCAGTGCAAGCAAACTCTCCTTCCGTTTGGCCAATGGAAGCTACAGAATGAACACTCCAAAAATAGAACAGGAAAAACTCTAATCACAGTGCGGAAGATGGAACTGGTAGAAGGACACTTCTTGGTTTTAATAGTTTGAGCAGATGTTTGACAAGGGCATAATTTGGCCATCGTATGCCCTTTTGAAGCCTAGCCCGCTCACACAGTTCTTCCGCTTTTGTGCGCGTATGCATGCGTGTGTGTGTGTATGAACGTATGTGTTCTGTGTGTGTACTGCCATCTAGATGGGAGAAACCAAATCGTTATGTTTGTATTGGTAAATTCATGGAACTGTATAACTGTTTAAAAGGAAAAAATCCCAAACATTTCTGTAAAATAAAACATGACATTGTAAAAAGCAAATTCAAATGTGTAATAAAGAATAAACTCTCATGTAAAGAAACCTTTAATACATGGACTTGAAGGTGCGTGTGTTGTTACTTAGTACAAATCGCCACATGAATAAACATGGTAAACTATTGTTCCCTGGACCGACATTTCCCGATGAAGGTTTGCTACTGGTTACAAAGCGTGGTGCGCGACACCAGGTGGAAATGTGACATGTTTCTGGTAGCATTGTATCCTATTTCAAGGCGTTTGGAGCTAATCTCAAGCCTGTCGAAACATAGTTTATTATTGCTCCTCTAAACTTTCACAGAGACACTCTTTTTGATTTCAGATATGCTTAGAACTTACCAGCAGTCCCGATCTGTGGACCACCTTTATGGACCCGCACACACCGAAGCTTTCACATACTCTTTATACAGCAGTCCCGATTTGTGGACTATCTTCATGGACCCGCACATACTGAAGCTTTTACATTCTCTTTATCCAGCAGTCCCGATCTGTGGACCATGAACTGGATAGTCCCAGCCCCTTTGAGTACCAATTACCCTGGAGATGGATGGGGATGCAGATTTTTATTCATATATCAATAATCAAAACTACTGAGGTAGTTGGCAAAAGGAAGGCTGTTTTAATATCAATGATCTAAAACAGGTAGCATAACGAACATCAACAAACTCGTTCGATCCTTTTACTCAAACATTCTTATTAAAAACTGAGTTCTTATAAGGAAAACTCGTCATCAATGACGTTAACCTACGTATGTACTAACGTCATCATACGTGGCAAACTACAAAAACCTATGAGTATGGGTGATAGGCTCTGAGTGAACATCGAAGTATACGATCCATACTAGTCTAGAAAAGTCTGAATATTTGATAAGCTACTTAACATCAGGTGGGGCAACTAAGCACTCCCCTAAAAATGACCACTATGAATGTCACTGAATACACAACGTCCCATTGGTTTAAACAACTATAGAACCCATAATTACACAGTCCTCTACAATTGGTTGGCACTCTAACCTTCGTCCTTATTTTTCCATCTACGTCTAGCAGCATGCAAGCTGGCCTTAGCTATTGCTTCCCACCAATTAGCATATCAATCCATCATCACCTCAGTGGTCTGCTGTCAATTAGGCTTTGAAGATCAGCCTTGAGCTTGCTCTTAGCTCTGAGAAATTTAGGGAGTGAGAAGCACGGTCTGACCTTGTGCGTAGGTGTGAACATTTCGTTCGTCCAACTTCATACTTCCATGTGACTAGAGACAATGGATTCGAGCCTTTTGGTGCATGTAATACTATTTTTTAATAGACCTCTGACGTCGTCCTTGTTATGTTCATACATTATGAACAGGAGTTTTGTTCTTTCACACGATTTTGTATCCAATGTTAGTTCACTCCAGTTTGATAAGACCATGGCTGCTTGGCTCACCCAGCTTTGTCTGCTGAGATTCACTTTGTAATTCAATTTGCTTTTTAACTGCGACACACGAAAAATGAGACCTTCTTGCTACTGTCCAGCATTGCTATAATGCGTAGTGGAAACATCCATCCTTCACTTGTCCATATGCATATATATATATATATGTATATATATATGTTGGCGCTTGCCGCAATCTATTCACTATAAAGCCAGCCTTAAGATTACTTTGACTGCTTGTGTTTCTTTTGCATCTGTACACGTGTAAAATGACTCAGTCTTTATCTGTTTCTGTGCCAAAAGCTTCTTCACAATGATCCCAAGAAGTCAGTTATCCTTGATACTTTCTTGATGCCTTACATAATATCTGCATTCTCTGGTTTCTACATCTCTTCTGGGTACGTCATAGCAGCTCTGCATGACGTATACTGGCAATGGTTAGTGACGTTACCATTCGTCCTTGCCGTTAATTGGCTCTGCTTCTTCAGGGATTTCATTCAAATGGTCATTATATGTTCTTGTATGTAGGTATGGTTTTCTCAATGGGTACCTTGCCTCCCAGATTCTCTTAGGTATTGGTACTTTCACTGGTACTGCACAGAGTCCATACTCTGCCCTTTGTTGATTCAACTGTTCTGTATATGTCACATACTCCGGTTTCCAACATACAGGTAAAAGGGGCGGAACGGTTGAGGTAGGGGTACTTGGCTCCTCCTCTACACTCCCCTCCTCTGGGCGATTTATCGACCACTCTCCCATCATCCTTCGCATCTAGGTATCGCCTTCTGAAGAAATGCTTCTTTGCGATCCATATCTTTGACTCCCTTCAAGCATCCAGCTGATTTAACATGCTCATCTTTGTTCCATGTCACAAGACTACATTGTCCACTTGGACTGCAATAGATCCATCTTCCCACATACTTCTTGTGATTCTTTGGATACAAGAACTTCGTCCCCTCAGGTGCATGGATACTGGCCTTCACAAAGTCTCTGATTTCCTCATCTGTCAAGTCTTTAGCTTTCCATCCTGATTCAACATTGATCATGATCTTCATCCCTATGACTTTCTTTGCTGTCTTCTTGCATTGTGAGATTATTATCTTGATCACACAAAATCCAAGCAACACCAACACGATCAAGGCTCCAAGAAACTTGAGCATGTCTGCCATCCATTATGGAATCCAAGATAAGAGTGATCCAAACCAGCTGTCATCAGCAATGTCTTCTACATCGTCTTATCATCTGACCATGGAGTTTCATCAGCATGTCTATGGCCTCTGTCAAGGTGTCATTCTCGTCATGAGATGGTATGAATGTGCAACATAAGTCTCCGATTATTGCACAAACACCTCCATCCATTTCTGTAATCATGTCCAAAAACACATCTGATCTGAAGAGTCATCTGTGGCTCTCATCTCTTCTCTGATAGCATTGAATCCCTTTATAGTTGTGTTAATTGTCGGCAACAATTCCCATCTGGTGATTTGAAGCCATTTTGTATTTGCTCCAACCTGGATTCTTGGCATGAAGATCAAGGTGAACACTGACGAGGTCTGGCTGAACAGCCTGTGTTCGTAAGGAATAGAGTCAAAAGCTTCGATTGATTTGGCTGAGAAATAGTTCTCTCTCTTTATCCTCTTTATTAGTTCCACAAATCTCTTCTTCCTCAGGTGAGCATATGCTTTTGGAAAACTGTCGAAGCTCAGATCACTCTTTGGAATCACCAATGCTGGAACATGGACATTTACCAATGTGCATATCGCTCCCCAATCCTTGGGTAACTTCATGTATGCCTTGGATCCACAAGCCCAATAATGATCCATGATCACTGCTGTCCCAATTTTCATTCCTGGCGCTTCGAATATTCTCCCACCATTCTGGTTCTCTCCAACATTTCTTGTGCCATTGTTTCTGAAACACAGCTTTGCACTCTCCAAAGGCACTATCTGCAAGGGTCCTCCTCTTTCTTTGACCCATGTCAGTAGCTTATCAAGGATCGACCATAGAAGCCTACACAACATCTGTGCATTCTCATTAGTTGGTTGGTAGTGACCCGTTTTCACCCATTCTCTGCAGATCACTACACCTTCTTCCCAGCCATCTGGCGATAGCACAGTTCCCCAAATCTGCATCTCCTCATTACTTCACATACTCCCCATCTGGGAAATACTTCCTGCACTAAGAATTTGGCTGCACAGGTAGTCTGGGTGTGTACACAGACCAGCCGCAATCCATCCCGAGAAAGGACAAACTACAGCAATCGTATCTATAGCCATTGCATACTTGCAGCATGTCGACATAGTCGATATGCAAATGCTAAAAGGGGCCAGTAGGTCTCGGAATTAGTCCCCTAACTGTGCGCAGTGTATGCCCAGCCATATATTTTTGACACACAATGCAGTTTGCTACATAAAATGCAACATGCTCTAACAAATATGGTACAAACTAATCCTCTGCAATAGTTGCAGTGAGATTCTCTCTAGTTGTATGCGCAGGGTAGTGTAGCTATTCCAGCACCACCCTTAATAAGGCTCTAGGCATTACCGGTTTACCAGTGCTGTCTTGTCGCCACAATGCTTCAGAGCGGTTTAAAGAACACCCTCTTCATGTCCACAAATCCTTTTCATCTTGAGGTGCTTGTTACGCTCACCTGGCTCCCACAGAGGCGTCGATCTGGACTGGACAGCTGCATTCTCCACCAATGTGATGCGTAGGGCCGAGATGATGGACTGGCCCACCTAGCTTCGTTTGCTTGGCCCGTGGGAATATTCTTCTGCAAGTGGAGAAAGGGAATTAACCACCCGTGGAGTTGAGCGTAAATCCCCCCCACCCCGCTGTTCTCCCCACTGATCACCTTGGATGTTCCCTCTTATAGTCTCACCTGATGATTTGAAAAGATGAGCTCTCCATCCTGCATTGAGCGCAGTGGCGCGTAGATAACCAGTTGCTTCACTGGCTCGAAGGAATTGGTGAGTTCCATGACAATATTGACTGCGATATTCCCAGCAAGATGCCATAAGTATGTAGTTCGTAAGAGTTCCAATGCCTGACTTTCACTCTTGTCCGATTCCTTGCAGGTTGCAGCTTGACCCTACTGAAGAGTTCCTCGTGGCAACCGGTAATGTTCTGGTAAGGATTTGTATTATCCAACACAGTTCGATAAAATAATGTCCATATGTAACCTCTTGCTTTCTCCCTTATTCAGGCGCTTAGAGAAAGTATGAAGTCTCGGTGAATAATGCCTCCGGCGGTAAAATCAGTTAAGTATTTTGTGGTGAGGAGGGTTCCCCTTGTTAGTCCCTTGTTTCACCTTGCTGTCCTTTTGTTTCCCCTTCCCCTTCCCAGGGGTTCGGCTAGGATGCAGTGGAAGCTGCGCCGACCCGTGAAGAAGAATAGTACCCCCGGTGGTAAAATCGGGTAAGTCTATGGGGGGTATTCCTCTGTGTATTCCCTTGGCTCACCTTGCTGTTCTTGTCTTCTCCTTAGGTGCCGGAGTGCGGTGGTAACATGCAGGAGGATGCGGTGAAATGTGAAGATGCTGCGAAGGCCGGTGAGTTCTGCGCGGCGCTGCAGCAGGCGAGGCGACGCGCATAAAATAACTTCTTTCTTCCAGCTCGAAGGCGCGATGGATCGGGAATTTCAGGTAAGGATCAAAGGTATTGCTCTTGTTCTAACCTTTTCTCCTTCTTTATCCCTTTTTCTAGGAGCTCCAAACTCGAGGCGGATGTGGCAGAAGACTGCATGCAAACTTGCAGGCAGGGTGAGCGTTACGCTGATGGATGCAGAATAACCCGAAGCGTGTGCTGCTCTTCGGGCATGGTTTAAATAGCCTCCAAAGTAGTCCCAGGTAAGTATTCCTCCCCAGCCCCACCCGAGTAAAAAAAATAGTCCCTAGGTAAAATAGTCCCTTCCAAGCCTTGTTTGGCTTGGAGCTCTTGCAGCATGGTCTGCATCAGGTAAGTTTGCAGCATGGTCTGCATCAAGTAAGTTTTAATCTATGAGCCTGGCGCCTATGGCGCCAGGACTGACCTTCCATATGAGCCTGGCACCACAGGCGCCAGGACTGCACCCAAATAGCCCCTAGCGGGGTTGTTGGGCTTGCTTGGGGTAACTTGATGCCTGCTTCCGGGGTTGCTGGACTTGGTCTGGGTCCCCGGGGGTAGGCATCATGACAGCGCTTCCCTCTGAAATTCCATCAACTGCGTTCTAGACAAATCACTATATCTTTCAGACACGTTCATCATTACAACCATTTTCTCATTTACATCAGATGTTTCAAAGGTCATTTCATTTTCTGAACATGCAGCTTCATCGTCTGCGCATGGTTTCCATGCACTTGGTTGCGCATTTAACAACTGCAGTGGCTACTGGGAGTTACAGCACCTTAATAAGCCTGTCCAATAAGGCGGCGTGCTGCACTGGTGTGCCATCCGTATGGAGGTAGCCCCTCCTTTTCCAATGTGCTAACCCTGCGTGCACCGTTGATGTCACATAGGCGGAGTCGCTGTACACTGTTACTTCCTGGTCTGCATGTTTCTCGAGCGTGACCATCAGCGCCACTAGCTCTGCAGCCTGTGCTGCATAATGAGTCGTACACTTACCAATGTTTGGAACTCCCCATTGGCTGTGTGTTTTACCACAGCGGCACCTCTGTATCTCTCTGTCCATCATTTTGATCGATTCTTGACGACCCGTCAGTAAAAACAATTTCTCCACCTGTCAAGGGATTTTCTTTTATCCTAGGAATTTCATCATAAAACTTCATAATTTGCACATGCTCATCTTCTGCCAGTGGTTCAGCTACAAACGTGGCATTTACTATTCTGCATCAAACTATTTTGATCGCTGGATTTGATATGATTACCTCATAGACAGAAGCCCTTTGAGAAGTCAACGTGCCTTTGGGTTTCTCTAGAATGGATAATAGTGCGTACTCAACAAACGTCACAGAGCATCCCATCACTATGCTTGCAGCTTTCTCTATGGTGAACGCGGCAGCTGCCAGCGATTGTTCGCATGGAAAGTGACCTCTCATTACTGGGTCTAAAATCCCACTGTATATGCAATGGGCTTGTACCCAATGTGGTTCTCTGCGTAAGAACTTCTGTCATAACAGTGCCATCTGTTTGCAAGAATAAAAAGTACTCCTCAGCATAATTAGGAATCCCTAAAACTGGAGCTGTGCAAATCGCTTTTTTCAATTCGTCAAACCCTTCTTCCATTTCCTCAGTCCACACGATTATTTCCTGCGTTGCCTGTGCTTTCTTCAAAGCCTGTAATAAAGGCCTTCTATATAAACTGTAGTCAAAGACCCATGCTCTGACATAATTACACAATCCCAGAAATCTCTTCATGTGTTTTGTCTTATGTGGTTTTGTGGTCTTCAAAATAGCCTCAACACTCTCAGGGGTATCCTTCTTTCCTTCATGTGAAATCAATTAGCCTATATATAACACTTCTTGTGGACAATACAGTAACTTCTCTTTGTCAACCTTATATCCTTTGTTAACAAGTGTAATCATTAGCTGAACAGAATCGCGTCTGCATTCTTCCTCTGAAGTGCTGCGTACTAAAATGTCATCTATGTATTGCAACACAACACTTCCTAAATTGATATTGCTCAAGTCCATCTGCAGGACTCTATTGAAAATCGATGGATACTCACAATACCCTTGAGGCAATCTCGTGCTTTTTAACTTAGTCTGTCTGAATGTGAATAACGTCAGATCCTGAAAATCTTTGTGCAATGGGATTGAGAAAAGCTCATTTTTTAAATCGATCACAGTGAAATATCGTGCTTCAACAGGTATATTACATGAGATTGCAGCCGGATTAGGAACTAGAGGGAACCCATCCTCTACAATCTGGTTTATCGGCCTTAGATTTTGAATTCATCTCCAAGACCCCCTCCCCCTTAGATTTCTTGATAGGGTACACTGCGGTATTACACTGTGACTCTGACATCACTAAAATACCCTGATCCATCATGGCGGAAATCGTCTTAAAAATACCTTCATCTGCCTCTCGAGACATGGGATACTGTTGTGCTTGAGGTAAAATTGCTCCTGGTTTCAATTTAATCTTCACCTCTCCAACCCCCTTCAACAGGCCTACGTCATAGGGTCCTGTGGTCTATTATGAAACTGGCACGTTTGCCATGTCTTCATCAAAATACTCCGGACGTTTTTTTGCTAGCATCATTTTTCTGAGGAGCCTCTCGTTTGATTGCTCTCACCCAATAAGTAATACTCATATCAAATATCACTTTGTCATCAGATGGATGATCTCCAAATATGTCATCATCAGTGACGTCAGTCAATCTGTAACCATCCCCGATAGCAATAACTGCACACCATCATCTGCCTCTATCATCGTTTCCATCAAGCAAAGCCATTTCATCTCACACTATGGCTGATGGCATCTCTAAGGGAAAAAGATGTCCCTCTTCTTCACGCATAAGTGTTTTTGGTCTAAACAGAAATTCATCAGGTATTCTCATTGTTCTGCCTACTAGGCTAGGTAACCGTGTCAATAGACTGCGTACTCCATAATGAAAAACCTCTGCTTCTAAAGGTATTGCGATCTGTCCTGAAAATGCCATAATAAATTCGCTCACGTTTAAATAATGCATTCCTGGTGTTGAACACACTGTCTTCGGAAAATTCGGAATGTAAACAAGCAGATCATCTCCGTCCTGCATCTTTTTTTGTCACAATAGCTCCCATAGTGGACGTGTTTGGATACAGTGCTCGAAGCGCTTTCCAGACTGCTGCCCTGCAATTATTGAATGGTGCTCGATTGTGAGCAGTGTTAATTGTAGTAAACACCAGCATATCCCACCCTTGTCGCACGTCATCAGCTCTCTCACCAAGTATGGTTTTTAGGAGACCCTTAATGTCCCCTATAGCTAACGTGTTTCCTCCCGTCATTTATTCAAACTCATGTATCCACTTCCCAGTGCCAGAAGTTAAACTCCGGAGTTTACACCTTAGGTTATCCTTATCCATCTGGGGCCACGGTATATACTGTGGTCTGGCCCCTCCTTTTTCCAATAAGGGAAACTGCGAAGCCCCAAACTCATTCTCATCTCATCATTTGTCTCTCCACCACAGGGACAATATTCCCACATCGCCTTCTCCCTGGTAGCGATCTTAATCTGCTCACATAAGGCGGCAACTCCCCCCTCTCACCATGGAGTTGCCCTTTAGGTCGATCTGACTGACTGTGCCAATGGTTCTGACACCCTAGATAGAGGTGCATTTAAATCTGACCATCTGACTTCTTTCTCCATTGAAAAACATCTCTCCGGACCACATACGTTCCCTCTCTCTTCCCCATGGAAGGTATCTCTGTCTTCGTCTGACATCTCTTCTGCCCAACTTGTGCAACTTCTCTCCTCCTCATCTCGGTTCAGAGTAAGTCTGTCTAAAGACTGCTCCTTATGCTTCGTGCTACATGAGGCTCCCTCAGTGTCATACAACTGAGTGCTCTCAATTCGATAATGTTTTCCCTTCTCCTTTGATTCTTTCTGAGTTCTCATCTCATGATATATTTTATCGATCGCTTCTCCAATGCTCCTAGAGTCAAACTCGTCCTCTAGATTTACTCTAGATGGGCCCGGTAATGACTCGTATTCTGGGAAGAACTCCTCTGTGTCCTCCCATACTACATCTGGTTCAGGATACCTTATCTTGTTTTCCAGGTGATCGGGATTGGGTGCTCTCTGCCTTCTTTTACGTTCCATATCCTCATCAAATTCTCTTCGTTTCCTGTCATGATCACATCCCAGATTCATAGTCCCGAGTCAATAATCCAGGTCAGGAGGGATTCATTACATAGATCAGTATATCTGAGGTGGGTGTTGGCTTGGCACACCTAGCATGCACACAATACACAGCAGTGAATAATCATTTACTCCCGTAGGAATGCTGTAGCTTCCCAATACCCAAAAGATGGCTGCCTCAGTGGTCAGAGACAATGCAGCAGCAGTAATCTAGACATTGAACATTGTGGACTACTTAAGCCCCGCCTCTGCTGTAACGTGCGCTTCGTGTTTGAACCGCTGACAGCGGTGTAAAGCTACCGGCGCCTCAGCTCACAGAACCTGTGAAAACCAAAGAAAAGAAATATCAATCATTTGAAGAATCTACAGAATATCTATCGACCGCAGACAAGAGTTATCTGACCGCAGTTTTTCCTTTGTCGCAGCGTTCCAAGAATTTTCTTTCGTCACAGTTCCTCTTCAGTCAGCAGCCTTCGCTCTTAACTGCGTCATCTTCCGAGGGTTATCTCCGTATTCCGAAGTCCTGCAAACAAAGGTACATAATTAGAGCATGAACATTACCAGTAAAGAGAAAAGATAATTTCTAAAGCATATGTACCTGAAGCTCCACAGAGTTGATTTTCCTCACAGTTTTTAACCATGCTTTGAAGTCAAAGGTCTGTCAAGATGAACTTACGCTAGTTAGTGCTCTCTCTTTATGATTATATGCACAACCATTCTTCAGGCAAAATTCATTTCTGTGCTACTGTAACCTCTTCATTACTGTGCGCTTCATTCTGGAAGTAAGCGCTCCAATTCTCATTGTTAAAAGGTGTTAAAATTATTTTCCTTATATTACGAACTCTTCAGTTGAAGTCTTCTTTCTTCAAGAATTTCCCCAAGAAAGAAGAAATATTTAGTTAGCACAAGAGATCTCTCCAACATAGAAAGAATGTTCATTTTTAACAGAAAAAACTAAATAACAGCTTGCTAAATGAACTTTTAAAGAACATTTACCTCAGAGTCTTCCGGCGTCTACGCCATCCAGACTGCACAGCCATTTTTATCTAAGCACTTCTGTATGATAGCAGGATGGAGAGCTACCAACACAGGTGAGGATATTTTGGGTCTCAGTTTTAGGGTGAAGATAGACATAGAATCCTTACAATCATAATATCCATTCATTTTATAGCAGCTCCTTTCTTTTATTTCTTTCCTGACAGAAAAGGAATTTTCAAAGCTCCCGTTAGCAGACCAAAAGGGGGTTAGAAGCCATTACGCTTCTGTGGAGTTCAGGTAAGCGTTACAGAACGCAAAACCGTCCTTAAAAATACTCTGCCCGAACGTAATGGAAACCCCAGGTATAGACAATTTGTCCCAGCTCTTGGGGGAATTACGGGCAGAAGTTCATGCAGTATGGTCAGAGACAAATTCCTTGAGGAGGGAATTAGTGGTTAATAGGGAACGCACAGATCAATTAGATTGCCAATTGTTACATTCCCAGGCAGGACAGATGCCACTTCCCGGTAATCTTCCACCAACTCAAGATTACCCTTCAAGTCCTCCTCTTCATGTGATTTTACCAGGAAATATTCCATTACCCCCTCCAGAACGATTTATGGGGGATCCAAAGCGCTTTGCAGTTTTTATGAATCAATGTAACTTGTATTTCTTATGTAGACCCAGGGTCTTTCCCTCAGATCAGTCAAAGGTGGCATTTGTGTTATCCTATTTGGGGGGACATGCTGCTGATTGGTCCATTCCATTGGTCAAACTGAGAGAACAAATCAGACCTTAGAACAATACCTCTGATGCCTCCTCCACCAAACAGATCACTCTTGGGTGGATGTGCTTTGGGTAGCAGAGTATGCCTACAACAACTCCAAACATACTTCTACAGGACATACTCCCTTTTACGTCCTAAATGGTTGCCATCCACCATATCTTTTAGAGATGGCAGCGGTGCAGAGTCTTCACGAGAACATTTCTCAAGTACAGAAGGAAGTCCTAGAACATTTAACTGTTGCAAAAAAGAGTAAAAAGAAATTAGCTGGCAAACTCCGGAGAAAACCTCCAGATTACCAAGTGGGAGACGAGGTATGGTTAGCCTCCAAATACATTGCTCTTAAGGGGCCACGCAAATTTCAACCCAGATTTCTGGGCCCATTTTCAGTGGAAACTCATCAACCCTGTAGCATAAAGATTAAAACTACCATCTACCCTGCAAATTCATCCTGTATTTCACGTTTCCTTATTAAAACCAATGACCCCAGGAATCAGATTACAAAAGTCCCCTAAACCCATGATTGTAGATGGAAAACCCAAATTCTTAATGAAAGAAATTTTAGATTTTAAGATTGTCAGAAGGAAACTGTTTTACTTAGTGGATTGGCATGGGTTGGTCCACAGGACTGAACTTGGGAACCCAGCTCTAATATTCATGCCCCTCAATTACTCCAAAAATGTCATCAAAATCACCCAACCAAGCCAGGGCCGTAGGGTCTATCCCTAGGAGGGGCCTTGGGTGGGGGGGGGGGGTTTGTGGGTTGAACTCTCATGATCACATCCCAGATTCAAGGTCACGAGTCAAGAATCTAGGTCAGGAGGGATTCATTACAGAGATCAGTAGGTCTGAGGTGGGTGTTAGCTTGGCACACCTGGCATGCACACAATAAACAGCAATGAATAATCATAGACTCCCATAGGAATGCTATAGTTTCCCATTACCCAGAAAATGGCTGCCCAGGTGGTCCGAGACAAAGCAGCAGCAGTAATCTAGACATTGAACATTGTGGACTACTTAAGCCCTGCCTCTGCTGTAATGCGCGCTTCGCGTTTGATCCGCTGACAGCGGTGTAACGCTACCACCGCCTCAACTCACAGAACCTGTTAAAACCAAAGAAAAGAAATATCAATAGTTTGAAGAATCTACATAATATCTATCACCCGCAGACAAGAGTTACCTGACCGCAGTTTTTCCTTCGTTGCAGCTTGCCTGTTAAAGAATTTCCTTTTGTCACAGTTCCTCTTCATTCAGCAGCCTTCGCTCGTTACTGCGTCATCTTCTGAGGGTGAGCTCCATATTCTGAAGTCCTGCAAATAAAGGTACATAATTACAGCATGAAAATTACCAGTAAAGAGAAAAGATAATTTCTAAAGCATACGTACCTGAAGCTCCACAGAGTGGATTTTCCTCACAGTTTTTAACTGCGCTTTGAAGTACAAGGTTGTAGCGGTTTTCTCTGTCAAGAAGAACTTGCACTAGCTAGTTAGCGCTCTCACGCACAACCATTCTTCAGGCAAAATTCATTTCTATGCTACTGTAACTTCTTCATTACTGTGCGCTTCATTCTGGAAGTAAGCGCTCCAACTCTCATTGTTAAAATTCTTTTCCTTATACTACGAACTCTTCAGTTGAAGTCTTCGTTCTTCAAGAATCTCCCTAAGAAATATTTAGTTAGCACGAGAGATTTCTCCAACATAGAAAGAACTTACATTTTTCACAGAAAAAACAAAATTACAGCTTGCTCAATGATTCATTTCAAGAGACTCATGAACTATTAAAGAACATTTACCTCAGTCTTCCTGCGTCTACGCCATCCAGACTTCAGAGCCATTTTTATCTACGCACCCCTGTATGATAGGAGAGCTACCAAAACATAAAACACAGGTGAGGATATTTTAGGTGTCACGCTCACCTGGTCTCCACGGGGGCGTAGCACGTAGTCGTATGATCGATATCTGTACTGGCGCAGTTTTGATGGTATGATGGTGTCTTCTCCCCTGTTATCTCCCCAGGAGGCGTTAGCCTGCAATGTTGAAACAAGATGTTAGCTAATGAGTGGGTTGGGTTGGTCCCACTTCCTGCAACCTCATGATGCCCGTCTCCTCTCCGGCTCACCTTTGAGTTTGGTGAGGTAGGCTCTCCATCCTGCTTGACCTTCAGCAGGGGCGCAGTAGGCTCAGTCTTTCTCTGGGCACAGTTACTTCACTGTTTCTGAGTGCCTGTTGCTGTGTTCCGGGAATGCTTGGATTAATCAGGTAAGTCTCTATCCCAATTACAGCTTGGTATAGATGCTCAAGTCTTATTGTTCTAAGGTTTAAACGTGTTTTGTCTTTCTTCCAGATGTGTTCTCGTACGGAAGGTTAGAAGAAGAATTGACTCTCCTAGAATGCTGAACTGGTTGTCTCCAGGTGAGTATGAGCGCGGATGAGTGGCGCTGGATGGCTGAGCAATTGTTCATTTTTGTATTGTGCGCGACTAACCTGCTGTTTTCTGTTCCCTTTTTGCAGGCACGGGGGGCCCCAAGGTGAAGAATGGAAGAACCGCTCTGAAGTATCCCGGAGGAATGCAGAATCCCAGGTGAGTATTGGATGCCTGCGCAGAAGTCCTTTTCCAACGGGGGCGGCGATCGGAAGTCCAGCTGGAGACAGAACCGATGGATGGAATTGCAGGTAAGGCCTTTGTCGCTGAAGTAGCACCTGTTCCTCTCCTTTTCTTCCAGGCACCGATGGATGGAAATCTCGGATGGGCGTGGCTGCAGAAACTCGAGGACAGAGCAGACACGGTGAGCGTTACGCTGCAGGAGTGCAGAATAACGCAAAGCGTGTTCTGCCTGCAGGGTGTGGCTTAAATAGCCTTGCAAGTAGTCCCAGGTAAAGTAGTCCCTTTACCACACCCTGTCTTCTCAGGAAAAGTATTCCCTCTGCCACACCCTGGATATACAGAAGGCTCAGCCTCACTAGGCAGATTAAATAGTTCCATAAATTCAGCCATTTCATGAGCCTGGCGCCAATGGCGCCAGGACTGAGTCCATGAGGCTCTGGGGCACTTCCTTGGGGGCTGAAGTCCTTCTGGGTGAAAGGGACTGTGGTGGGCCCAACAGCTCCAGGGGTTTTGGAGCACGCATCATGACAGCTCTCCCCCCCCCCCCAGGCCCCCTAATGGCGGGATCTCCCCTTGGTCCTGGTTTGTTTGGGTGATTATGATGAAACCTTTTCAACAACCGTGGTGCATGAATGTGTTCACTAGGTTCCCATGATCTTTCATGTGGTCCATATCCTTTCCAGTCTATTAGATAAAACAGCTTTGATTTGACGATTTTCGAGTCCAGGATATCCTTGACTTCAAATTTGGGTTCCCCGTCGACCATGATTGGTTTTGGTGGTTTCAGTACTCGGGTTCCTGGTTGCACTGGTTTCAGAAGTGAGACATGAAACACGGGATGAATTTTCATGTGTGGACGTAAATTCAACTTCACAGCTACTGGATTGAGGATGGCCTTAATGGTGTATGGACCTATGTATCTGGGGTTGAAGGTTCGGGTTCCTTTCATTGGTATGTGCTTCGAAGCCAGCCAGACTTCATCTCCGACTTGATACTTTGGAGCGTCACTCCTATGGATGTCTGCTGACTTCTTGTATCTTTCCTTGGCTTGTTTCAGCTGATCCGTTGCTTGTCTGAAAGCTTGAGTAATTGTAGAGTGCAAACTTCTTACTGCTGGCATTTCCAAAGGATGAGGCGAGTCTAGATTGGAGGTTCGTGGATGCAACCCGTAAATGGTGTAGAAGGGAGTCTGTCTGATGCTGGAGTGCAGGGAATTGTTGTAGGCGTACTCGGTTATCTATAAAATGTCTTTCCAACTGCTTTCAGTTTGATGTAACATACATCTGAGGTATTGTTCTAGAGTCTGGTTGGTCCTCTCAGTCTGACCATCAATCTGGGGATGGTGGCTTGTAGATAGTCTTACATCGATTTGTGCTAATTAACAACACTTTTTCCAAAATCGTGAGATAAATTGACTGCCACGATCTGAAATTAGGATGGAAGGGAAACCATGTATTTGGACTATCTGCTCTAAGAATTCTTTAGCCAAGATTGAAGCTGAGGGTAACCCCTTCAGTGGAATGAAATGAGCCATCTTCGAAAACAAGTCCTCCACCACCAAAATTGTGTTGAACCCGTTACAAGGATGAAGGTCAGTTATAAAATCAAGAGGCAACATATGCCAAGGCGTAGGCGGAATATTCAGTGGTTGCAGGTGACCTGGTGATCTTTTCTTCAAGGCCTTGTTTTGTGCGCAAATTCCACA
Source organism: Ambystoma mexicanum (assembly GCF_040938575.1). Taxonomy (NCBI): domain Eukaryota; kingdom Metazoa; phylum Chordata; class Amphibia; order Caudata; family Ambystomatidae; genus Ambystoma; species Ambystoma mexicanum. The sequence continues at coordinate 1,107,580,273 of NC_090941.1, forward strand.
GGATAATACAAATTGTTTGATGTTTTACGCCATGTTGGCCACCAATAGTATCGCTTGATCTTGGCTTCAGTCTTAGCTATCCCAGGATGACCTTCAACCAGTGATTCGTGGTAATTCGAGATGACCCTCTCCTGAAGTTCTTTGCTGGGTAGGTAGAGACGTCCCTGAAAATATGGTAAGTGGGTTGAAACAGAATGATGAATACTTTTGGTAGACCAGTCTCTCAGAGTGTCTGTATCCGTGAGATATGTGATTTCTTTGTGGATGTCATCTAAGGTTAAAGACGTTGTCACTCCTAAGATATTTTTGCCGGGAATGATGGGCGCCGGGTCTGGGTTGGTGGATTCCTCTTCTACCCCAATGCGAGATAGAGCGTCTGCCTTGCCATTTCAACAACCAGGTCGATACGTAATCACAAAGTCAAATTCAGCAACAAAAAAAAATAATGCCCATCGGAGTTGGTGGGATGATTGGGCCTTTGCCACCTTCAAGTACTGTAGATTGCGGTGGTCAGTGATAACTGTAATTGTATGTCTTGCTCCCAGAATGTAATGCCACCAAGCCTTGAAGGCCACCTTGATGGCCAGAAGTTCCTTGTCTGTAATGGCATAATTAAATTCTGGTGCCGTGAATTTCCGTGACCAGAAGGCCACTGGATGGAGTTGACTCGTTTCAGGATCTTTCTGCGAGAGGACCGCTCCCATTGCCGAACTGGAAGCGTCGGTCTCGACCACGTACGATTGGTCTGGACATGGGTGTTTCAGGATCGGGGCTGAGATGAATTTTTGCTTTAAGTCCTGAAAGGCTTTCTCGGCTTCCTCAGACCATTGAAAACGTTTGTTCTTTCGCAGAAGAGAGGTAATGGGATGTACTAACTGCGAGAAGCCCGTAATGAAGCGGCGATAGAAATTCGCAAATCCGAGCATACTCTGAACTCCTTTAATCGAGGTTGGGGAAGGCCAGTTGAGAATGGCGTCAACCTTCCGTGAATCCATGCGTACACCATGTGGGGTTAGGACAAACCCAAGGAATTCAACCTCCGTAACATGGAAGAAGCATTTTTCCAGTTTTGCAAACAATCTGTGTTGTCGAAGTTTGTCCAAGACTGCATGGACGTGTTTCACATGTTCCTATTTAAACGATGAATATACAAGAATGTCGTCAATGTATACTACGACACACACATCAATCAATTCACGCAGGACATCATTCATGAAATACTGGAATGCCGCTGGGGCGTTGCAAAGGCCAAAGGGCATCACTTGGTATTCGAATAATCCGTATTTGGTGCGGAAAGCGATCTTCCATTCGTCCCCTTTTTTTATTCATACCAGATGATATGCCCCTCTAAGATCTAGCTTGGTATAGATTCAGGCATCTTTAACTTGGTCCAAAAGTTCAGGAATTAGTGGCAAGGGGTAACGGTTTTTAACTGTGACTTGGTTTAATGCGCAGTAATCGATGCAAGTCCTAAGGTCTCCTTCTTTTTTAGGCACGAAAAACAAGGGTGAGGCTGCTGGGGACTTGGATGGGTGGATAAAGCCGTTAGCCAGGTATTGGTCCAGATACTTTTTAAAATGCGGATTTTCAGGTTCCGTAAGTGCGTAGATTCTGCCACATGGAATCTGTGCGCCAGGTATAAGGTCGATCTGACAATCGTACGATCTATGGGGAGGAAGCATATTCACTTAGTCCTTCAGGAAAACATCCTGATAGTCTTGGTATTCTGGAGGTAGTGGATTAGTCTGATTCATGATAGTTGCGACTTCCTTAACGAAACGGTCCTTTGTTTGGTAACAGGTACAAGCACATTTGACTGAGAAGGTCAGCCTCTTAGCACGCCAGTCAACGGAAGGATTGTGTGATTCTAGCCATGGCATTCCCAGAATTATTTGAAATTGTAGCGCCTTGATTAAATCGAACACAATGTCTTCCCGATGTCCGTCTTGGCACAAGAGTGTCATTTCTGTTGTTGAGTGCGTCACTGGACCCAAAGCGATCTCAGTTCCTTCGACAGTGGTGATTAAATCTGTAGTTGCTATCGATGTATGCTCTGACTGCATGCATTTGAAACGGCTGTTGGTGATTTATGAGGATCATTGCCAAGACGAGGTGCGAGGTCTGAGAGTCCTTGTTTTCACTCGACAAGCGGACCTCTACGCTTGTCGGGCGAGGAAGTTTTCAGACTCTGGCTCCGCTTCCACTTTGCCGGCAACTCCGACTGCCTTCTTGGGTGGTTTTACAGGGCAGTCTCGAAGGAAGTGGCCTGGTGAGCCGCAATACAAACATAGCTGTTGTTGTCTTCTTCTATCTCTTACTGCCTTGGTTAACGGCCCTCGCACTCCTCCAATCTGCATGGGTTCGGCCAAGTCAGAAGTCTTGGATGCATTCTCCTTTGGGCGTACAAAAACCTGAGTACCCATTCTAGCTCGATCTGCCTTACGGTTCTGTAGTCTATGATCAAGCTGAACCACCAGATCTATGTATTCCGCACAATCACTAGGAGGGTTGACCACTTGAGCGAAAACATCCTTCAACTCCCCTCTTAAGCCCCGGTAAAACAGAGTTGTTCTTTTGTCATCAGGCCAATCAGTTTCTACTATCAGTCTATTAAAGGTTGCGATGTACGTGAACAGATCTTGATTGCCTTGGCGCAGGGACAAGAGTTCATTATCCAATGCCTAAAACCTAAGCTTGACAATGTAAAGTGTGAGAAACCTGAAGGTGTCTCCCTAGGTAGTCCCCGAGGAACTGTCATCCAGGTGGCCAGGACACTGCCATCGCTATTGTAACCAGTTCATGGGTGTCGACCAGTGTGGGTGGATCACCTGGATGGGGGGGTCCTCAGGAGTAGAAGTGGGACACCGACGAGTGAGACGCGGTATCCCCCCTTTTTATAACACCTTTTCCCCATCCTATGCTGTAGGACATTCACTCTTCCCCCACTCCCCTTTTCTGACACAAACACTTTTGCACACCGCGAAAGGCAACAGACAAACACCAGAGCCGTTTACCTGACATGTCCCTTCACAAGGGTCAGGCAAAGTCAGGCAATTGACATGAATCACCCACCCCTGACAGCCCTTTCCCTTTCCCACAGGGATAAAAGGTGGAACACTACAGCACAATACGAGCAAGGCAGGCCGAGCGAGCTAATTTAGCACAGCAGTTGAAGAAGAGGAGAAAGAAGGCGCAAATCGAGAGGGTGACAAGCAACCTTGCCCTTTCCAAGCCAGGCCTGTGAAACCTCCACGGAAGGAATACTAAAACCGCGAACGATAGACAGCGTATGTTGCAGCAGATGTCAAAGGTACACAGGGCCCTCCTCTGCTGATAACCAAGCCGGTGTGAGATGCTTTTCACCATGGTACCGGCCTTGACTCCAGAGACAAGAAAGGCTAAGCCGTTCATCACAGCCGGTGAGTCTAGGGGCGAGCCGATAAGAAACCAAACTGTGTTGAATGAAAGTAGCAAGCGGCTAAGTGAAGAAAGTACAAAGAACTGTTGTTACAAAAGGGGAAAACAAGCTACAGAGGAGTCGGGCACCATGTGGGTGCTCACTCAAGAAACTGTGCAACTACCCTGTTATTGAAACTACCATTACCAGAAGGACTTGGGAAAAGCACGAAAGGGGTGAAGGGGTCATACAGGGGTCTAGTAAAATCCTCTGTACATTCGAATGTCTTTGAACGACAGATGATTGTGAAGCTAAGGGAAATTAATCCTGCATCATAAGAACTGTTCAAGAAACAGTGTAATTGGCGAGAGTGAACCTGACGGAGGGATGCCGATAAAGAGGAGGCAAAGCCAAAAGTCCCACTGAATAGAGTGTTAACAGGAGTGAACCCGGCAGAGAGATGTCCACAGTGAACTGTTTAACAAGACATTAAGAGCTGTGAATCTCACAGATGAGATTGTGTTGAAAGCCGTAGTGAACCCGATGGAGGGGAGGCAAACATTCGAGAGGGGTCTCAGCCCGGAAGGGGGGGGATCCAGAGGTGAAAATCCATCACCCATCGAAAAAGGCCTTTGTGAATCTGTCACAAATGTCGGTGATGTCCTCTTCGTCGGACGAAAAGGCAGACTCTTTCCCCTTCCCCCAACTCCTCACCTTCCACTTTCTTCTTGGGTTTCCCTTCCTTGCTTCTTGGAGGCTTCTCCTTTTTTTTGTGTAGGTAAGGACGCCCTCGATAGGATGCCACCGTGCCTCTAATATAGGGGCATGAGGGTTATCCCACCGGGAGCGCCACTCAGGGGAAAAAAGCCAAGAGGCACAAAAAAAAACCTAGAATGTGTCCTTCTTGTAAGATGAGCGAAGATGGCAGAGTGCGCTGGAGGATGATAGGTAATGGGAGAGCAATCCGGTGGGCAGGCACGGGTCTGGTAGACAGCAGGTCAAAAAAGTACCAGGGATAGGCGCAGGCAGTCCGGTAAGCAGGCAAGGGTCTGGAAGGCAGCAGTTCAATCAGGTACAAGGGACAGACACAGTCAGTCTGGTAAGCAGGCAAGGGTCTGGAAGGCAGCAGTTCAATCAGGTACAAGGGAAAGACACAGGCAGTCCGGTAAGCAGGCAAGGGTCTGGAAGGCAGCAGTTCAATCAGGTACAAGGGAAAGACACAGGCAGTCCGGTAAGCAGGCAAGGGTCTGGAAGGCAGCAGTTCAATCAGGTACAAGGGAAAGACAAGGAAGAGAAGAGGGAAAAAGCAGACGAGCAGGGAAAGGAAGAGGAAGGAAAGCACTAGGCTAAGAAGCACAGCGCAAGGGCAAGAAGCAAAGGAGGAAAAAAACAGAAAGGCACGGGAATAGAAGGCGAAAACAGACGGCGGAGTAAACACCAGTAGCGGCAGCGGCAGCAACACTGGAGGGAACCCGGAAACGTTGCAACGCGTACGTGACCCGGAAGCAGAGTAATTTATACTTCCGGTCACATTCGCGTGCAACGACTAGAACGGTGCGGTGAATGGCTGTGAAGGGAAACACTATGGCGGACAAAAACGCCAGCGAATCCACGCCCGCCAACCCTGCCGTGGCATGACAGTATGCCCCCTCCTAGGGGGGGGTCCCCCCCCCCAGGTTTGCCAGGGTGAAAGTGATAGAACCTGCGGACTAAAAGCGGGGCATAGACATGAGAGGCTGGTTCCCAAGAGTTTTCCAACCAGTGATATCCCTTCCATCCCACCAGGTATTACAGCCTTCCCTGGTGGTACCGGGAATCACAAATTTGAGCCACTTCAAATTCCTCCTGGGTCGAAGTAGCGGGCAAGGGGGCTTTTATCTTTTTGCGGGACCAGATGTCTTCATGGAAAGGTTTTAGTTGTGAAGCATGAAAACACAGGGTGAACCCTATGTAGGCTTTTGGGTATTTCTAAACGAAAAGCCACCGGGTTGATAACTTGTGTGATCTCGTAAGGTCCCAGAAATGTAGGAGAAAGTTTGGAAGGGTGTGCCCATCGAGGTAAATATCTTGTGGACAACATGACCTCAGAACCTACCCCCCAATCAGGGACTGTCTTACGATGTTTGTCAGCCTGAACCTGAAGGTGAACGTCTCGCAATATGGCGAGAGCGGAATCCACAGTTGGTAAGCCGGTGGTGATGCCAGAGATGGGCAGTATGGACCGTGGATGGTAACCATAGTTACAGAAAAAAGGGTTGAGACCGAGAGTAGAGTGAAAGGAATTATTATAAGAGAACTCAGCCAAGGGAAGTAGAGAGACCCAATTGTCCTGTTGGAGATTCACATAGCATCGTAGGTATTGTTCTAAGGTGGCATTTAGGCGTTCCGTCTGCCCATTGGACTGGGGATGAAACCCGGACGTTAAGGCTCTCTCAATGCCTAGGTGGTTGCATAGATTCTTCCAAAATCGAGAGGTGTACTGGCTACCTCGATCAGAGATGATTTTCTTAGGAACTCCGTGGATGCGGAAGATGTCCTTGATAAAGGTCTTGGCCATACCTGCCGCTGTTGGAACCCCTGGTAACGGAGAGAAGTGAGCCATTTTTGTGAAGCAATCGATTACCACCATGATACACGTGAACCCTTGGGAAGGAGGTAAATCTACGATGAAATCCGTGGAAACGACTTCCCAAGGACCATCGGATACAGAATTTGGTTCCAAAAGTTCTAACAGTCTGAGACGGGAACCCTTGCTGTGAAGGCACGTAGTGCAGGATTGTACATAACAGTCCACATCTCGTTTCATTTCTGGCCAATAGAAGTGTCTCTGCAGATAGTCCAAAGTGCCCTTGGTGCCTCTATGACCTGCCAACTTGGAGTCGTGACACCAGTTTAATGCCTATTTCCGGAACTCAGGGGTAGGTAGATACAACTTGCCTTCCACAAAGTAGAGCCCTTCCTTGATGTCGTAGATGATGTCTTTAGAATGGTTCTCGGATTTGAAACTGCCTTCAGAAGCCTCTTTCACCTGCCTTAGAAAGGTGGACAGAACACCTATTCGTCTAGGTAATGGAAACATCAGATCGTGTGATTCGTCTGGTCCGGACATGTAGTCTCCTCTGCGAGATAGAGAATCCGCAACAAGATTTTGTTGCCCTGGGATGTAGGTAACATCGAAATCAAACTGGGCAAAGAAATGGGCCCAACGTGCTTGACGCGTGTTGTAGCACTCAAATTGTCGTAGGACCTGTAGGTTCTTGTGATCGGTTCTTATGGAGAATGGGTGTTTGCCTCCCTGTAGAAGATGGCGCCACTCCAACAGGCTGACTTCATGGCCAACAGCTCACGCTCTATGACTGAGTAGTTCTTTTGGCAGGTATTGAGGGTTTTGGAATAATATGAAACAGGATGTTCCACTCCTTCACGTTCTTGTAAAAGCACTGCCCCAATGGCCGATGAAGAAGCATCCGTCTCGACAATGAAGGGTCGATCTTGATCTGGCTGTTGAAGGATGGGAGCGGTACAGAAAGCTTCCTTAAGATTGCGAAAACTGTCTTCAGCTTCGTTGGACCAGGAAAACGGATTGGAAGACTTCTTGAGTAAGGTGGTAATGGGTGTTATCCGGTGGGAGAAGTTGGAGATGAACTTCCGATAAAAGTTCACCAATCCCAGGAATCTTTGTACATCTTTGATGGATTTAGGAGAGGGCCATTCTAGGATGGTGGACACTTTGCGGGGATCCATGGCTATACCCCGACTGGATGGTATGAATCCCAGGTATGGGATAGACGTAGCGGAAAACACACATTTGTCCAATTTGACTGAGAGGTGGTTGTCTCTAAGTCTCTGGAAAACTTCTTTTACATGGTCCTTGAGTACACCAATATGTCGTCAAGATAGACTATTGTGGTCTGACATAGCAGGTCTGAAAAAAGCCGGTCCATAAATCGCTGAAATACTGACGGGGCATTCACAAGCCCAAAGAGCATCACCTGGTATTCGTATAACCCATGGGGGTCCTGAAAGCTGTCTTCCATTCATCCCCCTTTTGAATCCGGAGAAGGTGGTAGGCGTTCCGAAGATCCAATTTTCGTAAAAATCTTGGCGCCATGAACGGCTTGAATGATTTCAGTGATAAGTGGCATTGGGTATCTGTCCTTAATGGTCACCTTATTCAGACCCCTGTAGTCAATACAGGGTCTCAGCTCTTGTGAGTCCTTCTTAGGGATGAAAAACAGGGAAGCCCCAGCCGGTGATTTTGAAGGTTTTATGAGCCCATTGGCCAGATTGTTATCCAGGTATTCCCGGAGGACGTGTTTCTCCCTGAGAGATAAAGGGAATATCCTACAAAATGGTAATAGTGCACCTGGAACGAGATCCAGGCAGCAGTCTTCTGGTCGGTGAGGAGGAAGGTCGCTAGGTGTTTTTCTGTCACCACTTCAGCGTATTCCTGAAGATGATGAGGAAGACAATGGATGAGTCTGGAATCGAAAACACTGGTGGTCTGAACTGTCTCGAAACTTGGTTCTGGCAAACATTCTGCCTTACAAAAGGCGGACTGAAAACTGAGCATGTTCTTTGCCCAGTCAATGTGAGGGTTGTGTTTTCTGAGCCAGCCTATCCCGAGTATGATAGGGAAGTGGGCCGCTCGAATGTTATCTAATGAAATTCTTTCTGAATGCTGCTGAATGCTTAGTTTCAGTTCTTCGGTGGTGTGGGTAATCATACCGGAACTCAAAGGCTCTCCATCTACTCCTTCGACCTTCTGAGCCTCCTGTTTAGCCAGACGACGGATACCCTTCTGTTCTGCCCACAAGGTATCGATGAAGTTGCCGGCTGCGCCGCAGTCGAGTAAGGCCTGGGTTAAGATATCGATCTTGCCCAAAGTAAGAGTAACTGTGAGAACCATCAACCTGGAGTCCTCCGGTATACCTGAAGACGACACCGATAGAGTTGCGTAAGGACTTGGAACGGCCCCTCAGGAGTGCGTCCTGACACTCACCGAGGGCGCTCGTTTCCCGAATGCCTCGGAGGGACATCGGGACAATCCCGAAGCAGGTGGTTAGAGGCTCCGCAGTACATGCACATATTGCCATCCCGTCGTCTCTTACGTTCCTCTGGGATGAGCGGCGCGCGAGCAGTTCCGATTTGCACCGGTTCTTCTTTGCCTTGACGAGAAGGTGGTTGAGAGGAAGGTGACTGAGCCTCTAGGGGAGGGAGACTGTAGAATTTGGTCTTTTTTCGTTCTGACCGCCGTTCCGAGAGCCGAAAATCAATCCGAAGAGTGGCCGTTATGAGGTCCGAAAAGGATGTTGGACGGGCAATACGTGCCAACTTATCCTTAAGATCCTCTCTCAATCCTCGACGGAAAATGGCATATTGAGCCTGTTCCTGCCAGCCCGCTTCTGCAGCTGTTTGAAGGTAGTGATTTAGGTGAGTAAGTCTGTGCTTCCTTGGCGGATGTCCAAGAGGTCCTCAGAGGCCAGAAAGGTACTTTCTGTGCGTAGAAATGTCTGCTGTAACAGAGTCTTGAAATCCTCATAGTTTTGCAGCACAGGATCAGGTTGGTTAACCAAAGGGGTGGCCCACGCCAGAGCGTTACCCGTCATGTGGGTAATCATAAATCCTACCTTGGCATAATCTGAGGTGAATGTCTGTGGACGGAAGGAAAAGTGGAGATTGCATGCGTCTAAGAACTCCTTCACTCGCTTAGGTGATCCATCAAATTTGCCTGACACCAAAGGGAGCGAGGGTAGGTCTGCAGAGGGCCGCTCTCATTCAGTCATTCTTAGCTGCAAGGCTGCGTTGGCTGTCTTGAGGTTCTGGACATCCAGGTTAAGATTTTGGACGGCAGCTACCAGTTCCTGTACTTGCTGGGGTGTTGCCATCTCAGTTTCCTGCGGGTGTTGCAAACTGTCACAAATGTCGGTGATGTCCTCTTCGTCGGACGAAAAGGCAGACTCTCCCCCTTCCCCCAACTCCTCACCTTCCACTTTCTTCTTTCTTCTGACAGAGGGAAGGCAAGCATTCGAGAAGGGTCTGAGCACGAAAGAGGGGGATCCAGGAGCGTGAAATCTTTTGAATTGAATACAGGCCAGGGTGAACCCGACGGGGGGAGGCTGATATTCAAGTGGGGTCTGAGCCAGGAAGAGGGGAGACCCAGGGGTGAAGAGATATCACCTCCATTGCAATTAGGAAATAACTTTTGTTTATTATTTTGAACCCATCAGACCCTCGGTCCTGATATTGCAAAGAACATTTTGGTGGATCTGAGCTCGGAAGAGAGGGATTCAGGGGTGACAAGGCATCACCCAGCTTACAAGCAGAAAGGAACTTTTTATTATTATTTTGTAATATATCAGGTCCTCTGAGGCCAGGTACTTTTTATAGAAAAGAGGCTTATCCACCGAAGGCTCTGATATCTGAGAGCAGAGTTGTTGGCTCGAGCTGGTAAAGTTTGAGCGTGTGCTGTGCCTGGAGTCCCGCCTTGTCCCGTGCTCAAAATGTGGGGAAGGGAGACCCCGACTACTGCATCCTGACTTATTCTTTGTGAACTCTTCTTTCTTATGAACCTCATCCCTCACTCTGTTTTTATTTAGCGTAAGGATTGGCTATAGGTTTTTCTTTGTATAGGCACTTTTATTTTGACATGGTGCCACTAGGACTGCCTTATTATTATTTGATGGTTGTATCTTGCTCCCATCTTAGATTTAGGGTTAGATTGTGCATTTTTCCAACCCGCATATACAGTTTCATAAACCCCCTGGAACTGTGATGACTTGTGTCGGTCTTTACTATTGCCACCATGAGTTTCTGACAGAAGATGCAGACAAAGCAAAAGTAGTAGTAGTGCGTCATTTGTATAGTGCCTTTCACCATTCGCATGGCCACAACGCACTGTAGGTTTAACGCCCTCAGCTGACCGGAGTCTGGGCATAAGAAGAAATTTGAACAGGTGCTAGTATGCCTGTTTGCATATTGGCCAGTGCTTAAGATGTGAAGGGCTTGTGAGGGGCCTGTGGATGGATGGTGAGAGTGGTCTAGAGGGGACAAGCAAGCGCGGGATAGAGGTTATGTGTGAATTTAGGTATCAAATTATTGTCGTGAACAGCACCTGCTTTCTAATGGCAGAGGTGTTCTGCAAAGTGTCTTCAAGTGGTGTATGATGGCAGATGTATGCAGGTTTGCGGCCGTGCTTTCGGCTGGTTTACCTGTACATGAAGAGTACGCAGTTAAATGCATGCTCTACATTCTATCCAGTGACCCAGAATTAATATAATGGCTAAACTTTATATCAAGTTGCTTTAATGTAGGGCTAAATTCTACATGCTCCTAGGATCAGTGCTGAGGTTACCATCCACATTCTTCTGGATTAAATATCTGGCTGTATTCTACCTTCTTCATGATTCCAGGTTTATCCAACGTTCTTCATTTCGCCTAGGTTCAGTATCTGTGCTAGATTATACAATTATCTTAAATTCCATAAGGACTATTCGAATGGATTGTGTCCTCCCATGTATTCCTTATCTTATGATATCTCCATATCCAGCTTTAGCTGCTTTGGGAAAATAAAATTCAGCAGGAGGTGCTGCACGTCGATGCCTGTCGAATCAATTTCCCTGGAGGGCCTCCGTCTCGGTGTCAACATCATCGAAGATATATAGCGCGCGCAGCGACCGTTGGCTTCAGTTCCGTTTTCCCACGAGAGCTAACGCTTCAGACTATTGGCACGCTTTGGTTCTGTAACTAAAACCTTTATTGTTCGATAAAATGGCATTGTCGTCGGTTTCATCTACTCCGAGATCAGGGTTCAAGAAGTGCCATGACTGTGGGGCGAAAATGTCCCTCACGGACCCCTATCGGGTGTGTCTATGGTGCCTAAGATCCTCTCACGTTATGTCGGAGTGTGGGTCTTGCCTATCGATGACAGCGAAGACCCTGAAAGAGCGTAAAGGCAAACTGGCTGCAGGTAGGTCTCATTAATCACCTTCGACAACCCTATCGAAAGGCGATCCTCCGAGTCGAGTGATGACACTATTCGTCAGAAGAAAGCTAAAAGGTCCCGATCACGCAGTGGCTCTCACCACTCATCTTCACAGCGGTCGAAGAAAAGGTGCCACAGGTCGCCATCTTCATCGTCCGGTTCCTCCCCAGAACGGGTCTCGTGCTCGACCAAATCGGCCTCACCGGCCGAGTGGGAGGAGTTCAGACTATTTGAGAAGGCGGCCTCGACCCGCCTCAAAGAAAGAGCCATGCCAGAGTCAACAAGCATGACAAAAAGGCAAATGACAAAACCTTTGCACCCTAAGGCCCGGGATTCCAGGAGAAAACTCCTCTAGAACCCTCAGAGGTTCCCTCGAAGGACAAGGCTCCATCGGCATCATCGAAGCCGAAAGACTCCATGTAGAGTCATAAGAAACCTTTGACGCCACAGCCAGCAAAGCCCTCAGTGTCAAAACCCTCTGCGTCCAAAGCATTGACGCCAACTCTAGAAACCTCGATGAACGTCGATTAAAATATACATACCACTGCCAAGGAAGGATTTTTTTCAAATCCCTTTCCTCAATTTGTGAGGATAATGAGCCATCTTCAGATGAAGATCGTCCATTTGGATTGCAGTATGGGACATGCAATGTTCCAGAGGCCTTCATTTCTGAGGAGTCGAGATTAGGAGACCTACGTGACACCCTGCAATCTGTAAGTGGCTTGGACACATATGGTTTTGCACCAGATTTACAATTCAGATTTAACATGCCCTATGACGGTACTCGATTTATTTGGCAGCAAGGCTCACTAGGGCCTAAAGAAGCTGCAGACCTCCAAAGCAGCAGCCAAATCCCTTGGTGCAGCAATCAGACAGCCACCTACTTGCCCCATTGGTGCACCTTGGAGGGGCAGGTCCTTTCACTATTACTCCTCAGTTTGAAGAGGGAAGCCATATCAAAGAGGTCAGAGAAGAGTCCCCTGTGGTGGACGGGGAAGAGGTGTTAAGCCCGCCCAGACAGTGACTGCTTTACCCTCAGCCACTGCATCAGTCGCCTTAAAACCTCTGTGACCTTACTCCTCAGGAAGGACAAGTTCAAGATGGTCACACTTTCTCAGATCCTTCAGTCCTTCCAGCTTCAGGACTGGATGGCATCATTGCACCTTCAGGATGCTTACTTTCATGTGCCAATCCATCACCAGCACAAAGTACCTGACGTTCGCTGTTGGTGGTTCTAATCAATTTCGAGTTCTACTTTGTGGGCTGACCTCCACCCTGATGGTTTTCACTGAAGTTGATAGTGGTAGTGGCAGTGAGTCTCAGAAGAGGGGGGATTCACGTCTACCCCTACCTAGACGATTGGCTGCTCAGGGCTCGCTCTCCTGAGCAGGCCTTACCAGCATCTCAGCATTACCTGCCACTCCCTCCATAGACTGGGCTTCTCCCTCAATTCAAGAAGTCCAACATGATACCATCTCAAAGGCTCCAATTCATTGGGACTATCCTGGACGCATCCCTGGGAAAAGCCTTGCTGTCCGAGGTGAGGGCTCAAGACGTTCTGCAGATGGTCAATAAATTCCAAAATGCCCAGAATCTTTCGGCCTTCGATTTTCTGAGGTTGCTCGGCCTCATGGCATCTTGCATTTTCCTGATGCCAGAGGGGTCGCCTGACAATGAGATCCTTTAAATGGGCTCTCAGTACTCAATGGTCACAATTCTCAGGCAAAATGTCAGACCTCCTTCAGGTTCCAAGCAGAGTAGCACAGGATATTCTGTGGTGGACCTACCAAGAAAACATTCTGAAAGGAGAACTTTTTTTGGCTACCATGGCCGGAGATAATTGTAGTGACAGACGTCTCATTCACGGCGTGGGGAGCCCACACCAATGATCTGACAATCAGCGGTTGTTGGTCTCCATCAGAGTCCAAACTACACATCAATCTTTTGGAGCTGTGGGAGATCAGACTAGCGCTGAAGGCCTTTCTGCCCTCTGTTCGGGGAAAAATGTCCTGATAATGACGGACAATGCAGTGGCCATGTACTACCTCAACAAGAGAGTAGGCGTAGGGTCACTACCACTGTGCAGAGAAGCAATGCAGCTCTGGTACTGGTCAATTGAAGAAGGAATCTATCAGCAGTTCACCTATCCAGAGAGAACATGACGGTTGCTTTGAGCAGGCAGAGCACAGTCTCCCACAAGTGCGAACTAGATCAGGAAGTCCTTCAAGAGATCTTCACTCTTTGAGGAACCCCTCAAGTGGACCTGTTTATGACCAGTGTCAACCGTAAGTGCAAAATGTTCTGCTCCAGGGAGTACCCCTACACAAGCTTGACCCAAAATGTGCACTTAGTTTCTACATTTCCAGAATGTCTAAATTGAGACAAGACTATCAACTTTTTATTGGATATACGGGCTGTAAATTGGGTATGGCGGTTTCAAAACCTTATGTAGGTGGATAATCCTTGCAATTTCTGAATGCTGCAGGTTAGCTGAGAAAGCTGAGAAAGGGGCTCAGGGCACATTCGACCTGGTACATGGCTACTTCCTCTGCCTTATAGAGGGGAATACCAATTAAAGGTATTGGTGCGGCAGCAACATAGTCCTCAGTCCACACATTCACCAAGCACTATAGTCTGGACTCTTCCTCAGGCCGGGAAGTTGTTTTTGGGAAGGCAGTGTTATTCTGTGCACACAGACCTATAGGACCTCCCAAATTCTACTTTGAAAATTCAGACTTTCTCCTCCGGTAATACTGCTCTGGGAGTCTTTCATAAGATGAGGAATAGGTGGGAGGACACAATCCATTCGAACATATTTACCCGTGGTAACGTTCTTTCGACTGGATGTTTCTCCCACATATTCCTCATCGCCCCTCCCAGCATACCCGCAGTTGAATTTCCATGTTATTACAGTTTACGCTCTTTCATGATGAGTAGTTGTCGGGCGTAGGATAAACCAACTCACCTAAAAATTTGAACTGAAGCCAATGGTTAGCTGCGTGCGCTCTGTACCTTTGATGACGTTGACACCGAGACGCAGGCCATCAAGGGACATCAAGTCGACGGGCATCATTGCGCAGCACCTCCAGCTGAAAACATTTTTTTCCGAAGCAGCTTAAACTGGATATGGAGAAATCATAAGATGAGAAATATGTGGGAGCAACATCCAGTCGAAAGAACGTTACCATGGGTAACTAACTTGATCTTCTGCATTCACCTAATTCAGAGCAATGGCTACATTGAGTTCATCTGGAAGTAATATAGTGGCTGCATTCTGCAAGTATCTGGCAAGAAGGGATGGCTACTTTTACACAGGTACCTAGAAGCACTTGATGTATTCATCATCCACTTAAGTTTGTGCCTGGCTGCATTCTGCAATCATACAGTGTTGCTACCCTGGTTGCACTATGATAATCAACTTTAAAGAACTGCAGTGTATATACCTTAACGGTCACCTTGCCACATGCAACCACTGACAATGAGAGTTAGGGTGTCATGTCTTACCTCGCCGTTGCTGTCTATCGGTTTCGATACCTGGATGGGGTTTCCCAACGGGAGAAAGGGGAAAGCTGTGGATGGGAGTTTTCCCTGATAAGCCTCCCCATCCTCTTGCTGTTCGCCTTGGCAGTAGTGTCCTTGTTGAGCTATCGAGTGTGATTGTTCTCTGGTCGCGAGACTCGGCTCGGCGAAAGAAGGGGTGGGGTAAAGTCAGGGTGCAGGAGGAAAAGGGCACGTTTTTAGGGCCATCCTGGTGGAGAGGCCATCCTCCTTGGAGGCAGAGGTTGAAATGGAGTTCCAGATTGTGGGTGCTTGATCACAGAAAGATGATCCTCCTACTCTGGTAAAATTGAATGGGGGAACCATCAGGAGGTGTGCAGAGCCAGATCTGATGATTCTGTTGGGTTGGTAGTGAGAGAGATTATTTTGGAGGAATACAGGACCGTTCTTGTGGAGGGCATGGTGGGTGATGCACAGGCTTTGAAAGTAGCCCTTCAGCTGATTGGGAGCCAGTGAAGCACCCTGAGTGCAGGAGATATGTGCTCTCTTAGAGAGAGGGCAAATAGGAGCCTTGCTGCAGAGTTTTGGATCCGTTGTAGCTTTCTGAGCTGGTAGGCAGGGACGCCTAGGTGGAGGGAGTTGGCATAATCTAGCTCAGAGAGGATTTTGGCCAGGATTGCAGAGATTCTGAGAGGGTAGGAGAGATGGGGGAAGATTTGCCTGAGACTGCAGAAGTGATAGTGAAGTGATAAGATCTGGAGGCTGCGTTGATGTGGCGAGAGAAAGGTCTGAGCTCAGGGTGCTTCTCAGGTTCTTGGAGGTGAATGTTGCGGCAAGGGGGTCCTAGGGAGATGGATTGGGGCAGGAGGGCTGTCTTGCCGCAAATCATGTTTAGTTTTTGCCCGGATTGAGGAGGTGGTTGACCGTCATCCATTGGTCGAGGTCTGGGTGCACGGGGGGGGGTGGGAGTCTTGGGTAGACGTTAAAGAGGAGGGAGAGGGAAGCTCCCGGAGGTTTACCCTAAGGGACCGGGCTGGAGGGGGAGAACAAGGGAGGGAAGATGGTGATTTGCGAGTGGTTAGAGAGTAAAGAGGAGGTGCATCTTAAAGCAGAGTCCCTGATGCCTAGGGAGTGGAGTCTGTCTATGAAGGTGGTGTGGTTGATTGTGTTGAATGCAGCTGAAAACAAGAAGTACATATCTGAAGAAGCTAAAGTAGAAGCGGTAAGTACAGTAGAATTGTTTGGGGGTAAAGTGAAGGGATGATACCACCCTAGCCATGTGGCATTTCACCTGCCTTCCCATCCTCCCATCTTATCCCGGCTCCTTTTCCACCAGACAATCCAAGCACTCTTGAGACCACTGCATTGACTTCATGCATTCTAAAAGCCTTGTAGCATAACCAGTGTGATCTGCTTGAGTTGAGTTGAACAAGAGCGCACAGATTAAAAATAATCAGGTTAATGCATCTGACTGCCTTTTCACCGCATTGTGAATAGCATTCTCCAGTGTTGGCTCTCTTAATGATTCACACACTTTGAATACTTTACCTCCCATCATCAGGCTAAGAATCCTCAGTATCAGTAAATGCAAGGATTTGAGCATTGTAGTATACAAGCTATCCCTCTCCTTTTGTTCCTTTCTCGCATGTCCATTTAAGGGAGGGCTCTCTAGGCTTCCCCTCCAGAGGCCATGTTCACATTCGTTTCTGCATTCGTTACTGCAAAAGAAATCTTAATCGTGTACAAAATATCATGATCTATGCTGCCTTCATGGAAGATACTGTTTTTTGTTTAGTGAGATCCGGCTCTCCCATTTTATGAAACTTTGAGTCAGAAGAACAATCCGCTAAAGCGTCCACCAGGGTGAGGCAACCCCTTTTCAAACCATCTGGGAAGTGTGATGAATCCAGGGAGTGTGTCTCTTCTCCCAAAGCCCCCCGCCCACCTTTGAGACTAGGAAGGTGAGCCCACTATGCAAAATATTCCCTAGGATACAGGACAAGCAGGATCTCACTGGGGTGACCGCCTCCCCACTTAAATGACAAGAACTCCCCAGTTGACGATTCTATACCATCTGCCTTAACATCAGAATAACAATCCTTTATTGGATATGGGGGCTAATCAAAATACCATTATGTACAGGGCCTTTTAAATGTGCCTGGTTTGTTTGATGACCCTTCCGTTCTGAGCAAAGCTCAGAACCAATGGCGTTGTGTCTCTTGTTACAGAGACAGAAGTAAAAGGGCAGAGACCCTTAATGGAGGGGAGCAGCAGCTGCACAGTGAATCAGCCACGGGGCAGGAGACAGCCCGAGCAACGCTGTGCTCTGCCATAGATTGCACTACAGTGCGATGCCAGGACATCCTAGGGTTGGGACCACGTGCACCCTTTTGCTATTTTGTAGATTAGGGAACCTCCACCTTAGAAGTCGTGCTAGGTGAGGCATTTATTTATTATGGTATTTGTAGAGCGCCGACTAGTCCCAAAGGCATCTAGATGCCAATAAACAAATAACGGATAATCCAAAATAGAGTCCAGCTAGAACCCATGAGTTTTCAAACTCCTGCAATATCGGGCGTGATCAGTGATCTCGCACAGCGCAAGAGGAAGAGCATTCCACAAAGAGGGGGCAAGAACTGTAAAGGAGTGTATTCCCAAGCGCACTCTGCGGTAAAGTGGAATTTTTAATTGGTTTTGGAAGGCAGAGGGTAAGCATCTAGTGTGATGGTAACGGGTCACTTTTTCTTGTAAATGCTCTGCACCTATTTTGTGGATTGCATGATGAGTTATAAACCAAATCCTAAACTTAATTTGTAAGTGCACAGAAGCCAGAGGAGCTGATGCAGCATGACCTGTGAGGAAGTGAAGCAGGGAGCATTCACAGCCAGCCAAGCTGCAGCGTTTTGAAGAGTTTGCAATTGCATCTGAAAAGCAGGTTGTCCAAGATATATTCCATTGCAGTAGCCAAGAGACCCCATGATGGACAACGTGACTATCTGTCCCCTGCAATCGGAAGGAAGACAAGACAATTTTCCCAAGGATTTTTAATTTGGAAAAGCCAGCGTTACATACTGACGTAATGTGGGTGTCTCTAGAGCCCTATGACAAAAGTTTCACACCTAAACTCTTTACTGAATTACTAGGACCAGGGCACGGCCCCAAGGAGTCGGACCAAAGTTCTGAGCTCCAGTTAGTATAAGGCTGGGGGAGCCAATCACCAGGACCTGCGTTTTCTCCCCATTCAGCTTTAACTAATTCTCTGTCATCCGGTCATTAATTGCTGATGAGCAATTTTTCAATTTACATGGTGACTCCAGAACCTGGGAATCCAGGCGAAACACTAGCTGCATATCATCAGCACAAGTGTAAAAGTGCACCCTGTGTTGAGAAAAGAGATCTGCCACAGGGCGAAGATATAAATTAAAAAGGAGCAGAGATGGGGAGGAACCCTGAGGGACACCACAAGAAAGAGTAAAGTGGTAGGAATGGAAAGATACAGATTGCAAGCGGTCTTAAAGGAATGAAGATAACCATGCTAGTGGAGTTCCAAAATACTGGCCTTCTCCAGATGTTGCAGAATAATCTCATGGTCAACTGTTTCAAAGACCGCAGAGAGGCCTAAAAAGATCAACCCCCTGTTCTCTCAGCGATCCAGAAGCAGCATAAAATCTTCAAGCAGAGAGACCATGACAGATTCTTTACCCATCCATGGTCTAAAACCTGACTGAAAAGGAAGTAAAAAATGATTATCTTCCATGAAGCGAGAAAGCTGAGGTGTTATGATAGCCTCCATAAGCTTCATAAGAACTGGGGATATAGGGCGATAGTAAACTGCTAAGGATGGACCTAAATGCGGCTTCTTCAAAAGTAGAGTAATGAGTGCATGTTTCCAAGAAGGAATAACACCAGATAAAGAATATTGCAGAGCAGCAGTAAACAAAAGTATGATTTTTTTGGGAAAGAGCCTAAAAGGATTGGGTACACAGCCATAATTGTCATCAGTGACCAGTTCAATTTGAAAAGGTCCACAGGACTATTCCGTTTGGCTAAAGTTACCCCTTGTGTGGGATTGGAGCAGTTCAGAGTATCATTAGCAATAGATTGCTGAAATGTACACATTTCCTCTGCAAAAAACTCCCTAACTGCATCACTTTGGCATTGGAAACCAGAAGAGTGATTTCCTGATGAGAATACTGAGGGCAACTCTATCGCAACGCCTAAGAAGCTCTCGGGAGGAACAGGATGCAGAAGATATGCGATTAGCCACAAAAAAAGAGAGACTTTGCTTCCTTAATCGCAGCAAAAGAATGCACTGCCTGTTTGTAAGCTGATTTAGCTTCAGGGTCATATTCGGTGCGCCATCTGCGTTCCGCCCGTCAACCAGCCAGCTTACAAGTCAGCCGGTTTGGGTTAAACCATGGTGCAGAGAAATTAGAGCGACATGATTGTGTCTCCATTGGAGCTAAAGTGTCAGTCACATCAGTCAAAGCATTAAGAGCAGTGCCGGGATCCTGGCCATCTGTTCCTACAAAATGGTTAGTGCTGACCAACAAAAAATCTGCCTCCGCATGGAGGTGAACCTTGCCCTAAAAACACTGGGTTTAAAAAAACAAAAAAAGGTTCAGTTGTCAGTCTCCTGTGTCTGACCTACCACAGACGTTCGAGTGCAAACCTCACCTATCAATACACTGCAGGGTGGTTTCTAATGGATTCCTTCCTCCCAGAGTCCTCATAGATGAGTAATCCCTGGGAGTAACATCCATCAAATAGAACATTGAGAGGTAAGTCATTTATTAATTTACTGCCTTTTACCAGACCACAACCCTGATGATTTGTACCCTCTGCCAGGATTTTTATCCTACAACCTACAAAGATTGATAATGTTTATTTGGGTACATAAGTGAAGGAATCTCTCCTCCCTGAGGAGATATGCACATGAGATCTGGGGAAAAGGACAATAAAGAGAGATTGCCCTTTAAAGGATGGAACATTCATAAAACACATCTTCAGGAGTAGAGTGAAAAGCTCAGACCTGACCAGCACAATTGCACATGAAAGCCTTCCTGACTCTTCCCTCCGTCCCACATCTATTGGTAGTACACAAAAACCAAATCAACTTTCCAGAAAAATGCATAACTAGTCTTGTTGACAATAGTCTTCCACAAGCAAGAACAAGTCCCCCAATGCTGTTTCCATTGAAACTTAGAATCCAGTTTGGAGGCCACACGCATTTCTTTACATTACCCGAAAATGCCAGATCCTTCATATAGTCCACTATACCTCCTAGATCACTGGGGACAGGAGGTGCATTGAGGAAACAACATAGAGAGACCAAAGATCTGTCAACAATTGGAAATTGAACAGTATCTGTGGAAGCCGATTATGCATTCATCTTTTGGTGATAGGTAAACTGCGCAACATGATATGATAAGTCATTTATAACATGCCTGTACCAAGTGTTTCTAGGCGCGACAAGACATGGGAGGGAAGACAGAAAGAACACAAGACAAATGATCTTACTAGGCCTTGTGTCATTCAGATCATGCAAGTGCGACAACGCCAAGTGCAGGGGGAAGGAGGTAGTACAACCAGGGCGGCGTGGCTCTGGTTAAGTCCAAGGAGGCAGGGGACTGTAGAGATTAGTTATAGTCCCTAAGTCGTTGCTAGGTCCGGAGGCAGTGCAGGGGAGACTGTTCATGGAGGAGCCCATTGAGACTCAGAGAGTAGCCAAGCAACCAGTCGGTGCTGCAGACAGTTGGTCAGCAGGTGAGGGAAAGCGAAAAAGCAAAGGAGGAAAGGAAAGTCTTGAGCTGCTTCCAGAACGTCAGGTGGTCCGACTCAAGTTTGAGTGGGGCAGGGAGGCCATTCTAGAGGGAGGCACCTGCAGAGGAGCGAGATCTACCCCTAATCTGCCTGGATAACCTTCTGACCGCTGGAGAGTTGGAGGTAGCTGAGCAAAGGGCACGAGAAGGAAGGTATTTTGGAAGAGAGAGTTGGATGTAGTGCAGGCCCCGACTTCTGAAAGCCTTGTGGATGATGCAGAGGGTCTTGAACTTAATCCTTGCAGCCACTGGAAAGATTTCAGGGCTGGATAGATATGGTCCCTAGGCTTGAAGCCAGGGATAAGTCTCGCAGTCCTGTTCTGGATTAGTTGCAGAAGGCGCAGGGAGTAGAGGAAGGAACTTGGAGAAAGAGGCTGTTGGAGTAGTCCAGCCTAGAAAGAACCAGGGCTCGAGAGACAGTTAGCTTCTGGTGGAAAGTGAGAAAAGGAAGAATACCTCTGAAGCGGTGCAGCTGCTTGTGGGCCTTCTTGGCAAGGTGCGTGATGTGCGGAGAAAAGAGAGGGTGGAGTTGAGATTGACTCCAAGGTTGTTTGCCTCACAGGAAGGCGAAGGAAGAAGGCCTAAGGAGTGAAAGAAGGAAGGCAGGAGCAGGGGTCCCAATGAGAGGGATCTCTGTCTTACTGGCATTAAGGCAGAGATCATTGGAAGCTCACCAATCCTGGAACAATATTAGACAGTCAAGAATAAGCAAGAGATGAGATGAGAGGAGGCTGAGGGGAGCCTGAAGGAGAGCTGAGTGTCATCTGCATACCACTGTAAGTTAGAGGAGAAGGTAGAGATCAGGTGGGCCAAGTAGACATTGAAGAGACAGGGTGAGAGGTTAGAGTACTGGTGAACACCACAAGTGGAGAGAGCGGTGGTGGAGAGTAAGAGCCTGATCCGTGATGGCCAGGTTCTCACAGAGTTGCTTGAACAGGATGGAGTGGTTGACCGTGTCAAAAGCAGTGGAAAGGTCAAGGAGGAAGAGGACAGAAAGAAGGCTGGAGTCAAGATCAGCGAACAGATCTTCACGACTGTTCAGGAGAGAAGTTTCTGTGCCTCTGGCTGCTCTGAAGCCAGACTGATGGTCATGAAGACAACCAACAGATTCCATCTGGAGAGTAAACTGGGAGATGGCCAGCTTTTCCAGGAGTTTGTCCAGGAAAGGGAGAGACAGAGATGGGCGGTAGTTTGCTGAACAGGTAGGATCGGCAGGATTTTTGCAGAGGGGGTTCACAAGGGTGTGCTTGAGGAGAGAGAGGAAAGATCCAGTGGTGAAAGAGTGATTGCAGAAATCGGACAAGGCTGGAGGGAGGGTTTCAATATGGTCCTTGATGGTTCTGGAGGAGCAGGGGAGCACCTGTTTCGACGACACTTTCATAGATTGGACTTGTCTAGAAACCTCGTCAGGTGTTGTCAGAGTGAAAGGAGAGGGAGAGGCGGCTGGAGGGGTGGTCGTGAGAGGAAGAGGAGAGCGAGGACAGGATTTCCTGAGTTTTAGTGGTGAAGTGAGAAGCCAGAGATGTACAGGGGAGCTGGGAGGGATCAGGAGAGGTGGAGACTTCAGAAGTATTGGCCAGTTCCTTGCAGAATTTAAAGAGTTTGACTGTGTTGCTAGAGGCTGCAGAGACGCGGGCTTGGATGTGGGCTCTCTTCTTGGACAGGATAATGTCTATATTTTTCCGCAGGCCAGTTTGTCCGAGGATGCACCCGAGGACCTCCACTTCCTCTCAGCCACCCTGCACTTGCGTTTCAGGGTACGGAGGGGGAGTTAAAGCAAGAGTTGCACTTGGAGGTAGGCTTCAGATGGATTCTCATGACGGAGGCAAGGATGATCAGAGTGTTGTAGATAGAAAGATACAGGTTAGAGAGGGCTGTGTCGGGTGTGAGTCCACCACAGGAGTAGGAGGAGCGAGAAGGTAGAAGCAAAGGCATCCACTGACACATGCTTCATGCGCCAAAATGACTGAGAAGGGTGGTGGCAGTGCTGGAATGGTCTTTGCCCGAAGGACAGAGTTTCATGTGAGAGGAAAGCAGAAAGTGGTCTGTCCAGGAGAGAGGAGTGGTGAGAGGGTGGGAGTGGTGAGAGGGTTAGAGAGGGGGGTGTCTGAAGAGATGAGAACATCCATGGTGTATCTGGCAGAGTGTCGGACCAGAGGGTAGAATAGAGAGAGAGTTGCAGAAGTTAAGGAAGGGCCCAGAGGAGGGATTAGAAGCATCCAGGTGGATGTGGTCACCTATGTTAAGTTAAGAGGTAGAGGCAAGGAGAGGTCCGCCCACCCCTTAAGTAGTCTCTTAGCTGCAGTGATCTAATCAGCATATTTACAGAGGTAGGCCTGAGTCCATCTGGAGAATTTGTCTATGGCAACCAGGACATACTCAAAGGAGGCACATTTTTCATTTGATATCAGGTCAATTTGCAAATTCACAAGTTGTCTGAGGGGCGTGTCATGTGCCCGGGGAGGAGTTTTGACAGGCTTTTCCTGGGCTGTATGTAGGACAAGTGGTGCAGTGGGTGCAGTATTACTGTGCACTGGTTGGGTACTTGGGAGCGAACCAGTATCTTTTGGAACTTTGCAGTAGTTTTCCCCTTACTTGACTCCAACACAGAGTGATCAACACTTGCCAAATATGGCAGCAATTAATAGGGGGCCACTAACCAGCCCCTGCTATCACTCCCTAGGCGATCAGAGCAACACACACAACCTTTAGTTTCCGAGCTCTGTCTGGGAGGCCGCCTCTTAGAGGTCCGCAAGTCTGGAAAGGGATGCTCGGAGGACCTCAAATGAGAGGAGAAACAGCAGCACATAATCAGGAGCCTGAGGCCCATGGAGGGCTGTTTTTTTGACATACTGGTCTGCCAATGCATTTCCTTGGGAGATGCTGTTTGAACACCGGGTATGGGCCTTACATTTGACAATGGCCAGCTTGGTGGATAACAAAATAGCATTAAACAGTGCTTCAACATAGGGTGCATTGAGGATAGGGGTACCTAGGGCAGTGAGATAAGCTATCTGTTTCCAGAGCATTCCATAATCATGAAATACTAAGGGCATAACGGTAATCCGTGTATATCATGGCTGTGCGTTGTGTGGCGATCATGCAGGCCCTCGTGAGGGCAATGAGTTCCACACCCTGTGCTGATTTTACTGATGGGAGATAGAACGCTTCTATGGGCTCAAGGTGGTACAGACTGCAAATCCTGCCTGTCAATTTCCTGTAGAATCTTCTAAGCCACAAGCCGTCAACAAAGTTCTTGGTCAGCATTGGGGAGGGGGACATCTTGGAAGTCGGGTCGTGGATAAGAAACTATGTCAAATGCAGCAAGTCAATCATGCAGGTGACTATCATGAGAATTGGGTAAAAGGGAGGCAGGATTTAGAGGGGCACATCTGATGAGGGTGATATTGGTGGTGGAGAGGAGTAATATTTTCCATACTTGGTGAGGTGGGCCGCTGATGGGTGTTTGTTTTAACTGTGGGGAGTAGGGCCAATGGACATTGGTGTGGCGTGCCAGTACGATGGTGTCAACTTTGGAGAACAGGAGTGCAGCAGCAGTCACTGCTTTTATTGTAGTGCCACTTAAGGCACTGCTCATCACAGAACATGGTGAACCATTTGGAAAAATCTGTGAGGGCCAGGGCAGGGGTGATGGAGTGGCCAGTTTTAATGTTGGTGAACGCAAGGGTAGTTTATCAGGCAATGCATCTAAAAGCATCTTTTGCTTGGGCGCAACACTGGAGGCATAATCAAGAATCGAGGGGCGGCAAAAATAGCGAATTCCCAAAAAGGAGCTGAGCTGTCTCCTGGTGTCAGTGATCGGGCATTTGAAGGATGCATGCAACACAGGAGGTATCGTCACTCTTCGTTGATTGTGACAGAAAAGAATGCTGATGGCAGATCAATGCACGGAAAGAAGGTGGCCTCGGGAGGGAGTAATCAGAGTATAGTGATGGGATCTGGCACAACTGGATTAGAAGGGACGACAGCCTTATTAAGAGCTCCTAAGTCATTTGTGAAACACTACTCGTCTGTCTCTTCTATGGCCAGAGGGAGTATGGGCATATTTGAACAGGCTTGTCTAAAACACCTTGGTCAAAGACTGATTGAATGAGACAGTACACTCTGGAGGGGTTGGTGGGAGCGAAGATTGTTGTAGGAGGAATAATCATTCAGTTTGTTTAGACTGTGGAACCTCTAGGTAAATACCCTCCATGGAGTAATAACTGATACAATTCATTTTGCACAATTAAATCCATACCCAACAAGTTAGCAGGTGAAAATGGCCGAAGGAGAAAAGCATGTTGATTAGAAATGGGACCAATTGAAACAGATAAGTTGTTTGACACTGGCTGTGGGATCATTGTCCCAGATATTCCAACAGCATTGATAATTTGATCAGAGACATTGACGCGAGGAGAATCTGCTGCCCTTAGTGTAGAGCGGCAGGCAAAGGTATCAACCGAACAGTGTACTTTTTGTCCCTGAATGTTACACTGGAGAGAAGGACCAGCCTGGTCCAGCATGAGCAAAGCAGCAGCCGCCAGCACGGC